>NC_134112.1:46635000-47260000 GCF_040939455.1 Microcebus murinus
GAAGGACCTAACCCAATCCAATCCAATTAAGCAGTTAAAGGCATTCATCATCTACATATGTTCCTCCCTCCCCCTCTCCTGCATGACATACTTAATCTCTAATAATCCCCATCACGAAGGCTTCACTCTGGTGGGCCATTCTTTTGCAGTCCCTCCCGACACCTCTCTACCTATCCAGATCCCAACCATCCCTAAAGGCCCAGCCAGTGGTCTGCAAGTCTTAGGACTCAAATCCACCCTGAACTGTTAATGGTGTAACTCCCAGTGCCTTAATAGAGCAACTTCACTTATATCCTTTTCCCCTCATGGGCTCCTAAGTAAGAGATCTTTTGAGGAGCAAGTTGTACAAAAAACGAAGCTTGAAAATCATTGTCCTGTTGCTCTCATCAAAAAGTTGCAGTATCCTAATGGGCATCCTCTTGCTTTCTTGTCTTATTTCTCCAATTAAACTGCTTTAGGGGAAGGGATACAATTAACAATATATCTAAGGTAACTCAGGTATGCCTATAAGAACAGGAAGAAAGTAAGTGGCCTTCATAAATAAATACCTTTTGATTATATATTTGATTATATATAAAGTGTCTACAAAAGTATGAATTTATAAGTAAAACTATAGTTTTACTTGGCAAAACCTTTCAGATAGCTATTTCTACGCAAAGTTAAAAACTACTGCCATTTATTAAGAAATATCTTCCTCTTTAGGATTATGACAACGATGGCAAGATATCTTTTGCAGATTTTGAAAGAGCAGTGAGAGAAGACAGACTTCTGTTGGAGGTGTTTGGACCATGTTTACCAGAAGCAAAGGTACAGTTACAAGTGCCAACAGCCCAAATTGGTTGAGGAAAAATTTTAAAGGGTCAGAAAGTATTACTTGCTAGACACTCAGCTCTGTGGGGCTGCAGCCCACTGCTGAAGTTCAGGCAGGCATGAAGCTCAGCCCCATCTGAGCATTTTGGGCACTAAGATAGTACTAGTGACTATTTCAGTAACTAAAGTCAACAGACTTTTATTGAGCTCTTTAGCTTCCATAGCCATACACAATTCCTGTTTTCTGTAAGTAGGGTGACAATATTTCCAAAACCAAAACCAGGGTATATTGGCTTGCTTAAGGGATAGAACATTATGAGTGGATCCAATAAGTACCCACCATAAACTGCTAGAACACTTGATCTCTTCCAACCCAATTATTGTCAAACAATGAGGATAAAGTAAGTTTTTTTAAATTTTGGATACATGTATAGTACTTTTTCAAGCTGAAATATTCAGCCTAATAATTGGTTGGATCATAAAATTTCCTTCGATTATGCTTTTCAAACACATATAGGAAGAAACTTTATTTTCTGCAGTAATTTATATAGTGATTTTGTAAATTAGCTTGGATGTTGTTAAGCTATCCTTAGACATCTCAGCTCATCTTTCCAACTCGTCCTACTGTCATTTATTCCCTAGACCCCACATTTTTACTTTTATTCTTTAGAGAGGGTCTCACTCTGTTGCCCTGGCTGGAGTGCAGTGATGTGATCATAGCTCACTGCAGCCTTGAAGTCCCGGGCTCAGGGGATCCTCCTGTTTCAGCCTACCAAGTAGCTGGGAGTAGAGGTGTGCCCCACCACAGAGCTTTAATGTATGAACTCATTTCATAGCTACTTTTTAAATTTTTTTGTAGAGACAGGGTTTGGCTATTTCTCAGGCTTAGATCCCACATTTTAATTGTCTGGAAATATGTGTGGAAGGCAGGTTTCCAATTTGAAGAGATTGATGGGGAAAACACTATAGCATAATGGACTGGATTAGAGTAACTATAACTTAGAACAGACAACAGTACTTCAGCTATTCCCAGAGAATTCATCTGTAGCCCAGTTATCTAGAGCCTTGCTACTCAAAGTGTGGTCTGGGCACCAGCAGCAGCAGTGGCATTACATAGGAAATTGTGAAAAATACAGAATCTCAGCCCCTACCCCAACCAACAAAGTCAGAATCTTTTTTTTTTCCGCTTGACACCCTAAATGTTTATTTTTTATTTCAATAGATTTAGGGGCTATGAGTTTTTTGTGGTTTTTTTTTTGTAACATGGATGAATTGTACAGTTAAGTCAGGGATTTTAGTGTACCTGTAAGGTTATTTTTGATTCCTCTCATCCTGAGTCTCCAAAATATATTAATATACTGCTCTGTATAGCCATGTATACCCATCACTTAGTACACGTGGTATTTGTTTTTCCATTCCTGAGATACTTAGGATTTCAGCTTCCAGTTCCACCCATGTTGCTGCTAGACATTATTTTTCTTTTTTATGGCTGAGTAGTATTCCATGGTATATATATATACCACATTTTCTTTATCCACTCATTAGTTGATGGGCACTTACTTTTTCTCTGATCATGATCAAATATTGTGTATGTTGGTGGGGACAGGGAAGAGTGCTGGCTTTCACAGGATCACAGATCAGAAACCCATTCAGGCACACAGAACCCACCTAGCAGCTCCTCCCTTTAGAGCTGCCAAAGAACACTGTGGTAAAATACACCTAGTATAAAATTAACCATTTTAACCATTTTTAAGTGTACAGTTCAGTAGTGTTAAGTATACTCACATTGTCATGAAACTAATCTCCAGAACTCATCTTGCAAAACTGAAACTCTATATCCATTAAACTCCCCATTCCCCCTCCTCCCCACAACCCCTGGCGACTACCATCAGAATCTGCATTTTAATGAGATCCTGAGGTGGAGATTCATAGCACCTTAAAGTCTGAGAAGCCTGATCTGGAACATAATGTTCTCTCCAATTCTATGCTTAGGTCTCTAATGTATCTTTTACCCAAGATTTCAGCAAAAAATATATCCATATACTTCACAAGGAAGTAGAGGCTAATCCCTTGCCTGCAGTTTCTTTTCATACCATCCACCACTTAGAGCCATTCTAGCAAATTTGGATCAGTACATCATGATAAGTGAAGTTGAACCTTATTTACTGTTATGTTCAAATCCAATCCACAAGGCAAGAAGCCACTAAGGATAGGGAGAAATAAAAAACAGACAACATGTATTATGGGCCTTCCTCAGTTGTTTTTTATCAGTAAAGAAAATGGAAATAGCCTTGATGTACTTGTATTTCAACCATATGGTCCACTAACAGAGAAAAGTGTTGATATGCCAAAGTAGTAGTAGAAGTCTAGAATTTACAAATACTAATTTGTTTTTGATCGCCATAAGTCAAGTAAATTCTTCTTAGAAGTTAACTAAAGCATGTAAGCTTCTAATTTCAGCTTTCCTCTAACAGTTAATTAACTTTTTTACTTTACAGAATTGTCTTGATTTTGAAGCCCTGGCATTCAGAAACATCCTGCCTTCTTGTTTTTGAATGTGAACCACTCAATACTTGTATGAAAATCAGAAACAAATCCTGGCTGCCTATCTTTATTTGTACTGTAAAGTTTCTATATTTGCTTTAATTAATTTACATTTAGTTATGGCAAAGTGAGAGACAATGTTATATGACAAGAACAGTTTCTGTAATATGAAGTATGGATAAAAAAAAAAAAGAAATGATTTTAGACAAAGAGCTTGAATGAAATTACAAGGAGTGCAATAAAAAACACCAGCAGTAAAATCTCTTGAAGAATTAAAATGACAGGCTAAAAACAACAAACATTCTCATTAGGAAATATTGATTTGCTGCTGGCAATCTATATTCTTCTTCTTTGTTTAAATGGAGGACTCGTATGCACATCTTTCAGCTTGTCCTCTGGAGGCTTTGGCACACATGAAATTACCTAGTTTAAAAAAAAACATGAAAACTTAGTTTTTATAGAAGAGTAAATGTGCTGTTAGAAGAGGTGAGATATATATCTAATAGTTCAATCCTTGTCATCACTTTTTTTTTAATTTTTGAGAGTGGGTCTTGCTATGTTACCCAGGCTGGTCTCAGACTACTGGGTTCAAGTGAGTAGCTGGGACTATAGGCGCACACTGGACACACTGCCATCACTTTTAAGGCAGAGTTGGTCCAAATTCAAGGCACAACCGGTGACCTGAACAAAGTTCTTGTTCAAACATTTATGAGAGTAAATTTCTAATGCCATTAAAAAAAAATCGGAGGTAGGAAAATGAACGTATGTTCTACTTTAACATTCCTTTATAGATCTAAAGTCACTTGTTATTTTGTGGATACAGACAGATATCCCATTTTTGCATTCTTGAAATAATGTTTGACAGATTTAGAGACATGGATGCTTGTGTGGTGGGGGGAAATAAAACATTTGGAGAAATAAGTAGAAAATGGTATAATCCTCAATTTCCTAGTGGAAAAATAAAAACCAAACACATCATCAGAAAAAGTGGACAATAAGTCAAAGCAGAGTAAGACAGTCTTCATCTGAAATGGAAAGTTATTAGCAACTATAGTAAATTTTATTGATTTCTTTTATTTATTTCTTGTTTTTGTTGTTGTTCTATTATTTCCATATCTAGAATTTGAACTTAACACTTTTTCCCTCAAAATGCAATCAGCTCTGGGCCGGGCACGGTGGCTCACGCCTGTAATCCTAGCACTCTGGGAGGCCAAGGCGGGTGAATTGCTCGAGGTCAGGAGTTCGAAACCAGCCTGAGCAGGAGCGAGACCCCATCTCTACTATAAGTAGAAAGAAATTAATTGGCCAACTAACATATATATAGAAAAATTTAGCCGGGCATGGTGGCGCATGCCTATAGTCCCAGCTACTCAGGAGGCTGAGGCAGTAGGATCTCTTGATCCCAGGAGTTTGAGGTTGCTGTGAGCTAGGCTGACGCCACAGCACTCACTCTAGCCTTGGCAACAAAGTGAGACTGTCTCAAAAATAAATAAATAAATAAATAAAATGCAATCAGCTCTGGCTGATATGTATCTCTATCTATGCCTCAGTTCAGCCATAACTGAAAGAAGTAAGGACACCAGCACAAACTGAAAAACTTAAGAAGGCTTAAGCATAAAAAGTGTGTCCATGGATTTTAATTATTATTAAACAATCCTTCATCTTTAGCCAAATAATAATTTTCTGGCAAAAAATGTACATAGAAGAAATGAAGCTATCTTAGCCTCCCTTAATCACATTGTAAAATATGTATACAACTATGTGAAAAGCACTTTGTGAACCTTGGAGTTAAATACAGGGAATGGTCATGACCTTCAGTTTATAAAAGTGTCTTTCAAAAGCTACCTAAATGTTAACTTTCTTTATTTGTGCTTACGAAATGGAAAACGATTATTTAAATAACATTTTTAAAAACTTACCTAGAGATAACACAATCTAGGTCTAATCATTTAAGAAGTTCACATCTAAAATGCAGACTTGGAGGCCCAATTTTTAGAAATTTCACCATTTTCTATTGCTATTTTTTTTCTTTTTTTTGAAATAGGATCTCGCTCTGTCACCTAGGCTAGAATGCAGCAGTATTATCATAGTTCCCTGCAACCTCAAACTCCTGGCTCAAGTGATCCTTCTGGCTTAGCCTCCCAAGTAGTCGGGACTACAGATGCGCGTCACCAAGCCAGGTTAATTTTTCCATTTTTTGTAGAGATGGGGTCTCGTTCTTGCTCAGGCTGGTCTTGAACTCACGGCCTGAAGTGATCTTCCTGCCTTGGCCTCCCCCAAAGTGCTAGGATTACATGAGCCACTGTGCCTGGCCTTATTGCTATCTTTATTACAGAAGCAATATAATAATTTTGAATTTGATATAATCTATAGTAACTTTGAATTTAAGAGAAATTATAATAATTTTCCTTTCTAACTTTGGCTCATATTAAAACTATCTGGAGAGCTTTAAAAAAAGGGAGGAGGCTTTTAGCTCCACTCTCACATACTGATTTAATTGACTAAAACCACCACTTTAATATTTTATATTACAGTGATATAGAATTAACAGTATCAAAGTAAATGAATGCTAGTCAAATTCAGTTAATTCAACAGAAAAATTGTAGGAAAAATACCAAAAATGAAAAAAAATTACAATACAAACAATTCTCCATTTAGTTACTTGTTAGTCCTATAACCAAATTGCCTCTTAAAACAGTAATTTAAAATGACCTTACCTTTTTAAGTTTATTCCGAATTAAATTTGCTGTTGTATTCAATGAGTCATCATGCATATCCACTTTAGGTATGTCTGGTAATAGAGGCCCAATCATAACCTCATTACTACTCATGCTTGCTTCAAGAAAAGTTTCAAGTTTACGATCATCTTCTCTTCTTCTTTTCCGCTCCTGCAGTTGTGTTGTCCTAGGCATGAATCTGTCAGCCGCCTCTGAAGGAGTAATAGCTTTTTGTATACCAGAGTAGGTCACTGAGTTTTTAAAAGTGTTCACCTGTATTTTCTGCAAGGAGTCACTATGGTAACAATGCTCTACTGTTTGATCATGGTTTCCACCATCCTTAGAGGAGTTTGATGCTCTGTCCACATGCTCCCTGGATGAACACGTACATTTTGAGGAGAAATAACATAAAGGCAAGTCACAAGAATAAGGAAGACCAGGATTTGAGTTCCCTGTAGAAGCGTTCAAAGCAGCTGCACAAAATCCAGACATCTCTGAGTGGAAGTCTTGTATAAAATCTTTTGTGTCTTTTTGCTCGGCAACCAGTTTCTTCTTTGTCATATAATGGTCTTTATAAGACAATAAAACAAATGAGGGAAACAGAAACAAAACTGGCTCATTTATTGTTTTCATCATTCAGAAACATATAACTTTAAAAACAAACATCACTTTAAAATGTTAACAAATTCAACTCCAAAAAATTTATTTCTTGGGAATACATTCATGAATTCATACATTTAAAATCTAAAAAGAAAAAGGTATCTAGTGTCAAGCTTCGCCCTTTCCTTGCTCCCCACGGGCCTGGTTTACACACCCCATAAGTAATCACTATTCTTTCTTACTTATCTGTCCAGTATATCTTACTTTCCTCCTCCTACCTATACCTCTCTTTCTTTACACTAAAAAAGGTAACCTGTAATATCCACTTCTCTGCACCTTTGCCTTTTCCACTTAACTGTAGGTCTGGTAGAGTTTTTTTGTATGTCGTTACATATAAAGCTGCTTTTCTAATGGTTTCGAGCATTCTACTACATGGATGTATCATGCAGTTTAGTTTGTGTTTTTTAGTTATTAAAGGAAACAATATGCTGGGCCCACTTTTAGGGCCTGCACAGGCCTCTTCCAAAGGCAGACTGCACTACTGGAGTGGAGTGTGGAAAGATGAAATTAGCTATGTGTTGATGAATGTTAATGTTAATGCATGGTAGGTACATTATCTTAGTCTCTCTACCTTTATATGCTTTGAAATATCCATAATAAAAGTTTTTAAAAAGTGAGACTAAATATACAAATGTACCAAGTAGATGCTAGAATGCTGCCGATGAAGAGAACTTAATGGAATGTTAGAATGGATTTATAAAGAAAGAAAAGAAAAAAGAGCTTAATTAAAGTAGCCAAGGCCAAACAAGTCATAGTTTAAAAACACTATATCACACTACCACTGAAAGCTGGAGCAATATGAATCTAATTTTAAGGAGGTCAGGCACAGGGCAAAAAGGTCTTAAAAGGAAGGGCAGCAAAGAACAAAGATAATATTACACTAGCCTTCTATCACAAACACTGAGATGAATAAAGCAAACAGTGAGCTCTGGACAGCGAGTCCAAAAATGGGTTTTAATCCTTTTTTTGCTCCTAATTTATCCCTAATGATATAGGCCAGTCACAAACTTTCTGAGCCTTAATGTTTCCTTACCTGTAAAAATTAGGACACAAATCAGATAATCTGAACAGTCTTTCTCCACATCAATACTTTGTAATTTCCTTTGCCACACAAACATGCAAGTTTTTCTGGTGCCAGTTATTTACATATCTCACAAGTTACAGTTCAATGCCTAAAACTGACCAGGGATTCTCAACAGCTCTCCTGCTAGAATTCTAGGTAAGTTTTCCAAGGGTCTTCCCACCTTACTTCTCTTTTTCCACTGCTTTCTGTGACTGATTACAGAAGGGGTCTGTGGAGCAGGTAGCCAGCTGGTCAAAAGTAGAACTTTTCCATGAATAGCAGCTGGAAACTAGTCTGCAAATCATAATTGCTTCTCAATGCCTTCAGGTCAATGCCTTAATTCCTTACATGGAACACAAGGCCTTTCAGGATTCACTTCTTTTTTTGTTTTATTATTGACTGATTGATTGATTGAGACAGAGTCTCACTCTGTTGTCTGGGCTAGAGTGCCATGGCATCAGCTTAGCTCACAGCAACCTCAAACTCCTGGGCTCAAGCAATCCTCTGCCTCGGCCTCCCGAGTAGCTGGGCCTACAGGCATGCGCCACCATGCCCAGCTAATTTTTTCTATATATTTTTAGTTGGCTAATTAATTTCTTTCTATTTTTAGTAGAGACGGGGTCTCGCTCTTGCTCAGGCTGGTTTCAAACTCCTGACCTTGAGTGATCTGCCCGCCTCGGCCTCCTAGAGTGCTAGGATTACAGGTGTGAGCCACTGCGTCCGGCCTTTTTAAAAATTTTTTATTTATTTTTTTTTGAGACAGAGTTTCACTCTGTTGCCCGGGCCAGAGTGCCATGGCATCAGCTTAGCTTACAGCAACCTCAAACTCCTGGGCTCAAGCAATTCTCTGCCTCAGCCTCCTGAGTAGCTGGAACTATAGGCATGCGCTACCAAGCCCAGCTATTTTTTTCTATATATTTTTAGGTGTTCAGCTAATTTCTTTCTATTTTTTTTAGTAGAGTCGGGGTCTTGCTCTTGCTCAGGCTGGTCTCGAACTCCTGAGCTCAAAAAATCCACCCACCTCGGCTTCCCAGAGTGCTGGGATTACTGGCGTGAGCCACTGCACCTGGCCCATGATTCACTTCTTAACCACTTTTCTAAATTTCCCTCTCACTGAAACCTCTGTGCTTTGATTATCTTGTACTAATCATACTTCCTTAAATACAGGATGCTC
Source organism: Microcebus murinus (assembly GCF_040939455.1). Lineage (NCBI taxonomy): Eukaryota > Metazoa > Chordata > Mammalia > Primates > Cheirogaleidae > Microcebus > Microcebus murinus. Next base: position 46,643,969 of record NC_134112.1, read on the forward strand.
ATTTATGCCTCTAGGCATTTTAACATGCTGCCTGTCTCACCTTTCTCTCTGTTCCTGTCCCTCTGGGTAATGTCTACTTACCCTTTAAAACTCAGCCACTTCTCACATCCTGTAGAAAGTTTTTCATGAACCAACATCTTTCCCTTTCCAACCCACATTATGCAATATGCTACACAGAAACTCTGTAGTTGACAATGAATATTGTGATTATTATTTACTTGCCTCTCCTCTCACCAAACTAGGAACTGCATGATAGTATACCTAGTAGAGTGCCTGCCATGTAGGAGGCAGTTAGTAACAGGCTTTCCATACCTTTATTTTTAGTAGTTCTTGCCATGTATACCTTTCTGTCTTCTAGTTTTTTTCTAGTTTCTTCAACTGTTTCAAATTCTGGAGCATAGCACACATGAAGCAATCCTCCAAAGAAACTCTGTTCATCCATTTTTCTCTTGGCTGTCCTGAATAGAAATAAGTGATAGCATGGTTTATTAATCTAGATTTACTTCAGATGAAGTTTTAAGTTGTATACAACAAACACACAGATACATTGATCTAAAGAGAAAAGTCCAGCTTTGCGAAATGTATATACATCCTATAGACGGGTAATTCTGATGCTCTGCTTGTGGATGATGTTGATCCTACTGACCCAGTATGTACCCTTAAAGCCTTCTCTTCCCTCTCCCAATAATAGTGTTAGCACATTTTGACCTAAGTCACCCACACATCTCTGGACTATCTTTAACTAAGGACCCAGGTGGTTGGGCTGAGGCACATAAACTGTGGTCATAAAATAGAGCTCTTCACTGTGTTAAATGGGCCCTCGAGAGTTAGCTCATACATATTTTAGCCTTTTCAGTGTACCTATAATGGGATTCGTATGTTAAAAAAAATCAAATAAAAAAACACTATAACTGTGTAAAACTTTCAATAACTGATGAAATACTGAATATATAACAACTAATCAATGAGAAAATAAGAAGAATGTTATTCAGTCAATAAATATTTAGGGACGATCTAGGACTGTCCAGGAACTATAAGTAAATTTGTGTACTTCTGTATTCAGGGATAGTGATGAGTACTTATTGAGATTTTACCATGTGCTAGGCAATGTCACAAGTGTTTCACTTGAATTAACACCTCACAATATGATGAAACTGAAATACTAGGACAGTATATAACTTGGCTATGCTCATACACTAATTTGTAGAGGTAGGATTCAAACTCAGATGTCTTACTCCTGAGCCTACTAGACTAGGTGCTGTGGAAAATACAAAGCTGTAGAAAATATGCTTCCCTAACAAGGGGGAGCTGGCATGTTGGTTAGGAAAACGAGAATACATATACCTGATGCCTGAGAATAATACATGACTCCATAAAATCAAGTGCTTTGTGGCAGACTATGAGTTCTACTGATAGCACAGAAAAGAAACTGTGAAATTGTAATAGCCAAGGAGGGATGGGGCTCAAGAGCAGATTAATTACAAGAATAGGGGTCAACATAAAAATAGATAAGGCATTGCATACTTCAGCCTTACTGGAGCAGAGGGTTTATGTGATATAACCTCAAGAAGTAGGTCCTTTTACCATATAGATTTTACAGAAAAGGAAAAACAGACTTAATAGGGTTAGATAACTTGCCCAAGGTCATGAAGCTAAGAAGCAGTGGGACTGGAAAACTTACTCCAAATCCAATTTTTTTTTTTTTTTTTTTTGAGACAGTCTCACTCTGTCCCCTGGGCTAAAGTGCCTTGGCATCAGCCCTGCTCACAGCACCCTCAAACTACTGGGTTCAAGCAATCCTCCTGCCTCAGCCTGCTGAGTAGCTGGGACTACAGGTGAGTGCCACCAGGTCTGGCTAATTTTTTCTATTTTTAGTAGAGACAGGGTCTTGTTCTTACTCAGGTTGGTCTCGAACTCCTGACCTCAAGCAAGCCTCCCACCTCAGCCTCCCAGAGTGCTAGGATTACAGGTGTGAGCCACTGCGCCAGGCCCCAAACCCAATTTTTAATCTACCATACCATAGGATAGACATTGTTAAGCATAGGAATGATGTGATGGAAATAATGCTTTGATAGGTTTAATCTTTAAAAAGACTGGAGGAAGACACGAATGATACAGGGCCATATTAAGTTACTGAGTAATTTAGGTCTGAATGAGGGAAATATGGGGCCAAAATGAGAGCAATAAGAATGAAGGAAATGAGACATTGCTTAACTTGCATATTACCTTGCACTTCTTAAGTTCATAAACTTAATAAGATAAACTTCAGTAAAGTCTTCTGCTGGGTATTCATCTAGAGCATTATATTGTTCAATTGCACCATATAGAGCAAATCGCTCAACTAATTCTTTCATGGCTCCCACTGCAGGAACTCCTTGTATTAATAAGTACCGTGATTCCAAATTGATTGTATATACCTAAAAGAAATGCAGACTCATTAAACTATTTCGCATATAAGCCTAGGTCAAATCTGCCTCTATTTCTAAAAAAAAACCAGAGCTTTGAAAACAACAAATAACCTGTTCAAACCAGTTCAAACCAAACACAAAAATAAAAATTTTGCCACTCACTCTGTATAAAGAGTAACACTTTCCACGTGTCAGGGTATCTAACTAAGGCATATAACAGACTTCCTTCAGTCGACATTTTGTCTCATAACTTGGGTCAGTAAACGTCACTGGGAAGAGTCACTCAACAAATATTCAGTGATTACCACGTGCCAAGCAAACACGTAAACAGGGAAGAGGGAAGAGCCAATGACTAAAACCCAGCCCTATTCCCGTGGCGCTTATATTCTAATAGTTGAGCAACTAGGTGGTGAGAAACTTTGGTACTTGACCTGGGGGTTCTTCACACCGTCTCCTCGATGACAGACCTGACAGCAGCTTTGTCAAGCCCTTATTTATGTTAGTCTGGCCATGTGGTGCTTGCGCTTACATAAAACTACCCAGGATAGCGAATGAAACCGAAATCACTTTACCTTGACAGCGCGAGGCCGTCGTCCCTCTCGGTATTTTGCTCGCGTGTCGCATACCTCCCTCTGGACGTGATGATCGAATAAGCCCCCAAGCTCCCCACTACTCGACGCCATCTTGCCTGCTTTGGTCATGTCGAGAAGAACAACATCCGCTTTGCTGACCTCCTGTTTATCCAATAAGAGAACGGGACGGGTCAAAGCGTGCCAGGATTGGCTGAAGAATCGACTGCGTCGGCTATCGTTTCCTGCGAGAGAGGACTCGGTGGACGAAGTGCTGCCTCCTAGCGGCTCGGCGGAGACGCCCGGTGGTGACAGAAGCTTGCTCGTCCCACCGTTTACAGGCGCGCCGAGAGACGCGCCGCTGGGAGAGGGGGCGGGGCAGCAGGGGGCGGGGCCGATCGATCTTTTCGGGCTCCGACACCCTCGGCCTGCCGGAGCCGGGGTCAGCCACAGCGCTCAGGTGGGCGGCCCCGGAGCGGTGCTTCTGGACTATGTGGGGCAGTGATCCACTAGCAGCTTCTGATGGAGGCGGGGCAGCAGTGACTGTGGCCTTTACCAACGCTCGTGACTGCTTCCTCCACCTGCCGCGACGCCTCGTGGCCCAGCTGCACTTGCTGCAGGTAACACGTCGTCCCCGGGACCCCTGGACTGCAGTCTGGGGTCGGACGAGGCCGAGGCCTTTTAGGGACTCGGAGGCCGCTCAGACCTTTGTCCGCAGCGGGGCACTGGCTGCCTTCCGGAGCCGCCGATCTGTGCAGAGGCCAGACTGAGGGCCCCCAGAGGGCAGGGCCGTTCTGGGTAGTCTCTGCATTCCACACCATGTCTAGTGCAACCTGAGGCCGTTAACTTGGTCTTATTCCAGGTCTTCTCACTCAGTGAAAATGGGCTTTGAAACAATCTAATATTCTACCTCTGTATTCAGAAATATTCTTCACTCTAGATTGGAAAAGCTCTTGAGAAGTCATTTATTTTTATTTTGAAAAATGTTTTACCTGCCATCGATTTCCAGTTACCTGCGCTGCTGTCTTCCGGGCGTCAAGAGGAAATGGCAGATTTGGTTTGCGGAGCCCCGTACCTTAACAGGGACTGAGAACCAGGTCCCATGAGTAGGAGAGGTGAATAAAATGACGCCTCTTGTCTGCATCACTGACCCTCGGAACACAGCCGAAATGTGCCAGAACGTGCAGTGGAATGATGTATACCTGCACATAACATAGTTAGGATCACTTAAACCTCTGCGGTCAGTAGCCCTTCTGGACGTTGTGGTTGTGGTATTTCACAGTTCTAACCACTGGCAGATAAGCATTCATATCTTCATAATTAAAAATAAAGGCACATGGTCTCACAAATTTGAGTGTGCTTACAAAGGGATAGGATATTTGTAATCCTCAAAAATCCTGGAGGCATGGTACCCACCACTACTGGCTAATCCGTGCAAGAAATATTTAAGAGTTTGCAATAATTTCAAGCATCCTATCATTCTACTGTAGCTATTTCCCCATAACTATTTCTCTAGATTTTTTGGTCCGTCTTTCAAAATATATCAAATTTAGCAGAATCCTTTCCTTTTTTTTTTTTTTTTTTTTTTTTTTTTAAGCATTAACTAGATAATCTTTTGGCCCTGACAAGCTTCCTTCATGGCTAGAGAGGAATCAGTCACTGGTAGAATTTGGCTCAGTGCTCTCTGGGTCAGCTTTGATAGAGATTTTCAAAGTGTTTTCAAATCCTTATCTAAGGAGTTTATTGGCACAAACTCCTCACCTAATAAATTTATAGGTATACTTCCTCATAGTAACTCTAATTTGATCCTAAGGTGTAGTTGTTATTACAATACCTTACATCCATCACTGTTTAAGAATTTAGCAGTCTTTGGCCAGGCACGGTGGTTCATGCCTGTAATCCTAGCACTCTGGGAGGCCAAGGTAGGCAGATTGCTCAAGGCCAGGAGTTCGAAACCAGCCTGAGCAAGCCAGAGACCCCATCTCTACTATAAATAAAAAGAAATTAATTAGCCAACTAATATATATAGAAAACATTAGCTGGGCATGGTGGCACATGCCTGTAGTCCCAGCTACTCAGGAGGCTGAGGCAGAGGATTGCTTGAGCCCAGAAGTTTGAGGTTGCTGTGAGCTAAGCTGATGCCATGGCACTCACTCTAGCCTGGGCAACAAAGCAAGACTCTGCCTCAAAAATAAAATAAAATGAAATAAAAAAAGAATTTAGCAGTCTTAGTCTTTGTTTTAAATTTTGAGCCTTGAAGAATTATTCATAAGAATTAATTCATGGGTCTTTTTGAAATGTGATTGTATTCAGCCCTGGAAAAAATTGCTGTTTTGATCCAGCCTCTATCAGCAGAATATGCCAACTTTTCTTTCCAATTATCAAAGTAATATATGTGTTTTATAAAAAATTTGGAAAGCATGGACAATTATGAATGAGAAAAATTATGAATGAGAAAATACCCATAATTTCAGAACTTAAAAATAACTAATGTTGACAATTTAAATCAAATCTTCCAGTTTTGTTTCTAATCTTTAATAGAAACGAGGTCCTACGTACACACATATAGTTTTGTGTCCTGCTGTTTTCATATAATGTTATTATGAGCGTTTTATTTTTTAAAAGGTAATCATCATTTTAATTGGTTAATTAGTAGCCTAGCAAAAATTTGCCATAATTTTAATTGTTCACTGTGATTGACCATTTAGATTTAGACATCAAATCCAAGTTTTAGACATCAAAAGTGATACTATAATTACATTTTAGTAAAATGTTAAAAATAGCACACCATTGTTTATAAAACATTGTTTCATTTCTGGTTATTTAAGATTGGATTAGAGGGCATAGATAAAGCAGAAAAGTTAAGCAGTTAAGAGTTAATAGGTTGAATTATTTTATTTGGGCTGAAGCATTGAATACTGTTATAGATAATACAGTAGTGGGAAGAGGCTTGGAACAATAGTTTTCTGACCTGTGTCATACTTACCTTGAAGCTTTTAAAAATACAGATGTTTTGGTCCTTCCTCAGACCTACTAAATCAGAATCTTGGGAGTGGGCTTCAGGCATCTGTAATTTTAAAAATATCTTAAGGCTTCTTAGATGCAGAAGAGTTGAGACCCACTGTTCTTTTTTTTTTCTTCATTCAGAAGCTTCATCTTTTTTTTTTTCCCAGCATATTATGGGGGTACAAATGTCAAGGTTACGTATATTGCCCATGCCCCCGAGACCCACTGTTCTTGAATCATAAAATGTTAATGGTGGAAAGATACCTTAGGTATCTAGGGCATTATCTAAGAGAACTGGCAATCCTAGGCCAGTACCATTTCCATGTGGTTGATTTGCCATCTTGTCTGTACTTTATTCTGCGTAATCCAGTTTAGCCTTCTCACTCTTTCTTTTTTTTTGTTTTTGTTTTGAGACAGAGTCTCACTCTGTTGCCCTGCTAGGGTGCCGTGGTGTCAGCCTAGCTCATAGCAACCTCAAACTCCTGGGCTCAAGCGATCCTCCTGCCTCAGCCTTCCGGGTTGCTGGGACTACAGGCATGTACCACCATGCCTGGCCTGGCTAATTTTTTCTATATATATTTTTAGTTGGCCAATTAATTTCTTTATATTTTATAGTAGAGACAGGGTCTCACTCTTGCTCAGGCTGGTTTCGAACTCCTGACCTTGAGCGATCTGCCCACCTCGGCCTCCCAGAGTGCTAGGATTACAGGCATGAGCCACTGTGCCGGGCCTCACTCTTTTTTCTATAACCAGTCTCCTTCCCACTTCTGTTCTCTTACTCATGCCTTTCTTCTCTAAAACATTTTTCCTCCTTCAGTACAAATTCAATGTCTTTAAAAAGAGTGCAGTTGTCCCTCCTCCACGTATATTTCCAGTTCTCTGTTGTCCACATTTGTCTCCTTTTCAAAACATCACTATTGTGTCAATGTGGCAAATCTCATCTGTTACACTCAGTTCTGTGTTTCAAGTATAGTCTTCTCTTGTTTACCTAAATCCTTATTTCATGATTGGATGAAATCATGATGCTTTAAGTCAGGATTTCTCAACCTTGGAACTATTGACATTTTGAGCTGGATCATTTCTTGTTTTAGAAGCAATCCTGTACATTGTAAAATGTTTAACAGCACCCTTGGCCACTATCCATTAGATGCCAGAGCCACCTCCCTCTACAGTTGCGACAACCAAAAATGTCTCCAGACATTGCCAGATGTCTATTGGGGGACAGAATTACCCCAGATTGAGAACCACTGCTTCAACTGTTACCTTGTCCAGACTCTGGGCTCCGGATTTGCTGTGATCCCAACAGGGGGAGAATATTCATATCCACATTGAATCAAAACAAATGAACCTAAATTGCCATCCAGATATGGCCACACAGTTAATTTCCCTTATGTTAGCGAGAGATACTCTAAGGCCTGGGAATTCCCAAGGCATTCCAACCTATGGTTTCACCTGAAGATTTCCTTTGCAGTGGTATCTGATACCATAATTTGGACCAGAGCAGTTAGTCAGTTTATTTATTCATTAGATTAAACTCTTGAAAAAGAGGCAGGTGGGAGGGGGGAGGGGGCGGGTATATACATACATAATGAGTGAGATGTGCACCATCTGGGGGATGGTCATGCTGGAGACTCAGACTTGTGAGGGGAGAGGGGGAAAGGGCATTTATTGAAACCTTAAAATCTGTACGCCCATAATATGCCAAAATAAAAAAAAAAGTAAAAAAAAAAAACACTAAAAAAAAAAAAAAAAGAGGCTCCTTTCTAGCTGTTTCTTCCCTCTCTCTGAATAGCCAGGGGCTCTGTGGTTCAAGTAAAATGTTTTTCACATAAAAATGAACTCAGAACATTAGTCTGCAAAGTTTACTAAATCTAACTGAACACATGTTATGACTTCATGGAGCTAGTTACTACATTTTGACTGAATAAATAATTAAAGTATTTTCCTGTTTTATAAAGTTGATTTTTCCCCTTTTCAGTGAGCTTCTCTTTTTTGATATTTCAGGCATATTTCATATTTCCTGATTTAATGTCTCTGGTTTTAAAAGTTTCTTCATATGAAATATGAAGAATTGATCTGGATTATATATCACTGACTGATGAAACCCCATAGAAAGCATCTGGGGACTTGGTCACCTTCACAGTCGTGACCTCAGCTCATATAGTTGCAGCTGAGATAGTAACTTGGGACTTTTGATTCCAAGTCTAGGACACTTTCTACTTTATCAGACTGTACTCAGTTGAAGTATTTTGTCAGCCATAACATGGACTATTCTCTGAAAACTGTTAGAAAAATTACACAAGTAAATGATACATGATGGCTGTCTTGTGCATAAAATTTTAATAATATAGTTAATTTCAAGTACATTATATTGCCTCAGAAGTGTTACTCCAATGTCCTTTGAAATTTGTCCTATTTAAAGAAACATAAGCTAGGCTGGGCGGGGTGGCCTCATGCCTGTAATCCTTGCACTCTGGGAGGCCAAGGTTGGCGGATCCTTTGAGCTCAGGAGTTCCAGATCAACTCTGAGCAAGAGCGAGACCCCATCTCTACTAAAAATAGAAAGAAATTAATTGGCCAACTAAAAATATATAGAAAAAATTAGCTGGGCATGGTGCAACATGCCTGTAGTCCCAGCTACTCGGGAGGCTGAGGCAGAAGGATCACTTGAGCCCAGGAGTTTGAGGTTGCTGTGAGCTAGGCTGATGCCACGGCACTCTAGCCTGGGCAACAGAGTGAGACTCTGTCTCAAAAAAAGAAACATAAGCTGTCTACACCTAGTTTTGAGCTAATAAAATTTCATGTAAATGAATGAATTTGATATTTAATATTTTAAATTAAATTAATGTTGATAGAAATAAATGAATTTAATAATACTGGCTTTCTGATATGATAATTCTTGGTGGCTATTAATCACATAATTACTTTTTATTAAAAATGAGATATGTATGAAAATGCTTATGATGCAATATTAAGGAAAAATGATTAAATTGTTGCTATAATATACAGCTATGCAAAAAATTAACTTTTACATAGAAAAAAGGATTTGTAAGAAATAGACAAAATTGTTCACATAGTTGTCTTTTTCTGGAGGGACTGTCAGTAATTCCTCTTTGTTCAAGTTTATATATTTTCCAAGATTTCTATAATGGGTTTGTAGTATTTTAACCATAGAAAACACTATTTTTAGACCTTGTCCACAAACTTACATATTTTATATATTTGCTCTTTCAATGAGAATAAATTTTATAGTTTGCTTTTTTTTAACTTATAAATAGATTTCCATAGTTCTATGAACGTTCAAAATTATTGCTTAAGATATAACAACATTTCTGGAAAGGTACACACAATGCTATTAACAGTAATTACCTCTGGGAACAAGGACATGTCTCCACATTTTATTCATTTGTACTTTTTGTGCTTTTAACATGTACATTTATTACTCTTCTAATAAATAAGTAAATAAATATGGGATTGCATAATCCATCTGGTTGATGTTTCATAATTCTAAAGCTATGTTTTTATATATTATTATGTTTTTAAAGATCTTGTTATGTTTCTACTTACGTACTTCTACATAATTGTTACATATGGCTCAATGGCTGTGTAAGTTCAGTGACTACCATTTTGAAGTCTGAAGTGTTTGAATCCATTTATAATGCTTTCATAAGAATATAAGGGTATTGGTTTTATTCATTAGCATCACTACGTTGGGTGTTGGAAATGATTATAGCTTTTGCAATGTTATGACAAATGTGAATACAGAGCCATCAAGTATCTATAGAACTCTTTTTATATGTGCAGATTGCAATAGTAGTTTTTTTAAATGTGTGTCATGTAAAAACTTTTAAAACATTTCACCTCCCATTTCTCATGTGAATAGAATCAAGCTATAGAAGTAGTCTGGGGTCACCAGCCTGCATTCTTGAGCTGGGTGGAAGGCAGGCATTTTAGTGACCAAGGTGAAAATGTGGCTGAAATTAACCAACAAGTTGGTCAGAAACTTGGACTCTCAAATGGAGGACAGGTAAGAACATAATAACTTTCTTCCAATGTCACATAATGTAGCAATGAAAATAAAAGTTCAGATTTCTTTTTTAAAGACAGTGAGATAACACCTAACTTGTATGCTATTATAACTAGTCTAGGATATTCCAGTTGACTGTATTTGTTAAGTCATTATTTTGTAGTTTACCATGTTCCCTACTTGATTTTTTATTTTACTATTTTACTCATTTTCTATATCTCTAATTTTGATTTTGACGTTATTTTTCCTTTATGGATTACTGGGTTTTACTTACTATTATTGAACTTTGTTTCTGACATTTTCTAACCTTCAGTGGTCTTACTTGATTAAAAACAAATCGATTCCACTATATAGGGTTATTATTTTTTCACTTTTTTCTTCCCTTATGAATTTAAATATGCTTAGATTGTAAACTCATAAACTTAAAGCCCTATATCTATTTTTTGTTTTATTATGTTCATCAATTTATTCCTTTAGAATTTTTTAAACTATAGAAGTAATAGGTATTCATTATAAATATTTTACAATTGGAAGTAAAAAATGAGTTTTTGCCTTTCCCCAACCCCAGCTTCAAAATGAATTTTTACTGTTTTTTGGGATATCCCTAGATCTTTAGGATTTAAAGAATGAGATTATACATATTTTCTGCCATTTTTACCTCACAAAATATATCAAATACCTTTCCAAGTATTATAAACAATATGCATTAAACCTCTTTCTGTAAATGATCCTGTATTGTAGTGATGCCACCAAGACACTGTATCCCAAAGAATCATTGGTAGAAACAGAAAATGGACTGCCTAGTCCAGGAGTCCTTAGTTTCTTAGTGGGCAGTGTTAGGTTTGTTCCGGGTGGGATCCCAAAAAGTATGTGATCATAAGGCCTGTGAAACAAAAGCCACAGGAGTCTAGAGAGTCCAGGGGGTTGTAAATCTAACTTTGACCACAGATGGCTGCAGCAAAGCCTGGCATTACTATCCCCCTGATAAGGATGACGCTACCCCCTCCCCTATCTCTGCGGGGGTTGCCCACCTTCCTCCCAACCCCTCCCACCCCACCCCAGAAAAAACCCTCTATAAAACCCAAGGCTTTCCCCTACCTCATAGTAGATGCTCTTTTGGCCTCCACCCATATACACCCAGGTGCTCAAAATATACAGCATTTTGCTACATTTTGTGTATCTTTGTGTATCTCCCTCTCGGCCCTGGACCTAGCAGGCAGGAGTTTCCTTATGCTTCCTCACAATCAGTCATCCTATTCGGTAAGGGAAATACTGAAGGGAAATTCACTGAAGAGTCTGGACTGAGGCAAAAGCGAAATTCTGCTCCAGTCCACAAAAGCAAAGAGCAAGGGCTGGTTACCTATGGCATTTAACATGCCAAGGCTTTGGATGTTACTCCCTTAAACCATGGAAATGCCTATAAAAGGGGAAAGGAAGTAAGGTGGTGGACTCTAGCTTATTGAGACACACTAGCATTTCTTTTATCTGTTAAAGTGAGATGGTATTTGTTTTACTTTACTTTTATCTGTGAAAGATTTTACTTCTACATAATTGTCTGTGATCTCTATTTCATATATTTTTCACTTTTCTAGAAGCAACATGGCTTGTTGGTTAGTTAGAAGTTAGTTAGAAGTTAGAATTTAGTTAGAAGTTAGTTAGAAGTTAGTTATAAAGTTAACAGTTGCAAAACATCTAGAAATAATGAGAGTACATGTTAGATCAAATGATGACTCGATGATATGCTGTTTCTCCTTGTAGTTTTTACTTACATTTCTTTCTTTTAATGAATTATCTTTATTTATTTTTGAAAAACATGTTGCACTAGGATGTATTTTCCTTTATTCTATAATTGGTTGTGAAATAATTTTTCCTAAAATGCTGAGTATATCAAAACCTAGCTAAGTACAAGAAATATTTGTCACATGAAAGACTACATATATACATTACACACACTAACACACACTCTGTCACTCTCACTTACTTGATAACTTCTTATATTGTAGTGATACAGAAGTCTTTTAAAATTAGTTTTAAATTTTTAATTTTTTCTAGGTATTTCTCAAGCCGTGTTCCCATGTGGTATCTTGTGATCAAGTTGAGGTGGAACCGCTCTCAGCAGATGATTGGGAGATACTGGTAAAAAAAAAATTAGATAAAAATATCTCATTTTAAAGTTAAACTACTTCAAAATATCAGTGTCTTTAGATTTCTCAGAACTTTGTTGGGTTGAGTTAGAAGAGCGAATTGATAGAGATCTAATGTACAACATGAGGATTACAGGTAATAAAATTGTACTGTGGATCCCAGTGTGTTGGTGCATGCCTGTAGTCCCAGCTACTCAGGAGGCTGAGGTAGGAGGATTGCTTGAGCCAAGGAGTTGGAGGGTGCACTGAGCTGTGATCATACCATTGCTCTCCATCCTAGGCCACAGAGTGAGACCCTGTCTGTAAAAAAAAAAGAAAAAATATTGTACTTTATTTATCATGTTAAATGAGTAGATTTTAGCTGTTCTTGCCATAAAACAATAAAAAATTGGGTAGCTATGTGAGATGATAGATATGTTAATTTACTTTAATAACTTTTTTACTATCTATATGTATCCCATAACATCATGTTGTATACATTAAGTATACACAATGAAATTTACTTTTTAAAAAAACAATGAATTGATATTTTCTTACTAGACATGGAATGGACAAAATGTAAAGTGAATTGATCTTTTTATCTGTTGGTTCTAGGAGCTGCATGCTGCTTCCCTTGAACAGCATCTTCTAGATCAAATTCGAATAGTTTTTCCAAAAGCCATTTTTCCTGTTTGGGTTGATCAACAAACTTACATATTTATCCAAATTGGTAGGTGCAATTGCAGTACTTATTGTCATACTCTACACTGTAGCACTGAGGCCAAAGTAGAGATGAACATACACTCATGAACTTTATTTTCTACACAGTTGCACTAATGCCAGCTGCCGCTTATGGAAGGCTGGAAACTGACACCAGACTCCTCATTCAGCCAAAGATACGCCAAGCCGATGAGAATACATTTTCAAACATAGATGATGCATGTGGAAAATTTCATAGTTATGGAAGATACCAAAAAGGAATGACAAAAGAACTTCAAACCAAGCAACTTCAGGCAAATACTGTGGGAGTCACTGGATCTAATGGAACAGAGTCAGAAGTTCCAGTTGACTCATCATCGATACCAGGCTTATGGGCTATGATAGGAAACATTTTTTCTTTTGGATCTAAGAAGAAACAAGAGACATCCTGGGGTTTAACTGAAATCAGTGCATTCAAAAATACACAGTCAGAGGTTGTTCCTCTAGACAATATTTTCAGAGTATGCAAATCTCAACCTCCCAGTATACGTAATGCATCAGCAACTTCTGTGTTTCACAAACACTGTGCCATTCATGTATTTCCATGGGACCAGGAATATTTTGATATGGAGCCCAGCTTTACTGTGACCTATGGAAAGCTAGTTAAGCTACTTTCTCCAAAGCAACAACAAAGTAAAACAAAGCAAAATGTCCTGTCACCTGAAAAAGAGAAGCAGATGTCACAGCCACCAGATCAAAAAGATATTAGCTCAGGTCATAGTCAAGAAGCTGGTAAGGCCTGTGTGCTACAGGTAGTCTGGAATGGACTTGAAGAATTGAAGAATGCCATAAAATATACCAAAAACATAGAAGTTCTCCATCTCGGGAAAGTCTGGGTGAATATAAATTTTATAATCTGGGGGAAAATTTATGTTGCTTAAATTTCCCCAAATTATGAGTTAGAATATTTCATATATATAAGTCAAAAACCAGTAAAAAAGAAACACTCTCTAATGGCAGTGGGGGGGGGGGACACATTTCTGCTTATAGGGTAAAGTCCTAGTTTGGGTAAAGATTATGTATTTTCTGGCCAAATAAGCTTGTACAGGTATAGGCCCAGAGAAGTCAAAATTAATTGCCTAAGGTTGCATAGCTAGTAAGTGATAGAACTAGGATTCAAGCTCAAACATATTGGCTCTAGAATTCATGCTCAGCATGGAGTGCCCTACAAAGCCTCATCTCTAATGCTTGCAGATTTGTTCCCAGGTTCTTGAAAGCAAAGAAAGGACTTGTTACATATTGGGGAAAATGCCCAGTGTAGGGAGAGAAACATGGCATGAGATAACCTTCCTGCTGCCTGTGATGGCACCTGGACTGCAATGCACCCAGGAGCTGTTCACCCTGCTGGTGTCTGCTCTTTAACTTGTGTATAACTGGGAGAGGAAAGGGAGAGGGATAACTAGTGTTCTACTCCCTCATCCTTACCTCAAATATTAATGCTAAATTTGTATAGTATGAGTTACCTGCCCCATTTATTTGAACCTAATTTTGAACCACTATGAAGTGAAACTTCATATTGATAAAGGGAGAAGACTGTTAAGAAAGGGAAGAAAAATAGGAAGGTAAGTTTGTCTCCCTTGTAGATATCTTTTACTCCCAAAGTTTTACCTATGACTTTTATGCAAGTAACTTACAAAGCTTTAATCTCTTTGGCCTACATCATTTACTAAAGCTCTAAACCATTATTTTCTGTTAGCTTTAAACTGTTAGTTTAAAGATACTACTGCATCCTCAAATTAAAAATGTAGAACTTACTATGCTAAACTTATTATGATTTACTGTGGTCTGCCATTAGATGGAAATATACTTTTATTTCCTTGAAATTTTATGCTGAAGATAGGTTGAAAAAGTACTAATGGTTAAATTCCTGGGAATCCTATTGAAATATCAGTAAGAAGTCTGCACTTCCTATTCTACTTTAAAGGTTAAAGAGCCATAGGCAATGAGAAGTGACAGTAGTTGAAATCAGGTACTCAAACAGGCTTGACTTGAGAGACCAGAAAGATCACTTGGAGATAGGACTAACAAATTAATGTTGACTTAAGCCTTTATTACCTTGTGAAGTATGGTGATTTTTTTAAAAAAACAGAAAATTTAATTGTTAAATGTATTAGTTTTTAAGTCAGGTTATGCACCTTAGAGTTTTTATTTTATGTTTTTTTTCCACCAAGAGATAGTAGTCTTCACGTCTTTTGAGTGCTTGTATTTAAGCAGATGAGAAAAATTTTAAACATCTTTGTTGAGATAAAACTTAAAGTATATAATTCAGTCATTTTTCATTTATTTAAAATAGTTGTACAACCATCACCACAATCTAAATTTAGAACATTTTCATTAGTAGGTGTGAGAAATTTTACCCTTTGCCTTTTAGAAGAAGTTTTTGTCTGGATTTAGTTTTGCCTGTTGCAGATTGCCTATGATTATCTTTGGCCATTCCAGCTTTTTCATTGGTTCTCAACTTTCATAGATGAAGACTGCTTAAAGATTGCAAATAAAATTTAATTTCAATGTAATTGTATCATAGTTTAAAAGACAATTTTTGTGGATAGAGTCAAATATATCCATTTAAAGCTCTAATTCTGAAGAATATGTAAACAGAAGGAAAGAAATGTGGGAGGAAAATTAAAATATTTGTGATATAGTAATATCTGTTGCTATAGTCTGAATGTTTGTGTTCTGCTTCAAATTCATGTGCTGAAATCCTAATCCCCAAGCTTTTGGTATTAGGAGGTGAGTCCTGTGAAAGGTGATTAGGTCATGAGGGTGAAGCCTTCATGAAGGGATTAGTGCCCTTATAAAAGAGACCCAAGGGAGCTTGTTTACCCCTCTGTAATGTGAGGATACAGAAAGAATGCACTGTCCATGAAGATACCAGATTTGCTGACACCTAGATCTTGGACTTCCCAGCCTGTAAAACTGTGAGAAATAAATTTCTGTTGTTTATAAACTACTCAGTTTATTATATTTTGATATAGCAGCCTGAACAGACTATGAAAACTATGAGTTTTTGGGATAGCTTCTATAATTTCACCTGAATGCATAGAAGCTAATATCAATATTTATACTATAAAATATTTCTTAATTAAGCTTGGAATATATTTATATTTTTGTTAATTCATTTTTAAATTTCAGATGCCAGATGACCTGATGAAGAGACTAAATATAGAAATGCATGCAGTAGTCAGAATAACTCCAGTGGAAATCACCCCTAAAATTCCAAGATTTCTGAAGTTGCAACCTAGAGAAAATTTAGTAAGTTCAAATATACATGTTATATCAAAATTCTTTTACAGGTGTCTGAAAATTTCTAGTTGCTTTAGCTAAGTAATAAGGATTCTACAGTCTTTTTGCTAGAAAGACAAAGGTGTCTTTTTAAAATTGTGTTAAGATATTTATAACATCGAATATGCTATTTTAACCATTTTCAAATATATAATTCAGTGGCGTTAATTACATTCATGATGTTGTGCAATCATTACCACTACCTATTTCCAAAATTTTTCCATCATCCTAAACAGAAACTTTGCACCCATTCAGCAATAACTCCCCATCTTCTCCTTTCCCCAGTCCCTGGTAACCTCTAATCTATATTGTATCTCTATGAATTTGCTTATTCTAGATATTTCAAGTAAGTGAAAGCATATAATATTTGTCCTACATATCTGACTTAACATGGTGGTTTTGAAGGTTCATCTCTGTTGTAGCATGTGTCAGAACTTTATTCCTTTTTATGGCTGAATAATATCTCATTTTGTGTGTATATGTATGCATATATATATATATACACACACACACACACCCCACATTTATTTATCCATTTGTCTGCTGACGGACACTTGGATTGTTTCCAGCTTTTTGGCTATTGTGAATAATACTGCAGAGAAATCTGGCATACAAATATCTGTTTGAGTTTCTCTTTTCTATTCTTCTGGGTATATACCTAGGAGTAGAATTGCTGAATGGCAGTTCTATGTTTAACTTTTAAAAAAGCCAAGAAGTCTTTTTTTTTCTTTTTTTGAGACAGAGTCTCACTTTGTTGCCCAGGCTAGAGCAAGTGCCATGGCATCAGCCTAGCTCACAGCAACCTCAATCTCCTAGGTTCAAGCAATCCTGCTGCCTCAGCCTCCTGAGTAGCTGGGACTACAGGCATGTGCCACCATGCCCGGCTAATTTTTTGTATATATATTAGTTGGCCAATTAATTTCTTTCTATTTATAGTAGAGACGGGGTCTTGCTCAGGCTGGTTTCGAACTCCTGACCTCGAGCAATCCACACGCCTCGACCTCCCAGAGTGCTAGGAATACAGGCGTGAGCCACCACGCCCGGCCAAGCCAAGAAGTCTTTAATGAGTGATAAACATATTATATGGTGCCAATGCGAATATGGATAATTTTGGCTTTTAAGAAATTGATATTTTTGCCATATCCATGTAATTTTTAAAAATTTTTGCCTTATTTTAATATGAATATTGCAGCTTAAAAGAGTGCTAGACTGTTTTACTTTTCAACTCAGTTAATTCTTTGAAAACTAGCATGGTCAGGAAATGAGATACTGAACTTAATTTAAAAATATTTTTAGGCCAGGCGTGGTGGCTCATGCCTGTACTGCCAGCACTTTGAGAGGTTGAGGAGGGAGGATCACTGGAGCCCAGGAGTTCAAGAACAGCCTGAACAATACAGTGAGACCCCATCTATATAAAAAATAGAAAAATTAGCCAGCATGGTACTGTATGCCAGTCATCCTAGCTACTCAGGAGGCTGAGACAGGAGGAAGGCTTGAGCCTTGGAGTTAGAGATTGCAATGAGCTATGATAACACCACTGCACTCTACCCTAGGCCACAGAGACAGACCCTGTCTCAAAAAAAACCAAAACCAAAATGTTTTTAATAGAGTATTATCATATGTACCAGTTTGAGTTTGCAGTTCTCAAATAATTATAATATAGGAAAATTACTATTATATTTTCAAGAAAGGCAACACAATTTAATGTTTCTCTGATAATTCAGATGATACTTTTGGATCCTTGAGATCATGATGGTCATTATGGCATGGAAGAACCAATTTAACAGAACTTTCTAGTAAATAAAATACTAGATAAGATAGCTTATATTATCTAGAGAAGAGGAAAACAAATAGAAAAGTGCCATTTCTATAACAGTATGTAATTGAGCACTTAACACATTGGCTATATAGTACACAGTGCTTTATAAAAGGTTTTTTTTAACTTTTTATTTATAGGTCATGATGTTTTTGAAATATTAGATCTCTTATGTAAGAAAATAATAAGCCACTGGTCATTAGATGTGGGGTTTTTTGGTCTCAGTAATGGGATATACTACAGAATTTCTTTTCTATCCTGAGTTATATATTTGGGTGAAAGCTTTATGACATTTAGCAGGCCTCTCTGGGCTATAATTATATCACTTGGGTCATGAAAATATTTGATTCTAGAAGAACTGGGAGTTGCTTTCTGATTCCAAAATTTTTATTTAAATAGTTTTCATTAGTATTTTATAACTTCACTTAAGTCTCTAATCCCATTGCTCAATAATATTCAAAGAATGAACTCTTTCTGTGATTTCTAAGAATGGGAAGATGGTGACTTTTCTTAGCTAGCCTACTTTAGATAGCAGAAGATCCTAAGCTTGACTCTGGATGAAGAGAGAGAACAGAAATGGACCAGTTTGAGAAATGGTAAAGTAGAGGTTTATTTTCTTAGGCAGATATTAATTATTTTTTCTATGTGAATTTTTATTTTAATTTATATCGATGATTTTTAAAAGGTTTATTAACTTAATTTTACTTTAAGAGTTTAAAAACGGCTAGGCGCAATGGCACACGGTTGTAATCTTAGCACTCTGGGAGGCCGAGGCAGTCGGATTGCTCGAGGTTAGGAGTTCGAAGCCAGCCTGAGCAAGTGCTGAGACCCCATCTCTACTATAAATAGAGAGAAATTAATTGGCCAACTAATATATATAAAAAAAATTAGCCGGGCATGGTGGCGCATGCCTGTAGTCCCAGCTACTCGGGAGGCTGAGGCAGAAGGATTGCTTGAGCCCAGGAGATTGAAGTTGCTGTGAGCTATGCTGATGCCACGGCACTCACTCTAGCCTGGGCAACAAAGTGTGATTCTGTCTCAAAAAAAAAAGAGTTTAAAAATTAGCAATGTTTTTCTTAAAATTTGTATATACCTTTGAATTATTTATTACTACTCTACTTATTGAGTATTTCAGGACTGTGGGCAGTTTAACAGAAAAAAAACAAAACAAGAAAGAGTGGCATAAATATATAAAGGATTTATTTTTCTAATGTACAAGGACATCTGAAGGAGCTCATACATGGTTAAACCAAGTCATCAAGGGTCTGTTCTCCTTTCGTTTTTCTCTTCTGCCATGCTTAACCTGTAACTTTCCTCCTCTTAGTTGCAAGATGCTTGCTATACTAATGGGAATCATGTTTGTATTAAGGAAACAGAAGGAAAGGCACAAGGCAGAGAAGCCTTCTCCTGGAAAGGTTTCACTGCCTTTAATTAGGAAAGGAAGCCCTTCCCAGGGATTGCTGACTCCCGCCACTGGCCAGAGTAATGTCACATGGACACGTGCACGCACACACATATGCACAGCTCCAAGCTGGGAATTGAGGATTTTGCTTTCCTTCCTCTATCATAGAGGGAGATGAGGGAGAATGGGATTGAATTGGTTATTGAATAAGCCACGTTATGGTATGTGTATCACGGAGCATAGGGAGCATTTAAAACTTTTGACACTTAACATATATGTTTCTTTAGGCTACACTATACTCATTGTATTAACTGTAATGTCAAACCCCAAATCTGTGTCTATAGAATATGAAAATCATTCACTGGCTTTGTTTGATAAGGTTTACATTTTAATAACAAGATAAGATGTTAAAATAAGAGTGTTAAAGTTAAGTTCAGATATTAGGAATATTCATTATTATTCTTTTCTTTCCTCTGGCAGCCTAAGGACATAAATGAAGAAGATGTAAAAACTGCATTCTATTCATGGCTGCAGCTGTCTGCTACTACCATGCTCCCTTTGATAATATCAGAGGAAGAATTTATTAAGCTGGGAATTAAAGATGGTGGGTAAATTTGTTATTTTGACATTTTTTCTATTTACATAGTAGTGTTTTTTGTTTTAAGAGATGGTCTTGCTTGGTCATCCAAGCTGGAGAGCAATGGCATGATCATAGCTCACTGCTTCAAACTCTTGGGCTTGGCTGATCCTCCATCTCAGCCTCTTGAATAGCTGGGACTAGAGGTGTGGGCCACCATGCCTGGCTAGATATTTGTATTTTTTATTTTTTTTGTAGTGAGGGCGTCTCCCAGGCTGGTCTTGAACTCCTGGCCTCAAGTGATCCTCCCACCTTAGCCTCCCAAAGTTCTGGGGTTATAGGCTTGAGCCACTGTGTCCATCCAGTTGTACATTTTTAATTGTTTTTCCAACCTGTGACACATGTGAACAGTGAAATATAATAACGATAATTAAACAGTAGATTTTACATATTGCAGAATGCCTTTCATTTAAATACATTTGACATTTAAAATCTTAAATTATTTCATTTCAGTTTCAGTACTAACTCTCCATTTATTACTTTCTTTTTAATAGGATTAAAGGAGTTTTCTCTGAGTGTAGTTCATTCTTGGGAAAAAGAAAAAGAAAAAAATATTTTTCTGTTGAGTACCAATCTACTGCAGAAGACCACAATACAAGTAATTACATACTACTGAATATTTATAAAATAATATATGTTAAATGTGATTAATAATAAAATATGAATTTCCTTTAAACATCTTGCATCCTGAAGTATATTAGAAACCCAAATGATAAGAATAAGGAATAACTTGATTTAAAATATTTTATTCTATAATCTCTCTAAATTATCTATACACATTATTTATCCTGAATTTACAAATGAATGTCTTAGCACAATTAAGTTTCAAAAATAGAGTTGATTGTGTTAACTGGCAAATGGATCATGATTTAAAATTCTTTTACTATTGAAACAAAAGAAAACTTAGTTTTAGGGGTTTGATTCTAAAAATTCACATTTTTACATGCAATTTTACTACACTTATTTTTTGACAATTCTTAAATTCTCAATTCTACACAAATATTATCAGATCACTTTTCTTCCAGAAGTATTTTAAGTGTGGTCTTTTTAGAATATTATTTTTTAGTTAGGCTATACATTCTTGTCATTATAGAATTGATAATGCTCTCGTCTAGTTGTTTAGAATTTCAGTGGTTTGGAAGTAGATATTATTTCTTTATTTTTGAAATATAATTGAAACAATATAATTCAGAGAAGATACAAATGTAAGAATTGTGAAAAAGATAATTGTGACACAAATCAAAATTGCAAATAAAAATATGTCTGTTAAATTTATTAAAAAGATGACATTCTTTCTGCTTATTGACCATAAATATTTATGTTCCCTGGATGAGTAAATTGTTTTTGTCAAGGATGTTTTAAGTAGTGATATTGCATGCCTAATTTATCTGTTCTCTCTGATGTAACAGAATCAGCAATTCACTTTTTCTGGGACCCTAGAAAAACAGGCCAAAGACATACTTTGAAATGTAAAACTGATTTTTCCTTGCTACTGTAGGTCCTTCTAGATCCTATGGTAAAAGAAGAAAACAGTGAGGATATTGACTTTATTCTTCCTTTTTTAAAGCTGAACTCTTTGGGGTAAGAAGTTATGGCCAAACTAGTATGTTTAAAACAGAGACATGTTTTGGCAGTATCTCTGGAAGGTTTTTATGTGTAAATGTTACAGTAGATGTTAATGTCAATGAATGATCTTACTAATGCATTAGTAGATATTTTTTTCAAGGATTGTCTCTATCTTCACACCTAGCTTAGTAATTTGACTTATCTTCTTAGATAACTAGAAGTCTGAAGCTTATTAGAAATTTTACTTTGAAAATTAATTTGTGAGAAGAAAGCAACTAAATATCATCTGGATCATATGTGCTTGGATAAAACAATAATTCTTGGAGCAAATAAGTATATTTTAAAGGTTAAATGCAAAAACATTAATTGAATGTTCAAAAATATTTCAAATTAAGTTATTCCTTCACCATTTTACATTACTGCATAATTGAGATTATTTGTATTTTTAGAAAAACTCTAAAAAGCTCCTCTTAGTTTATTTCTTATACAATATGAGAATCTCATATAAACATTACCTCTTTAGAATTCTTCACAGAGGCTTTTGGTAGATAGATGTAGTAGTAGTGATCTTATTTCCTATAATAGTATTATCTAGAAATGATTTAGTAAAAGGCTTAAGCCATAAACTAAAAATGTTTAAATATAGCATACTATTCGTTAATATAAAGTAAAATCTCCTCAGTTCAGACTCTAATTTTAGGAACTTATTATTTCTGTTATCATAAATAAAGTAGCAGTCAGTCAATAAGTAGGTTAAAGTTCATGTTTGTATCAGCTACAGGTGAAACTCGATTTCAAGGTGATGTTTAAGCAGAAATACGTTTTCAGTTATCCCAAGCACTTCAAAAGCATCCATTTGTGATTATGTTGATTACCTAACTAAAAGTCATTTGGGGATGAGGGAGTATTTGTGTGCTTTAAGACAGATTCCTTAAGGAGTTCTATTAAGGCAAAACTTTTAGTTACTGCACATGTTTGAAAGTAATAAAGTTAATTTTAAAAGCTGTGACTCAGATTTGGCATTAATATTTACTTTCACGTATAGGAAAATTTCTAAGATTTTACTCTTTTAAAATTCATTAACTTGTCTGAGAAGAAAAGTTTCAGCATTTTTTTATAGCTAGGTTTTATCCTGCTTCAGTCTTTTATCCTGTAACAATTTCTGTATTTTGCAGAGGAGTGAATTCCTTAGGCATATCCTCCATGGAGCACATCACTCATAGCCTCCTGGGACGCCCTTTGTCTCGCCAGCTGATGTCCCTTGTGGCGGGACTGAGGAACGGAGCCCTTTTACTTACTGGAGGAAAGGTGTGTGCTTAAAATGTGCTCATTTTCACTAATAACTTTTCATTTCTCTTTCTTTGGGCTTTGGTCAACTAACATAGGGTTGATAATATGAGATATGGAAAGCATTCTTTTATTCACTTATATTTTTGTGTGCCTGCTATTAGATATTGGGGGAGTGAAAATGAATAAGACTGATGTTTTTCCTTTTCTGTGTCAATTGATATAATTATATGATTTTTCTTTTTTAGGCTATTGAGAGGGTGCTGATAGGGTTGATTGACTTTCAAATGTCGAACCAGCCTTGCATACCTGTAATAAATCCCATTTGGCCATGGCATATCATTCTTTATACATTGCTGAGTTCCATTAATATTTGCTAATGTTCTATTGAAATTTTTTTACATCTCAGTTTATGAGAGATAGTAGTTTGTAGTTTTCTGATTTTGTACTGTCTTTGTCTGGTTTTGCTATCAGGGTAATACTGGCCTCTTAAAATGAGTTGGAAAGTATTCCTTCCTCTTCTGAAGGGGGAAGAGATTGTATAAAATTGGTGTTAATTCCTCTTTAAATGTTCGATAAAATCTCCAGTGAAACCATCTGGGCCTGGTCATTTCTTTATTAGTTTTTCAATCACAAATTCAATTTCCTTAATGGTCACAATACAATTCAGGTAATCTCCTTCATCTCAGCTGACATGTAATTGGTGGTTTCAAGGAATTTGGTTCATTTATTCTAAGTTGTTGAATTTATGAGCATACAGCTGTTTGTGATATTCTCTTATTATCCTTTTAAGGACCACAGGATCTGTTGTAATACCTGTTACCTGATACTGGTGATTTGTGTCTTCTCTCTTTTTCTCTCTCTCTCTTTTTTTTTTTTTTTTTGATACAGGGTCTTGCTGTGTTGCCTGGGATAGAGTGCAGTGGCACCATCGTAGCTCACTGCAACCTTAAACTCCTGAGCTCAAGCAATCTTTCCACCTCAGCCTCACAAATAGCTGGGACTATAGGTATACACTACTGTACTTAGCTAGTTTTTCTATATTTTGTAGAGATGGAGTCTCACTCTTGCTCAGGCTGGTCTTGAACTCTTGGCCTCAGGCAGTCCTCCAGCCTTGGCCTCCCAAAGTGCTAGGATTACAGGTGTGAGCCACTGCTCCTGGCTATCTTCTTTTTAATCTTTGCCAGTCTTAATATAGGTTTTCTGTCTTTTTTAAGAGCTTACAGTCATATTCTTTATCAATGCAATATTGTTTCTAAGAGTACAGTGTGGTCTCTGTGTTTGTGCTTTTTAATTATAAAATTAGACACCTGTAGTCCCAGCTACTCAGGAGCTTAAGCGGGGAGGATTATTTGAGCCCAGGAGTTCAAATCCAGCACTGGCCAATTTGGTGAGATCTAAAAAATAAATTAATTAAGAAAACAGAATAAATAAAATATAGCAGCTACTCTGTGTGTATCTGAATTATCCATGTCAAGTTTCAAAAACGCATCATTTTGGTAGAATATTTATTTTGGAAACACAATATCCTACAGCCTCAGAAACCAGACTTTCACAGTCTCACCTAGGGGTAACATAGTTAATAGGAAGGACAAGCAGAAGACCTGTATTTGACTCCCTCCTCTGTCATGTACTTACTGGCTATAACTTCAGGCAGTTTAAGTTTTAGTGTCTCATCTGTGCTCTTTAGGATTAACTTCACTTAAAGGAGATAATATATATGAAAGAGCTTTGTAAACTAAAAAGTACTGTACAAAGTGAATTACTTTGAGTCAGGAGAAAAGGCCCCTGACTAGGTAAGTGATAATGACAGGTGGGGCCTATACCCAGCACCCATCATTTCTTTACTCTTTGGAGCCATTGACTTTAAATATATGTGCAATACTGTAAACTACAATAATGGTAGTATTTGTTGAGTGCCTTCTAAATTTCAGACTTTGCATATCAAGCTGGGTTGTTTTCTAGTGTGCAGTAATGAAAACAAAATATTAGAACACACTAGCAGGGCTGTTAGAGATAGACAAATGACAGTAGTAAGGAATAATAGTAGATTGAGGGACGTCACTAATATTAAAAGAACTATAAAAACCTACCCGTGTTCAGCCTTTCTAGGGGGCACTATGGCAATGTTAATATGTATACTTTTTGATGTAGTAATTCCACTTCTAGAAATTTATTCTAAGAGTATAATCTGACAAATAAATAAACATATATGTTGATGTTTATTTTAGCTTTATTTATAATAGTTAAAAATTGGAAGCAACATAAATATGTACTAGAAGGGACTTGTTAAAGATACTGTGGTTCAATACATCCCCACAGTGGTAGTGTACTAGGGAGCCAGTGCAGCTGTGTATTTGTTGACATGGAAAAAAGACAACGATTTATTGTTAAGTAAAAAAACAGATTTTGCAGCCTCATGAATACTGTAATCCCATTTTTATAAATGGGATTTATAAATGTAATCCCATTTTATAAATGTACATAAAATGCGTATGGAATGTTTGGAAAGATGGTAAACAATTGATGATGGTTACCTCTGTGAGGTGGGTTAATTACAGATTTTCTTACCTTTACTATTTATAATTTTATATTTTTACATTTTTTTATAATGAGGAAAAGAAAGCTTTTACTTGAAAAATAAAAAGTGTACATTAGGCCGGGCATCATGGCTCATGCCTGTAATCCTAGCACTCTGGGAGGCTGAGGTGGGAGGATCACTTGAGGTCAGGAGTTCAAGACCAGCATGAGCAAGAGCGAGACCCCATTGCTACT
Source organism: Microcebus murinus (assembly GCF_040939455.1). Lineage (NCBI taxonomy): Eukaryota > Metazoa > Chordata > Mammalia > Primates > Cheirogaleidae > Microcebus > Microcebus murinus. Next base: position 46,669,626 of record NC_134112.1, read on the forward strand.
AAAAATAGAAAAAATTAGCCGGGTGTGGTGGCATGTGCCTGTAGTCCCAGCTACTCAGGAGGCTGAGGCAGGAGGATTGCTTGAGCCCAGGAGTTGGAGGTTGCTTGAGCCAGACTGATGATGCCATGGCACTCTAGTCTAGCCTGGGCAACAAAGCAAGACTCTGTCTCAGAAAAAAAGTGTACATTGAATTAAAACCAGTCTAGAGCCATTTAGTATAAAAGTAAATAATTCTGTCTACCTTAGTAGTCATTGCAAGTTGCAGTGTACACAAATTGGTGGTTACAGTAATGATCGTGAATCACTAAGAAACTGTTAATTAAAATTAATTAAGATACGAGGGGCCAGGTGCGGTGGCTCATGCCTGTAATCCTAGCACTCTGGGAGGCCAAGGTGGGAGGATTGCTTGAGGTCAGGAGTTCGAGACCAGCCTGAGCAAGAGTGAGACCCTATCTCTACAAAAAATAGAAAGAAATTAGTAAGACAACTAAAAATATATAGAAAAAAAATTAGCCGGGCGTGGTGGCAGCCTGAGGTCCCAGCTACTTGTGAGGCTGAGGCAGAAGGATTGCTTGAGCCCGGGAGTTTGAAGTTGCTATGAGCTAGGCTGACACCATGGCACTCCAGCCCAGGCAACAGAGTGAGACTCTGTCTCAAAAAAAAAAAAAAAAAGATACTAGGAACATGGCTTATAAATTTTTCCATTAAAAATAGTTGAAATTAGATGAGAATAAGTTTCATTTATCTAGAAAATTTATTTAATGTCATATTATTTTCTTCTGGTAATAATTAGTAAAACATTACCTGTTTTTAAAGGTAAAATGTTTAAATATTAGTGATTGCTTTAACTAAGAAATTATAAAAAATAAATTATATGTTTATTTTCTATCTGTGCACTATAATAATGAACATAGGATGTAGCCAGCTCCTAGCACATTAGCAACTTAAAGGAAAAGAGCTATATTTCTGTAACACCTGTATACTCCACACAGCAACTAGAGTGAGGTATACTTATTATTGAGGAGTCTGAATTTTTGTGGTTGCCACAATGACGGAATCTATTTCTGTGGTTGAATATATTGAGAGCTCTTATGAAACAATTATTTTTTAGGGGAGTGGAAAATCAACATTAGCCAAAGCAGTCTGTAAAGAAGCATTTGACATGTTGGATGCCCATGTGGAGATAGTCGACTGTAAAGCTTTACGAGGTATGAGCATGGTAATACACTATATAAATCCTTTCTTTGCTACAAAGACAGAAATGTTATTATTAATCCTGTTAATCTGATAAATACAAATATCATCTAATCTTTAATTTTTCTGTTCATTTAGTTGTTGAAATTTCTTAGAGATTTTAAGTTGTTGGCTTTCTAATGTTTTGATAAAATTTCTAAAACTCTCCATATTTGATGGAAGCCTATTTTTTTTTTCCTAGCCAAAATTCATTGTAGACAATATTCCTGGAAATGCCAATTGACACCACTCTGAGAAAGTTGGTATTGAGAATATACTCTAATGGTATAAATGCTGTCTGAATTGCTTTGGGAAACTGGTAGGGTGGTTGCTGCAGGAGAGGGAAAGTAGGTGGCTGTGAACAATGAGGAGAATTACAATTTACAGTTTTTAAAGTCCTTAGCACTTACATTATTATCTATTCAATTAAATTAACTTGAAACAGTTAATATTTCCCCCTTAGCTGTCACTACCATATAGTCCCAACTAGTCATTATACTTTCAGTCTTTTATCTACTATGTGATAAGAAATGAAATACAGTCTTTGAAAACCCATCACTTCATTTGCTATAAAGGTGGTTTTTGAGACACTGTCCATCTCTGAGTCCTGCTTTACACCTCATGTGAAAATTTTAATTTAGACCTAAGTAATAGAGGTGTTTACATAGGCTTATGAATTTGTATGTTTTCTGTCCTTTGAAAATTAACTTTGAACTCACCAGAAAGTTTGAAGCCAAATTCATGATTCAAATATAGCAACTCTAGGATCTCTAGGCAACTACATTTGTGTTTTATTTTACCCAAATCTTGACCCTTTACTCTTATTTATGTTTTCCCACATCCAGTTTTTATTTTACTATTTTGTTGTAAGCCATCTGAAATTCTCTATGGAGTCAGACTGTGTATAAATGAATGTACACATACATACAGAAATTAAAATAGCAAATTCCTTTTCTTAGTTTTATAAAATTTGGCACTTTACTGAGTCCTTTGAGATTGTATGTATTCAACAATGTTAATGATTAACAAGTTTTTGTGATTAGTATATTAACAAAATATAGATTGAATTTTCATTGTTAAATCAACATTGAGTTTTTCTAATGCTTTCAAAAGGGCAGCCTGAATTTTCTCAGCACTGAAATAACATTGAGACTATTTCATATCTTCTATATCAAGGAAGAAGGCTTGAAAACCTACAGAAAACCCTGGAGACAGCTTTCTCAGAGGCAGTGTGGAGGCAGCCATCTGTGGTTCTGCTGGATGACCTTGATCTCGTGGTTGGACAGCCTGCTGTCCCAGAACACGAGCACAGTCCTGACACTGTGAGGAGCCAGCGGCTCGCACACGGTAATGCATCCACTGCTGGCTTGAGGCCTTTTTCTTTTGTCAGCCAGCATTTTTAGTCTTCATGGTAAATCTACTCTCTTCAGAGAATAGTGTGTTTAGGTTAAGTGTTGTTTTTGAGGCCTCTGGTGGCATTCCACAATTGTTTTTTATTAGCAAAGTTGGTAGAGTAAGAAAAGTATGAAAATTCTGCAACTTCGGGTTTAGTTTTTTGGGGTCTTTTCATTTTACTTTACTTATTAGAAATTGTCTAATGTACAGATTTACTCTTATGTTCATTTGACAAATATTTGTGTTCTCAAAGTCTAGGACAAGGAAAAAAAGTAAACAATATGAGTACAGAGTGATAGTGATAATGATGGCTACCATGGCACTTTCTAGGTTAGGGATTGCTTTGTACTTTACGTGCATTTATTCTCCTAGTTTTACAGCTCAGTAAGTGGAAATTCAGAGAAATAATTTGACCAGGGTAGCCAACTAGGAGGTGGTAGGATATACTGTGCTCGAAGTATATACAGGGTACTGTAGGAGCATATAACCTAAATTGAGGGTAAAGTGGGTTAAGGAGTTATCAGGGAAGGCTTTTTTGGAGGAGTTTATAACTGAGCTGAGTTTTGATGGAGGAATAGAAATTAGCTTGAAGGAATTTCATGCTAATGACGAAGTAAAAGAAGTGTGGTCTACAGGCAAAGGCACAGAGGTATAAGACATTGTGCTATGTTGGGGACTGCCTGGAGCTTAGAGTGCAAGGAGAAGAATGGTAGGGAGAAGAGGTTGGAGGGTTTGGCAGCATTGAGCTGCCTCAGGTTTTCAAGAGCTGAAATAGATACAAAATGTAACTGCAGTGGTTTGTGTTATTATTCCCTAGCCTTAATCTCAAATTTTGAATTCTATAGCATCTGTAAAACTAGTGTTACTAGTCTTACACTAGACCTTAAATACTGGATCTGTTAGTCTAGTGTTTAAGGGAGTGCTGTGGATTTCTAGGTCTGGACTCAAATATACATTACTAATGCCTGTTTCAGTTCTGGCTTTCTCATGCCAAACCTTGCAAGACCTGGTATGGAAAGAGGTTGTTCAGGAAGTCAGGAATATGAGCTGTATTTTGCTTAATAAACAGAAAACAATATGAAAATTAATCAATCCTTCTAGAATTTTCACTTACTTTATAAGGTCCAGGAGTAGAGAACCTCTTTAGACATTGTTCTGACATACAGTCCAAGTTTACAGTACCTCTTATCCCTCCATTAAGAGCCTGGCCCATATTAGATCCTCAATAGATAAATCAATATCTGAATGGAAGGATTAATTTTTAAAAAGCATGAAGCAGCTGAACCATACGTATTCCACTTTAAAGCTCCATTAGAATATCATTAGTTTTAATGAATGTATAAATTTAAAATTTCGTGTTTCTTTTTCATGAGCTTTTACAATATTGATTAATTGTAGCTTTGAATGATACGATGAAAGAGCTTATTTCCATGGGAAGTTTGGTTGCACTGATTGCCACAAGTCAGTCTCAACATTCTCTGCATCCTTTACTTGTTTCTGCTCAAGGAATTCACATATTTCAGTGTGTCCAACATATTCAACCTCCTAATCAGGTAATATATGACTTATAAAGAATATTGAAATATGTCCCTTTTATAGAAATTATTTATATATTTTATTAATGATTTATGGCTTTAACTTATGCTTCTATTAATGATCTTAAGGATATTTAAAAGTTAACATATGGTATATATTATACTAGGGCACAAATTATAAGTTACAACTAGCTGAAATGTTAGTACTTTCCAGGGAAATTACTTTTTGGAATACAATATATTTCTTCTGAATGAGAAAAAGCAGTGAGAAATCCAGATAGATGTGTTTTAAAAATTTGATTAAACATTTTTTTTTCCGCCAGCACATATGGCCCTTAGTCCCCTTGGGAGACTCATGCTCATGAGGGTTTTTGTTGCTGTAAGCTGAAAGATGTTCAGGCATATTTAAAATTCTTGTTTAAAATTTTCACCTATCATCTACCCTAAATATTCAGACCCTGTGCTAATTAACTTATTGAAGAACAAAGGTATTATACCTATTATTAAGTATAACAGATTGACAATGATGTTGGTCATTTAATATGTTTTTAGAAATAAGTTTTATATGAGCCAAAAAAACTGCTCTTAAAGGAACCATATGTCACTAGAAATGCTTCTTATTGGAGAAAGAAATGGCAATTTCTTTATCAAATTATTTATCAATGTGATTTTTTTACAACTTTATTGAGATATAATTGAAGTACACCAAACTCACTTTATTGCAAGTGTACAATTTGATCAGTTTTAACATGTATATACCATGAAAGCATCACCACAATTAAGGTTAACAAACATTTCTATCACTCTCAGAAGTTTCCTAGCGCCCTTTCGCAATCCATCCCTCCACCATTCCATCCCCAGGCAACCACCAGTCTGCCTTCCCGTCACTATAGATTATGTCAACTTGATTCGTCTCCAAATATATGTACTAAAATGTACAGTTGAATAAAATCGGAAATTAGAATTTTGTGTTTTTTCTTTAGGAGCAAAGATACGAAATTCTGCATAATGTAATAAAAAATAAACTGGACTGTGATATAAACAAATTCACTGATCTTGACCTGCAGCATGTAGCTAAAGAAACTGAAGGGTTTGTGGCTAGAGATTTTACAGTGCTTGTGGATCGAGCCATACATTCTTGTCTCTCTCATCAGAATATATGCAGCAGGGAAGGTATGTTTTACTATTAAAACCTGAATTTGAAATCTGCTTTTTATTGTAGAGAAATGTCATTGTAGTAAGGCAAGAATTAAATACATTCCATTGTGGTATTTGAATAAGCAGTTATTTGAGTCCAAAATTAGCATTTTTAGCTAAGATGATGGCATATTTTGAAAATTCATATATTGAAATATGACTACCAAAAGAAGTTTTGTTTATTTTTAAACAGAATTAGTTTTAACAACATTGGATTTCCAAAAGGCTCGTCAAGGATTTATTCCTGCTTCTCTGCGAAATGTCAACTTGCATAAACCTAGAGACCTGGGCTGGGATAAGGTTGGTGGATTACATGAAGTTCGGCAGATACTTGTGGATACTATCCAGTTACCAGCCAAGGTACTTTTTAAAAAAAAACAAATACTTACTCCCAGAAGAACCACTGGATCATTGGCTTTGGCTTTATGTGTTTGCTTGCCCAGACTCAGTTTGATTCAACAAATATTTCCTCAGTTGCCAAATAAATGTCTAGCACTACTTTAGGTAGTTTAGCAGATTTGTAAAAATATTTGATATATTCCTTGCCCGTAAGAAATGTATAATGGAAACCTGGGGTGATAGTTACAGAAAATACATTTTGATGTGAATTTTATAATTCTGTTTTGCTTGAGTCATTCAAATTGTACTAAAACAAGATGAACCATCTGCCATGATTTGAACAGAAATAGATAGGAATAAGCTGGAAGGTGGAAAAGTCATCTGGGTCCACAGGACTGGTGGATTAAGCTAGATTTCCAGACTCTGGGTGTTAGTCCTAGCAAGGTAGAGTTGGCAGGCAGCATAGACCAGGCAGATGACAGGATAAAGGGGGCAGATGTAGATTGTTCCTGAGAACAATCAGAGACTCATGCAAATAGGTAAAAATAAATAAATATATGTATGTATGTGAGTAAGGACCTTGGGTTACATGTAACTGGATGACAACTCCTAGGAACAGTGACTGTAGGGGCCTGTGACATGTTGAGTGGAGCCCAGGACAGTAGATGAAGCCTGTGTAAGAGAACATGGACATGAAATACCAGCCATTAGGATTCTGACCCAGATGCCAGGGCTGGGCATCAAACAGTATCCAGAGACAGTTCATGGAGACTGTGTACATAGCTGCTTACTTTGGTGCCTCATTCAGATTAGAAAGGAGGTAGAAGTGAGTTGGAACCTTGTCAGCAGGTGGAACTAAAGAGGCATACCTAATAAAGGAGACCAGGATATAGCTGATGACAGTAACTTTATGTTTGGTTCCCCTGTTCAAAAAGTTCTGCTCTCTGAGCAGTTGGATTTAGAACGTAATTGAGAAGCATTTAATCACTTATTTAGCCTGGAGACTCTTGGGAGATTTTCACTATCTTTGAATATATTTGAATATACACAGCTACCATAACTTGCCCCATTGAATTATAAAAGCATAAGGTGGTATGCTTATTAAAAGCTTGGGTTTTATTTGTTTTTAATGTAGTAGTTTTATAATGTTTTTTTAAAAACAGGAAAAATGGAAAGTTCTAATGTAGTTATATGCATTTTATCTAGAATTTATTCTATTATTCAAGTGGGAAAAATCCATGGTAGTTTCTTTGAGTTCATTTATTATTTTTAGTAGGAATTTTATTTTGTACTATTGTGCTTGCTATTAATAAAGATAGCAGTCATCACCATCTGAATACTTTTTTTGTATACATTGATCTTTTGCTGCTACTTAGTCATTTCTGTTTAAATTTGACCTCTTTTTCATATTTTTTTTTTTTTGTATCTCTCAGTATCCAGAATTATTTGCAAACTTGCCCATACGACAAAGAACAGGAATACTGTTGTATGGTCCTCCTGGAACAGGAAAAACCTTACTAGCTGGGGTAATTGCACGAGAGAGTGGAATGAATTTTATTAGTGTCAAGGTATGTTGTGCATTTATCTTTCTTTTTTTTTTTTTTATTGTGGTAAAATTTACATAACATTCAAATAACCACTTTAAAGTGTACAATTTAGTGGCATTTAGTGCACTGACAATGCTATTCAGCCACCACCTCTCTCTAATTTCAAAACTTTTTTATCTCATGTTTTTCTTCTACTCATCCCCTGGCAACCATTAATCTTCTGTCTTTTATAGATGCTGTTCTGTGTATTTCATGTAAAAGGAATCATTCAATATGTAACTTTTTGGTTCTGGCTTCTTTCACTTAGTGTAATGTTTTCATGGTTCTTCCAAGTTATAGCATGTATCAGAACTTCATTCCTTTTCATGACTGAATACTATTCCATTGTATGTATATGCCACACTTTGTTCATCTATATATCCTTGGTGAACATTTGGGGTATTTCCACTCTTTTTTCTAAATTTCAAAATATTAATTAAGGGATACAAGTGTTTTTATTACATGGATATCTTGTTGGTGCTTCTGGTGTACCCATCACCAGAATAATGTTCATCGTACTCAATAGATAAATTTTTATCCCATGTTTCCACCTTTTGACTATTATGAATAACGTTGCTATAAATATTCATATACAAATTTCTGTATAGACATATGTTTTCATTTCTCTTGGGTATAAACTGAGGAGTGGAATTGTTGGTCATAGGGTAATTCTCTATTTAACTTTTTAAGGAACCACCAAACTGTTTTTCATAGCAACTGCACCATTTTACATTCTCACCAGCAATGTATAGGGGTTCCTGATTTTCCACATCTTTAACACCATTTATATTTCTTGACTGTGAGTTAGTCTCACATTTGGAAGCTGATAGGAGCAGTGATCTATCTATTAAAGTTGTATGAAATTGAGTAATGAGCCACCTCTCTCATAGGACTTCTTATATTCTTGCTTAAGGCAAATCCTCATGCATTGTGAATAGAATTGTACATAAATATTCAGATAAAAAGGCAAACTCTACTTAAAGGTGGAAGAAAACCTAGAAGACTAGAGGCTGGAGACCATACTAAGGCTGGAAGATGGGGTTTTTCTGAATCTGTTACTTGTTGGCTGTTTCTTACCCTTGCTGTGTCGCACTAGGTCTAAGTTTTTTTCAGGTACAAGGTGAGTGTGGCAATTAAGGGACATGCTAGGAGATCATTTTGGATAATGTCTCACAGTTCACCAGTGGTATGTCATTGTGGTCTGGGGTCCAGTATCTTAGTTGTACAGTCTTAGCACACCAGCAATATTAGTTTATCAAAGGGTGATTAGATTCCAAGGCAAAGGAATCATATATTCTATCCTTATTTAAAATTGATTTATAATCGGAAAGCCAACTTAGTAATTTGTAGTAGGGTTTTGCCTACCCTCTTTTATCACATGTTTTTTTGTGAGCTGGATACATGGGTACCCTGGCAATGGTGAAGAAATGCTAAAACTTTACAATTTTCCTATCTTCCTTTTTCTGGATTCTGGAGAAATGATGACCATACTCTTCTTTTTTATACTTGCACTAGAATGTGCTTTCACTGTTTTTAAAAACATAAATTTTTAAGATTAAAGCTTATAGATCATTTCATTATGAAGGACATCCCCTTTAGGAAATTATCAAATTACAATTTGAACTGAGTTCCCAATGGGAAGGTTTCAGTGGGAAGCTAATTCTCTCTGGGTGGCTCAGGGTGGATTGTAGGAGGCATGCATCAAAGATAGGTGCCCTTTGCTGACACCATTATGTTACCTGTTCTTATTATTTTGCCTCAGTTATTAATATTTCTTATAACTACCTCTAATCCTCTGTGTTGAGGAAATGTAATTAAATGTTAATAATATATTAATAGATGTCTAGAGGGCTGTGTATTAGAAATTTGTTATTTTGGTCACATATCCCGATCAGTATTTGGTCTTTTGGAGGTAGTGATTTTTTACTGGAAATCACTTTAGGATCTATTCAGTTTTTTAAGAGATCCAAATTTAAGGAAAGACTATTCTCATTACTGATTTTGCTATATGTAGTGAAGTTTTTTTTTTTTTGAAAGATTTTTCAGTTGCCTTTTAGGAAAGATGATATATTATTCAACTCCTGTCCAAATAAATTGGTTTCAGTAATTAAGATACTAATTAAAGTAAGTCATTTCTCTATGTATTTTTTGGAATCTCCAAAGATTTGAGATAGATGGGACTTTGTCCCTTTTTAAACCATTCATTTCTTACTCAACAAATGATTATTCAGTACTTATGTGGAAGGCACTGTTTTGGCACTGGGATTTAGCAGTGAACAAAACTGCCTTTTTGGAATTTATGTTTTACTGGTAGAGAAAGACAAATAGCAGATAAACATGTCTAATATCTACTGTCAGGTAGTGCTAAGAAGAAAAGCAGGATAAGGAGGTATAGAGTATAAGATGAAGTTGTCTTGCAAGATTTTTCTGAAGAGATGGCATTTTGGCAGAGATCTAAATGAAATGAAGCAACGGGCCATGAGAGTATGTTGGGACAAATGTTCTAGGCAGAAGAAACATCAAGTGTAGAACTTGTGGTATGATACTTATTCCAGCACACATTACTTTTTAAAATATATTTAAGAGACATTAATTTAATCATAATAAAATTTTTCTATGATTTCTATGATTTATTTAGATTTCTATGATTTATTTAGATGATTTCTATAATTTATTTAAACTTGATATAAAATCAAACTTATATTTTCTATTCAGATAATTTTATCTCAATTCTAATTTTATTTTACCAGGGGCCAGAGTTACTCAGCAAATATATTGGAGCAAGTGAACAAGCTGTTCGAGATATTTTTATTAGGTTGGTTCCCTATGAATGTTTTTTTAAGTAACTGACTCCATTATTGTTTATCAGTCATTCCTTTGGGTCTTGTTCTTTTGAAGAACTGTTGTTTGAAATCTGTGATTTATGTGAATTATTAATAAATTGGAGGACAATGATTCTATTTCACCAAATACTACTTAAATATAAAACATTTTAGATATTAAATTATGTAGATTATTTGATTTATATTTATAACAAGTATTCCTGAAAGTGGGATAAGTAGTTATTCAAAGAATTCTCTGTACGTCCTTATATGTAGCAAATAATTACACCTAATTTGTCTCTAATTTTTAAAAATTCTAAATTCTTTTTTTTCCCATTCCTAATTTATAAATCAAGATTCCATGTGGCTGATTTAACAGGAGAGTATAACTATTACTGCATATTTATAAAACTGCATATGAATGCAAAAGATAATATTAAAGGGAGAAAGTAATTATTCAAATGTGATGGGATTATGGGGAGTTTTTAAATTGAAAAGTTACTTTGTTCCATTCTTCTAAAAATTTTATTATAAAAGTATGCAATTAAGAGAATATATACAAACCAGATGCAATGGCTCACACCTGTAATCCCAGCACTTTGTGGGAAGGATTGCTTGAAACTCCATTCTCTATGCTTGAGACCAGCCTGGGCAATATAGTGAGGCCCTATCTCTACAAAAAATTTAAAAATTAGCTGGGCATGGTGGCTCGTACCTTGTAATCCCAGCTACTCTGGAGTCTGAGGCAGGAGTTTCACTTGAGCCCAGGAGTTTGAGGTTACAGTGAGCTATGGTTGTGCCACTGCACTCCAGCCTGGGTAACAGAGTGAGACTCCATCACTAGTAAATAAATACATAAATAGATAAAATAAATACATAAATATATTTATACATATATCTGAAATTACTTTGCAAACTCTAAATTTTATGAGATTATTTAAATATGAATTTAAATGTGAGATGTTGGTTGTTTTTCCCAGAGCACAGGCGGCAAAACCCTGCATTCTTTTCTTTGATGAATTTGAATCTATTGCCCCTCGAAGGGGTCATGACAATACAGGAGTTACAGACCGAGTAGTTAACCAGTTGCTGACTCAGTTGGATGGAGTAGAAGGCTTACAGGGTAATAATTATAAATATAGAAATATACTGTTATAACAAAATTTTACCAGGTTTTAGTAAAAAAAAAAAATTCTTTTTTCCTCCAGGTGTTTATGTATTGGCTGCTACTAGTCGCCCTGACTTGATTGACCCTGCCCTGCTTAGGCCTGGTCGCCTAGATAAATGTGTATTCTGTCCTCCTCCTGATCAGGTGACAATTTCATATTTAGAGTCCAAAACCCAACAAATGCTACACTCTTTCCTTGTGAACTTTACTTCTGCCAGGTAATAGCAATTGTCCTTAGAAGACCAGCTTTCTTAGGCAAAGGCTTTAGTCACTCACTGTTTGCTCAAAGCATAAAAATATTCTGAATTAGATGCAAAGCCTTTCTGTGGCCCAGCCATTTCCATGCAAGTCTGAAAACTTTATAATCCTTCAGTGTTGGCTAATTGGGAAAAAAGGCAAGAAACCTAAAAAGTTATATGTCCATGTCCTCTGTGTTCAAAGATCACATACCCCATTATCCTGTCAAGGATACAGAATCAAGCATATGAATAGTAAGCATGCAAGCAGGTTTCATAGAGATACGATTTTCAACTGTTTCTAGTCCTATGTTGTTCCAAATCTTGTTTTCAAATTAGAAACTAATGAATAGATGAATGAAAGAATAAATAGACAAATGAATAGTCAAAGGTATAAAATGTCTGAATATATGTCATATGTAGCTATTATTTAAATTATTTTAATTTTCCTTTTGAAATACTTTCTTGACACACTTGCCCAAATCTAGAGAATAAGCATTGCCTGAACATGAAATTTTTTACACCGAATAGTTAAAAATGTTGATTTTCATTTATTTTACTACCTGTGTTCCAATTATGTTAGGGAAAAGTTCCAAGGAAAATAAATAATAGACTGGTGTACATTTCTCAACTTACTTGTAAAGCTTACTAGATAGATGTGTAAGTTAATTTATGAAAAAAATCATGATATACACATGATAATATTTAATTTTATTTTTTATTTGTTAAATCAGTTCGTTTTTCTCCCTTCAGGTGTCACGTCTTGAAATTTTAAACGTTCTCAGTGACTCTCTACCTCTGGCAGATGATGTTGACCTTCAGCACGTGGCCGCAGTAACTGACTCCTTTACCGGAGCTGATCTGAAAGCTCTACTTTACAATGCCCAGTTAGAGGCCTTACATGGAAGGCTGCTCTCCTGTGGACTCCAGGTAAGTCATGTGACAAGATTGTTATTATGACATTTGGTGAATGATAAGAGCTGTTCAGTGTCAAAATTTCAACTTAAAAAATACTATTTTTAACAACTTTAGGAAAACTGTATAAAAATTTAAATTGGCCAGGTGTAGTGGCTCACACATAAAATCCTAGCACTTTGGGAGGCTGAGGTGGGAGGATCACCTGAGCCCAGTAGTTAGTTGGAGGCTACAGCAGTGAGCTATGATAACGCCACTGGGCAACAGAGTAAGACCCTGTGTCAAAAAAATATATTTTTTTAATTTACCTTTAGCTGAATATACCATAGTTGGAATATGGATTTTGTAGCAAATTTAAAATTACGAAGAGTTTTCTATTTCTTTTTTTTTTTCTGTCTATTTCTTTAACATTACCTTGATATTGACAAAGTTATCTTGATGTTTGAAAGGATATTATTTAATTTGAAATGTCATGAATTAGATCATATAAATAGAAAAATAATTGGAGTTTTTAGGTTTTTTTTTTAGGTCCCCAGCTTTTCATGCATTTAGTTTATTTTGCACTTTAATTTTAAAAAAATAATCAGTTAAGATCGTTATTTATTTTGAAGCTCAAATTGTCCCAGTTTGACCAAGAGGAGCCCTTTTGGATAGCTCCTGTATCCTTATGATATGTCTTCATCATTCTTTGATCACTTCCTTACTTCCAGATACAGTCAGATGTTCTTGGTTTATCTTGTATTTTCCGTATTCTGTCCCGTATTCTGTCAGCTTTTTCTCTAAGGATAGTAATTTTTATTTTAATTTTTATAGTTGATAATTTGAACTTTGCTACATCATGGACTTTATACCTTTTTTTTATTTTTTGTAGAAACAGGGTCTCACTATTGCCCTGGGCTTAAGCAATCCTCTCACCTTGGCCCCCAAAGTGCTAGGATTACAGGCCTGAGCCACCGTGCCTGGTCTCTCCTTCACATTTTGTTGGAGATGTTTAGAGGGCCTAAAGTTTCTAAATCAGATGCTCCTAGGTTTTTGCTATTTATTTTGGCAAGCCATTGAAGTCATTTTTTCTCCTCTTTCACTACCAAAAACAGTGTGTATTTGTAGAGCACTCTATAATGAGAAAGCACTCTGTAATATGATTGATGTTATCAATTTGGAGTAGAAAAGTATGAACTGAAAGGCACAGACATAGAAATAAAATCTAGATGTCTGAGTTGTGGCTTTATTACAGACTTTTTGGGGAGGATGGTTGGCAAATTATCTAGACTTTCCATATTGTCTTTCCCTATTTTAACAGTTAAGTTTTTACTCTGTTCCGCAAAACCACTAGAGAATTAATAAGAAGTTTTTGAAAAATACCTTGAGTCTCCTTGAATTGCTCTGTTAGAATGCTGTCTATGTTTATTACTTATTTCTGAGTTGTGAATTATTTAGATCTTTAAGCTACCTGTCCTTTTATATATTTTAGGATGGAAGTTCCAGCTCTGATAGTGACCTAAGTCTGTCTTCAATGGTCTTTCTTAACCACAGCAGTGGCTCTGATGATTCAGCTGGAGATGGAGAATGTGGCTTAGATCAGTCCCTCGTTTCTCTAGAGATGTCTGAGATCCTTCCAGATGAATCAAAATTCAATATGTACCGGCTTTACTTTGGAAGCTCTTATGAATCAGAACTTGGAAACGGAACCTCTTCAGATTTGGTATCTTGTGCTGTTGCCATTACACAGTTCTGAAATATAAAGCTGTATGTTGGTGTAAAGTTAGACAGTGATCTGTCTCCTAACCACCCCCACATGTTCTTTCTGGTTGGTTGGTTCTTCAGTAAAATAGTCTTGTTTTTCTTACTTACATTAATTAGTAATATTCATTCTTTGTTGCAATTTTTAAGACAGGGCTGGGAACAAGGGAGAACCAAAGTAGTGAGTGGTTATGATTACACTTTGGTTTATTGCAAGTTTATCTCTTTTCATTAGTGATTTAAAAATATCTTTTGTAGCAGATCTATTTTATAGTAAACTTAAATTCTATTATTACAGCAAAGTTGAGGATAATGAGAAATTTGATATAATAATGTCAAAAATTCCTGACAAAATGTTTTGTTTGTGATAATTTCGTGGAAGGTAACTATGAAAAATAGTAACAATGTCTCAATAAGGAAAATGTTTAGATTAAATGTGAGCAATATCACTGTTCTAGCATTTAACACATACCTTTCAAAATTAATAGTGTTTCACTGTCAATTTATTGGTACATATAACATTTTTACATATATTTACTTATATTTTTCCTGTTTTTTATATTTACTTTATTAATTCAGTTTGTAAAAATATAAAAGCAACCTATTTTTATTCCCAAGAATAGTAAGGTGTTGTTTCAATTTTTGGTTTTTTGTTTTGTTTTGTTTTTTGAGACAGAGTCTCACTCTGTTGCCCTGGCTAGAGTGCCGTGGCATCATCATAGCTCACAGCAACCTCCAACTCCGGGGCTCAAGCAATCCTCCTGTCTCAGCCTCTCAAGTAGCTGGGACTACAGGCATGTGCCACCATGCCTGGCTAATTTTTTGTATATATTTTTAGTTGTCCAGCTAATTTCTTTCTATTTTTAGTTAGACGGGGTCTCGCTCTTGCTCAGGCTGGTGTCGAACTCCTGAGCTCAAACGATCCACCTGCCTCGGCCTCCCAGAGTGCTAGGATTACAGGCATGAGCCACTGCGCCCTGCCTCAATCCTAGTTTTTAATTCTGTTTTCTATTTCTAATTTCTATCTAGAAATGTTCCAGAACCTTAGTATAATTGTATTTACTTTGAAAGCTAAGAGTAAGGCTCATTTGGAATCTATCCTTGGGCATTAGTGTGTTGGATTTAAGTAACAAAGCAAAAAAAAAAGAAAACCTGTTGTAGCAGTTTTCACTTTATGGTGGTTCTAGATAGATATCAGTGAACCTTTATATAACAGAATATGAACTTTTAAACTTTATTAATTTCAGTTAATTAAAATGTGAATGTAACTGTGTTAAGGTTTTATCACTTACAATTTTTAGTTTTTATCTTTGGTAAATACATAGTTTTTTCTCTCTCTTCTTTTCCCCTGCCCCCTTTCTTCCTTTCCTCCTCCTTTCATTACTGTAACTGACCACGCAGAGCTCACAGTGTCTCTCTGCACCAAGTTCCATGACTCAGGATTTGCCTGGAGTTCCTGGGAAAGATCAGTTGTTTTCACAACCTCCAGTGTTAAGGACAGCTTCACAAGAGGGTCACCAAGAACTTACACAGGAACAGAGGGATCAACTGAGGGCAGATATCAGTATTATCAAAGGCAGATACCGGAGCCAAAGTGGAGTATGACTTTTTTTCCCCTCCATTATAATTGTTGAAACTTCTTAAAAATTGTTGTTCCTTTTTTGTATGTATTTCTTTGGTTTGTAAATGAGCTATATTTATAAACAAGGGACTGAAATATATTGACTCAGTCAAATGGTTATGTACTTCCTTGCTCTTAAACAACTTTTAGTTACCTTACTTTATTTTCCTTTCCTTAGAAAGGAAATGTACAGTCTCTTAAAAAACTGACAAAGAAAAAAAAATTAAATAAAAAATTTAAAAAACAACAACAAAAAACTGACAAAGAAGAAATAACACTTAGGCTGCCACTTTTGTCATCGCATCCCTAAGTTAACTTTTTATTAATTTCTTTTTTCGTTTAAGGAGGATGAATCCCTTAACCAACCAGGACCAATCAAAACCAGTCTAGCTATTAGTCAGTCACACTTAATGACTGCACTCAGTCACACAAGACCATCCATTAGTGAAGATGACTGGAAGAGTTTTGCTGAGCTGTAAGTAACAGATTCTGATTTGGATATTATTACAGGTAGATATTATTATAGGTGGCATACTTATTCACATAAACTTTTAAAGTTGTTTTTAAAATAAAAAATATTTTGACTATAAACCAATTTAAAAAATTGTAGTAGCTGTGCATTTAAACACCCACAATTTTAAGAGTACAGAATTTGAATTATTTATAATGGACTAATTTAATGTTAGCAAATTTTTTTTTTTTTTTAGAGATAATGTCTCACATTGTGATCCAGGCTAAAGTGTAGTATGGAGTTCATAACTCATTGTAACCTCGAACTCCTGGGCTCAAGCATTCCTCCTGCCTCAGCTTTCCGAGTAGCTGGGACTACTGGTGTGCATCACCAAGCTCATCTTATTTTTTTCCATTTTTTGTAGAGACAAGGTCTTTTTCTATGTTTCCCAGACTGGTCTTGAACTCCTGACCTCAAGCAATTGTCCTACTTTAACTTCCCAAAGTGCTGGGATTATAGGCATGAGTCATTGCACCTAGTTTAATGTTAGTTAACTTCAAAGAAATAAGAAAAGGAAGAAAATTATATAGTTTGCAAAATTTGTAATGAAAAAATATACCTGTTTTATCCTCAAAATAATTTATATTTTATTAATCTGAAGAACATTTAAATACATTCCAATTTATTCATTGGTGGAAATGTTTAGTACACATTTGGATTACAAGCTTCTTGCAATTGATTCGGTCCCCTATGAATCTGAAACCCATAGACTTAGAACCATTCTAGGTCAATGATTCCACATAATTCAATTCAAGAAATGTTTATTCCTGGTCTTTACAAGCTGTAATCCTTTCTTGTTTAATTTTTCAGTACTTAGGAGGGTGTATGTATATGTGTATATTTACATACATTAGTAATATATACTTATTATAGAAAAATCAGAAAACAATGACAAGGAAAAATAAGGAAACAAATTTCCCTTGACCCCACTACTTTCCAAAGCATATTTGTATGCTTATATATTTTTTGTACTACAATAATAATACTCTACTATATAGCAGTCTCCCTTTATCTATCTATATACATCTTAAACATTCTTTTATATTTAATATACATTACTACTTTATTGTTCTTAATGTCATTTTATAGTATAGCTATGCTACAATTTAGGGACATTTAAATTGTTTCCAGGCTTTTAATATTATAAGCAGCACAATAATGAGCATTTTTGTAGCTAAATATCCTTTGCACGTATCCTTAATGTTTTCACTGGATTAGAGGTAGAATTTTTGCATTACAGAGTACTCAGGTATTTTAAGGCTTTTGAAATGGATTGCCAAGTTGCCTTCTAGAAATACTGTACTATATATTTCAACAACAATATGTGAGCATGCCACTTCTGTACCCTAATATTGAGTTTTGTAATGTTTTTTTGAATTTGCCCATTTGATTGGAGAAATATTTTAACAATTTACATTTCTTTTATTAAAACTAGATAGAAGTTATAATTTTTTAATATTATTCACTGCCATTTGTATTTTATCTTTCCTAACTTGTCTCTTCATCTCCTTTGCTCCTTCTTCTATTGGAGTGTAACCTCAGAAAATTTACTTGTAAAAATTCTCTAATTTCTGTTATAAGTATTTTTTTCTAATTTGTTATATTTTCCTTTCATTCTTTTTTTTTTTTTTTTTTTTTTTGAGACAGAGTCCCACTTTGTTGTCCAGGTTAGAGTGAGTGCCGTGGCGTCAGCCTAGCTCACAGCAACCTCAAACTCCTGGGCTCAAGCGATCCTCCTGCCTCAGCCTCCCGAGTAGCTGGGACTACAGGCATGCGCCACCATGCCCGGCTAATTTTTTATATATATATCAGTTGGCCAATTAATTTCTTTCTATTTATAGTAGAGACGGGGTCTCACTCTTGCTCAGGCTGGTTTTGAACTCCTGACCTTGAGCAATCCGCCCGCCTCGGCCTCCCAAGAGCTAGGATTACAGGCGTGAGCCACAGCGCCCGGCCTCCTTTCATTCTTAATATAATTTTGTTTGTAATCTGTTATATTTTGTTTTGTAATTGTAATATTTACATGTATTAAATACTAACTCTTACTTTTTTTTAAGGTATGAAAGCTTTCAAAATCCAAAGAAGAGAAAAAATCAAAGTGGAACAATGTTTCGACCTGGCCAGAAAGTAACGTTAGCATAAAATATACTCCGGACATTTTTGTGTTTTTTTTTTGGATGGCTTGTCCCTACATTGTCACAGTAAAAAAATGATGTTTGTAAATTTATTTTTGACTTAACAAATTTGGTTAATCTGTAAAATCACAGATTTGGTAAATGCTGGGATTATGTAATGATCAGGATTACTTGAGATTAATACTATAGAATAAATTGGGGTATTTATAACAGATGCTGTATTTTATTTCCTATAAAGCTATGATAAAATGAAATAATATTGGCCAAATGGTAACAGTAACTTATTTCTCCTTTGAAGGAAAGACAGTAGAGAATGTAATTAAGTAAATTTCTTGGAACTCATAGTGGCATATTCAGCATCTTTAGCATTTGACAGATTTTATGCTTAGCAACTTCTTGACTGTTTTGGAAATAAAATATCTGATTATCTACTGGTCCAATGATCTGTTCTTGTTATATCAGAAAATGGGGAATTTATATATAATTCAAATAAATTTAATTATCCCCTCACCCAGAAATGAGATCATATCCCCCTAATATACTATAACTAGCTCCAAGTCCAAGTCTCCCCTTACGTGGTTGCTCACTGCTGCTGACAGGCTGTTGGGGTAGCCAGGCAATCAGGTCAGCCATGCTGAGAGGAAGTGCACATTGTGAAGGCCACATGAGGACTTTCCATTCTTGCTACCTTGGCCACTTTGAGGATGAGCCTAGTAAACAAGCACTGGGTCAGCTGGGAAAGAAGGTGATTGACATCCATAGAGAGGTCATCATGAGCACCTGATTATTAAAAGCACTGAAGGCTTTTAGCTGAGCATTTGGGACACAAATATTCTTACTCTATGGGCCCATTCCAAGACCTCTGAGCATACCTTTCCCCCAGACCTCATGGCCAGTTGTGCTCTTTCCGAATTTCTGATTGTCTGGTTAATTGCTAACCACTATCTATGAATCATCACAGATTTTTATATCAGACATCTCACCCTCCTGATAAAATGGAGGAGATACATTCCTCAAAAATTCTGCTCCATTGGAAGACTTCCTATCTCCACTGTTTGTCAGGGCTACCCCCTCAGTATTCCAGTAATGCTTTCACTCCTACAAGTAGGTCAGTGGAATTATGGGGCTCCAGGAATTATAGTACAGACCCAGTGTCTCTGACAGTCCCCAGAATGAGTGGTTATTTCCCAGGGCACCTGGGAAATGGCCTGGTGAGTGGCCTTGGATGCTTTGGGGAAGGCTTAGAGTAAAGAGGATTCATAGCAAGAACCTGTGATGGCATTGCAGGGCCCTTTCCCTAGTCACCCAGCTTCTTCATTCTTGGTCTGACCTAGGCCTGGGAATTGGTCCAGACCCATGTCTATATTGTGACAACTCAAATCAGGTGTTTGTTTACTAAAGGAAGATTTTTCAATTATAAGAATCAAGTAGGCAGGGTGCAGTGGCTCACGCCTGTAATTCTAACACTCTGGGAGGCCGAGGTAGGCGGATCGCTTGAGATCAGGAGTTCGAAACCAGCCTGAGCAAGAGCGAGACCCCCGTCTCTACTATAAATAGAAAGAAATTAATTGGCTAACTAATATATATAGAAAAAATTAGCCGGGCATGGTGGTGCATGCCTGTAGTCCCAGCTACTCGGGAGGCTGAGGCAGGATTGCTTGAGCCCAGGAATTTGAGGTTGCTGTGAGCTAGGCTGACGCCATGGCACTCACTCTAGCCTAAGCAACAGAGCGAGACTCTTGTCTCAAAAAAAAAAAAAAAGAATCAAGTAGGATCTTTGCCCATGTATTGTGGTCTTAAGGACACCACAATTAGGGAGCACTAAAGATCCCGGCAGATCAGACCATTGTAATTAACATGCTGGCTTTACTGCCAGTTATGGTAGCCACTTCCACCTGGCCTCTCGCATTGCAGCCTGACCTCTGCCACCCCAGGAGCCATACCTCTCCGCTGCAATCCGCCCATTTCTACTGCAGTAGCTCCCAGTTGCATCCTGATGTTGCAGATTCTGTAGATTAGCTCATTCAATATCCATCCCAACACCCTCTCCCTTGCCTTCCATTCCTCTCTGGAAAGTGAATTACTGAGTCACATGATCTCTGTTGTGGCCATGTGTGACTATTGTGTGACATGGTTATGGGCAACAAGTGTACAAGTCCCTGGAGAAGGTTCATTTCTGGGATGAGGGCACAATACCTGGAGATACAGCAACCATCTTGTAAATATGAGGGTGAAAAACCGCAGGCCACTGATAGTAGGCCAAGAAAACAGAAGGATTCTGGTTCTCTGATGGCGTCACTGAGCTGCCATACCAGACTGAATGTCTTACCCCTAGAACTTTTTTTTTTTTTTTTTTTTTTTTTTTTTTTGAGACAGAGTCTCGCTTTGTTGTCCAGGCTAGAGTGAGTGCCGTGGCGTCAACCTAGCTCACAGCAACCTCAAACTCCTGGGCTCAAGCAATCCTGCTGCCTCAGCCTCCCAAGTAGCTGGGACTACAGGCATGCGCCACTATGCCCGGCTAATTTTATATATATATATCAGTTGGCCAATTAATTTCTTTCTATTTATAGTAGAGACGGGGTCTCGCTCTTGCTCAGGCTGGTTTTGAACTCCTGACCTTGAGCAATCCGCCCGCCTCGGCCTCCCAAGAGCTAGGATTACAGGCGTGAGCCACAGCGCCCGGCCTCCCCTAGAACTTTTTGATGCCTGAAACAGATTAACCCCTATGTTTACTTCTCTGAGTAGGGCTCCTATTATAGCCAAAATCAATCCCCACCCCAGATGACATCATCCAGTTGATACCTCTCAAAGCCTGCCCATTCTTAAACCAAAGCCTCCTGCCAACAGCCACACGAGGGAGCTGTTTCCCTGCTTTATTCTTTGCTTTTTAACATAAACAGTTTACAATCCAACCTAGCTTTCCCTATATGGTCTCCTTCGTTACTTTTTAATTAAAAAATATATATATATCAAATACGTATACGTGGTATAAAAAAGGCCAAATAATTCTAAATACAGAATTTTTATAATGTATAGCATATCTTATATTTTTCTGGTTAGAGCTGGAACCCATACTATTAAGTGAAGTTTCCCAAGAATGGAAAAACAAGCACCACATATACTCACCAGCAAATTGGTATTAACTGAATAGCACCTAAGTGGTCACATAGGTACTACAGTAATAGGGTATTGGGCAGGTGGGAGGGGGGCGGGTATATACATACATAATGAGTGAGATGTGCACCATCTGGGGGATGGTCATGATGGAGACTCAGACTTGTGGGGGGAGGGGAGGAAATGGGCATTTATTGAAACCTTAAAATCTGTACCCCCATAATATGCCGAATTAAAAATATATATATATATATATCAAATACATATACGTGGTATAAAAAAGGCCAAATAATTCTAAATACAGAATTTTTATAATGAAAAGCATAGAACGTTTACAATGAAAAATAGCAGTTACCTGCCTTCACCTCCAGTGTCTCAGTAACTGTATCAGTCAGAATTTGATCAGAGAAACAACCACTGGTGATATAAAATAAGGGATCTATGATAGAAATTGTGCAGCGTCGTGAGAGCTTGTAGAATGGTCTGTGTTGCATTTGTATTTGGTGCTGGGGCCTTAAGTCAGCAGGGCCCCCAGTCTATAAGGCAGAGGGACTTGAAGTGGGGGGAGAAGAAAGACATACATGAACCTACATCAGTCTCTCACTCTCACCAAGCCTCCACCTCAGGGGACACAGGTGCCCTGCAGGAGCTGGTGTCCTCGCTCTGTCACCCAGGCTAGAGTGCTGTGGCATCATCATAGCTCACTGCAGCCTCCACCTCTTGGGTTAAAGTGATCCTCTAGCCTCAGCTTTCTGAGTAGCTGGGACTATAGGTGTGTGCCACCACACCCAGCTCAGAATTGATATACAATTCTATATTCTGCTTTTTTCTCATATATTATGAAACTTTCCCCCATCACTAACATTTTCACTTCATATGCACAAAAGCAGTATAATTTTTTTGAGCATTCCCTTCTTATTGGTCATTCAGGCTCCTTCTCCCTGGTACTGACCTTCTCCTGGTGTACATTTCTTGGGCCTGGGAGGTATACACTCCTGCAAAGGTATGGCTCACACATCTGGTGTGAAGCAAGCAGCACAGTTCTTAAAACATGCCCTGGGCAGCCAAATGCAATCCACACAAATGCCTCTCTTTTCTTTTTCTTTTTTATTTTTTTTTTTGTTTTATTTTTTTATCACAGAAGCAGTATACCTCCCTTTTCTGATGCATGACAGAAACTTCATTCTCAATGTGTATCCTGTATCTGTGTATATACGATACACATACACAAAAATAAATGTATTCATTTCCCTCCATTGTTTATATGATTTCATTACTGATGGCTGAAATGGAATTGTGATTCAAATTTCTTGATGGAAAACTTCTTAAGCATGGACAAGCCTCTCAGCCAAGAACCAGAATGGTTTAGGATAATTTTTTTTTTCAAATACTCATGTTAAGCTTTATTTGTATAAGATAACTATTTAAAGTTCATGTTAAAAACATCTTTTTTTTTTTTTTTTTTTTTTTTTTTTTTTTTTTTTTTTGTCCTGATTCCATGGAGAAGACATCTTTTTTAAAATAATCGACACTCTGGGAGGCCGAAGTGGGTGGATCATTTGAGCTCAGGAGTTTGGGACCAGCCTGAGCAAGGGCGAGACCCCATCTCTACCAAAAACAGAAAAATTAGCCGGGCATGGTGGCGCATGCCTGTAGTTCCAGCTACTCAGGAGACTGACGCAGCAGGATTGCTTGAGTCCAGGAGTTTGAGGTTGATGTGAGCTAGGCTGACGCCACGGCACTCTAGCTCAGGCAACAGAGTGAGACTCAATAAGTAAATAAGTAAGTAAATAAATAAATAACAATCAAATACTAATCCAGAATATAATAATTTGAAATTCTACTTGACCATTCACAATAGAATTTGAAGTTTAAGCCAAAGTTAGTATAAACCGGTATTAACTAAAAGATCAACAAGCATTTTAGTTAACAGCATTTAATTTGGACTCTAAGCATCTCCCATAAGCAAAGACCAGGTTAGGTGCTACGGGAGTTGCAAAGTAAGTAAAACACACCATCTCTGTCCTCCAGGGAACACAGGGTTGGGAGTGGGACAATGGAAGTAGAAACTCAAATGCAGTGACGGAATAGGATAGAGATGGATTTCAAGGAGCCATGTGAGTCTGGAAAGATCTCATGGAGAGACAGAATTTGAGGGCCTGAAGAAAGGCCTTTGGTAAAGTTGGAGGGAACAGTATGGACAAGGGCTCAGAGGCAGGAAAACGAGGGTGTACAAGGAAAACCTCTCAGTGGTAGTGAGAAGGGGGAGACCAGGCTGGGACCACAGAGCAGGACCACACCAGTGAAGGCCTTCGATAACAGGAGAAATTGCCCCCTTTAAGTGATGGGATTTATTGCTTTGGTTGAGAAGGAAAGTGGAAACCAATTTTTATTTTAAAAGCTACTACACAAGTATCTATAATTTATAAACAAATGGCCAGTTTATATACTGGTTTTTAAAAATGTGCTCATTTTAATAAATATCTTACATTAAGTGTTCATTTTGCCAACCAGTTATTCTTTGATTTTCCTAAAATCTATTACTTATTGACAATGAATCTATCTACGCCAAATTCTCAGTACTATAATACTGTTTTTTTAGTTTTGTGTTTTAAAAACCATTTTTGGGTAGAAAGCCTTATTTAAATCATTTATGAAATAAATACAAAGCAAATACATAGTGAAAAATACATTTTAATCCAAAAGTTCTGAACATTAGCATTTAGAAAATTATTTACAATGCTATTTACAATCAGTTTTTCATGTACATATAGAGCTATCTACGGTTGCTTCTTTCTTCCTTTATTTATTTATTTATTTATTTAAATTCATTTAAATAATTGTTTGCTACCTGGGCTGTGTCCTAGCATTTGCTTCTTTCTAAATCACAAACTGTAACTGTATAGAAAAGGGTGACAGTTAAAGCTGCTACAGCTCAAAATCACTATGATCCACTTAGATTCTGACAAATTCTCCTGGGGATGAAAAATGCTGGTTAAGTCAGGACAGGAGAGGAGGCAAGCGTGGACCACCCCCTCCCCTATTCTTCCGTCTGCTCCCTTACTCAACTGGCCTGTGCTGGAAATAAGACCTGCACTGAATTCTGGACAATTTCACGTACAATAGGCCTTCTGAGGCCAGGACGCGCTTTCATTCCTGTTGTTATGGGCCCACTGCAGATGGTTTAACTTTGGGGTAGACTTTAAAGATATCGATGCTAATGACCTATTAATCACTTTTATGACTGCCCAGCCGTCATCCTAATGGTGGTCAAGAACTACCAAGGGGATGTCTGACCAGTACGTGTTCCCCACGTGGCTTTGGTAAAGCTGACTGTCTGTACTATAAAATCTCACAGTTTGACTGGAAACCTCCTTTTGACTGAGAAACGGTGAAGAGCACATCTATTAAGATCAACTAAATGATTCTGAATACCTATTTGGTACTGAAGAATTAGAAGAAAGTTTTTAAAAATCTGGGCTAATAAAATCATCCACCAATCACTTCTCTTACGGTTAAAGAAGCCAAAAGTCTGGCACAGCACTTTCTAGATGAGAAAATGAGTCTCTGTGGCTTTATGACAGATAGATACTGTTGGTCACTGCTACGTTTTATTTCATTAAGCCCTTGGTCAGAAATCCAAACTTTAATTAATATTTTTTTCTTGTAGAAAAATACAATCCATTATGAGAGTCTCTAGAAATAAATTACGAGGACAAATAGACACTATCTTTTCCTAATGGTCTCCCTGGAAATTATAGCGTTTGCCTGGGAAGATACACATACAGAATATAATTTTTAACTTCAAAATATATTTCATTCTTTTCTATCCCTTTTAATTTTCTAAGTGACTGGTAATAAACAATCTAATAATTACTAGATAGTAGGAAAAAACCTTTTTCCATTTAAGAATTTCATTAAAGAAGTATGTGGCCTACCTTATAGTAGTATGAATACAAAATAACTGGAAATCCAGTTTTAATTTGTGTTACAAGTGGTTAGCAACTGTTTCCTTAATAGTTATTGCAGGAGTAGGTCCAACGTGAGTCCATATATAGCCCTTCTCTGGTCTGGTGGGAACTGTAGGGAATGGTGATGACCGTGACTTGAAATACTCAGAAGGTGCGTGACAAACAAATTCCAAGTATTCCATCTTCCTTGGAAGATCTTCTTCTGGCCCTAGAAGGCAGCCAATGAAAAGGTTAAATACATTTTTGTGCATATATATTATTTTCAGAAAATGTTAAAATTCCTAGCCCCTGGGACAGAACACTCTGGGGGTGACCTGCCATTAGCCCTTGAAATATGCATTACTCTGAAGTTATTGTCCATCACCATTTTTTCTTCTTCAACTACTTAAGGAATACAGCACTCTCCCCAAAACAGTGACTCCATAGGGAAAGGATTCTAAAAATAATACTGAACACTTACATAATGTTTATTATGTGCCCCGTTGTTCTATGTATTTATACATATCAATACTTTGAATCCTTACAACAATCCCCTGAGGTAGACACTATTATTATTCGCATTTTACATATGAGAAAAATGAGGCAAGAAAGATTAAGGAATCTGCCAAAGTCACACAGCTGGTAAGTGGTGGGGCTGTGAACTCAGACTGTCTGGCTCGAGTCTGTGCCCTGACTTCAGGACAGGAAGGCACATCAGCACCTGGGGATTAGGAAGACAAGTGGGGGCGGGAGGGGGGGCAGCCCTGGAGATGATTCAGACACATCACTGCCTCTGCCAGGATCCTGTCCCACAGACAGGGCAAGTGAAGTCCACTGTTCTCTGCATTTATCAGCAGAAGACTAGAACTGTTTGGTCATGTAAAAAATTGATATGTAGGTGAGAACAGCAGTATATTATTTGTTCCTAGAGTTCTCCCTGGGAAAAAAATGTATATGTTTTTTCTCAGGATGCAAAAGTAATACATGCTCACTGTAGAAAGATTTAAAAGTTCAGGGTAACTTAAAAAATCTGAATACAAATGATGGAAAGATTGATTAGCTCAGAGAAAAAAAAAAAAAAGGAAAAAAAAATCTGAATACTTTCAAAACTGCATTAATCAGTAACTTCTTGTGACTCCACATCAAAAATTGTTTGTACCACATCTTTTGGTGGCCTTAAATTACAAAAGCACAGTGGCCGCCATTTCAGCCATCAACTATGATATGCTATAAAGGTCTAGGATGTCATATGTGGCATGTAGAGGGATGCATATTGAGAATTTGTAAAATTTTAGAAATAACTGGAACAGTCCTTTAAGAAGCTATTTTTGAACATATTTTTATAAGTAACCTAAATAACCTAGTTCCTGAGCAATAAATTATTTTAGTACAGTTTAACCCTGGGTCACTTGGAAAAAATCTTATCAGTACCACTGTTTAGTAGATGCATATTGCTCTAGCTTAAAATAACTGATAGTACTCAAGCTCCAGCTATATAACGTCTCTCATGTTTTCTATAAAGTTCTTTACTTTTTTTGTACTTAAGGATGTTTATGCTCTTTTTGGTTATAGAATGAACTGTGTTCCTCTACCACTAAATTCATATGTTAAAGTCTTAATTTCTTTTCATTTTATTTTATTTTTAATTATTATGGGTGCACAATAGTTGTATTTCTTTATAGGGTATGTGTGATGTTTTGACACAGGCATACAGTGTGAATTAATCAAATCAGGATATCTGGGGTAACCATCACCTCAGGCATTTATCATTTCTTTGTGTTAGGAACATTCCAATTCTACTCTTTTAGTTATTTTAAAGTATTCTGTAACTTATTCTTGATTATAGTCACTTTGTTGTGTTATCAAATATTATTCCTTCTATCTAACTATCTATATTTCTACACCCATTAACCCCCACTTTATGCCCTCCTCCCCATGACCCTTCCCCACCTCTGATACCATCATTCTACCCTGTCACCACAAGATCAATTTTTTTTTTTTTTTTTTTTTTTTTTTGAGACAGAGTCTCGCTTTGTTGCCCAGGCTAGAGTGAGTGCCGTGGCGTCCTAGCTCACAGCAACCTCAAACTCCTGGGCTCGAGTGATCCTTCTGCCTCAGCCTCCCGGGTAGCTGGGACTACAGGCATGCGCCACCATGCCCGGCTAATTTTTTATATATATATCAGTTGGCCAATTAATTTCTTTCTATTTATAGTAGAGACGGGGTCTCGCTCTTGCTCAGGCTGGTTTTGAACTCCTGACCTTGAGCAATCCGCCCGCCTCGGCCTCCCAAGAGCTAGGATTACAGGCGTGAGCCACAGCGCCCGGCCAAGATCAATTATTTTTAATATTTAGCTCCCATATGTGAGTGAGAACATGCAAGATTTGTCTTTCTGTGCTTTTTGAAGCCCAAATTTCTAATGTGATGATAATTGGAGATGAGACCGTTAGGGAGGTAATTAAGGTTAAATGAAGTCAAAAGGTGGCGCCCTAATCTGATACTATTGGTGTCCTTATAAGAAGAAACACTAGAGGGCTCTCTCTCCATGTGCACACAGAGGAGAGGCCATGTGAGGACACAGCAAGAAGGTGGCCATCTGCAAGCCAGGAAGACAGGCCTCACCCAGAAACCAATTTTTTTTTTTTTTTTTTTTTTTTTTTTTTTGAGACAGAGTCTCGCTTTGTTGCCTAGGCTAGAGTGAGTGCCATGGCGTCAGCCTAGCTCACAGCAACCTCAAACTCCTGGGCTCAAGCGATCCTACTGCCTCAGCCTCCCAAGTAGCTGGGACTACAGGCATTCGCCACCATGCCCGGCTAATTTTTTTTTTTTATATATATTAGTTGGCCAATTAGTTTCTTTCTATTTATAGTAGAGACGGGGTCTCGCTCTTGCTCAGGCTGGTTTCGAACTCCCGACCTCGAGCAATCCACCCGCCTCAGCCTCCCAGAGAGCTAGGATTACAGGCGTGAGCCACCGCGCCCGGCTCCAGAAACCAATCTTGCCAGCACCTTCATCTTGGACTTCAGCCTCCAGAACTGTGAGAAAATAAATTGCTGTTGTTCAAGCCATCCAGTCCGTGGTATTTTGCCATGGCAGCCCAAGCCGAGCAATACATTCTTTTACATGATACTGGAGAATTAAGTAAGTTCAAGAGCCTGTACCATTTGTCAAACTCACCTATGATATAGGATGCGGGGTCAAATTGGTCTCTGGGGCTAGACAGAGTGGGAATGAGCCACGTCAGTGCTGCACTCTTCTCACAGTACTGGTCCTGGATAAAGCCGCGGATCTGAGCATAATACGGCTTTCCGTCTTGTTCATCAATCACAGAAACAACGTCACCGATTTGGTAATACACTCCCTGGGGAAAACAGAAGATAATCCCATATTTAAAATAAAAATAGAATAGTACCACAGTTATGAATGAAACTTCCTTAATATGAAAACAAGTTTTCAAAGTGGTCAAAAAAAGTCTTCAATGTGGTCTAATATATCAATGTTTATGTCTGATGCCAATTTCTGAAGTTGTTTCACCTTTGAATCAAAAAACTTATATATGTACACATGTGTGATTATATGATAATTTGCCTCTGCAGAAAAACACATGTTCATAAAAATATTTTTATGTTCATAAAAGTATTTTAAATCACAGCAGTACTATCTCTACTTTTTTTTAAATAGATAATTTTTTAGAGCAGTTTTGGGTTTACAGCAAAACTGAGGAGGTACAGAGATTTCCTGTATATGCCCTGCCTCAACTCATGCATAGCCTCCTCCATTGTCAATCAACATCCTCCACAGAGTGGTACACTTGTTACAACTGTTGAACCTCCATTGACACATCATTATCACCCAAGTGTAGAATCATATGTAGCCATCATTATAGTTCATAGTTTAGTAGTTTCTCTGCCCTAAAAGTCCTCCATGCTCCGTCACCTCCCTACTTTGCTAGCCACAGTCATGAAGCTATAGAAAGGCTAAGTGACTTGTGAAAGCCATGTAAGGCAGACTGCAGCTGAGGCTCCCACTCCAGCTCAGCAGTCTTTTTCTGTACTGTCTCGAAAATCAATGCTTACCTGGCAAATATGTACTCTACACACCTCCCTGCCCAACCATCCATTCAAAGTAAATGAATCAAAACCAAAAGAAATGACAGCAACTCTTTCAATTATAATCAGTTTAAAAATTACAATATGTCACCTCTCATTGGGATGTCAGATTATAATCAGTCTTCAGTATATGTTTACCTAGGTTTACCACCCATCTCCCAGACTCCCTGCTGTCTCTTCCAGCTCCCCAGTTTTATATCCTGCCACAAGGCAATGCTGGTACTTCTGGTATCCAAGGCTTTGACCCTAGGAAACCTGACCTTCTCACTTTTGTCAAAATATCCTGGACTCTCTCACCATGGACTTTCAGTAACTGTCAATGCCCAATACTGCCCTTATTCCTGTCATCTCTGCTTAAAGGCATTTTAGAATCTCTGGACCTACTGTACCCATTATATATACCAGACTATATCTTCTACCAATCCAAATCCCGCTTCTGTCCTCCTCACCCATCAATACCATCACATTGACTAAGATGGCTTACTTTTTCATGACTCCACACTATACTTTAGCATTTTAAGAACAATTCCCATAATCTACAGTAAAAAAATACGTAAGGCTCTCACATCATATTTCAGTAGGCAACTTCTCTTTCCATCTCAGCTCTGAATGAGATGTTTATAGCAGCCACATATGGGGAGAAACAGCTTACAAGGGAACAAAAAGCATATTCACACCTTATACAAATACAGAACAGCAGAGACCTTTAGAATAATCCAACGTTTTAGTAGCATATTATACAAGAGGCCCAATTCTTCCTCTGGTAACTCTATGGAAGCTTACCTTGTAGAAAATTGATTCTGCAGTGATTATGGTGGACACTGACTCAGGAGCTTTGATGGGCTATGAAGAAACAGAAGTAAAAACATTAGCACCTTCATAGTATGTACGCATGTATAGGCATTTTCCCAGTTCCATATGAGAGTTTGGTAATTTGAGAAATGCTAAAATTTGTTGTTTGATTTTACAAAGTGAAAAAGTGTCTCCTTGGAGACATTTTCTATCTCAACTATGGAACTAGCCTATGACACTCCACATCAATTTTCTAGCAAGCCTGGACTAAGGCTTTAGGAACTTTCTTGGAAGTTCTTAGCAATTTGTTAACCTCCAACCACCACTAAAATCCCTTCTAAATCTGCAATACACACTTCTATGGCACAACATAGCAGCGAGGCCTCCCCAAATCTATCTTGCTTGGTACCATCTTTGAAGAAAGGGGTTGCAGAGAAATGATACTAACTGCAGGGAACACAGCCCATCTATATTTAAAAGGAAGAAATGTGTGTGATACAAATAAAAATCAATGAATGTTTACTTAACATATTTTGTCTAGTCAACAAATGTCTCATTTTAAGGAAACTAAATTATAAAAATCTTAAATAAATTATGGGTAACTACTCTCAGTAAGAAAATAATCTGTCATCCGTACAAGAATCCACTGCAGGGCCACTCTGTGTTTTATAAATGAATATGCCCAACTTTGGAAATGTCACCACTAGCAAGTGAAGTGATCCTGTTCTGAAGGGAAATAATAGCATACTGAAGGTTAAAGAAATAGTCTATTAATGCATTGCCCACTGTTCCTGGTGTTTACGATAACAGTGAGAACTTACTGCAAAACAAATGTGCTTTCAACTACCTCCAGCACAAGTTTTTCAACAATCTCTTCTTATCGCAGAGAAGAGAAAAAGAAGGTTTAGCAAAACCTTCTTTGATTCAGTCACTAAATTCATCACCCATTTTCTGGGGCTATAATAATAGATGAATATGGAAATGATGAGTTCCAGTATTATTTACTTAGATCTTTAAAGAATGGAAAAAAAAAAAAAAAAACTTTCCTAGTGTACCTGGCCATATCAAGAACCATAATCTCTCTTCTTCCTTTGCATAGAGAACTCATTTGGGTTCAAGGTTGTTTCTTTTAAATTCATATATATAGTTTGGGGGGGAGCTAAAAAAAGAGAAAGGGTATTATTAACTTTATCAACAGTAAGTCTTCTGCAACAGAGCTCTTTCCCTTTTGGGGAGTCTGGACCACTCCCCAGGATACTACAGAAGAGCTCCCAAGGGCAGAGTCCACGTTCGATAGTGAGAAATGAAGGCGGTGGCAGGACACACTACACACACAATCATTACAGTAAAAGGCACTGTCCACAATCATCTTACATTTTTCAATTTAAAAATATGTCTTCTCCCTTTTCCTTTAGTGGAAACTTTCTTTTCAGCAGCTGGAGCAGATTTGTATTTAGTGTTTCTGAGCCGAGCAGACCTCCTGTGAATTTCCTGCTTACTCTGTTACATAAACAATTAAAGAAAAAGAGAAAGAAATAAAAACTGTAGAAAGGTTGCTGTCCCAACACAACCATCTTACAGGGATCCCAGAGTATGCACTTATAGGGTCATTTAATGGAATACTTACGCTGTCATTTAAAAGAATGACATAATAATCTTACTTAGTAACATGATACATAACGAAAATAACCTTTATTAACAGAGGAAGAGGTCCAGGCCCTACATTTGCCACAAGACCCTGTTTACGACTGTGTACACGAGTGTCTCTTCAGATGTCTGTTTGCTACTCCCCAAAATATCATCACAACGGAGCAATTTCTGAAGGGCTTTTAATTTTCTTGCTTCTTTATGCCTTGAATTTCTCACAATAGGAAGACGTGCTTAGGAATGGGACAAACCAGTGAAGACTTCATCAGGAGGTGGGGAGGGGCGTCCCGGCCCGGTGAAGGTAGGGCGATCCGGGAAGGCCCGCGCCCGCCCTCTCCCCGCCGGCCCGGCCTCCGCCCGCCTCGCGCCCGGACAGCCTCCGTCGGCGGGCGGGGCCGAAGGAGCTCACCTGCTTGCCGCCCCCGCCCCCGTTGCTCTGCGGAGGGGCGGCCGAGGTGGTGGCGAAGGTCGCCGCGCCGAAGCCGCCGCCACCGCCGCCGCTGCCCCCCGTCCCGCCGGCCGCCCCCGAGCCGGCGCCCCCGCCGCCCGCGCCGCCCCGGCCCGTGCAGTGGTGGCACAGGATCTCCCCCTGCGGGCCCTTCTTCCACATGGAGGACGACGTGGTCTTGCAGACGCTGCAGGTGGGCTTCAGGCCCAGGGGCATGGTGGCCGGCTCGGGCGGCCCCCGCGGGCGCAGAGACACGGGAATGGCGGCCGCTGGCCCGGCCGCCCGCTGGTCGGCCCGCCACTCCCGGCGACAGGAAGAGCGGCGAGGGTGCAGAGGGGTGAGCGCAGGGACCGGGCAGTGGCCGCTGCCCCCTGGAGGCGGGAAGCGAGTCCGCCCGCTCCACGCCCAGCCCCAGCCCCGGCGCCAGGAGGCTCGAGGCGCCGGGAGGCGGGGGCGAGGCGGGGCGGGGCGGGGCCTACGGGGAGCGCCCGACCCCGGCCGCGGAGGCTTCCGGCGATGGGCGGGGCCACACGCGTGCTGCCCGACCACCTGACCGGAAGGGCAGCACCGGGCGTCTCTAGGCGCTCGCTGCAGTTCCGCTAGCTGTCGCTTGGGGGAGTGGTTGTCAAATTTTTGGTGTCAGGACTAGCATTGCCAGGTAAAATATAGGATGCCAGATTAAAAGTGTATTTCATATAAACATGGGATAATTTTTTACCATGAGTGTGACCCATGGAATAATCGTTGTTTGTCAGAAATGCATATTTAACTGGGAATCCTCTATTTTTAATTACTAAATCTGGCATTTCTACTCAAGACCCCTTACATTCCTAAAAATAGTAATTTGGACACTCTCCCTGCAAATACTTTAGTTTGTGTGGATTATACTCATGAACCTGTATGTATTGGAAGTAAAAATTGAGACATTTTACAGCCTAAAATGCCAAGTGCACACTCCTTAATTGTTGGGTGGTGTCATCATATGTAGTGTGGCCTCTGAACTGTGTACCAGTGAGAAAATGAGAGTGGAAAAGGGAAATAACTGGCTTAGCATTGTTAGGAAACAATTTTGACACTGAGGACTCCCTGAAAGTTTCTGGGGACCCAGCAGTTCAAAACAACTGGCCTAGGCCACATATAAGAAACCAGATAGCCTCTATTAATGTCACCAGTCAGTATGGGTCTCGCCAGAAAAACAAAGCTGTCATTCTCAGCTTCACTTGGTGGAGTAGTGGTTGCAAACCCCTCTTCGTGACCCTGAGTTTCCTAGACTTGGCATCCTAGGAGATCTTGATGAATATGTTGGGGCTTGGGGGAGAAACATGTATTAAATGTCTATATTGCAACAAAATCTCAGTGCTTATGACAACCCTGGAAGGAGCAGTTATCCCATTTTACTGTTAACTGACCATGATCGGAGGTCCTGCGATTTGGACTGGCCGCCATCACAGCTTCTGCTCTTGGCACCACTTCCAGGCAGAACTTCGGAACAGCTCCCTGGGTCCGTGGCTCAGTCAACCTGGCTCTAAGTCTAGGTTTCCTCAACAGTAAAACAAAATAACTTCCCAGGACTGTTATGGGGATTAAGACCAACTATAAAAGTGGTTGAAGAGAATAGGTAAAGAGTGTTGTCTCATTTTGGAACAATGCTGGAGGTGCTGAGAGCATACTACCCCAAAATATACAACTTAAGCATATTATTTTGAGCTGAAGGCAATGAAGCAACAACAGAAAGGCTCCCTGACACCCTTTCTGCCTGAAGCAGGACATAAAACTTCCCTTGTGAAAGGTGCCCTCTCTTCACAAGGAAGAGGAGAATATTCTTGTCAGAGAGAGAGTTGATGCTGAGATGAATCTACAAACAAAACCTTACTAAATTTTATAACCCTTATTTTCCATTAGTTTCCACCATATATTTCCTAGTCACTTTCCCACAATTTACCAGCCTTAGCCTAAGTCCCTTCCTCTTGTCACATCCCTACAATTTATATTCTTTGTTTAAAGGGGTATATACCCTTTTGGCCTAATAGCAGCTATCCGTTTTTATTTTTCTTGTAAAGGCTCCCATGCATGTAAAAATACTAAATGCAACTTGTATGCTCTCTTCTGTTAATCTTTTTCTGTTATTAATAATTTAATTCTCAGGCCCAGCCACACACTCTAAAGGGACAGAAGGAAATTTTTCTTCTCCTACAATGCACTGTGAGGAAATCTAGGTACTACATTCCATGCTCCTTAATGTATCTGTTTGGTAATGGTATACCTCCCTTTGTACCTCATCTCCAAGTTACTGCCTTTCATTCACTGAAAACTTTGGTCCCTGGCTCAACAGCTTCCTCTCTATCACAGGACACCCTTTGGGGTCAGGTGAATGTCCATGAGTACAGTCATCCCTCAGTATCTGTGAGGGATTGATTCTAGGACCCCTGAGGATACCAAAATCCACAGACACTCAAGTCCCTTATATAAAATGATGTAGTATTTGCATGTAACCTATGCACATCCTGTATACTTTAAATCATATCTAGAGTACTTATCATACCTAATACAATGTAAATGCTATGTAAATAGTTGATATACTGTATTGTCTTTTCATCTGTATTATTTTTATTATTGTATTGTTATTTTTATTTCCTTGAATATTTTCTATCTGTGGTTGGTCAAATCCACAGATACCGCAGGACGATTATATGACGACCCAACACCCAGCTTCTCCGTGCCTACTCATGCCAGCCATCTCTGCCTCCTGTCCTCGTCAGCTCCCCAGCCCCTGGCCACGCCCTTTAACCTTCTGAGATCATCAGGAAGATTTACACTTTTTCCTTGTAAATTTTTTTATAATGTTTTAAAGTGAAGTATAATAGACATACTGTAGAGTATCCAACTCCTGTGTACAGCTTAATTAAGCTCATTTAATCCTCACATCAACTCCGTGGGGCATGTTCTCTCATCCTCATTTGACAGGTAAGTAAAGGGAGACTCAGTGGCAGTGTCCCCTAAGGTATCTAGGATAAGGGTGTGCATGGTCAAGGAACCCCACTCTGCCCATACTCATCAAGACACAAATATTGTGAAGGATTAAATGAGTTAGTATGTGTGAAGTTGCACACAGCTCTGACATCTAGTTAGTGCCTGATTCATGTCAACTATGAGGTTATAACTAAGAAGAAGGAGGGGGAAGAAGCATTTGTCCTGCCCAGATCGTGATCAAGTCATTAGTTAGACCCTTGGTGTGTAATCATGTAAATCATGTTAATTATATTTTGGAAAAACTACAATTAGTTCGAGTTGCCTATTAACATCAACAAACTAGAGAGAGATGGTAGGGACTGGACAGAGAGAGAATGAGGGAGACCTATGAGACTGCAAGGAAGTTCAAGGGAAGAGAGCCACGGCAGGCGTTCTTACTGATCTTTTCCTGTTTTGTCCTCAGGAGGGTCAGCATGGCATCTCTGCCGTCCGCTGCAGACATACCTTGTATGTTACAACCAGTGGACCTACTTTCTGTGTTGGGCGTGTGCCCTGCATTTCCCACCCTGGTGCCTCTGCTCTGCGTGTTCCTTCTCCCCGGAATGTGCTTCCTCCCACCTCTTCACACCCAACCCTAACCACCTTTAGAGAGTCATCCCAGACCCACGCCAGAAGTTGCATTCTCCTTCCTCCAACTCCTTAACTCTGAACAACTGTTCTTCCTTTGGCTCCTCCCTCCTCCTGCCTTAGGTATTCGCTGTTGTGTCTCCTCCCATCTACTGAGTATCTTGAGAAAAAGGGAAGAAGTATGTCTTTTTCCTCTCCGTGTTTCTTCTAGTTCCCCACTCCTTACCCAAAGTAGACACACTAATTTGCAGTTTAGTGATTGGATTTACACATCAGTTAACCTTTTCTCAGCCGTATCTCCACTTAGGACAAGTTTCTGCTCCCACTGCCCTCTCTGACTAGGAACCCCAGGGAAGAGGGGCTCATTGTATCTTTCCCCCACCAAGTCATCAGACTTCTCTCACCGAGCTGCCTGAATCAGGCCCCTCCACGGCTCCTCAATGGCCCGCAGCCTGCAAGCAGCTGTCCCATGCATGGGGGACACCAGCATCATCATTATTGATCAGAAAAACCAACACCCACTTGATCACAGATGAGTCTTACTTATTTGAAAAAATCATGTGGGATATCTGGTGGGCTCCCCCGGTGGAGTTTCATAAACATCTTCCTTCTGCTTGGAAGAAAGTGATGACATGGTTAGGGACGCCACGTCCTCCAGGATCCTCTTGCTCCCTGACGTGGAATCAGTAAGGAGATTTGGCATAGGCCTCACTGAGATTCAGCACAGGGTGTATTGGCACGGCCGTTAGGCCAGAATGAGGCTGGGCACATCGGGCTTGACTTAGAGACCCTCTCCTAGGTTCCAAGTGGGGTCCCCAGCACACCTGTACTCCAACTGCCACTTCCCCAACTGTCGCTAGAACCGTGCCTCAGCCCCAGCGCCTGCTGTGCTTTGGGTGACCACGGGCTGAGGACCAGGTGAAAGCCTCCCTTTGAGGTTCAGGCGCCAGCCAGATGTAGTTTCCTGAGGAAAACCCAGTTGCCTTTGGTTTTGGTGTTTGTTTCTGAGTGCTTTGAAAGTCTGGCTGCCTCTCCTTCTGATTTGCAGGACACTAGTCAGGAAACCAACTTGGTTGTTTGAACAGCTTTTAAATGCTTCTCAGCTTCGTGTGAAGACTGCTGTCCTCAGAGGAGCTCCAGACTTTACCAAAAAGAGAAATATTTTTTCCTCTTCAAAATGTAAGTATCTTTTTGTTAGTATATAAGTAATAAATGTTCACTGTAAATATTCATGCAATCCAGAGGTTATTGCCCAACTGGGCCGTGTTACAGATAATCATATTAACAGTTTGTAGTATCTTTCCAGTCCCAGGAGAGTGTGTGTGTGTGTGTGTGTGTGTGTGTGTGTGTGTGTGTGTGTGTGTGTAAAACATGAATGAGGTCTTACTAAATATTATCCTCTAATCTTACTTTTAATTTTTCTTACATCTTATTTTATTTCATTTGAGACAGAGTCTCTCTCACTCTGTTGCCCCAGCTAGAGTGCCGTGGCATCGGTCTAGCTCTCAGCAACCTCAAACTCCTGGGCTCAAGTGATCCTTCTGCCTCAGCCTCCTGAGTAGCTGGGACTACAGGCATGTGCCACCACGTCCGGCTAATTTTTTCTATATATTTTTAGTTGGCCAATTAATTTGTTTCCATTTTTAGTAGAGATGGGGTCTCTTGCTCAGGCTGGTTTTGAACTCCTGACCTTGAGCGATCCGCCCACCTCAGCCTCCCAGAGTGCTAGGATTATAGGTGTGAGCCACCATGCCCAGCCTAATCTTACTTTTTAAATTCAAAACTGTGTAATAGTGAATTTTCCACATCAATCCATATCTATCTGCCTTTACCTGTGCCAAAATTAATCATTCTGCTGCTGATGGATATTTAGACTGTTTTAAATGTTTCCAGTTACAAACAATGAATGATGCAATGAACTTCCTTATACATGTATCTCTGCCTATTTGTCTGAGTATGTTCAGGGGGGAAATTCCTAAAAATATAACTGTTGGGTAATACACATTTTGAATTCTGACAGATGCTGCTAAATTGTCCCCTTGCCACAGTTTTATGCCCCAGAGGATCTATCCCAGGGCTGATTTACCCGCCAGTCACAGTAGCACAGGGCCCCTGAGAGTTGTAAGGGGCCATAAAAATATTTTTTTAAAAAATCAGGGGGGCGACTTCCGGGGCCCCCGCTCTTGGGGCCCCAGAACCTCGTCCACAAAAAAAATAAAATAAAATAAAAAAATAAAAAATCAGGAGAAAAGTTGAATATAAGAATCTAGCCTGGATTATACTCATCTTTATGCCAATGCAGTCAAAAATATAATTTTTAATATTTTTTGTGGAAGAGGAGACCATGAGAACAAACGTGTGCAGGTCCCATGCAAGTCATATGTGGCCCTGGAGCATCTATTTCTTCATACTCTTGCGTAGTATTTTCTATAACTCTGAGAATTAGTTTTTTAAATCTTTGCCAGTCTTTTGTGCAAAAAATGCCTTTTCACTATTGTTTTTACTTGCAGTTCTTTGGTTATTTGTGAGTTATCGTCTCCTAAGTTTATTGACAATTTAAATTTCTTTTATGAACTGCCTATCTATGTTATCATCCTTTTATTGAGTTGCCTATCTTTTCCTTGGTAAAGTTGTTTTTACAGTATGGTAACCATTGTACATTGTATAGTAACCATTGTAAATCTGAAAATAAATTTCAGATTCATTGGTATTCTTTGTAATGGCATCTAAAGGGTTTCTGTACTCCAAATCTGCCAGACTTTTCTTTTATGCTGTCTTTCTTACAAATGCTTACACAAACATTCTTTATATTTTCTTGTGGGATATCTATGGTTATTATCATTTATGAAAATATCTTTAGTTCATCTTACGTTTTTGTGTAAGATATGAAATAATTATTAAACTCCATTTAGTTTTCCAAGTACATAGCTAATTGTTCCAACACTGGGATGAAATTTACAATTCCACCTTTATCAAATATTAAATTCTCATATATACATCAGTCTGTTTATTGAATCTCTTCCATCCCATTGATCTGTTTATCTGTTGCCACTCTATTACCACATTTTTAATTATATAGCTCTGTGACATTTTGATTTCTGATAAAGTACATCACCACCCCCTCTCCTATAATCCTTCTCTTTCAAATTTTTTCTTGATTGTTCTCACACATTTACTCTTTATGATGAATTGTAGAGCTACATTTTCAATTCATCCAAACCGATGCGTTTTATAAAATTTAGAGGTTAATTTGAGGATAAGCAGCATCTTCACCACACTGCACTTGCTTCTCCAAGAGGCTGGTGTTTGTTCAGACCTTCTATTCATCCGTTTCCACTTGGCCTTGGGCTCATCCGAGGCTTTGCCATCTCTGCAGTCTCCTCACACCCCCACGTGGCTCTCTCTGTGCGACAGGTGGCCAGCAACAGGGGCTTACCTCCGACTTCCTGTTCCCCAGGAGGTTCATGGGGTGCTTTTGCTTTGCCATTTTGGATCCATTTAGTAGTGGTTTTCTTGGAACTGTGTTCAGGCTGCAAGGTAGTGTGGCAAAACCCACCATCACCTCTTACTTGGATTTCTGGTCTCTTTCCTTCCACTTTGGCTTACCCTGGCCCATTCTCCTCCATTACTGTACCTGGAGTAATCTTTCTAGTCAGACCCCCGTGGTCCCCTGCTAGAAAACTTTCAGTGATTCCCCACTGTATGAATTTCCTACTGCTGTTGTTACAAGTGACCACAGACTTAATGCCTTAAAACAACACACATTTATTATCTTACAGTTCTGGAGGTCAGAAGTCTAAAATCAGTTTTACTGGTTTAAAATCAAAGTTTCAGCAGGGTTGCATTCTTTCAGGGGGTTTTGGGAAAAAATTCATTTCCTTGCCTTTTCTGCCTGCGTTCCTTGGCTCATGGCCCCTTCCTCCATCTTCAAAGACAGCAACGGTGTTACTCAGACCTCTGCTTCCATTGTCACGTCTCCTTCTCTCACTCTGTCCCTCCTGCCTCCCTCTTTTAAGTATGATCATAAGAACTCCTGTGACTGATTGATTGGGGCCACCCAGATAATCCAGGATCATCTCCCCATCTCAAAGTCCCTAACTTAGTCACACCCACACTGTACCTTTTGACATGCAAAGTAACATATTCACAGGTTCCCAGGATGAGGATGTGGACATCATTGGGGGACAGTTATTCTGCCTTCCATACCTGTGGCCTTCAGGATAACATCCAGACCCCTTCACTTGGCTTGCCAGCTTCCCAGTGATGCATCCCCACCACCTCTCTGTCTAACCTCATCCCAATCTCCCCTTCAGACTCCCTGCTCCAACTATAGGAACTTCTTTCAGTTTCTAGAATCTGCCCTTTCTGCTTCCCCCCAGCCTGATCCAGGCTGGTTCTTCTGTCTGGGAAAACTCCCCCACCTCTTCACTAACTTCTGCTCAACTTCCACCTGTGGCTTAAACCTCACTTTCTCTGGGAGCTTTTGACAACCTCTTCTGCTCCCTGCATGTTCCCCCAGACTTTATTAAGGACTCTGATGTCCTCCTCCAATGTTCCTAGCTTGCTTATATTGGCTTTTACAGTATTGCTTGTTTGAAGATCTTGTCTTCCAAAATGTAAACTCTTTGAGGGCTGAGACAAGGGCAGCTCCATGCTTAGAGCTCATTAACTCCTTGCTGAATGAATTTATAAAAATATCAATTTTATAATAGTATGCAAATTATTTTACTCTATCGGCCTCACCGTAAAAGTATTTGTTCATCATTCATTTAACAAATGTTTATTAGGCACTGACTTGGCAAGTACTGAGGCAAGGCAGTTAAAATAAAGAAAAAAATCCTCTTAATGTTATGAGGATGCTAAGGTTGTAGAGGTGTGATCATAAGGGCATGAATAACAATCCTCTCCTTCCAGGACAATGGACTTGGAGGTCAGTGAACCAATAGACTTTAGTTCTGGAGATCATCAACACCTGGTTCGGAAAACCGCAGATGTAAGCACCCATCCTAAATCTGGTCAGCCCCACACAACATCTGCGCCTGGGCCACAAGAAACTCGAAAAGATCCATACTTAAAGAGTCCTGAGAAATGGAATACCTATGTGGTACAAATTACAAATGACAGCACCCCAGAAGAAAGCCATACTAATTCATCATCCTCTCCATTCTCAGATGCAGCTGTCCGCAGAGGTGAGAATAAACGAATTACCTTTTAATAAGAGAAAAGCAAATGTTCTTTTAAAATGTGTCCACAGGGTGGATTGTCAGAGAGATTGAATTTTGTTTTTAGTTTTTCCTATTCATGCTTTGTCATGAAACGCGATGTAGGGCTGCTATAATAGACTACCCCCCAAGTTGTCCAGGGCATTCAGAAATTCATAATAAACATATGGTGAACAACTTTTGTTTTTTTTTTTTAAGGAGATATGAATTTGTTACTGGTGATTGTAAATATGTTCCTCCCTACCACGATATTGGCTTAAGTTTTAAAAAATATTAATTCTAATTCAATATCCCAGATGTTAATGCTGTATAAGTCAGGAAATATATTCAGCAATGGGTGATAAAAATCTAGAAAACTGCGGCTTAAATAAATGAGAAGTGTTTGGTTTTTTTTTTTCCCCTTTCTCTGTCTCTCATGAAAGATGAATTTTGAAGGAAGGCAGTTCAAGGCTAATCCTACAGGTCCTGGGTGTACACTTTCCCACCCTTAAGCCTTCTTAGGGCCTGGACAACTTGCAGGTGGCCTGTGAGCTTTGAGTCCTGTTGCTAGCTCCCTGTGGCCCTCCTATTCCATCCTGTGGCTGGAAAGATGCCTTTGGTGCTCTAGCCTTTGAGGTAGGAAAAGGAAAATGCAGATAGCCAAAGGCAAAGAAGTGCCAAGGGAGGGCTGCAGCTCTGACAATGCCAAGGGGGTGCCCTTCATGGACAGGTGCCCTGAGAGCCAGCCAAATCAGACTTCTTTTCAGGAGCATTCCCAGAAACCACACCCAAGGGTTTTTTTTTGTTTTTTTTTTTTGTTTTTTTTTTTTGAGACAGAGTCTCACTTTGTTGCCCAGGCTAGAGTGAGTGCCGTGGCGTCAGCCTGGCTCACAGCAACCTCAATCTCCTGGGCTCAGCGATCCTACTGCCTCAGCCTCCCGAGTAGCTGGGACTACAGGCATGCGCCACCATGCCCGGCTAATGTTTTGTATATATATATATATTTTAGTTGGTCAATTAATTTCTTTCTATTTTTGGTAGAGACGGGGTCTCGCTCAGGCTGGTTTCGAACTCCTGACCTTGAGCGATCCGCCCGCCTCAGCCTCCCAAAGTGCTAGGATTACAGGCGTGAGCCACCGCGCCCGGCTTACACCCAAGGGTTTTGAATGACATGTCACTGACCTTATCTGTATCACATGGGCACCTCTGCCTGTAGTTTTTCAGATGGGCTCATTGCCACCCTTGCAAGATCTAGGTTAGATCATAAGAAAGTCAGGGAGAATGGATGTCACTTAGCAATTAGCCACCTCTGACACAGACACCAGGTCTCCACAGGGTGTTGTGCAAGAGGAATATTATTATACTTAGTCCTTATGACAACTCTGTAAATGAAGTTGTTGTATTGCCATTTTACAGATGAGGAAATGAAGCTTAGGGAGGTATAATTGAAAAATGTGTAAAGCCTCCTCACCAATGTTGAAGTTAGTTATTTGTTTGTTTGTTTATTTGTTTGTTTGTTTTTGAGACAAAGTCTCGCTCTTTTGCCCCAGCTAGAGGACTGTGGTGTCAGCCTACCTCACAGTAACCTCAAACTCCTGGGCTCAAGCAATCCTCCTGCCTCAGCTTCCTGAGTAGGTGGGATTGCAGGCATGTGCCACCACACCCAGCTAGTTTTGTTTGTTTGTTTGTTTCTATTTTTAGTTGCCCAGCCAACTATTTCTATTTTTAGTAGAGATGGGGTCTCACTCTTGCTCAGGCTAGTCTCGAACTCCTGACCTGAAGCTATCCTCCCACCTTGGCCTAGGTGGGAGGATGCCCGAGTGCTAGGATTACAGGCGTGAGCCACCATGCCCAGCCTAGAGTTAGTTATTTGTATCTGCCTCTCTTAGAGGACAGAGGCTGGGCCATTCCCCACTTAAAAAAAATTTTTTATAGTATGTAAGAAGATGAAAAGTGCTGTGGGAAAAAGAGAAAAAGTACAGCAAGATAATGGATTATGGGGGTTATAATTTCTTAAAGTGGTTTTATGGAGATATAATTTACAAATCATAAAATTCATCCCTTTAAGTGTACAATTCAGTGGTATTTAGTGTATTTACAGAGTTGTCAATCATTATCACAATCAACTTTAGAACATTTTTATCACCTCAAAAAGAAACCCATACCTATTAACAGTTACTCCCATCCTCCCTCATCCTCACCTCCTGCCATCTACTAATCTACTTTCAGAAGTCTCTATGGATCTATTTATTATGAACATTTCCTATAAATGGAACCATACAACATGTGGTCTTTTATGATTTCCTTCCTTCACTTAGCATAATGTTTTCAAGATTCAGCCATGCTGTAGCACGTGTCAGCACTTCATTCCTTTTTATGCCCATATGGCATGCCATTGCGTGGATATAACTAACACATTTTGTTGATCCATTTATCAGCTGACAGACATTTGAATTCTTTCCACTTTTAGGTTGTGAATGATGCTGCGATCAACATTCATATTCAAGTTTTTGTGTAGACATATGTTTTCCTTTCTCTTGACACCTAGGAATTGGTGAAACATATGATAACTCTTTGTTTCACATTTTGAGGAACTACCAAACTTTTCCAAAGTAGCTGCACCATTTTACATTCCAGTC
Organism: Microcebus murinus; assembly: GCF_040939455.1. Taxonomy (NCBI): domain Eukaryota; kingdom Metazoa; phylum Chordata; class Mammalia; order Primates; family Cheirogaleidae; genus Microcebus; species Microcebus murinus. The sequence continues at coordinate 46,713,556 of NC_134112.1, forward strand.
AGCAATGTATGAGAGTTCCTGTTTCTCCACAGCTTTGTCAACACTATTCTCTATCTTTTTTTATTATAGCCATTCTAGTGTGTAAAGTGGTATCTGATTGTGGTTTTGGTTTGCATTTCCATGACGACTAACGATGTTGAGCATGTTTTCATATGCTCATTGGCCATTTACATGTCTTTTTTCGGAGGAATGTGTGTTCAAAATCTTTGCCCACTTTTTAAAAAAAAACAACCATTTTATTATCTCTCATGATTCTGTGGATTGACTGGGCTTAGTTGGGCAATTTTTGTGCTGGCCTTGATTGGAAGCTCTCACCAGTTATAATGAGGCTGCTACAGCCATTATGATTCCAGGACATGACTGGCAATTGTTGGTTGTTGGTTCTCTTCTTGTGGCTTGAGCTTTTCACTCCATGATGGCTGGGTTCCAGGACAAGTGTGCCAGGTGGATAAGCCCCAAAGCACAAGCAGTTTATTAGGCCTCTGCTTGCATCACCCTTGCAAATGTCCCGTTGGCCAAAGCATGTCATGTGGTCGAGCACAGGGGCAATGTGAGAAGGCACTATACAAACTTTGCTCATTTTTAATTCTGTTATTTGTCTTCTTCTTCTTCTTTTCTTTTCTTTTTTTTTTTTTTTTTTGAGACAGAGACTCACTCTGTTGCCCAGGCTAGAATGCTGTGGTGGTCAGCCTAGCTCACAGCAATCTCAAACTTCTGGGCTCAAGCAATTCTACTGCCTCAGCCTCCTGAGTAGCTAGAACTACAGGCACGCACCACCATGCCTGGCTAATTTTTTCTATATATTTTTAGTTGTCCAGCTAATTTCTTTCTATTTTTTTCGTAATGATGGGGTCTCGCTCTTGCTCAAGCTGGTCTCAAACTCCTGAGCTCAAACGATCCGCCCGCCTCAACCTCCCAAAGTGCTAGAATTATAGGCATGAGCCACCACGCTTGACCTTGTTATTTGTCTTCTAGTTGTTGAGTTGTAAGAGTTCTTTATGTATTCTGGACACTAGTCACTTATTGGAAAGTCCCTTATTGAAAACCCTTTGTAGGTTTGCTTTCACTTTATTGATGGTGTCATTTGAAGCACAAAGCCTTTACTTTTGATGAAATCTAATTTATCTGTTTTTAGTTTCATTTCTTGTGCTTCAGTGTCATATCTAAGAAATCATGGCCTAATTGATGCTCATGAAGACCTACACCTGTGCTTTCTTCCAGTTTTGTCTTGTATATTTATGACCATGATCCATTTTTAATTAATTTTGTGTACAGCATGAGGAAATGATGCAAATTCATCCTTTTGTGTGTGTACCTACAGTCATCCCAGCATCATTTGTTGAAAAGACTATTCTTTCCTCATGGAATTGTTCTGGCACATTTGTTACAAATCAATTAGCCATAAATATAAGGGTTTATTTCTGGGCTCAACTCTATTCCATTGATCTATATGTCTATTCTTATGAGGCCGAGCCTCATTTAATGTTTATTCCCTTATGGGCCTTGATACATAGTAGATGCCAAATTAATGTTAGCTAAATGAATATTTTAGTGTAGGTAACACATATTTTGGAACATATGTTCTGATACGCTGATGAAGACAGCTCAGTCCCATTCCTTTGTTGTCATACTTCCCATGCACAGAAACTGCCCAGCAAAACAACGGAATTGATGATCCTATAAATTATCTTTAAGGGGCATTATTTCATTTTTTTTCCCTTTTAAATTGGAATAAAGCCACACACAAAAAAGAAAATAGTCATTGCCAGCGACATATTCAGAGGGCCCTGGGAAAACCTGTGCAGTAGGAAATAGGCAAAAAGATATGCGGTGGCTTAGCGTGAACTGTGCTTTGCCGTGTCTTTCATTTGGAACTCTTTGGTCTTGCTATTTCGCCAGGTTGTCTGGTTTCTGCATCAGTAAGTAGAAGGCAAGAGAGTTGCTACGGGCAGGCAGGCTGGAGAGAAAAGTGGCGGGAAAAGCTCTGTCGACCCTCCGCAGCCTAAGTCCCTCTCCACCTGCCGTCCTCAAGGCGTCGCTGTCCGCATTGCGTGCGGGGGGGGAATTGTCGCCGGAGCCCTGGTGCTGTGCCTGCGATAGCCTGAGACTTTGCGGTCATTTTTGAACCTAAGGAGGATGGGGTGCGCACAATAAGAAATGCAATCCTTCAGCTTGTCTTGAAAATTTTGGAGCTTCCATAGGCAAACCCTCAGATCCAATAAAACACCTCTGACAATCTGGATCGAGTATTCTCTAAAAGCTCTGCAGAGCTGTATTTTTGTTGTTATTCCATTTGCTGACTAGAAACTGGCACTGCCCTTCCCATCCTCAAAAAATCAGAGGAAAAATTCCTTTCATTAAGTATCAAAAGTAGGTAATTGCATTTATATTTTTGAATACTGTGTCATAAAAATGACGTTTGTGTTTCCTCAGATTTCATTATAAAAGTGTTCCTCATCCTGTCAGTTCAGTTGTTGATCACCGCGTCAATAATTAGCACGTTTGTTTTTTGGTAAGTCTTTACTACCGATGTCAAATTAAATGTTAAGTTGTTCACATTAATTTTTATTGAATCAGCTTGATTTAATTTTGATCACTTAAACATAATGTATCTCTTTTTTCTTAATCATTCATAAGAGATAATATTTCTATAGATTTGTTTTTCTGAGGCATTTCCTAGACCAAGGTGATGGTAGATTTCTAGGATTTTACTTTAACTTCCTAAGCCAAGAACTTTTTCTTACTCTTATTTTGGGCACTATTTTGTTTCTGTCTTTTTTTATTTTTTTGAGACAAAGTCTCTGTTACCCAGGCTAGAGTGCAGTGGCATGATCATGGCTCACGGCAACCTCAAACTCCTGGGCTCAAGCGATTCTTCTGCCTCAACCTGCAGAGTGGCTGGGACTACAGGCATGGGCTACGAGGCCTGGCTGATTTTTCTAGTTTTAGTAGAGACAGGATCTCACTCTTGCTAAGGCTGGTCTCCAACTCCTGAGCTCAAGCAACCCACCTGCCCGAAACTCCCAGAGTGCTAGGATTACAGGCATGAACCACTGCACCCAGCCGGCACTATTTTGTTTTCTTTTTTTTTTAATTGGAGAAAAGGCATACACATTTATTTAATGTGTATACAAGGGGAGAATCACAGAGTGATTACTCACTATTTAAAAAAAAATTTCTCTAAGCTATTTCCACAGATAGAACTGTATAAAGGAAAAAAGTTGAGGTTATGGAGACCGTGGAGGCTAGAACACTGTTAAATTCAGGTATTATTGGAGGGACTGTGATCCACTACTGCTTATATTCATCTGATGAAAATCTGTAACTATGAAACACATATATGAGAAGTTGATTTCTTTGGCTTTGAGCACATATCAATCTCAGTATTTTTAAAAATAAAAACCTTTACCAGGACATTTACATGGATCCAAATTTGACTTATTATTTATTTATATATATTTTTGAGATCAAGTCTCATTCCGTTGCCTGGGCTAGAGTGCCGTGGCGTCAGCCTAGCTCACAGCAACCTCCAACTAATGGACTCCAGCAATCCTCCTGCCTCAGCCTTCTGGGTAGCTGGGACAACAGCTGCTCGCCACCACGCCTGGCTGATTTTTTGTTTCTATTTTTAGTTGCCCAGCTAATTTCTTCTATTTTTAATGGAGACGGGGTCTTGCTCTTGTTTAGGCTGGTCTCAAAGTCTTCACCTCAAATGATCCTCCCGCCTCAGCCTCCCAGAATGCTAGGATTATAGGTGTGAGCCACCTCGCCCTGCCTCACTTATTATTTAATATTTATTATGAATATATCTATTTTAAGAAAAAGAATGTTTCACTGTTTCATTCCCCATTTGTCATTATAATCAGCTAGGGTTTCCCCCTTTCCTCCCCTGATATTGCTTTACTTCTACTTAAATATCACATTAGTTATCAAAATATACTATTTACTATGTAAACGTATGTTAATTTTTTTTTTAACCAGGGAGGCTTTAAGATCGTGGGTGAGAGCAAACCCCTGGTTCACCTATATAACCTTGTAAGTATCATTGGATTAAATAAAATGTGGTTTTTCTACTGGATATTTATTGCCTGAGATTGTTTTACTAGAAAAAATGAGGTAAAGGTATAAAATTCCTGACATGATATAATGATAAGAATGGAAAACAAACAAATTGGTGGTTGCCAGGAGTCACGGTTGAGTATGTTAGTGAGGGTGGTTACTATTGTCAACCTAATGACAGAAAGAGAGGCTCCCCACAAAAAACAGTGCATTTGGGAGTGGCAGAGGGATTGCAATCTGGGATACAAAAGCCATGAAGGATCATAGGTGTATCTGGAGAGGCTGGGGTAAGGGTAAACCTTTTAAAGACAAGGAGAAGAGGTTCACGTAAGCTATTTTGAAATGAAAATCACAGGTCACAGGGGCTTGTTGCAGGAGCTGGTGCTAACTCATGGGTGGAGGCAGCCCTCACGAAGCAAGTGCTCTTGTGAGAGCAACTTAGCGGGAATACTATATTTGTGAGGCATTTATTGTGTTAAGTCCTTTATAGACATGTGTGCAGGATGTTTAGGCTGTGTAGGAATTTCTTGTGGGTTTTTGAAAGGTCTTTGTGGGCGTTCTTATCTTAGACATACGAGTGTGAGATCCTCTCCATCATGACCCCCCAGCTCCACTTTGGGTCTGACATAAGTGACTCAATCTTGGCCGTGGTGACTTCCACACTATAACTGGGTAGGGTAGCACAAGGGAGGTCTTTTTTGATGTTTCCTTGATAGAATAGTTCTGAATCTTGACTGTGGTGGTGGTTACGTATATCCACACAAATGTTAGTTTCATAGTTCTGTGACATAGAACAATACATACACACTGTACCAATGTCAAATTACTGGTTTTGGTATTGTACTATAAATGTATAAGATGTAACCATTGGGGTTAAATGAAGGTTTACAGGACCTCTCTATCCATTTGCAACTTCCTGTAAATCTATAATTATTTCAAAATAAAAAATTGTAAATGCCCCGTAAACTATCTGTGGATGGCAATGAGAAAAGTTAATTTTAAAAGCTAAAAAAAAGAGGTAAAGCTAAGAATGAAAATGTTTGTTTACTTTATAATACTTATTATGAGATGATATCATATAATGATACATATCTGTATCTATATCTGTTTATCTCAGTATAATATATCATATGATATAATCACTGGAAGCAAATAACACATGGCTTTAAATTATTCTGCAGCCCTGCGTTTTTTGTTGTACTTATTGTACTCGCTTGCTGTGGGAAACTCCGCCGCCAGGTGCCTGCGAATTACATTCTCCTGGTATTATTTGTAAGTAAACCTTGTCAGCACCTGTTCTAGTTCACCTCTGAAATATATTTTTGTCCCATTATTAAGTTCATTCCTATAATTGTGGAAACTCTTCCTGTGGGATAATACAAGTAGAGATTATTTGTGAAATATTTTCTTAGTGGAATTCTGGTTGTAATGAAGTAGAAAACTTCTAAGATAGTATCACACCCTTTCAGTAGGTTAGAGAATTTGGGGATCTTTGTGGCTGCAAATGCCTCCTGTAAGGCCTCATGGAGGAAACTACCTCCAGCCTGGGCTGCATTTCAGGAACAGTTAATCTGAACAGTTAATCTGATTTCTCTCAGGCACAACAAAAGCATCTTGTTATGGAGAGTGGGTTCCATCTAGTTCACAAACTAGTATGTAAGAAATGCAAATTTCTTCAGTTTTGCAAAATGCATCTTCCTTCCTTCCTTCCTTCCTTCCTTCCTTCCTTCCTTCCTTCCTTCCTTCCTTCCTTCCTTCCTTCCTTCCTTCCTTCCTTCCTTCCTTCCTTCCTTCCTCTTTTTTTCTCTCTCTCTCTTCTTTTCTTTCCTTTCTTGACAGAGTCTCACTTTCTTGCCGGGGCTAGAGTGCAGTGGTGTCAGCCTAGCTCATAGCAACCTCAAACTCCTAGGCTCAAGGGATCGTCCTGCCTCAGCCTCCTGAGTAGCTGGAACTACAGGCACACGCCACCGTGCCCAGATAATTTTTTCTATTTTAGTTGTTTGGCTAATTTCTTTCTATTTATAGCAGAGACGTAGTCTTGCTCTTGCTCAGGCTGGTCTCGAACTCCTGAGCTCAAGCAATCCTCCCATCTTGGCCTCCCAGAGTGCTAGGATTACAGGCATGAGCCACTTTGCCCAGCCTGCAAAATGCATTTTATTTCTATTTCAAGTCTCACTGGGAGCAGAAACCGTCTTGAGTTCAGGTTTCCCTTATTTTCATAACTTGCATCTCAGTTCAGGAGGGATTTCCCTACACCAGAGAGTTGGGGGCTGGAGGGCCTCTAGTCCTTGGCACTCCTCATGTATCCATGGTCTGGTCCTGGTTCCGGGTTCCTGGTTCCCCAGTGTTTCACCACTTCTACCCATTTCCTGTCATCCACTGCCATTCCGCGCCACAGAAGACTGTGCAGCACCCTTTCTTGTAGCCAATTCCTTTTTGTGCTGCCCATGGGGACTCCCAATCTTGCCAGCTCTCAGCAGAAGCTCCCAGATTTTCTAAACCTGCACAGAATCTGAATTTCTATCCTTTTACCCCCACTCCCCAGGGCTCAGCCCCCCAGATGGAGGTCTTGGGGCTCCTCCTCAGGGACTCAGCGGCATCTAAGTCATTCCCCCATCCCTGATTCTCTTTCTCTCACTTAGAGTCAGGCCACACCTCTCACCTCCGGAGACCAGGGTCTCTGAAGCTCACCGGTAGTAGCTCCTAGGGTGTTTTGCTCCTCCTGGGAAAACCCAGAACCGTCCCAGTAGGATTTGGGATGGTGACAGCTAATGATTCTTTTTTGGGGGGGGTTATGTTTCTTCCCAAGCAGTGTTGAGCATCTTTCCATGTGAAGATTTACTTACCAACTGATGTTTTCCTCCTCTGGTTCCAGATCAGATTTGTGGTAGCTTATAAAAATGTCCACAATAGAAGAAGATAAGATAGATTAATGGAGAAAGCTGATGGAAGGAAAACTAGGGTGGGTGAGTAAAGATGGTGGTAGATTAGTGCACGAAATGCATGAAGTCCGACACACTTGAGTCCTATACACCTGAGTCCTATACACTGAGTCCTATATACTTGATCCTAGATTTAGATGCTAGTGGTCACAGCAAGCACACACGCCGAGTGGTGAGATTCTCTGCGTCCACTCGAGGCAGGTCCGTGGATTATTTACTGGCTGTCCGATGCCCGCATTTGAGCATTCCCTCAACTGCAGGGACATTGAGGAGCCTTTCTCAGCTGGCGTGGATACCCTGCTTATTGCCCGGGCCAGCACCTGCACTGTCCCAGTTCCTGCGCTGACGCTGACGGAGCAGCAGGCCCCACTCAGGAGGGACAGGGGCTTCTGCCAGACACAGCGACGCCAGGAGTCCTGGAGCAGAGGCCGTGGGAGGGGCAGGGGCAGCAGAGGGGGTGCTACGTTCTCAGAAGCGTTTGCATTTCTTATTTTAAAATTTTAAATGCCTTTAATGTTTATTGCAAGAGGAGATAAAAGTTATGAATCTCCAAAAAAGGGAGCTCCCATCTCTGAGGTTTTGTTGTTTATCTCAAAGCAAGTAAAAGCTTAAGAGAAGATAAATTGGAGAGGGGCACAGAATTTGTTGTATTTTCTAGGCTTAATGTCATGCACAAGGGTTTGGAAACAAATGGGGAGAAAAAAATTTCAGAAAAGGAGTTGACAGACAAAAGGAAAACACCCACATTCACTAAAGACAGGTTTTGTCCCATAGAATTTTGGCTCCTTGCACCCATCCCCATCTTGTTCTGAGCTCTTGAAGTCATCAGACAGGTTTGACTTCTACGCCTCTTCCTGCTCACTCTCCAACTCTTCTGAAAACCAAAGTTGGTTTCCTGCTTGAAGTCACTCCTTCCCCCTCTCCTAGTCTCTGAATGACACACGCACACTCATACACCACTCATATCACAGTCACACATGCCACACACACGTACACACACACACCCCCCCACACACATACACACCAAGGTAAAAAGTACATTTGTAGATCCTATTGTCGTTCATCAATGGGGACCCTCCGCACAGCAACATTTTATCAGGATATGCCCTCTCTACTGAGGCTTCATCCACGGTTTGGGTGCTGACACTTCCTGTAGTGCCTGGGTGACAACCTTCAGCCCCAGAGTGCCAGGAGACGGGACTGAAGGGCAGGTACCATCCCAGGGCTGGGGAGGAGGAGGGGGAAAGCACCAGGGCTAGAGCACTCTCCTCACCCCTGGAGACTGGGATGGCGGAGGATGTGGGAGAGAGAGAGGCCTCGACAGCCAGCAGCCAGCCAGGCCAGGGGACCGGACCCAGACAGGCACTGAGGTTGTGCCCTGGCCCACAGTCTGGCCCCCCACCAGGGCCCTGTGACACCCGCCAGCCCGCAGCCTGCTCCGTCAGGGGAATCCAGATGCCTGGCAGAGACGCTGGCCCAGAGGGAGAGCCAAGAAAGAATCCTCCATTCTCAGGAAGTAGGAAAGGACAGCACTTCTTAACAGAAGGGCCAGGACAGTGACAGTTGCGGGGCCTTGAGCACCTGTTGCCCAAGGATGGCCCAGAGCAGAGGCTGGGAAGGGACTGGAGTCCAAGAGAATCTCGGATCACCCTTCTGGATTGTCCAAGCCCAGTGGGAGAATTGCTGGATTTTCTACTTTGTTAAATTCACCTAAGTGGGCTGTATTTGTCTCCATTACAGGGAAAAAGTGTGTTTATTCCATGTGCAAATGACATTTTAATGATGTGCTTGCATCCAACCCTTTCTCTCGAGGTTAATTTTCTCCTTTTCTGCTAGCTCATTGCTTCATGTTTCTCCAGCTCCAGCAGCACATGAAAGGAGTGTGTGTGTGTGTGTGTGGTGTGTGTGGTGTGTGTGGTGTGTGTGTGTGTGTGTGGTTTGTATGTGTGACTCTGTGGCATGTGTGTGACTGTGTTGTGTGTGTGGTTTGTATGGTGTGTGTGTGTGTGGTTTGTATGTGTGACTCTGGGGTGTGTGTGTGACTGTGTTGTGTGTGTGTGTATGGTGTGCATGCGTGTGACTCTGTGTGTGTGTGGTGTGTGTGTGTGGTTTGTATGTGTGACTCTGTGGCATGTGTGTGACTGTGTTGTGTGTGTGGTTTGTGTGGTGTGTGTGTGGTTTGTATGTGTGACTCCAGGGTGTGTGTGTGTGAGACTGTGTTGTGTGTGTGTGTGTAGTGTGCATGCGTGTGACTCTGTGGTGTGTGTGTGACTGTGTTGTGTGTGTGTGTGGTTTGTGTGTGGGGTGTGTGTGTGTGTGGTTTGTATATGTGACTCCATGGGGTGTGTGTGTGACTGTGTTGTGTGTGTGTGGTGTGCGTGTGTGACACTCCGTGGTGTGTGTGGTGTCTGTGTGTGACTCTGTGGGGTGTGTATGTTACTGTGGTGTGTGTGTGGTGTGACTCCATGTGGTGTGTGTGTGACTGTGTTGTGTGTGTGTGTGGTGTATGGATGTGTGACTCCGTGGGGTGTGTGTGTGAGACTGTGTTGTGTGTGTGGTGTATGTATGTGACTCTGTGGGGTGTGTATGTGACTGTGTGGTGTGTGTGTGTGTGTGTGTGGTGTGTGTGTGTGACTCCGTGGTGTGTGTGTGTGTATGGTGTGTGGCTGTGGGGTGTGTATGTGACTGTGGTGTGTGTGTGGTGTGTGTGTGTGTGTGACTCCATGTGGTGTGTATGTGGTGTGTGTGACTCTGTGGGGTGTGCATGTGACTGTGTTGTGTGTGTGTGGTGTGTGTGGTTATGTGTGTTCTACTGTTCACGTCCCATAATCGCCCTGCGTAGCTGTGAGCACCAGCTTGTACCTACCCACCTGGCCCCTAGACCTTCTCACATGTGCAAACCCCAAACCTCCTGCTCCACATTCTGGGCCTCAGCCTCCCGCCTCAGGAAGCAGGCTTCTGATTTATTGTGAATTTTGTTTTTAGACAGTTCTTGAAGGCCTGATGCTAGGAGCCGTAGCAAGGTAAGTCTTTGATACACATTTCCTTTTATTTGTGTGCTCTTTTCTTTGAATGTATGTGAACGTTCAGTAATTACAATCTCTGGTTTTAGTTTCTATAAAGTCCATGAAGTATTGTGGGCAACAGCAGCAACCACTCTGGTGACAGTGGCTCTCACTTTATTTGCTCTACAAACAAAAGTACGTATGATTGAAACAGATTTCTGTCATGAGGGAGCATGCTAGATGTATCTCTTTGTCCCTTCCGACCCACTTCCACACTCCCACTAAGGCTCTTTTGCCTTAGGTTTTGTGTGGCCTTTGGCCAATGGGAAGTCCCAGTGGGAGCCTGGGGGGCAGAAGAGGTGTTTATTCCCATGGCATCTCCCCAACAAGTTCCCCTTGGGCTAGGCGTGTCCCTTACCAAAATCCATTGTGTCTCGAGGGGGCCAACTCAACACAGCCTTCTGGGCTGTTCCATTACAAACCACCGCACTTCAAATTGTCCTGTGTGTGCCATCTTTTCCCTGATGGGACCCTGACTCACAAAGGGACTTGAAAAATTAAAAAGTTGTACAGTTCACCAGGGCCACGATTTTCCAGAGAACACCATATCATTCAGGATTGTTCCTGTTTAACTGGGTGATGAGCCAGAGTCTCTCCAACCAAATCTCCTTGAGATTTGATGTCAAGGTGTATTTTCTGTGGTCCTTCCTTGTAGTTCTGGTCACTTTCCTTTAGTAAGTCATAGGTTTGCCTTAGTCAGTTTAATAACTTACACAGAAAGGAGTGTATTTTCCAAGTTGCTTGGCACACGTCATAAGGAAGGTCTTATACACGTGCAGAATTTTAGCCTTTTCCTGATGGAAAAAGGAAGACACATCAGAAAGATGGAAGGGTCTACTAGATATTTACCCAAATTGTATCAAAAGTTAGAGATTCAACTTTAATTCATTATCAGATCAGTTGTTGCTTTTTCAAAGCTGGTCATTTGTGGAAACCAGTCTATTTGTAACTAGGTAGCCCCCTTCCTGCAATGAGTGAGGTGGGCTGCTGCTAAATGCATAGATTCATTAAGTCACTTTATTTTTTTTTTTTTTTTTTTTTTTTTTTTTTTTGAGACAGAGTCTCACTTTGTTGCCCAGGCTAGAGTGAGTGCCGTGGCGTCAGCCTAGCTCACAGCAACCTCAAACTCCTGGGCTCGAGTGATCCTTCTGCCTCAGCCTCCCGGGTAGCTGGGACTACAGGCATGCGCCACCATGCCCGGCTAATTTTTTTATATATATATATCAGTTGGCCAATTAATTTCTTTCTATTTATAGTAGAGACGGGGTCTCGCTCAGGCTGGTTTTGAACTCCTGACCTCGAGCAATCCACCCGCCTCGGCCTCCCAAGAGCTAGGATTACAGGCGTGAGCCACAGCGCCCGGCCACATTAAGTCACTTTAAATCTTCTAAAATGCCAGAATACTTTAAAAAAGCCTATTAGTATTTTAAGTAACAGATGATCTATAACTCAGGTTCAGGGGAGTGAATTTGGAATTGGAATTGGAATCGGAATTGGAAGCTATTTTAAAGGTTCTGGTATTTGCACTGATGACTTTGAGAGGCAGCTGAACACATGTTCAACTAGATAACATTTTTTCCCCTAAGTTATGTGGTGGGGGTTGCAAAATTCAGACCCACCACAACCCAAGGGCTGCAGTGGAAATGTAGGCACACAATGCATCTGAGTTTTCTCATGAACCCCAACCGTCCACTTAGCAGGGGGGAAATTAACTAAATGTCCATTTGGTTTAAATTTCATCTGATCGCATGGTTGAAATAGTTCCTTTGGGTTGGGTGACAGTCTTATGTGGCTATAATATGCTCGGCCCCTCAGCCTCCCTCTTTCCCTGCTTTTCTCTCTAAAGTGGACTCTGGGAATTTGGGACAAGGGTGTGGCTTGTGTGAGCTCTTGGCCCTGGCCAAGAAGGGGTTGGGGTGAGATGCTGTGGCCCATTCTTGTTCCCTAATGACTATCACCTGGACCCCCTGGGTCCCTGCGTGCTCTGTGGGCCTCTGAAGCCGAAAGTCCACCATTGGCATGACTCGGAGCCTGTCCTCTCTCGGGCCTGGGCAGAGCTGAGGAGGCTTCCCACCTAGACTGACCTCACCCCAGTCGTCCTTCCTCACTGTCACATCTCCTTTCTGCCTGCAAGGAGCTAGCCGTAGGGTTTCACTGTCACTAGCCAGATTTACTGCTTTCTGGACCTGTATTGTCCAAGAGAAATCTAATGTGAGCCACAAATGCAAGTCATGGATGTGATTTTGAATTTCCTAGTAATTACATTAGAAAAGTTAAAAAAAAAGAGGCAAAATTAATTTTAATAATGTATTTTATGTAATCTAATACATACAAACTGTTACCATTCCAACATGTAATTCATATAACCAAAATCATAATGAGATATTTTACATTTTTATGAACTAAAATTCGAAATCCAGTGGTGTGTTTCATACTTACTCCACGTCTTAGTTTGGATGAGCCACATTTCAAGTGCTCAGTATCCACATGTGGCCAGCAGCTACTGTATTGAAGGCGTAGCCCTAGACAAAGCTCATCATGCGTCAGAATTAGCTGGAGGGCTGTCATAACACAGATTTCTGAGCCCTACCCTTGTTGTATCAGTAGGTCTGGGGAAGGGTCAGGAAATTTGAATTTCTCTAGTGGTACTGATGTTGCTGAATGGAGAACCACACTTAGACAACTAGTACTTTAGAATTTTCCCTTGGTGTGTTAAGGGCAGGGGACAAGATGAGGATATAAGGGAATTAGGAAAATGCTCTTGCAAGAAAATATCTTTTGCTACATCATCCAATGTTTTTGTTTTTGTTTTTTAGGCCAGAAGATGAATATCTTCTTTCTTTAAAAAAAAAACAATAAAAAATCCTACTCACCTCAGGCTGATTTGTGTCACTAATTTACAAAAGCAAACACAAAAATCACATGAATAAATTTCAAAATTACAGAAGAATCATTAGTAGTTATTTTTGAAAGCTTAGTATACATTTTTATTATGATATATGCATATAAATGTAAAAAGGATACCCAGTTAACATCTGGGTATATTTCATTCTATTAATGTTTTCTGCACACATGCTTTAAAAAAATATGAGTAATTATGATCATACTATGCATACAAATATACATCCTACTTATTCAATGTATTGAATTGAAAAATTTCCCTTTTCATTAGGGAAAATTTCATATAAACACAAAAATAGTGTAAAGAACCCCCATGTGCCCATTACTCAGTTTCAAAAATTATCAACTAGTGGCTACTGTTTTTTCATCCATACTGCTACCTTTTTCTCCCTCCAGAAGCAAATCCCAGTCAGTTTGACGTTTTTTACGGAGCATTTTTTAGTGGTTGGGGCTAAAGGATTGCCACAGTTCTCTGAATGGGCCAGGGTAAACTATTATCAATAGGCCAGTGTCTGTGGGGTATAAGATGCATCTCTAAACATCCTGAAACTCCTCATAGATGATAATTGAGTTGTTTGTACACTGTTTATGTTTCCTCAGTGGGATTTTACCATGCTAAATGGAATGCTGTTCGTTTTGACCGTCGTACTTATAGTCTATGGAATTATCGTAATCGCCATACGAGCCTATGTAAGTGGGATCTCATTTGGAAACCTCAGAGAATTGTCAAAAACACAGGTGAAGGGCTGGTTGTGTTAGTCTGGGTCCTCTGAGAAGCAGACATGGAGTTGGGGTTAAGCGAGTAAGGGTTTTACCAGGAGAAATGTCTGTGAGAGACAAAGTGGGGGAGCCCAGGGAGGCTGGAGGGGGGTCAGACCAGGACTGCCCGTTTGGCCCTGGGAGGGGGGAAAAAGGAGGAGGAAGGTTGGGTGGGGGCGCCGTAGGTGTGGCGTGGTCCGAGGGAGGCCACACCTACCCTCGTGGTCCCCGCAAGGCCTCCAGGAAGCCCCTGAGCCAGCGTAGTCCACCATGAGGGTGGTGCCATGTCTCCCGGGGAGGGCCCTGCTGCTCACAGCCGGCCCCTGAGAAGTAGCAAACATGGCCTACGAGCAAAACGCAATGGGCTGCGCAGCCCAGCAGCTGGGCCCGTCCGTGGCCAGTGGCACTCCCCCACTCTAGCCGGGGATCTGTGAGGCCCGTCCCCGTGGCCACCCCGTGGGCAGAGGAGCTGGGGCGTGGATCCTGAGCTCCTCCCCTAGGCAGCTGTCCTGCCCCAAGAGGGTGCTGGGGGACCCACCCATGAGGCAGGCAGGCCAGACTCCTGCTGTGTGTGGTGCCGCGTGTTTGGAGTATTGTCATATACGGCAGGAGTGGGAGACTTAGGCCTGTGTGCCCTTTTCTGACAGCAGCTTAGAGGAGGCACCTTAATTTCTAATTCCAGCTTTTTACTTTTCGCTTTAATATATTCACTGATACTAGGTAATCGGGCATGGGCCTATGTGTTTTTCGCAAGGCATCACGTTTAATTCTCACAACATTCCTGAAGAGTACGTGTCTCACCTATTTTATAGATAAGCAAAGAGGCCAGGTGAAATGAAATAATTCCTCCGAGTCCCTTAGGGAGTGAGTGGCCGGGGGTGGCATCGAGGCTAGGTCTGTGTGACTCCGGCGGCGACACGCTTCCCGCCACATTGCACTGTGCGTGGCCTGATTCGGGAGGGCTGTGGAGAGTGACAGGCAGGATCTGGCCCTTGAGGTGGAGGTCCTGTTGGAGACTAGGTCCACTGAGGGCTGGCCTGGGGCCTGTGACCCTTTGGCTAAAACCCCAAGGCCAACGTGGTCTAAATGTTGAACCAGCCGGTTTCTTTGGCAACAAGTGGACCTGTTACATGATCTGCGGACATACATATACCCAACAGTTCCGGCTGGGTTGGTTCAGCTTTATGAATGACCACATAGGCTTATAGCCAGGGAGGTTATAGCTGTATTTTAGAGATAAACTCAAAGGCATCTCAGAGATGTGCCTTAAAAGACCACAGCTCTCCATTTTTTATTATTAATGGTAACAGAGATGTCAGTAATAATAATACAAATATCTATTATGTGGGTTCCAGAGGTCTTCACAGTATCATTTACGTGCAGTTAAGAAACTGTGTTTCCCCTCTTCGATGCCTATGTGGATGTGAAGCTACATTCCTGTGTGAGTCGTGCCAGTCACAGCGAGCTAGTCAGGCGTCGTTCTCGGGAATCCCGCAAGGACCGAACACCCCCACCCCGATTTAGACCTGCTGCCCGGAGACCTCCACCAAAGCCCATGTATGGAGTTGAGTCCTTGAGGACTGAAGAAAAACTATCTTTTGGAAAAAAATAAAATGGAAATTATACTTAAAAAAAAAAAAAGAAAACTGTTTCCTTTAAGATAGATAAAACTGTGTTCCCATTCTAAGTTTTCTTTCACAAATCTCTATAACTTTACACATATGTTTTGCATGGAAGACTTTGGCAGAGCTGTGTCCTAAGTCTACGTGCTCGTTTGACTTTGGCAACTTTGAATCCTCCAGTCTCCAGTGATCAGGTGTTTTCTTAGTACTAGCTCAGTCTGGAAATACTGTGTCTCCCAGATGTGTTACTGGTTTCTGGTCTCCCTTCTTCACCAAGAGCCTCTCCTTGGTGAGAGCTGGAGTGCTCCGCCCTCCCTCTCAGAACCAGCTCTCTCATCCTGAAGAGTCAATGCCGTTTTTTTCCTCAGGTGTTGCACACCACTTCCTTTTCCTCTTCCCAGAGAGAGCCAGACCCTTTGCAATTTAGACTAGTCCCACATTCTGATCAGGGCCGTTTTGGTTGCAAGGAACAGACACCATTCAGACTAGGCTGAGGCAAAGACCCAGAGAAACTCATGGAACTCCCAGGTAGAAAGAAGAGCTGGAATTCCCAGGAGTGGGAACCCTACCTTTCTCTCTGGGGCTGAGCTGACTGGCCACCTCTTACAGCAACAACAGCTCCAGTACTGCCTAATGAGAAAATAGCCTCTGCTGCTTGGATACCTCTATCCTGAGAATTGATTTCTGACTGGCCTGGTGCATCTATTTAAGCCTAGTGACATACCAGAAGTTCCCAGTCAAAAGACTCACTGTTTTGGGAGTGGGTTTCTTCTACCTCTCGCCAATCTGCTCCAGCTTGGATGCGTGAAGGTCACTATGTCCTCAAGGCTACCTGTTCCAAGAGTTCAGGGGTGAGAAGATTCTCTAGAATGGCTATGTGGACAGGGCAAAAATTGAAATATGTCTAATACATTTTACTTGCCCAACCACATATGAGATGTCTAGCACTTGATGAATATTATTTGACATTGGCAAGGTTAGTATTCATTTGCTTGTTTATTGGAATTGAGTGGATGCTCTTGATTGTGTTCAAGAAAAGATGAGTTCCCCAAAAGATCTGACTTTCTTAATATTGGTTCATATCTGCCAGTAGTGACCTAAGTGAGCCTTTTCATTACTCTAAATATCCTTCTTGATATACTGTTTTGCTTCTTCTCTTTGCAGTGGCTGCATGTATTGTATGCTGCAATCGGGACTGTGATCTTCTCACTTGTGAGTGCATTTCTCCCTCTCTTTGATAAAGAATGTGGTATGTGCATCGACAAGCCCTTGTGATAGGCCTGGAGTTACATGGGGTCAGGAATGCAGTAGAAGCCCCACAGCAACTTGCTCCCTCTTAAAGGATCGTATTTAAAACCATCACCCTCAGTAGAGCTGGATGGTTTTCCCCATCCACAAAAACATCCCCTTTCTCAGCCGGGCGTGGTGGCTCACACCTGTAATCCTAGCACTCTGGGAGGCCGAGGCGGGTGGATTGCTCGAGGTCAAGAGTTCGAAACCAGCCTGAGCAAGAGCGAGACCCCGTCTCTACTATAAATAGAAAGAAATTAATTGGCCAACTAAAAATATATAGAAAAAATTAGCCTGGCATGGTGGTGGATGGCTGTAGTCCCAGGTACTCGGGAGGCTGAGGCAGCAGGATTGCTTGAGCCCAGGAGTTTGAGGTTGCTGTGAGCTAGGCTGACGCCATGGCACTCACTCTAGCCTGGGCAACAAAGCGAGACTCTGTCTCAAAAAAAAAAAAAAAAAATCCCTTTTCTCGAAAGGGCCAATATTTAAGAAGAGAATGAAGAATTATTTATAAGCTTCGAAACTCATTGCAGCAGGGGTGTGGTTTCATCCACTGCCCCCCCCCAAGGACCAGTTTCTATTCTTTCACAATAGGAACAACCTCTCACAGGGGACTGTGCAGGCCACTGCTAATGCATCTAGGAGACTCTTTCCTTACATGAAGTCCCATCTCTTGCTGTCATATCTTTAAAATTATTTTAAGGCATGTTTTATTTAAAAGTAAAGTTCAAACAACACAGAAGATTATAAAATGAAAATAAAAATCTCCTTCTTATCCCCTGCCCCGAAAGTAATGACCGTTAACAGTTTCTTGGAATCGTCTCAGAATTTCTTTACACAGATGCACCATTGCTTCTTACACAGATGTAGTTATATTACGTAAAATGTTCTACTTTTGCTTTTTCACTTGAAAATAATGGCCTCCACATATTAGCAGACCTGGGTCTAACTAATTCTTTTAGAGGGATGCGTCGAATCCCATTTTATTGCTTTTATCATGTAACATCTTCCAGGTTTTATTTTTATTTTTTTAACTATTTATTTTGAAAATTTCCAAACACATCTGGAAGTATAGAGAGTGCTGTAAAGAACCCCATATATATATATATATATATATTTTGAGACAGAGTCTCACTTTATTGCCCAGGCTAGAGTGAGTGCCGTGGCGTCAGCCTAGCTCACAGCAACCTCAAACTCCTGGCTCAAGCAATCCTGCTGCCTCAGCCTCCCGAGTAGCTGGGACTACAGGCATTCGCCACCATGCCCGGCTAATTTTTTGTATATATATATATTAGTTGGCCAAT
The DNA here is from genome assembly GCF_040939455.1 of Microcebus murinus. NCBI lineage: Eukaryota > Metazoa > Chordata > Mammalia > Primates > Cheirogaleidae > Microcebus > Microcebus murinus. The sequence goes on from NC_134112.1 coordinate 46,731,498, forward strand.
TAATTTCTTTCTATTTATAGTAGAGACGGGGTCTCACTCTTGCTCAGGCTGGTTTTGAACTCCTGACCTCGAGCAATCCGCCCGCCTCGGCCACCCAGAGAGCTAGGATTATAGGCGTGAGCCACCGCGCCTGGCCAAGAGCCCCATATATTATCACCGTGCCTAAAAACTATCCACATTTTGCTTCCTTTCCATTGTTGTTGGAATCATTTCATATTTTTTAAATGTTAGGAAAATTCACACCAGGAGTTAAAAGCTAGGTATGCACATTTCAGTTTTTCTCATTTCTTCTCCTGTTATAAAAGGAACTGATCTGTGATCCTTCACCTTTATTCCTATGCTCTCAGACTTTGTGTCCTGAAGCTCACAGTTGTAGCTCTCTGGCCTGTTTCAGGCACAGTTTGTTTCCATACAAAGTATGCTGGTGTTTCTGCTCCCCATTCTGTTTTGCAGACAGAGCAAAAACTCTTGTAGACTCAGGCAGGTCTACCTGATACAAACAAACAGCTGAGGAGGAATTTAGATTTGGGGGCGTGGGTTTGTGTGTGTGGCAGAGCTGCGGGAGTGTGAGGCACGTGCCACCCTCCCAAATGCTCCCATGGGCCGAGTCCCAGCTGGGGCTTCCCTGTGGGCTGGTTGTGTCTTGGGTGGTATCTGAGCCTGGTTCCTTTTGGGTCCCAGCTCTTCTCCTTCCCACTTTTCTGTCTGCCCTCAAACACATCACCTCTCCTGAGACGCTACACTCCTAACCAGCCCATTCATGTCTGCGAAATGACTGAGAGTCATTGTCCCCTCTTATAGGAAGAAGTTAAAGTCAGAGATTTTTGGAGGGGAAGAAGAGGGAAAAGCACTTCTCCATAGGCATTATGACTCCCAGGTGACAGATGGAGGCTAAGAAAGCTTGGGTGCTCAGCCACTGGGGGCCACTTTTTTAGGGTGACCAACTGTCCCCATTTCCCTGGGACTCAAGGGTTTCTTGGGACACCTATAAGTCCTGGACAAATCGGAATGGTTGATCACGCTAGCTTTTATTTCTTCCAGTGGTGCTGGAATGAGATATAGGGAGAAGAGGCCGGGTGCAGTGGCTCACACCTGTAATCCCAGCACTCTGGGAGGCCGAGGTAGGAGGAGGATTGCTTGAACTCAGGAGTTCAAGACCAGCCTGAGCAAGAGTGAGACCCCATCTCTACAAAAAATAGAAAAAATTAGCTGGGCATGGTGGCGCATGCCTGTAGTCCCAGCTACTTGGGAGGCTGAGGCAGGAGGATTGCTTGAGCCCAGGAGTTTGAGGTTGCTGTGAGCTAGGCTGACGCCACAGCACTGGTCCAGGCAACAGAGTGACACTCTGACTCAAAAAAAAAAAAAAAAAAAAACCAAAAAAACAAAGAGACAAAGGAGAAGGGGGTTGAAGGGACTCAGTAGTTAAGGTGAGCCACACACTTTGGCATCCCCAGGCTCAAATCTAGTTCCTGTCTTTGCCATTCAAGGCTCAGTTAAACCCACCTACCTTAAGTAGGTTGTTTCCACGTTACGTGAAATAATGTGCAATGAATCCGGTAAAGGCGGCCCGGGATGTGCCCAATAAATCTTGTCCTGTTCCTTCCTTCCCTTCCTCTTCTTTCATACGAGCCCAAGCAGAAACAGGAGCCAGGGAGAGCAAATATCTGAATTCCTTGGTAGGTTTCACTGAAGCAGACATCATTCTACAATAGATTATTTTAAAGCATCTCTCTCTAATGGGGCATTGATCCATCTGGCAGCCTCTGCCTCACAGCACTGGGCTCTCCGTCTCGAATCTGGACAAAGGGACTGAGCTTGTTGATTGCTTTTCCTCGAATGCCTCACGCTGTCTGGGTCTGTCTCTTTGCAACAAGCACCAGGATGAGAGCGGGCTCTCTGATTTTTTTATCTTGCTGTCTAGGAGCTCATAATTTTACCTATATTGCAGCTGAGCTAAAACATTTATTTTCGGGGTTACCCATAAACAGATCCTCTCTCTTCCTCATCCTATTTTGGGTAGACTGACATCATCACAAAGCCATCCTTAAATGGCAAGGTTTGCTATTGGCCAAAGCTCCGAGAATTCAGAATTATTACTCTGTGGGAACCATCTTTGTTTTCGTTCTTTGTTCAGCAAGAACATGGGGGGAGGAATCACAAACATAGGGCATTTTGTAGCTTTGTCCACCTGGTCCACATTATTGACTAAAGGTACAAAGGTTTTTGGATTTGGAAAGCAAAAGATGTCTTCCCGATTTGTTCCAACAGGCTTCGGGAGGATGAGGCACTTGCTTTATAGAGTATATCCTTGGGGACACAGTGAATGCTTGAGGCTGTAAGGAGAACACGATCAGCCACGAACTGACTTCCTGCAATATTTTTCTTGATGATAAAATAATTTTTTTCCAGATCATTTAGGACACTTACTTGATGGAAATGTACAATTTACATAGCTAATTTTTCCTTCCTTTTCTTCAAGTACCTGGTGATGGACGTGCAGCTCATGATGGGAGGGCGCCATCGATACTCCCTGGACCCTGAAGAGTATGTTTTTGCTGCCCTGAACATCTACCTGGACATCATCAACCTCTTCCTCTTTATTTTGCAACTGACAGCAAATCGGTAATCACACAGCCACGGGCAGCTCGAGGTGAGAAGAGGAAGGAGGGACGACACCTGTGAAGTATTGCCAGGCTTAGACATGCAGAGGTTACCATTCAGAAGCCCTTTTATTTAAAAATAATTTAAGAATACTTTTTTTTTGGGGGGGGGGAATCAAATGAAACCAAGTGTGCAGTAGATGGTAGCTGTAGCTGTTACATTTTTAATTCTATCGCCACATAGCAAAACTTTCTGAGGGACGTTTTTGGTTTCTATAAATTCAAAAGATGAGTGTCATAATTACATACTTACAAACACTTGTGAGATGTCCATCACTTTGTTGAAGTTTTCCAGACACTATTTAAAGCTGTAAACAACATCTTTCCACATGAATAAAACTGATTACAGAAACCTATATTTAATTCTTTCTCTTCTCTTGCTTTATAGACTTTTTTGTGGGAGTATTTTTGGTATCTGATTTTTTAAAAGAATAAAATAAACCAAAGAATTTTGTCTTTCTTCTGGATTCTAGGGTCAGACTGGAGAAAATAATAGTATCTACCTAGTAGGTTTAGAGAGGATTAACCAAGTAATTGCAGATGAAAAGCTCAGGACAGAGTGTTAGCTGCTGTTGTGACAGTCTCATGTATACTTCTGGGCCTACCCTGGAAAACACCTCCTCTGCTTGTGTGGGACAACTGGCCTTCTTTTTTTTTTTTTTTTTTTTTTTTCAACTGGCCTTCTTTGAAACGCTATAATATTCTTAATTTAATTTTTATTTTCAATTGTGATAAAATGTACATAGCATAAAATTTATCATCTTAGCCATTTTTAAGTATACAGTAGTGTTAAGTGTAATTAATCCCCAGAACTTCTTTGCAAAACTGAAGCTCTATACCCATTAAACAACAAAAAGTCCCATAATATTTTGAATCGACTTATTCATTTATACATATCTTATACAACCAGTCTGATTATATTCCTGAAGGTCACAGGCTGTACAGATCTTTTTTTTTTTGAGACAGAGTCTCACTGTTGCCCCGGCTAGAGTGCTGTGGCGTCAGCGTAGCTCACAGCAACCTCAAACTCCTGGGCTCAAGCGATCCTTCTGCCTCAGTCTTCTGAGTAGCTGGGACTATAAGCACATGCCGCCATGCCTGGCTAATTTTTTCTATATATTTTTAGTTGGCCAATTAATTTCTTTCTATTTTTAGTAGAGATGGGGCCTCGCTCTTGCTCAGGCTGCTTTCGAACTCCTGACCTTGAGCGATCCACCCGCCTCAGCCTCCTAGAGTGCTAGGATTACAGGTGTGAGCCACCACGCCCGGCCCATGTACAGATCTATATATCCCTTTTGGAGTCTCATACCTTGCTGGTGTGATCCTTGGTAAGAAAAAGTTTTACTCAGATGTAGTTCACACTTTCAAATCCATCCAAAATGAAACTGTGTCGACATCCCTCCATCTCTTATTATTTTGTCACTGTACATATTTTGACACATTATACATTGTATTTTTGACACATTATATTTGTCAAATGTAATGTCACAACATTACATTTATATAAACAATGTTATATAAATGGAATAACATAGTATGTGGCATTTTTGAGATTGGCATTCACTAATGCCAATTTGAGATTTTCTATTCAGCATAATGCCCTTTAGAGCCATGCAAGTAGTATATATTAACTGTTCCTTTTTATTGCTGAGTAGTATTCCACTGCAAAGATGTACCACAGTTAACAATTCATCTACTATAGGAGATTTTGGTGGATTTGTTTTTAGCTATTATAAATAGTTGCTATGAACAAACATTTTGTGTGGACATAAATTTCCATTTCTCTGTGATAAATGCCCAGGAATGCAAGCGCTGGGTCATATGATTAGTATATGCTAAGTTTTTGCCTTTTTTTTGAGACACAGTCTTGCTCTGTTCCATGGGTTACAGTGCAGTGGTGTCAGCACAGCTCACTACAACCTCAACTCCTGGGCTCAAGTGATCCTCCTGCCTCAGACTCCCAAGTAGCTGGGACTATAGGCACACACCACCATGCCTGTCTAATTTTTTCTATTTTTAGTAGAGACAGGGCCTCACACTTATTCAGGCTGGTCTCAAACTCTTGAGCTCAAGGGATCCTCTCGCCTCGGCCTCCCTGAGTGTTAGGATTAGAGGCGCGAGCCACTGTGCCGGCCTGCGTAGTTTTTAAAGAAACCACCAAATTATTTTCTAGGGTGGCCGTACCATTTTATATCGTACTTGGTGGCTACAACAGGCAGGTCGTAGCTTTGTACAGGGAAAAGACTGACTGCCATTAAGTCTTCAAAGCAGTGATTGCTTTCTCTTCCTGGGATTCTATATTATTTCTGCTGGACTACTTGGGGTCAGAGACAGGTTGGGGAGTGGTTTACCTGCCCCATTATCACTTCTGTACACATGGCAGCCCTTGAAAGGGAGAATCCCACTGACGATTATGAGACAGTTAATTGTGGGCACATTACACATCCATCCCATTATACACTGAGATTTGGAAGCCACACATTACATTTGATAGCCCAAAGGAGCCCACTCACAACACCCTTTTGGTTCGCTTCCCCACCATGGAGCACATCCAAACGCCTTTTCCACTCCAGGAGCACAGACCACAGACTGAGGAATTGAGGATATGTGCCCAACTCAGCAGCTACAAGTGGCAGGAGCAACATGTGGCAAATGAGGGCCAGATCACACTGTCCCACAACCAGGAGAATAGGGAGTCCTGGGTAGGAGAAGAGGCTAGCTGTGGGGAAGAAAGTTAATCATTAGCCTTTTTCTCTGTTAGCCTCTTGCTCCAGGATCAGAGCCTGAACACTGGCAACTACTTCTCCTGTGGCATTGGTGATGTCTCTCAGCATCCAGAGAGAACCAGGGCCCAGGGGCTTCTTTCTTCTCCCATGCGCAAGGCCACATTTTACCCTGAGGTCTTTGGCACCTTCTGTCACTCCTGCACCCAGCACATTGTCCGCTGCGCCAGCTAAGCTGACTGCAGCAAGGGCCAGGGCCGTGAGAGCAGCCTGCTCTACACTTTCAGGCAAGGCTTTGCATTCACTTTTACATTGTTGCGACTGCTTTCCTGACGTTTTCAGCCCACCCACAGCTCTCAATCAAAGAGCAAATTTCTTATTGCTAATAATACCATTTATTTTATGTCTGAGGATTCCTGGACTCAGTAGTCACAGCCGCACTGCCTTTTAGCTGGGACCTCAGGAACTGCTAAACCTTTGTATGAAAATATCCCTTCCTATGCCTGCCTGCAGGAGTAGCAATCTAGGCGCCGTTTGGACAGCCCATCTAAATCCTAGCTCTTGTCCTAAGGCTTTAAACATCAGCTTAACTCCAGTTTGTTCACAGGACAATGGAAAATTTGTCTCATCCTATACCCATCACGTGGGTGAGAGCATCTGTTACCAGATCCCAGGAAGTCTTAAATTCTGAAACCTGGCCCATGGTTCCTTTTCCAGAAAATCATACTTTTATCAGTATCCTATTCTCATTGCCAAAACTGTTGGGTCTAGGATTTCATTTTACCCTACTTATGGTAAATTTGCCTGTCATGGTCTCATGAGTGCTGACAGAAGACACGAGACTCCTGGGTCAGAGGCAAAAAGACTATCGCTCATGGCACAGTGTACAGAGTGAGCATCAGCGTATCACCGTCAGTTCTCGTCTCCAGTTCCACAGGGGCAATGCGATGGGCCTGGATGGATACCAAACACACAGTGGGTTTGTGTTGCAACTTGGTTGAATACTGAGTGTGAGGGAAGCCATCACTTTTTTTTTTTTGAGTCAGAGTCTCACTCTGTTGCCCCGGCTAGAGTGCTGTGGCGTCAAGCCTAGCTCACAGCAACCTCAAACTCCTGGGCTCAAGCAATCCTTCTGCCTCAGCCTTCTGAGTTAGCTGGGACTATAGGCACACGCCACCATGCCTGGCTAATTTTTTCTATATATATTTTTTAGTTGGCCAATTAATTTCTATTTTTAGTAGAGACGGGCGTCTCGCTCTTACTCAGGCTGGTTTCGAACTGCTGACCTTGAGTGATCCACCCACCTCAGCCTTCCAGAGTGCTAGGATTACAGGCACCACTTTTTTTTTTGAGACAGTCTTGCTCTGTCACCCAGGCTAGAGTGCAGTGGCATCATCATAGCTCACTGCGACCTTGGCTAATTTTTCTAGTAGAGACGAGGTCTTACTCTTGCATAGGCTAGTCTTGAACTCCTGACCTTGATACCCTCCCAACTCGGCCTCCCAGAGTGCTAGAATTACAGGTATGAGCCACCACGCCCGCCTGAAATCCACTTTTATAGCAAGCAGGTAAGCCTGTTTCTTGTCCTCAAGGTTACTATTTATTAAATATGTAAATCCTGAGCAACAGCTCGGGCAAAATTGTCAGCATGGATTTGCATTCTTGGCACCCCCAGTAAGATGTGTAGGCACTCAACAGGCCTAAGAGGATTGACTGTCTCTTCCAACAATTATCCTTTTTGTGCTTTGGGTTCATTTGCTCTTTTATATATTTCTCTCTCAATCTGTCTATAAACTGAGGCCTCATGGAGGCTAGGCCCTTGTGCAATAAATATTTAATAAGACAGCTACCTAAGAGATGCCAGCCTAATCAAGAATATCAACAAGTTGCAGTTTCAAAAACTGACTAAGAATAATTCCTTCAAAAGTTTGGCCACCAGTTTGTCAGCTACCTGTCAGTCCTAAGTGAAACTGAGAGATAAAGAAAACTTTTCTGGTCCATCTTCCTTTTCTCTCTTTTTGTTTTTTTTAAGAGATGGGGGGATCTTACTTTGTCGCCTAGGCTGGAGTGCAGTAGCCTAATCATAGCTCACTGCAACCTCGAACTCCGGGGCTCAAGTGATCTTCCTGCCTCAGTCTCCCGAGTAGCTAGGACTACAGGCGTGCACCACCATGCCTGGCTCTCTCTCTCTCTCTCTCTATATATATATATATGTATATTTAATTTTTTTGTAGAGACTATGTTGCCCAGGCTGGTCTCAAACTCCTGGGCTCAAGCAATTTTTGCAAAGTGCTGGGATTTCAGGCATGAGCCACTGCACCCAGCCCGGTCTATCTTTCTTTAAGGACTACTACCAGTTCCTAAAACAAGGACTGTTACATAAGACAGTCTAGAAAGATATACTTCTATCTTTCTAGAAAGAAATCTACTACTCTTGTGAGGTTACAACAACTGACAAGGCAATAATACAAGGTGACTAAGAAGACCCAGTATATGCCTATAGCACAATGCTCAGATGGAACCATGACTCAGCCCCAGAGTAGAGCACATGAAAAATTTTTTCCTATGGAGTTATTTCAGCCTTTAAAACACCCCCAAAATTTGTATTGTCATTTAATTATTTAGATTGTAAGGTTTTACTTTTCAGAGATGTACCAGCCTAACCATTTTAAAATTATGACCAAACTTCAGTAAGTCTCAGATTTTAATTCATAACAGGTAAGTGACAAACATTTGAGGACTAAAAAGAGAACAAAAATGAGATCAAAGATCGCAATAAACAACATTTAAGGAATAATTCAGCATATGAACATTGGTAGTTAAGCTTCAGATCCACACAATGAAAGCCATAAATAAAACAACATGACTCCAATTACCACTGGCAGACCCCAGCTGGTTCTGGAACCTGTGTTTATGCACTTAAAGGTCAGATGCCAAGGTTCATTTTGCTAATTTAGAAGAGACAGAATAATAAAGTGATAGAGAAGCAAACACTTTTATTCATATGGCATAAATATTTTTTTCCTTTCTTAAGCAATTTCACAAAACATATCTTAAAGTTCTATTTTTTTCTGTGTGTTTCTATTAGAGATTTCAAGGAAAAGTCATAATATTTTTCTCCTGAAGGATACAGTGGTTAAAGTAAAAGGAACACTGAAGTCATGTTTTAACACATTGTCATGCAGTGTTTTTGGGTTTATCATTGGGGTATAAAATGCTAAGTGGGCTACTGTAAAAATATTAGGCACTAATCAATTACGTGTAAGAACCAAATTGATCCTATCACATTGGAAGGGATTTAATTTGAAGAAAATCAGCTTCCTAACTTGGTTAAAACAAAGTCTACAATGTAATGAGACAAAATGGAAGTAGTTTAAGTAATAAATGTTTAATCAAAGAATTTTACATATTATTAACAGCATTCATTTGGCCAAACATCTACACGTTTGTAGAATCCTACTGTATATAAAGTGGGAATGTATCAAGTATAGACTATGAAAGTGCAAATAACAAGTCAAGGTTAGATTAACTTTGTTTTTTTACATTATAAAATTAACTTGTTTACAAAATAGGCTTTGCCAAACTTTATTACTGAATTGTAAAGTCAATGACTGTGTTGTTTTTAAAATATGTACCAAGGAAATACAAATTGGATAATGATCATTTTTCATGCTCAGGAGAGAACAGCACAGAAACAAAGGATACTGCACAAGGTGCAAGGAAACCAGAACCCACCATGTATATGCTATATTCACACAGAGCACTCTTTCTCACCTTACTGCAGCTGTGCAAGAAGCCTCAATGTGATGCAAAGACTCTTTCTATTGAAAAATTACAACTTGGTCTAAAAACTTATTGGTGTTGATATTTTTAATCCAAAATAAATTTGTAAAAAAATCCTTTAATGGACTATTTTAGTTTAATATACAGTAATACACTGTAGATAAAGTTAATATTTTCCCCCACTAACTTTAATAGGGATTGATATCAATGTTTCTGATAATTAGAGAAATAAAAACTAATGTGGACCTTTGATATCCATGGCATAGGAGCAATTTCCCATACAGTTTATTCTAGGGCAATCTGGGGAATATTACATACTTTAATATAATGTCCTAGCCATATGAATTTGCAGTATAAGAATATTTCAAAAGCAAGGTTTGGGAAAAAACAGTAATCAAAATCATTTTCACAACCCATGTGGATATCAATACTATAATAATATAACCTTTTCTCCAGCCCAGGACTTGCCTGTACAAACTCAGCATTGAAATTTTGGTATCTGCAGATTTCTGGTAACAATCTGGCAAAACATTAAATGGAGTGTTGCACTTATCTATTTTGCTTATGTTATGCTAATTTTGATAATATGTAAGTAAAACAGCCATTCCAACGGTTTACTCTAGTTTTAATTACACACTGTACCATTGTATCTTAATTACAACTAAGACCAGTATTTTTTTCTTCACAGTAAGACACTGATAACTAGGAAGTTGATTTTTTTCAACACTAAACAGTAATCACACGGCAAATGAGTATTGTGCAATAGAACAAACACATGTCAGCATTTGCTATTTAGGCAAACAAACTGATCGAACATTTAGTTGTTATATTTACTGTAAAGGCAAGGCCATGGGTGGTTTTATGGAGGTCTTTGCAATTCGTAGCATAGTTACTTCAGAATAGACATTGAAATTTGAGTTACTCACTTATTTAACTGGCAACTATCCATTTAGGTTAGGCAAAGGCACAGTAACATGTTGCGCAGGATGTTTTATTGAACATTTTAATAATTGTGGGATTTACTATAACTCATGAAAACTCCACTTTTTTTCTATTTTATAAAACACCATTGAAAGTAATTGCACCCATTAGTAATTAGAATGCACTGTAAAATTGTGAAAACAAAGAACTATGATTGCACTTCCAATAAAGTGTCTCTTAAAATACAGCACCGCTGTTGCTAATCAACTGTATTTTAATATTAAAATAAACTGTTTTTAACAGCAGCATTAGGTTTAGTTAACTTAAGCTACAGGCTACATTTATTTAAATGCAGTCTCCATGGCAACAAAACCCCATTCAATTTTGGAATATCACAGCTACTGAGTGGCACCTTTTACTCCCTGGAGAACGCTGACACTGCCCTGGAGAATTCTAGGACACTGCACACCTATATGCCTTGTTAGTCAGCGCACAAGTCAGAGTTTGGCACAATTGGACTATAAATAGACATGAAAAGAAATCTTTGATTCCGGTGAAAATTAAAACTAATTACACTGTGGTAGATACAGCACTAAAGAGAAGCCTTGGATACCTCAATTCACACTGCTCAGACATAAAGGAAGGAAGTTATGGAAGAGCACAAAGAGATTGAGGACACACATGTTACTAGATATGTCCAAAATGAAATTCTAAAATAAAGAGAACTTTTTTTTTTTTTTAAAAAAGAAAGCTACCCAAAGATTAGGGAGTAAACTTTTAATTTAAATGTTCAATTTAAGTATTTTCAACCCTAGGCTAAATACAGGACTGTGTTTTTCTTAGAATGTGGGATATAATCTATTTATTTCATTTGTGTTTCTCTCTCTCTCCTGCTCTTCTTTTTGTCAGCAAAAAGGGGAAAAGCTATCAAATTAAATACAAACGAAATTCCCTGGAAGGTTAAAATTGAAAATGAAGCTACCATTCATGGGAACTCCTTTGTATTCAATTCTAATGTCAGTGGTTTATAATTGAGAGTTGGAATTAAGTGAATCAAAGTCTCTATCAAGCATATTCCACCTAGCACACCATCTGTACCTGCAATTCATTCACAGCCCAGATGTGTTTGGTTCACACTAAATGTACTTGTTCAAGCCAGTCACTTGAGGTTTGAGGTGCCTGACTTGAAATGTCTGAACCGTCCCCTTTGTTGGCTGCCTCATTACCACTGTCACCAGCTTGAGACACTGCTTCTCCAGCCAGAATATTCTCTTCCAAAGGATTTTCTTCTATCTGGGTTCCTCTACCTTCACTGACACTAGCATCTTCAAACACTGAATCTTCTGGTGGCACCAGTTCCGCATCCCTCACACCTTCTGACCCATCTTTGACACAGGGGAGCTGGGAATCTGCACTGATTTCAGTAGCTGCTGGAGGAATCAGGGCAATACTCTGAGGGTTCATGTCATGAAACCAAGCCATGATATTTCCCAGAAGATTGTCACTGATGTCGGGGTCCTGGCCAGCTGAGTCAGGGTCACTGGATGAGGGACAGAAATCACTTCTTGTCTCACTGAGAGGGTGTGAACTCAGGGTGTCAGTTGAAAATGGGTCACTTTCTGTTCCTAGTCTCATGAGGCTGTCACCAAGTTCCAAAAGCTCAGAGCTACTCAATGTAGCCCGAGGGCTATCAGTATTCCTGGGGACAGAGTCCAGCCTGGAAGGTAAAGAAGTGCCTATAGCTCCTAGGGATGCTTCATTACTAAGGAAGTCTCTAGTTTCTTCATCAATGGCCAGCCCAGACTCTTGCAGTGATAACTGTATTGCAAGAAGTATATTGGGATCATCTTCATCCAAGGAACTCAGAGCCTGGGGCAACAAAAAATAAAATCACTTTAAAATTTGACTAAAGGAAAAATGATTTAACCCAATCAGGTTTACCATTCTTCCTTGACCAGATAATTAACATTACTTCTATTTACATAGAATTATTTTATCTACTCAAATATTATTCTAATTTTCTCCTTGCACATGCTAAAGAAAAAAACCATATCCTAGATAAATCTGAAATACAGGAATCTATTTCTGTAGCACATTTTTATTTTATTTTTTATTTTTTTGAGACAGAGTCTCACTTTGTCGCCCAGGCTAGAGCGAGTGCCATGGCGTCAGCCTAGCTCACAGCAACCTCAAACTCCTGGGCTCAAGCAATCCTGCTGCCTCAGCCTCCTGAGTAGCTGGGACTACAGGCATGCGCCACCATGCCCAGCTCATTTTTTCTCTATATATTAGTTGGCCAATTAATTTCTTTCTATTATAGTAGAGATGGGGTCTCGTTCTTGCTCAGGCTGGTTTCGAACTCCTGACCTCGAGCAATCCACCCGCCTCGGCCTCCCAGAGTGCTAGGATTACAGGCATGAGCCACCACGCCCAGCCTGTAGCACATCTTTAAAACAAAGATTTTAGAATGGAAGGAAGAAAAAAAAAGCAATAAAAGTAAAAACAGAAAAGCATGCTAAACAGAGAAAGAGCGAAAAGCATGGGCAATGAGGCTGCTCAGAAAGGCTACCTGCAGAGAGTCCTGGTTTTCAGAGCGACTGGCAGGGGTATAGTCTCGCAGGGAAGAGCTGTGCAGCACACTCATAGATGCAGAGCTGACCACTGATGTGCCAGGCCTGCGGCTGCTGCCACCTTCTGGAATATCTGTGTCAAAGCAATTGGTACCAGAGACAATTTAATGACACATAAGGCTTACTTCTTTTTTCCATACTTCTTGTTCTTTAAACCAGCAATTTTTCTGTCAATGCTGATGAAACCTGTGTTCACAGGTTCACGTAATCTTTCTGGGATTTCTCACCCACATCTGTCTCACCATGAGCAATAATGTATATCTATTTTGAAGTGCCATCACGTCAAATCATTGACTTTTTTTACATTTTTGCTTGCATTCTACGTGGTTCTCTTCATAAATGCAAGTGCTACTATCCATTCCTCTCTTTTTTTCTTAAATAATAGCAAATAAAGGTGTTTTTTAGATTTCTTAAAATTTAAGAACTTGGGAATTACTATCCTGAAGAACAAATCTTTAGTCCCATTGATTCTGGCATTATAGTTTGAAGATTTTTCAATAATAATTCAACACTTAAAAGTTGAATGATTAAAATAATTTACCTCTAATACCAGAAATTCTCTTTCTTTTTAAATAGTGTCTACAGGAGAACTAAGGCTAGGAGGAAAATATTCCACAAATGCATTAACAGTATCTATACTATAATTTATTGAGTGCTTATTAGGTGTTTAAGTGTTTTACATGTATTATCGAATTTAACACATTAATTGCCATGTGAGTTGTATTTAACTCATGCTAGTTTTGAGCCTAGGGCTTCGTGAAGCATAAGTAACTCACATGTCTCTTCACCTTGGGAGTCACGAGAACTATTTTTCAAGTTGCATGTAACTCAATTCACAGAAAACAATAAAAAATTCACAAACTTTTCATTAAATTAGAAAGGATCATTTTATTTTCAATGTTTTTATTCTATTTTTGTAATGAAGCACCGTGGGCTCAAGGCAAAAAAATTTTTTTCTGGTATGGCAGTCAATGTGTTAATGCTCACAGTGAGCCTATGAAGTGGCACTATTATTATTGTGCTTCTTTAAAATGAGGAAACTGAAGCTAAGGCTTATAGGTGGCAGAGGTGGGGTCATGAAATCAGGTTTGTCTGATTCCATCGCCCATGTTCTTAATCCCCCTGGTTTTCTGTATTCTGTGACAACAGAAGCATCTCTGCATTTATTGCATATCTAAATGACAAACTCTTTCACAAACATTTACATCAGCCAGTTTTAAGAACAAACTCAGGAGAACTAGGAGATTAAACTATACTCCACCCAAGAGCTTACCTAAAGTGCTTTCACTTGGCTCTTCGGGCTCTGGAGGATTACTGAGCAGACTGTGCACGTCTCCTCGACGGCGCTGTTGTCTGTGCCTCCTCCGATACTGAAATTCAGCATATTCCTGCATAAACCAAAGGTTATAAAATACAGAAGAGCATGCAAATTTCTAAATGCAAATAAAACAAACTACACACTTTTTTCCCAGGGGGAAAAAATTTGTGATTTTACATACATAGTATAAAATCACTTGGCTTTAGAAAAAGAAACTTCAGGTTTTGCCATGCCAAGGAAATGGAAAAGGTAAAATTTTATAAAAAGTAAATTTTCACAGTCATTACAACTGCCTAGATAAATTGGGAATACTTGCAAGCCTCAATTCTAGATTATAACTGAGCCTTATTTCATATGCCTGATGATTAAGGGTTTTGTCATATAAAATTACAATTAATACCACAATCACTTTACTAATGTAAGGTGGGCTCTCCCTGGAAGTCTGGTTTTAAAAAAGTGACTGTGATGTATACAACGGGGGTGGCAGGGGGAGGAAAGAATAACAAAAAAGAACACACACTGTTAAATATTTGCCAGACTGTAGGATTTTCTATTCTTTGGGACTACTACATACCATACTCACAAGATAAATAACTAGATTAAAAGAAAAATCCTAGGTTAACTTTAAAAAATATGATATTTGGCTTCCTTCTTACATTAGCCAATATGTGATGCTATCCATAACACAGGAAGGGGAAGTGTTTTCTATTTAGCATATGGGAAGAACACAGACTTAGACAGATGTCCTGAGTGTGTGTACTTTATATTTGTGACAACAGTTTTAAAGTGAGTTTGCTATTATCAGCAGCTACAACCTGTGACTACCTGCTATTACCTGAGTATAAATGTACCCAGATTTTAGTGACAGGAGAAAAGAGAATAGAAGAGAGGCCAGGGTGCATGACACCAACATAAAAAGGCTAATTGTGAGGATCAACAAAGAATCTTTCAGTGATAAACACTAAGATATTCAGGTTTATGATTATCCCAGTTACCCTAGAATATTCAATGTGCTTATATGATAAAAATGTTAGGAATACGTAAAGATAAGTTTGTATCAGAAATAAATTTCACATCATACCACTCTGGCTAAATTTATTTAAACTCCTTCTTCATCTATCTAAATAGTTTGACTCTTAATAGGAGCTACCAGGTTAGAAATCAATGAATGAAAGAAACTCCAAGTGTCCTGAGGGATTATATAAATTCTTTAAATTGCTGAGCCAGAACATCATTTCCTCTTTTCTTGGAAACCCATGAGCTCAAGCTGGATGACTTATTACATGTCATAATTGGCTCAATGGTTGACTGAGGACCACCACATTTTTTAGAGAAAGGTGGTATAAAACTTTTTTATCTCAATTTAGGGTTTATATTTAGGAAGAATTTGCCTACTCTGTGAACTTGATAATGGTACAAAGATATTATGAATTACATAAACTATTACTGACCATAGACTATAAATCATTCTACTTTAAGAAAATTAAATGGTTTAAAAACAATTGAAAGAAACTTGTACTTCTAATTATTTTGATAGAAAACTCTCAGATGACATTCTCTCATAATGCAACAGGCTGAAAAAAATTGTTCTCATAAAATTAATCTGAAAATTCCCAGGACTCCTAAGATCTTCAAGTAAGCATATGTAAAGGCTTTAGTTAGATACTGCAAGTGGTTTGAGAGGTTAAGGCTACAAAGAAGATTGAAAAGTTCTAAGATATATAGGGGAAAAAGTTGCCAGGAGTTTTTGTTTTAAATAATAATTGTTACCACTTATTGAAGACCAATTTTGTCACAGTGACTTACTGAGATGCTTTAAAATTTCCAGAACTTCCATGGGATACCACAATTCACATTTTAAAGATGATAAATTAAGGAAGAACACAGCCCTAAGATCTAGTAAGTTATAAAGCTAGAACCTGAAATCAGGTGTCCTTCAGACTTTAAGACTGTGCTCTTTACACTGGGCAACACTGCCTTTAAAATGGCATAAAATATTTATGCTTGCCACTGACTCATTCAATTTAATGCAAAGAGAATAAAGTAGGATTAACTTCATTGAAACAACACAAGGTCAGCCAAAAGGCTACTGGAGTTTGGTAAACTTATTTAACAATTTTTTTCCACATCAGATGGGTAATATGCCAATGTCATAACAAGGTTTGAGGGAGCCACATCTTACACATGAGCATGAAAACCCAATCATCACGCTTATGAACTAGAAAAGGATCTATAAGCTTATTTTTTCCCTCACAGTCTATAGTAAGGCAAAGAGCTATTTTTTTTTAAATATAATTTTGGCAGTTACTTGATAGGTCATACATATGCAGAATTTGAAAGTCCGTATGTATGGTAATTTTTAGATTTTACAATACAGTTTACTTAAAAGCTTGGTCTTTCAATGTGCCAAAGACTTTAATGAAAATAAAAAGTGAATTAAATAATTTTTTATAAAATTTGTCAATTCATAAAGAACAAATTGAGTGAGTTATTTATTAGCAGGTCCCCAATATTCAAGGACAAACATTTCAGGATTCCTAAAGTTACCATCAGAACTAAAAGCCACAAAATGATACATACATAATTGTGAATACACTGATAATGGTTTTATTTTTGCTAAACTGTGTTTGTACCTTGAACTACTGAAATCTTTAGTACTTTTTCTTTGAGAATTGAAGCCTGTTTATTCTTCTTTTAAGGTGAAAATTTTCCACAATATCCCCTAAGCTGTAGTTGTATTTATAACATAGAAACAATAAGTATAGGATCAGATAAAGAAAAAGTTCATAATATGTTTAAAAACAAAAATTTCATTAATATATTAAAGTTTTTTTTGCAATTTAAATGAATTTAAAATTTCCCTATCAGGGTCTATAAGCAAAAGTTGTTTTCTCAAGTCAATATTTTCTTGTATATATTTATCAATACAAAAGGCCATAAAGTGATTGCAAGTATCCTCAGCAGCAGAAAAAACAAAAGTATCTGATTTAAATAAGCCACAGTCATGTCTGGATAATAATCAATTTCACAGTCCTTCCATTGTAGATAACAATCAGGCTATAAATGATAAAGGTTTCATCATCTGTAGTGCCCCTTCCAAGAATTAAGTTGAAGGGTTATCATAATATAAGCATCAAATAGTAACTGTTTTATAAAGAGCAAGGATGGAGAGAGAGAAGTAGGAGAGAACTGCTAAAACCATTTAAAAATCAGACTCAACAGTGACAGTAGCAATTTAAATCTCAGAAAACAGCTATGTGATTAAGATTTTCACTCTATCTTATTTTTGTCACAACTGCTATTTGCAGTGTATTTTAGAACTTTTGTATTTTAAAATGGTATATCAATAACAACAACAACAAAAAAACCAAATAAGAAGAGTAAGAAAGTCTTAAAGGGAAACAGAAAGCAACTAAGCAAAGCACTTTTTTCTGCATAACATAGTAATAGTGTTTATTAATTATGTCAATTAATATATCACATTACTGTCAAGTTTTCCTCCTTAGTAACTGATTAAAATCAATTCTCTTAGGTTGTTGCAGTAACTTAAAAAAAATAGACTGTTTAGGTTTTTAATAGCTTCAGAAAGAAACAATATTACAACTAGAAATTTATTTCTAATAAATAAAATTTGTCTCTATTAACAAAATAGAAGATAGTTTCCAAAAATTTATGCTGTAAATTTGCCTTAATTCTGACTGTTCAATAATTAAAAACAATAAAAGTGGAATGCATTTAACAATGTAATGATACTTCAATAGAATATACAGCTAAATGTAGGCTCTGCCAAGGCATTTTTGTTACAAAAGAAAGAGGAAGAAACATTGATGATAGTCTCAGTAGGATTTTGAACAGATGAGGGTGCAAATGCAAGCAGGACTGCACTAAGGAAAAATACAGAAAACAAAAAACAACTCCCCCCAAACAATTACCTCAGGTGATGCAAATCCTAAATATTCCCAATCCCATGTTCCACCAGCAAAGCTACAAAGAAATTAGACATACCATTTGATTTATTATCAGTACTACAAAATATACACAATCAGACCCTTGCCCTTTCATTACTTTTAATTCCTCTGCTTTGGACTTACTTAAGTAGACCAACTATTAAAATATAATTAAAATTATATGTTCATTATTTCTTTCAAATTCTAAGTGGCTTTCTGTTTGTGTAAAATGGTGGAAAAAATAAAAATCACCATGTTATAACAAAATCTTTCATGATTGCTTCATTTTTATTTTATAAGTAAATAAAATATTTACTTATAGATATTAACATAAACATAGGTTCAAAGGAACTTCTAATGCTTATAATTATTATAAATAAGAAAATACGCTTCAATTTATAATGACAGAAGTAATATAAATATGTGAAATAAAAGAATCAAAATGCAACAGCTCTTTAATGGAAGAATTTGGATCACTTAAATAACTTTACTTATATCAGATTTCTCATTTTTTCATAACTCCTTAACACAAAAATAAAATATGACCATAATAAGTTGGCAAAGTTTCCAAATTCTACATCATTTTTATCACTATCATATCACTACATATATTACATATTTGAAATGACGCATTTAGAATACTCTTTGAATTATGAGTTCACCTGAAATGTGAAATTAACCTAGCCTAATACAGTCTCAGGAACTACACAATGACAAATAAAATAATAATAAATAGTAATGAGGAAAAATCACCAAGTTAACATACTTTTATCAGCTATCCATATTTTAGGTGTAAGTAACTTTCAGGAATTTGAACCCTAGTTGGATAAAAAATAAAATTGCTGGCATTTTTAGCTGGAGCTAATATGACTTTCATAGTGCACATCTTTTTTACCTGCGCCTTGGAGCTTCTGGTGAGTCTGCAGGCGCAACGCCCCGAGCCACGGATGCTAGGAATTCTTGTCTCTTCTGCTGTACAAGGCATGCTGCTTTGATGATCTTATGTCGGGGTGTGCGAAGGTAAGGCCTATTGACTTTTTGGGCAAGGTCTTCAGTGACCATTTCTAGGTCTGTCTATATAGTAAGAGAGAGAGAGAGAAAAAAGATTACAGCTTGAATGGGTTAGTCAATAGCAAATCCAGAGTCTAGCTGGTTTCTCAGCTAAATCTAATTCTTCTGAAGTTAGAAATTAATGTAAATTTGGAAACTTCCTCTTTATCATGTTTCCTACTTCATACATTTTTCCAGGTTATGAAAAAGAACGAAGGATCATACACAAAGTCATCTTAAATTTAGCACACTCATTTGATAGGCACACTTATTTATAGCAATGTAGTTAGTAGAAACTACAATGAAGTACTGAGTACAACAGCTACCTAAAAGGAATTTATAATTTGTCTATGTGAATAAAACTAATACATTTCAAGGCACTTTACAATTAAATGCATGGTACTGTGATGCAGACTATATACAAATGGTAGACCAGGTGCAGTGGTTCATGCTTGTAACCCCAGCACTTTGGGAGGCCAAAGTGGGAGGATCACTTGAGGTCAGGAGTTCAAGACTAACCCCAGCAACAAAGAGAGACCCCGTCTCTACAAAAATTTAAAATTAGCTCAGTATGGTGGTGCAGGCCTGTAGTCCTAGCTACTTGGGAGGTTGAGGCAGGAGGACTGCTTGAGCCCAGGAGTTCAAGGTTACAGTGAGCTATGATGGTGCCACTGAACTCCAGCCTGCGTGATAGAGCAAGACCCTGTCTCAACAAAATAACAAAATAAAACAAAGTGCTGAAAGAATTTGAGGCAAGGCAAAACTACTGTGATTGGGGTTAGATCTGTAAGGATTTATGGAGAAAATGAATATTGAGCCTTGAAAGAAATGTAGGATATAAATTAGCAGAGCAGTGCAAATGGATGACATGAAAACTGTAACAAGAGAAAGTTTGGTGGTTTGGAAGTCCCAGGGCCCCAACCACCTCCTGTGGCACTAGAGTGCCTCTCCATAGGAATGAGAGCTAGTTACAGGATCCGAAAACAACACTGCAGCCTGCTCCTCCCAGCAAGTGCCATCTACTGACAGGGAGGTCAATTTGCATACCCTTTACTGCATTTACTGACTCATCATACAGGGTTTGGTAGAATCCCATCCATAAACACCACCTACTACTAGTTCAGAGACTACATTGGGCCTGTCATTATTTAAATGAAAATCTAAGGTAAGAAGCAACAGCTGCTCCAATTGGGAAGGAATCAGTGAAAGAACTCTGGAAGTATGAAGAAACAAACTGAAAGCACACCCCTAAAGGGGAACACCAGCTCTAGCAATGGATATCAACCAAATTCAGAACACTAACATGAGACTTATAGGCATCCCTGAGGGTGAAGAAGAAAATACACAAGGGTTGGATAAACTATTTGAGGATATAATGGAGGAAAATTTCCCAGGCCTTGCTAAAAATCTAGATATCCAGGTACAAGAAGCTCAAAGGAATCCTGGGAGATTCACTGCAAACAGGAAGGCACCATGACACACAGTCATCAGACTGGCCAAAATTACCATGAAAGAGGCACTCCTAGGAGCTGTAAGGCAAAAGAAGCAGGTGACCTACAAAGGAAAACCCATTAGAATGACTGCAGACTTCTCAACCGAGACCTTACAAGCCAGAAGAGACTGGGGCCCCATTTCTACTCTTCTCAAACAGAATAATGCCCACCCTAGAATCCTGTACCCTGCAAAACTAAGTTTCTTATATGAAGGAGAAATAAAGACCTTCTCAGACAAGCAAAACTGAGGGAATCCTTCAAGACTAGACCTCCCCTCCAGGAAGTACTCAGAATAGTGTTGCACACAGATCAGCACAATAAACACTCACCAAAGTAAAATCATCCAAAAGTTAGCATCAAAGGCCAGAAACCATAATGGCTGAAGAGAGAAAATAAAGCAACAAAGTTCAACTCAATAGGATGAACAGAAATCTGCTCCACTTATCAGTTCTTTCAACAAATGTGAATGGCTTAAACTGTCCACTAAAGAGATATAGGCTGGCCGAATGGATAAATACACACAAGCCAAGTATCTGCTGTCTTCAGGAAACACACCCACAAGGAAACCTAACCTACAAGGATGCAATCAGACTCAAGGTGAAGGGATGGAAAACAATATTTCATGCAAATGGAAGCCAAAACAAAGCTGGCATAGCAGTTCTGATTTCAGATAACTTAGTCTTTAAACCAACAAAAGTAATGAAAGACAAAGATGGTCACTATATAATGGTGAAGGGTACAATTCAATAAGAAGACATATTTATATGTCTGTTAAATATTTATATGTGAAATATTTATGCATCTAACTCAGGTGCACCCATATTCATAAAGTCAATCCTACTTGATCTAAACAAAATGATAAACAGCAACGCCATAATAGCCGGAGACTTCAACACCCTTCTGACAGAACAGGACAGATCCTCCAAACACAAAATAAACAAAGAAACAATAGACTTAAATAGAACTCTAGAACAAATGGGCCTGACTGACATTTACAGAACATTCTACCCCAAAACTCACTGAATATACATTTTTCTCATCAGCTCATGGGACATTCTGTAAGACTGACCATCTCCTAGGTCACAAAGCATGTCTCAACAAATTTAAAAAAACAAAAATTGTATCATCTCAGACTACAGTGGAAAAATTAGAAATCAACTTCAACAGAAACTCTTATCTCTGCACAAAGACATGGAAACTAAACAACCTTCTGCTGAATGATTATTGCACTAAGGAGGAAATTAAGAAAGATTAAGGATAAATTAAGATAGATTAAAAATCAAAAGATCTTTTTTTAACTAAATGATAAAGGAGACATAGTTATCAAAATCTGTGGGACACAGCTAAAGCAGTCCTGAGAGGAACATTTATATTCATAAATGCATACATCCAAAAGACAGAAAGATCACAAATTAACAATCTAATGAATCATCTCAAAGAACCGGAAAAGGATGAGCAAACTAACCCCATACCCAGGAAAAGAAAACAAATGACAAAGATCAGAGCAGAACTAAATGAAATCAATAACAAAAAAACTACATGGAAGTTTAACAAAACAAAAAGTTCTTGGAAAAAAATAAATAAAATTGCCTCTTGCTAGATTAATGAGAAGAAGAAAGGATTCTAATAAGCTCCATCAGGCATGGAAAATGGGAAAATACAACTGATACCATGGAAATACAAAATATCATCTATGAGTACTATAAAAACCTCTATGCACATAAACTTGAAAATGTGGAGGAAATGGACAAATACTTAGGAAAACACAGCCTCTCTAGGCTAAGTCAGGAAGAAAGTACTTATTTAAAAATTTATTCAAAAATGAAAACAAAATTGTCTTATTAATCACACCCAAATGAAATAAAACTTAGTGGTTGAAAAAGGAGAAAAATCTGTTTTTTATAGTAACTGCTACGATTTAAATATAATTTTTAAAAGATATCTTACTTGCATTAGTTCAAAAATTTCTTTCTTTGTGCTTTTAGGTTCCAAGAAAAATCCATATGGATAAGAACACTTGAGAATGCGTCGAGTTTTTAAGAGCACATGAACTGCATCTTCAATGAAAGTGGTATCTGGACAGCCTCCTTCAGCTATAAAGTAATTGAGGCACAGTGAAATTTCTTTGCAAATATGCTATTATAAAATCAATTAACTATGTTTTCTTTAAAAAAAGAAAATAAGGATCCATAAGAAGAAACTGTTTGGCACAGCTGTATGATAATACTTATTTGAACCATACTAAACACCTATGTAAAACACTCATGTGTGGCATGTATGTGTTTATAAATGAAGCAGCCAAGGAGCACTGATGGCAGCCATGAAGGAATGCACACACTCATCCTGGATTTTTTTTCTCACCCTACTGGTCAGCTAGTCAACCCAAAGGTTCCATGCTTTACTTAGTTTTTCAGATTATCCCTAGGGGAACTTTGCTACTTAAGAATTAGGACAAATATGTCTTTGCTAAGTTGCTTGCTAAAAAACAGTCTAATTATAATTATGCCTCTGTAAAAACAACAGTGTAAGGGAACAGATACAACATTCTGGGGACCAGCTAGATAACTGATGCTAGAAAATATACGCCAGGGAAAGAAAGAAAAGGAGGAAGAGTGAGGACCAGGGAAGAAGAAATTGCCTTATATTTGAGATCCTTCCTTCAAAAAGTATCATTATAAAATTCTAGTTTTTTGCTTAACTGCAAATAAACAGAAATTAAACAGGAGAATCTAAATTCACAAGTACCACTGAAAAGCACATTTTCGGCATGCCTGTAGAATGAAATTAAATGTATATGTACGCAAATTGACATATGGATCACCCTAAAATTTCTTTGTATGCTCCATTGTCGGGATAGGATTAAAACAAAATACACACGCCTCTGCTTCCCGCCCCCCATTATGACAAGTGTGAGAAATCCGAAGTTTTGTTTCTTCTTTTCCAATTGTTATACATTTTAATTCTTTTTCATATTTTACTATGCTGTCTGGCACCTCCGGAATGTTGAACAAGTTAACAATTCACATCTACAAATACTTTTTTTTTTTTGAGACAGAGTCTTGCTTTGTTGCCTAGGCTAGAGTGAGTGCCATGGCGTCAGCCTAGCTCACAGCAACCTCAAACTCCTGGGCTCAAGCAATCCTCCTGCCTCAGCCTCCCAAGTAGCTGGGACTACAGGCATGTGCCACCATGCCCGGCTAATTTTTTTCTATATATATTAGTTGGCCAATTAATTTCTTTCTATTTATGGTAGAGACGGGGTCTCGCTCTTGCTCAGGCTGGTTTCGAACTCCTGACCTCGAGCAATCCGCCCGCCTTGGCCTCCCAGAGTGCTAGGATTACAGGCGTGAGCCACCACGCCCGGCCTCACATCTACAAATATTTATTGAATGTTACTCTGTGTCAGGAACAGTTCTAAGCACTAAGGATATATTGGTGACCAAACAGATAAAAGTCCCTGCTAAAGAACTATAGAACTTGTGAGAGTTTTCTTCTTTCAATTTTTACTGTAAACAATACTTCAAGAGTTTGATATCTGGATGATACTGTTAATATCAGTAATAAAGCCTAAGAACTAATAATAAACAAGGAGACTAAGCTCTTCCCCACTCTAATTTATTTAACTTACGGTACTGTATTAATTAGGGAATTTTCCTCATGAAAATGATGTTAGCACTCAATATTTTTATAAACTAGAGCAACCCAAGTATAATTGATCACATTTTAGGCTTAAAATGTACCATTCAGATATAAGCCAGAATTTTTAAAATACAACTTTTTAGAACAAACATACCAAACCCTGGACTCTGTGTGGTCATTGTGGGATATTAAATTCTGATGGTGCAACCAATATTCGATCCACATTTTGGAATACTCCTTTGTAACTTCCAATTGAGGATCCACAAGTTAACCCTTTTTCATGGCTTTACTTTTTGACCCCAATGTTCATTATTTACCAGCAAAATGATTTCTTCCCCAACTATACTTGACTTCCACTCAATTAGGCACTCTGAATTTTAATAAGAATCTTTGAGTATTCAGTTACATGATAATTGGGTAGCAAGTGTATCTTGCTCTTTTGACTAGGTCAAGGATGCCCTTTAGAGACCATCCACTTTTTCCAACATTGCAGACCATCAGCTGTGGCACAGAGTAAGCAAAATCATGATGTGTTTTTATCTGTTAAGAGCATAGGCATTAAGAGGAACAGGCTAGGCACTGGGTAGAAAATCCAATGACAGATGTGGCTACTCAGCTGCACTTAGGCCTTCAAAGAACTCAAAACACTACCAGAACAAGTTAATGGAGACAATGTATTCCTTTAAAGGCTTAACCTACCAGTGAAGTGACTTAAGCATGGAAGGATATTTTATGTTAATTATCACACGTACCACTCATAACTTACTTTCTTTGAGAGCTCTACTCAATTGTTCCATCTTTTCTTTGGCTGTTTTAAGAAGGCGTTGTTCTAACTAAAGGAATAGAAATAAATAATTTAAACCATTCTTTTTGTTCACAACAGTGTAGTTTAGCTCATTTGAAATGATTTGGTACATACCTGATAACTATGCTCATGGTTTTTAAATCTTGTGTAATAGTGCATAAATCTGTCAAGTTCCTGAAATCGTTTGTGTTTTTTCTCAGCCTAGAAAACAAAAGTCCATAAATGACTTTCATAAGAACTAGTAGCTATTAAAGTTGTTTTTTTAGAAGTGATCATTTAAAAAATTGAAAAAATTTAGATGACACCACACTCAGATTTGTTGATTAATTTATTGAGAGAAAATAACCAATGCATTTTAAAGCCCTCCAGAATAGTCTTGCTTTTGTGTTCTCTGTGACAAACCACTGAATCCATAATCCCAGAGTCAAAAGCAAAAATGTCTCTTAATCACTATGTTCATCAGAACTTCAATGTTTTATTATATGACTTACTGCTATGGAATGAATTTTGTCGTCCCCCCCCCCAAATTTACATGTTGAGGCCCTAACCCTCAGTATGACTGTAATTGGAGATAGGGCCTGTGAGGGGTGATAAAGGTTAAATAAGCTCATTAGGGTAAGGCTCTATTCTGGTAGGGCTGGTGCCCTTATAAGAAGGGGAAGGGACACCAGAGGTCTCTCTCTCTCTCTCTCTCCTGGCCATGTGAAGACACAGTAATAAGATGGCCATCTGCAAACCAAGAAGAACACCCTCACCAAGAACCAAACTGGCCAACACCTTGATCTTGGATTTCCTTCAACCTTCCAGAATTGTGAGAAATAAATTTTTGCTGTTCAGGCCACCCAGTCTATGGTATTTTATGGCAGTTGAGCAGACCAAGACACTTACTATATACTATATTGTTGATATTATGTTAAAGTTGTTTTTAAGTCTTTACAGAAAGCAGGCTGGGATAGATCAAACTTTTCATGTCTTCACCAAAATTTAAAAAAGGAAAACTTAACAAAGCCCTCAAGTTTATAGAGCTATTTTGTTTAAATTGCAGTGTATTTAATGTAATGCTTCATTAAGGTGAAGACAGGAAAAGAAGAGATGCAAAATACTGCCAATGGCATTAAGTGGCTTAGACAGTCTTGGCTTAATCAGTTCTCTTTACCTCCACAGTCATTTCCTTGGACTGCTCCTCCACATGCTGAATGACTTCATAGCGAGTACATCTGTAATAACCTCCAGTGGAAGAACTATGTTTTTTCCATTCTTCTAGGCAAATCCAGCAAAAGTCATACTTGCACTTCAAAAGAAAACATATATGTAAATATCTCCCCATGTTAATATGTGAATTATTTTCTGCATCATAACCAACCAATTTGTAAAGATCCTGCATGTGTAATCAGAACAAATCTTGAAGACATGCCCTTTCTCATGTTTCATCTGGAGATCTTATCTATATTATGGAAAAATATAGGGGTAGTTTAAAATTATTGCTTATCAGGATAAATTAAAATGTAAATCACAATATTATGAAGTAATTACAAGGAGTCATTAGAAATATTAATAGGATATTCTTTCCAAATAATAAAAACAGACACTGACAAATGTTTCATTTCTCATGCATGTGGTAATCTGATACTGGTCTATAAAGCTCCACCAGGCTATCTGAAAAACTACTACTTTGACAAATTTGAAAAACTAGTACTTTGACAAATTCATTTTGAAACTGGAAATAAGTTTAAAAGATCTCTAAGTAAAATAGCTGACAAAAAAACCCTGTCTCTCATTTTAATGAAAATTTCACTTAATTACCACAATTAAGTTGTATAACTCTTAAAATATGAGCATTCTAGTATGAAAATATATCCTTTTATGTTTGTGGACTTTGAGTCAGAAAGACAAGTCTATGTTGTCTTCTCGTACTTTCATGATTTATTCATTAATATTTTCTCCCACACAGCTGCCCAGTTGTCCTAATACCATTTATTGAATAGTTCATCTTTCTGTACAGGTTCAAGAAGCCACTTTTATCATATATTAGATTCCCATGTATCTGTGTTTATTTTCTGAGCTTTTTTTAAATTCTGTTTCATTGATCTGTCTTTTCATGTGCTAGCACCATACTGTTTTAATTACTGAGGGTTTACATTATGGCTTACTATTTGATAAGCCTAGTTTTCCCTTATTGTTCTTTTTCAGAGTTTTACTAGTTACTCTTGCTTCATTTTTCCATATGAACTTCTGAATTAGTTTACCTAGATGCAGAAACAAAATCTGTTGATATATTTGTTGAAATCTTTCTATATAAGAACTTGGTTGTCTTTCTATTTGTTTGTCATCTTTTGTGTCCTTTAGAAGGTTTACATTTTTTTCATAAGTCTTACATATTTCTTGTTAGGCTTATTTCTAAATAAATGAGGTTTTTCAGTATATATTCTATATGGCTGTTGCTGGTACAGATGAAGGCTATAACTTTCTGCATAGTAATTCTGTACTCTGCTATTTAATTGAATTTTTGCTGTTTGTAGTTTTCCAGTTGGTTCCTGTGAATTTTCTAGGTATACAATTATGCCATCAGCAAAATTTGATAATTTTATCACTTCATTTCTAATTTTTTTTTTTTTTTTTTTGAGACATAGTGTCACTCTGTCACCCTGGGTAGAGTGCAGTGGCATCATCATAGCTCACTACAATCTCAAACTCCTGGGCTTAAGTCATCATCTTGCCTCAGCCCCCTGAGTAGCTGAGACTACAGGTACATGTTACAATGCCCGACTACATTTTCTATTTTTAGTAGAGATGGGGTCTTGCTCTTGCTCAGGCTGGTCTCAAACTCCTGAGCTCAAGCAATCCTCTTGCCTTGGCCTCCCAGAATGCTAGCATTACAGGCGTTAGCCACCATGCCCAGCCTTCATTTCTAATTTTCACATCTCTAATATCTTTCTAATTATATTGACTGCTATTTTCAATGCAATGGTAAAAATACTGGTGATGGAGATCGTTCTTGAGTTTAGTGAGAGTGTCTCTAGTTTCTGCACTAAATATGCCAGCTTTCAAACTGAATTTATTTTTATCATACTATGGAAGAATCCATTCTATCCCTATTTCTTTGTGTTTTATAAAGAATAGTTGTTGATTTTTTGTCAAATGCCTTTTCAGCATCCATAGGATATAAATCAATTTTCTCCTTGGATGTATGAATAACATGAGGTACAGCATCAGCTTTCCTAATATCTAACTATTCTTATACAGACTGAGCATCCATAATCTGAAAATCAGAAATCTTAAATGCTTCTCTGTCCCAAATTTTTTGATTGCTGGCATGGATTTTGAATTTTCGAATTAGGAATGTCAACTGGTATAATGCAAACATTCCAAAATCCAAACAAATCTGAAACACTTCCACTACCCAAGAATTTCGGAAAAGAAATATTCAGTCTGTATTCCTGGAATTAAATTCTACTTGGCCAATTACTCTTGAATGTGCTCTGCTGGATTATGTCTGCTATTAATAATATCAGTGCTTACTCCCTCCCCAATATCTTACTTAGGACTTCTGCATTATTATATACAAGTAAGATTAACCTACAGCTTTCTTTCAATTTTTAGAATCTTGTTAAGTTGGTATTGAGGTTCTAATTAGGTTATAAAAATAATCTGAAAGTTTCTTTCAAGAAAAGTTGAAACAAGTTTTGTTTTTGTTTTTATAACTTCCAAGAATCATTTAAATAACATTGGAGTTACCTGTCCCTCAAAGGTTTGATAAAATTCTATTGTGATGCTTTAATGGTTAGTTTAAGGTGGGGAAGATTTTTGAAAAACTTTTTTTCTTAATATAGGAATAGGTTTACTTGGATATTCTTTCTCTTCTAGTGTCAGTTTTAATAAATTATATTTTCTTAGAAAATCAATTCATTTCAAAAGCAAGTTAAAATTATCTTGTAGAATTGAACACAGTCATTATTTTAGTTTGCTTTCTCTGATTACAGGTATAACTTTTATTGTACATTACTTAATTCTGCTTTGCAGATATTGAGGTTTTGTTTTGTTTTACAAATTGAAGGTTTGTGGCAAGTGTGTTGAGCAAGTCTGTTGGCCATTTTTCCAACAGTATGTGCTTACTTCGCATCTCTGTGTCACATTTTGGTAATTCTCACAATATTTTAAACTTTTTATTATTTTATCTTTTATGGTGATCTGTGATCAGTGATCTTACTATTATAATTGTTTTGGGGTGCCATGAACCATTCCCATATAAGATGGTGAGCTTGATCAATAAATGTGTGTTCTGACTATCCCACGGACTGGCCATTGCCCCGGCTCTCTTCTCTCTCTTTGGGCTCCATATTCTGAGACACAACAACATTGAAATTAGGCCAATTAATAATCCTACTATGGCTTTTAAGTGTTCAAGTGAAAGGAAGAGTCACACATCTCTCATTTTCAATCAAAAGCTGGAAATGATTAAGCTTAGTGAGAGGAAGAAATATTGAAAGCTGAGTCAGGCTGAAAGGTAGGCCTCTTCCATTGAACAGCCAAGTTGTGAATGCAAAGGAAACATTCTTGAAGGAAATTAAATGTGCCACTCCAGTGAACACATAAATGGTTAAGAAAGTGAAACCACCTTAATTCTGATTTGGAGAAAGTTTTAGTGGTCTGGATAGAAGATCAAATCAGCCACAAGATTCTGTTAAGCCAAAGCCTAATCAAGACTCTAACACTCTTCAATTCTATGAAGGCTAAGAGAGGTGAGGAAGCTGCAGAAGAAAACTCTGAAGCTAGTAGGGTTGGTTCATGAAGTTCAAGGAAAGAAGCCATGTCCATAATATAAAAGTGCAAGGTGAAGAAACAAATGCTGATGTATTAATAGAAGCTGCAGCAAGTTATCCAGATCTAGCTAAGGTAATTGATGAAGGTGGTTACACAAAACAACAGATTTTCAATGTAGATGAAAGGGCCTTGTATCAGAAAAAGATGGCACTTAGCGCTTTCATAGCTAGAGAGAAGTCAACGCCTGGCTTCAAATGTTCAAAGGATAGGCTGATTCTCTTGTATAGGGGCTAATGTAGCCGGTAACGTTAAGTTAAAGCCAATGCTCAGTTTCCATTCTAAAAATCCTAGCCCCCTTAAGAATTATGCTAATTCTACTCTGCTTGTGATCTATAAATGGAACAAAGCCTGTTTGACAATACCTCTGTTTACAGTATGCTTTACTGAAGATTTTAAGCCCACTATTGAGACCCACTGCTCAGAAAAAAATTCCTTTCAAAATATTACTGCTCTTTGACGATGTGCCCGGTTAACCCTAGAGCAGGAGATGGAGATGTATAAGGAAATTAATGTCTTCATGCCTGCTAAAACAACATACATTCTGCAGACCATAGATCAAGGAGTCATTGCTATTTTAAAGTTTTATTATTTAAGAAATACATTTTGTAAGGCTATAGCTGCCTTAGATAGTGATTTTTCTGATGGATCTGGGAAAGGTAAATTGAAAATCTTCTGGAAAGAATTCACCATCCTAGATATTATTAAGAACATTTGTTATTTATGGGATGAGGTCAAAATATCAACATTAACAGGAATTTGGAAGAATTTGATTTCAACTCTCACGGAGGACTCTGAGGGGTTCAAGACGTCAGTGGAAAAAGTCACTGCAGATGTGGTGGAAATAGCAAAAGAACCAGTGGACTCTAAAGATGTGACTGAATTGCTGCAATCTCATGAACAAAAACTTGAATGGATGAGAAGTCGCTTCTTATGAATGAACAAAGTAAGTGGTTTCTTAAGATGGAATCTGCTCCTGGTCTGAAGATGCTGTAAACATTGTTGAAATAACAACAAAGAATTTATTACATAATTTAAGATACTACATAACTTAGCTGATAAAGCAGTGGCAGGGTTTGAGAAGATTGACTCCAATTTTCAAAGAAGTTCTACTGTGGGTAAAATGCTGTCACATAGTATTGCATGCTACAGAGAACTCTTTTGTGAAAGGAAGATTCAATTGTTGCAGCAATACTTGGCGTTCATTGTTGTCTTATTTTAAGAAACTGTCACAGCTACTCCAATCTTCACCAACCACCACCCTGATCGGTCAGCAGCCATGAACATTGATGTTAAGATTCTCCATTAGCAAAGTGATTACCACTTGCTGAAGGCTCAGGTGATCATTAATATTTTTTAGCAAAAAAGTACTTTTTAAAGTACTTTTTTTCTCAGACATAATGTTATTTCACACTTAATAGGCTACAGTATAGGATGAATATAACTTTTATATGTACTGGGAAATCAAAAAATGTGTGACTTGCTCTTTTGTAATACTAGCCGTGTTGCAATATTTGCATTATTGCAGTGGGCTGGAATGGAGCCTGCAATATCTCTGAGGTATGCCTCTATTTCCCTTATTCCTTATATTGTGTATTTGAACTCCCTCACTGTCAGTTTTAAAAAATTATGTTAGCTTAGTGGTTTATCTATTTTTTCTTCAGAAAACCACTTTTTGGATTTATTAGTTGCATTAGTGTTTTTTTTTTTTTTTGAGACAGAGTCTCGCTTTCTTGCCTAGGCTAGAGTGAGTACCGTGGCATCAGCCTAGCTCACAGCAACCTCAAACTCCTGGGCTCAAGCGATCCTCCTGCCTCAGCCTCCCGAGTAGCTGGGACTACAGGCACAAGCCACCATGCCGGCTGATTTTTATATATATATATATATATTAGTTGGCCAATTAATTTCTTTCTATTTTTATGGTAGAGACGGGGTCTCGCTTTTGCTCAGGCTGGTTTTGAACTCCTGACCTTGAGCAATCCGCCCGCCTCGGCCTCCCAGAGTGCTAGGATTACAGGCGTGAGCCACCGCGCCCAGCCTATTGCATTAGTTTTTAATTCATTGCTTTCTGCTTTAAAGAAAACCCAAAACCTTCCTCCTGGTTTTCTTCAAGTTTATTTTGTTTTCCTAAATTTTTGAGTCATATCCTTAATTCATTGCTTATTTTGTATTGTTTTAAGTGAATAAAGTTATGCATATTTCTGAGCATGGCTTTAGAAATGGCCCTCAAATTCTGATAAAGTAGTATTTTTATTATCCTTATTTTCTAGAAATTCTTTAATTTCTAGAAAACTCTTTTTTACTTGAGTTATTTGAGAGATTAAGAATTTTCATGTGAAAAGACCTTTTGTAACTTTATTAATTTCTATTTCACTCTCTTATGATGAGAGAGAATGTTGTTTGTACTATTTTTTATTTTCTGGAATGTTATTGAGGTTTTGATGACCAATGGTCATTTTTTGTGACTGTTCCATGGGTACTTAAAAAGATGGCACAGTCCACATTTTCAGGATACACAGTTTGAAAAAACAGCAATCAGATACACCTTAGTAATTATGGTATTTAAGTCTTCTATATCTTTACTAATCTTTTTGTCTGCCTGATATACCTTGGACAGAGAAATTAATAAAGTTTCTGTTCTCATGTGTTCCCTTCACATGTACCTAGATAATAAATTGTGAACTTGTTTCAAGGCTCTGACAGTATGCAAATTCTTTTCCTTCTTGGTGTAAGCAAACTTTGTACCTGACTTGATACAAGTATCTTTCTTCAATGCAGCTTTACTGATTTCTCAGAATTAGTGGCAAAGCTTTCTACAAAAAAGCCAAATATGATAATTTTTGATGGTAAAAATATATAACTTTAATAATTTTTATATTTTAGTTGCAGCATATAGTTTTACATAGTCAGATGAAGAAAATTACTATAAGTAATTTAAACTATTTAAGAATACAAAAGTTAAATAATTTCCTGAAAATCAGCTAAAGGGAAATTAATAGAATAAAGAGTGTTTTGAGGCCAGGCACGGTGGCTCACGCCTGTAATCCTAGCACTCTGGGAGGCCGAGGTGGGAGGATTGCTCGAGGTCAGGAGCTCTAAACCAGCCTGAGCAAGAGCGAGACCCCGTCTCTACTATAAATAGAAAGAAATTAATTGGCCAACTAATATATAGAGAAAAAATGAGCCGGGCATGGTGGTGCATGCCTGTAGTCCCAGCTACTCGGGAGGCTGAGGCAGAAGGATTACTTGAGCCCAGGAATTTGAGGTTGCTGTGAGCTAGGCTGATGCCATGGCACTCACTCTAGCCTGGGCAACAAAGTGAGACTCTGTCTCTAAAAAAAAAAAAAAAAAAAAAAAGAGTGTTTTGAAAATAAATGAGCTTCTCTTTAGAGGACCAAATTTGTCATTCTTTTAAAATGTTTGACACATTTGATGTCAGAAAGTAAAAACTACCTGCTGAATCATAATCAACACTAAGGCACTAATAAAGGTATATTATGATTTAATCATTGTGTTAGAGCATGGATTCAATTACACATGGTATGCTATTTCACCTACACATTAAAAAATACTCAAAGTATAAAATTTTGTTGCAGTAAGGTTATTATCTTTTAGATAAATCTTCCATGTCATAATAAGACTACTACTTGTCAGATTCTCTTGTTCAACGTAAACACTTCAGAATATATGTTCAATAAGACTTACTACATTTACACAGCGTGTTAACTGTTTCTTTTAAATGCATTAGAAGCTTAAGCAAAATCTGTTTAGGTTGGATTACCTTATATCATCAGCCTGATTATTTCATGAAAATATTCATTTACTCAGTAGATATTTATTAAGTATTTATTACTGGTAGGTGCTATGTTTGATTCTGTCTCAGAAGCCAACTGCTTATTTTTATGGTCAATCTATAGTTCTTTATACACCTGGGTAGTTCATATCAGATTTTCCAAAGAAAAAAACCTGGATATGGATGTTAAAGATGAGAATACAGTAGATGAAATAATTTTGGTCCAATCCTTAAATAAACTAATAAGCACTCTGAGTATTTTGCTCAGACTACTGCACTAGGTTTTTCTTTCTGCTCTTGGGAATCCTGATTACCACCTCACCAAGCCAATTCATTCATGTTAATTTTATAATAATATAGACTTATAAAAATGATCTGGTAACTGCCACTTATTTGCAAGTTATAATAATAATCATTAAACTTCAAAGTTACAAATCAAATAATACTTAGGAGATATGGATATATTTTACTGGCATTTTCTTAACTATTTAGGTTTCTTTTATATTCTAAAGTAGAAAAAATTACATTGTCCTTTCAATAATTTTAAATAATATTTTATACATGGATGACAATTTCAATGAAAAAGAAAAAAATTAGAATATCATAATTTTAAAACAAAAATATTCATAAATGTAGGCATGGATTAATAAAATGTTATTAATAATATTCCAGAATATTAGTTTTCAGATTATGGTAGTTACTTTCTGTGCAACTAAGCCAGGAGGTTATATTTTCTCTCTAACCTTTGGGCCTCTAACAGTAATTATTTATATTAATTATTTTTCAGTCAAGTGGATCTCTGGCACTTCCACTTTTCAATACAGTAATTAATTACTTACTTAATTGATAGCTTCATTAGTAGAGCTAAAGAGTCTAGCCACTGCTTTCAGTTCCTATCTCAGACACATATATACTGTTGTCCCTTGGTACCCGTGGCAGGAATGATTCAAAGACCTCCCATAGATATCAAACTCTGCAGACACTCAAGTCTCTGATACAAAATGGCATAGTATTTGTATATTACTATGCACATCCTCCAGTATACTTTAAATCATCTCCAGATTACTTATAATACCTAATGCAATGTAAATGCTATGCAAATAGTTGTTACACTATATTGTTTAGGGAATAATGACGAGGAAAAAATAAGTCTGTACATGCTCAACATGGACATAATTATTTTTCCAAATATTTTTGATCCATGGTTCATTGAATCCACGGATGCAGAATCCAAAAAAACAGAATGCACAGTTGAGGGGGGCCAACTGTATAGACATTATCTAGATTTGGACTTTGGGGATTGCCTGTGGCCTGCTTTGGGCACTGAGTATAACCTGTGTGCTCCAAAATCAGCTTTGCAAGAGATCTATATAAGGTAGCACTTTGTTTATCATTTGCTGTTATTTTTATTTATTTATTTATTTACTTTTAGAGATGGGATCTCACTCTGTCATCCAGGCTGGAGTGCAGTGTAGCGATCACAGCTCACTGCAGCTAAAACTCCTAGACTCAAGTGATCCTCCTGCCTCAGCCAAACAGGTAGCTGGACTATAAGTCTGTGCCACAACCCCTGGCTAATTTTTTATTTTTATTTTTTAGAGATGGGGTCTCCTCATTTACTATTATGATGTGTGTGTGTGTGTGTGTGTATACACACCACTCTCTCAAGACTCTCACTGGGTATGGTGATCGGCAGGAAAGGAGTTGGGCATTTTTGATCTTCCGGCCAAATACCATAAAATCCTTATCCTTACTTTTAACATTCAACGTGAGTATAAAATTTAGTAATATAAATCAACACTTGCGTTATTCAACGAAGAATATAAAATGCACTCTCCTAGAACCTATCTGAAACCCAACAAGATTTTTATGCTTACAACATTGCTCCCTTGGAATGACAATCAAACTAAATTAATATCCCAACTACAAAGCATGGAAAATCCTCTTTACCTTCTTACCTTAGCACACTGCATGTGATTGCAGCCTTCATTCTTCTGTATTGGAGACTTACAGTTAGCACAGGGCTTGGAGTTAGTTAACAACCAGAGACAATTGGCAGCATCTTCATAAGCTTCACTAACTCCCACAACTTTTGGAAATTAAGCACAAACACAAAAATAAATGATTTCTGGGGGGAAAAAACCGTTCAGACTTTTCTTTGTAGGTTGTCTCTCAATTTTAATCATATATTTATTTTCCTATTAAGGCTATGACAAAGTTTTAAAACTGTTTCATTTTGAATGAAACACTGTTCATGAAACTTGGTTTAAAGAAGATTTCTCCATAAACCTGTATCCAAATAAACAAGGAAAGAAAAAACCTCAAAGTTAAAGCATGTTACTCTCTTTAAAACAACTATTACATCAAAGAAAATTATAGAAAAAATAGTTACTTTAGATAATAATTTCTTCAACAGGCCAGTTGCAAACATAATTATCAGAAACTCTTCATCAGAGTAAAAAGCACAAAGTATCTCTTTTATCCATGATTTTTTTGCACAAATTTAAAATGAATCCTTTGTGATATGTCTAAAACTAAGTTTATTATTTCCCCCAAAGCTCCTCCTTTCTCTATTCCCTGTCCCAGCAAATGACACGATCATCTGTCCAGAGTCAATCTATGTAAAGTATGATTTTTTTTTTTTTTTTGAGACAGAGTCTCACTCTGTCACCTGGGCTAGAGTGCCGTGGCATCAGCAAACTCCTGGGCTCAAGCGATGCTACTGCCTCAGCCTCCCGAGTAGCTGGGACTACAGGCACGTGCCACCATGCTCGGCTAATTTTTTCTATATATTTTTAGTTGTCCAGCTAATTTCTTTCTATTTTTTTAGTAGAGACAGGGCCTCGCTCTTGCTCAGGCTGGTCTCAAACTCCTGAGCTCAAACGATCTGCCCGCCTTGGCCTCCCAGAGTGCTAGGATCATAGGCAGGAGCCACCGCGCCAGGCCTGGAAGAGTATGATATTCAACACCCTCTTCTTGCTGTCACTCATGGCATTCCACTGATTCCACCCCTTTCTCTCTCTTATCTGTTTCCTCTCTATTTCCAGTTCTTATTGCTTTAGACAGGGTCCTCCACATCTCTTCCCTAGACAACTAAAGCATAGAAAACCAATCTGTTTCTCTAGTTCCTTTACCTTCTCATCCCCAACTATACTGCCCATACAGTGATCTTTTTAAAATAGAAATCTGCTTAATATCTTTTAATTGTTCCTCACTGACTACAACAGACTATAAGATAAAATCAAATCACTTTAGCAAAGAATATAAAGCCCTTCATGATCTTGCCCATTTGGTAAGCTTCTCTCACCCTCTCTTTCCAATCAACCTTATACTCTTCATCTTCTTAAACTCATCTTATTCTACTATAATTTGAAATCTATAATCTTAAGGAATGTCATGGTTTTTTAAAAGTCTACATTTTACATGTCCCTTCCCCCAGTAGAGGGAGTTAGGGGATGGAGAGTGTTCTAGATGCCAATTAAAATTGATTTTTTTCCTGCAAGAATGCTGGTAATCAAAGTGGTTTTGTTTTCTTTTCTAGCTCTAAGTACACTGAGAAGCCCTATATTTTCTTTACAGGAAGAGACACCAGAAAATCAGTTAGGAATTACCAGATGTGGCCCATCTAATCAAAGCCTTGACACTTTCAAAAGGTTGGTGGAGTAAGGGTGGCCCTACTGTCCAAAGCATGAGAGAAATCAGACCTTGTGAGTTTTGACATTCAAAAGGAAAAGTTACCAAAGTGTCAGATATAAGCCCCTACAGAGGGAAGGGGACAAAGGTTTGGGCTGACTGATCCCTTGGAAGTGGCTCTGTACACAAATTGGAAAGGCTGAGCACTCAGAGCAGCCCTTTGATGAAGCCTGTAAGCACAGGAG
The DNA here is from genome assembly GCF_040939455.1 of Microcebus murinus. Lineage (NCBI taxonomy): Eukaryota > Metazoa > Chordata > Mammalia > Primates > Cheirogaleidae > Microcebus > Microcebus murinus. Next base: position 46,768,956 of record NC_134112.1, read on the forward strand.
TGGGGCTGTCTTACTGCAAGAAATCCCAAGTGCCTACCTACTTAAGTCTGTACCGACAACAGAACAGTAGTGGTTTTTAATTCCACATAGCAAAGAGGAACAATAGCAGTAATGAACTGATCAGTCTTCACTGTAGTTCTAAACCCACTCGGTAGAAGATGATTTGATTAGGAAGTTGGTGGGGAGAATGCTCAGATAATTTGGTGGAAGACAGGAGTTTCAGAAGGAACTAAGTATACTTATGGCTAATAAGGTCAAGCTGTGGAGGTAGTACTGTTTACAGAGTATTGCTATAAAACCTAATCAATAACATCTAATATTTGTTTGAAAGTAGTGGCCTTTCTCTTCCCTTCAGCATCAGTATTATTTTTAGCTCAGAGGCTCTAATATATTCTTCTGAACCTTTATTGTCCATTGTTATAACAAACAAAGCACAAAGTCATTAAAACAAAGCAGCTGTGTGGCTTGCAACATAACAGTTTTTTTCTCCCACCCTTGGAGAGAATGCTAGCTCCTAACTGCATTCTAGTGGACTGCATGAAGTAAATCATATTCAGGAAATAACCAACTATTACTATGATAAAAACTTGCACTAGAAAAAATGCCTTCACTTCCAATTCTCTGAACATGCTTTTCCATACATCTGTCCTTTTGTACATATTGTTCTTAATACCTGTAATATGTTATCTCCCTTCAATCTATCTGGTGAGTTTTTTTCACTCCTATTGACTTTGAAACTCTTCCTTTCACTTCTTTTATGTCTATTATATTTTGATCTTTTCTTAAAAATATAGTGTACTTATGTCTCATTTGAAGAAATATTAATGTCATTTAATAAAGTATTAGTAACAAAATCTAAGATCTATTAGTATTATAAACATGTATACAAGTGGAAACACAGTTGCTTTTAAAGAGTGAATTTTTATTTTTAATTTTTTAAATTTTGTTGCCTGTGCTAGGGTGCTGTGGCTTCAGCTTAGCTCACAGCAACCCGAAACTCTTGAGCTCAAGCAATCCTCCTGCCTCAGCCTCCCAAGTTGATGGTACTACAGGTATATGCCATCACGCCCGGCAAATTTTTTCTATTTTTAGTAGAGATGGGGTCTCACTCTTGCTCAGGCTGGTCTCAAACTCCTGAGCTCAAGGGATCCTCCCACTCAGCCTCCCAGAGTGCTAGGATTACTGGTGTGAGCTACCTTGCCCAGCCTTAAAGACTGAATTTTTACAGTAAACAGACAATTTGAATTCCATTCAGCAACCATTTATTATGGACTATGAAAACTTGGTCTGAAAATTTTATAAATGTGTATTTTATAGGAAATATAATCATTCTTGCTTCTTGCTCTGATTAGATACAATAGAGGCAATTTCAGTAGTTAAAAAAATAGTATTTGAATCTTCATATGGAGTTAATTCTTTGAACTGATTTCAGCATATTTTCTAACACTTTTTCTCATTAATCAGATTTTGTCACTCCTTTTGAGTTTCCTAATTCAGATTGTGGAAAACTAAGCATAAGGGGGAAAACTATTTAACAAATCCACAAATTTGGTTAAAAATGCTTATGCCATTTTTTTTTTTGCATAAAATGCAAAGTAAAAATGCTTATGATCTGAACTGATATGTAAACTTGAAAGAGCACTTAATCATACTTTTGTTTTCTGGAATATCACTTTTGTATATCTGTTTTTTGTTTTGTTTTGGGACAGGGTTTTGCTATTCACTGGTCTGTTGTGCAGTGGTGCGATCACAACTCACTGTAACATTCAACTCCCAGACTCAAGCAATTCTGTTGCCTCACCCTCCCAAGTAGCTGGGACTACAAGCATGGGCCAACCATGCCAGGCTAATTTTTTTATTTTTCGTAGAGACAAGGTCTTGCTATGTCGCCCAGGCAAGGTCTCAAATTCCTGGCTTCATGTGATTCTTGCCTCAGCCTCCCGAAGTGCTGGGATTACAAGGCATAAGCCATCATGCCCAGCCCGTTTTTGTATATTTAATGATGGTATTCTACTTTAGTATTATAGTCAGCTGGAATATTATTCTTCACTTTAAGCCTCACCCTAAATTTCATAAACTTAAGAGGCCATTAATAGTAACCTACTGGTCACCAACTTTCAGTGTGGAGGACACAGAGTACAGCGAGAAAATTACTCGGTTTTTCTTAGCAATTGTGACTTTCTCTGCAATCTTAGCTTTGGTTCCTTCTCTGGTAGAACGCTCCTCAGTTTTCTGCCTCTTATCCTATTTCCAAATGTTTCTCCATCTTTCTGAATCAAATCTCCATTTGGACCCTTTGAGGGTCATCTTTAGTCTTTATTTTGTAATCTCCCTATCTCTGGCCACCAGAAGTAACCAAGTATATACCATGTATACTATTTTCTAGCTCTTCCATGTCTTTCCTCTTCTTAGTATCAGGATCATTACTACCATGTGCAAGGACATTGTTTCACAGTCCCAACCATAATCTGTTCTCATTAGCCAGATCACTCTCCTCCTTCCCTAGCAAAAACTTATCTGTGTGTATGGAATGACTGATCCAAGTTTAAACTGCTAAGGGATAACTAAAAATAATCACCAATTTAAAAATACTTGCTTTATATCTCAAATCAGACACGTCTAGCCATTTTCTATACAAGAATTAAATAACAAGCTGGACTAATTACTTCTTATGGTATATGAAATCTTTTAGGCAACTCGTAAGACACAAGATTTACAACTCAATAAAATTATATCTCATAACTTTCCTGTATACACCCCCCCCCCCATGCTCCCATCTGTATTACTCTTGTCTTAAGCTCTCATCCTCTCACCTGGACATTCTAAAGTTGTCTCAGAAATAGTGTTCTTACTTGGTGCCTCAATAGTCTCCAACTCATCACCCCATACTTCTGTGTGAATGATCTTTATAAGTAAGCATCTTCATTTATCACTCTCTTACTCAAAATTCCTAGACTTCCTGGCATTGTACACGACCTTCTCTTTGTACCCAGCACCTCATTTGGAATCCTGCCTGTGCAGTCTCATCTCTCACTGTACCTTCCTGCACCACTGCACTGGTTGTACTGAATTATTTGCAGTCCTTGAATATGCCATGCTGTTTCACAGAGCTACTTCATTCACCCTGTGCCTGGAATGCCTTTTCTATTCCAGTCTATGTGAAGAATACCTATCAGCTTTCAAGATGTGGCTTATGCATCAATTCTTTTATAATGTGATTCCTAACCCTCTCCCAGAAGAGATAAGTGACCTCCTCCTTCTTTGTCCCTCCCCCTCCCCATAATTTACCACAAGAATGTTCTCCCACAACATTTATAAAACATTTTCCCCTTAGTTTTGTAAATATCTGTGTCTATCTCTAAAATTTCAAGAGCATACATGGTATCTTATTTCTGTATTCTGACATACAGCAGAACACAATAAATATTAAGTGATGATGAAGACACAATTTAAAAACAAATTATTCCTAAGTTTCTTAGCAGCTCTGAGTTTCAGATGAGTACTTCTAAAATTCCACTGGACATCTCTACCTGTATGCCATGCAATTACCTCAAGTTCAAAATATCCACACCAAAACTCATTATTTTCCCTTGAAAACTACTCCTTTAACTGGATTTCCTAAGTTTTCCTAATGGCATTATAATTTACTGACTCAAACTAAAAACTCACCTCTCTACGTTTGGTCTATCTCTTCTTCAATTTAATTTTCATAGTCATCAGTTATCTTGATAAAATCTCTGTAATAATGCCACGGATAATTCCCTACTGAAATAACGCACTGTATGTCCTATTCTGTTAAGAGGATAAATTCAAAAAATTTGGCAATAACACTCACAATGTGGCAATACCTACCTTTCTAGTCTTATCTCTTGAAAATTTCTCCCATGGAACTTAATCTTAAATTCTATAGAAATGTATAAAAAAATGTAGATTGGTAGTCAATGGCAAACCATTCCTAATAGAAATATAGATGTTTCTAGCTGCCAGAATCAGGAAAAGAAAGCAAAATCCAATTGTTTGGTCACATCTAAAAGTGTTGCAAGGTAATGGTATTAATCTATGCATGGAATACACACATACACACCCCCCATACATGTCAGGAGAAGGAGGGAAAATGAGTGGGTATCAAGAACAATGGCTGGCTACGTCTGGCATTCAACGGAGAGACACAATGAACCTGGGCAACAAGCACAATCCATACAGATATTTGAGAAGAGCCTAGCACACAGCAGGTACTCAAAAAATAAAAAAAATTAGTTGACTGAATGATGCATGAACAGGACAGGAATGTTTAATCAGTCCTCACTATAAAATATGCTAAGATCTCTTTGATCCTGACTAAGGGACGTGAGCCTTCTCATCATGCGAATGGGATCTCCTTCATTATCAACTAATAAACAATATTCTGGTTTACATGGTGATCTCTTCTTCATGGTCAGAATAACCCCGAGTCAGTGAACAAAATGAACCTCATGGATCTAAAACGCTGAGGACCAGCCCTCAGGCAATGGTAAATTCCGATACAAAACAACCTGCAAGGTATCATGACTGCCAGGCTGTCTCTCTCAGTGTTGCTTCAGCTGCTGACAGGGATACCTATCACATTTTGGCCTCTGCAGATATGCTAAAACCCTTTTCCTTCTAACCTAAATTAGTTGTCCTTGCTTCTGTACTCTCATCTTTACTTAACTATAATAGTTAATATATGATTCTGTACTTATCTACTTCCCTCTAGTCTCTGTATTTCTTGAAGGTTGGCATCATCTTTATTATGTATTTTGCTCACAAGTGTAGATTCACTGAGTAAATTCTTGATCCTGATTTGCCACACCTCAAACTAACTTCATTATCAAATGAAATTTTTAAAAACGACCTGAACCAAATTAATTTCATTTATATTATTTTGGAAGAAAACATTCACAAAACACTTCAGGAGATGGAAAATTTTTATGGCAGGCACATTTATTTATTAAATGTGGGAAATAATATTAGGAAGGCTTTAAAAAGGAATCTGTTGAGAGGTTCAAACTCATTCTTTTTTTTTTTTTTTTTTTTTTTTTTTTTTGAGACAGAGTCTCGCTTTGTTGCCCAGGCTAGAGTGAGTGCCGTGGCGTCAGCCTAGCTCACAGCAACCTCAAACTCCTGGGCTCGAGCGATCCTTCTGCCTCAGCCTCCCTGGTAGCTGGGACTACAGGCATGTGCCACCATGCCCGGCTAATTTTTTATATATATATATCAGTTGGCCAATTGATTTCTTTCTATTTATAGTAGAGACGGGGTCTCGCTCTTGCTCAGGCTGGTTTTGAACTCCTGACCTTGAGCAATCCGCCCGCCTCGGCCTCCCAAGAGCTAGGATTACAGGCGTGAGCCACAGCGCCCGGCCTAAAACCCATTCTTAACAGGCAAATGCCCTGTGTCATGCAACCCAACCTACGCATTAGTTTCCTATAAAACGGGATTACTAATACTAACTTCATAGCATTTCTGTGAGGATCAATAGAGATAATGTAGGTACAGAAGTCTCAGTGACAACAGTTACAAATATGGTATTTAATATGAGTAAATCTACAGAATCACATAATAAGAAATTAACTTGTTTTATTCTTCTTTGGAAGCTTTCAGAGAAGCTTCCTCTCACTACAGATCTTACACTACTTCCCATAAAGTACTGATAGCAAATTGGTCCGCCTTAGGATAAAAGAGAAGGGCTACAGAGTGAGAGTTAAATGTTAAACCCCCTTTTACTCTGTTTTTCTTAGGCTGAAAAGTAAATTTTTTAGAAATATGGAACCTGTCCATGATTCTTCCTTGCCAAAATTCTATGCTTTCCCAAAGGATGTTGGTTAGAGGGGTGATGTTAAACATGGGAGCACTAACATTAACACACTTGAAAACCTCTTAATTGAAGACTAAAATAAGAAAATGACCACATTATCTTTTGAAAGCTATTAGGACATATGTAGCATAGCTATCTAAAATTCCTCTTACGTTCTTCTGGTTTCATTTCAGTTATTTTCTGTAGCCAATTTTTCCATGTTTGGCAGTCACAAGGCTCATGTGCTTCACCAAGGCATTCCCTAAAGAAGAAAACATGGAACGGGCAATTTAAAAATATTCTCCATTAACATTAAGGTAAAAAAAATAAGTACAAAGCATTTGTCCAATTTTAAAGTTAAACAATCTAAGGCACATGAGAAATGAAACACTTTAATAGAGGAAATGAAAATGTGATTCCAATGCTTGATACCATCAGTGTTTTTTTAAAAATCAGTATGAATGTACTGATAAATTCATTTACACATTTCAAAAGATCTAAATAAATTACCTAATATTTATAACTTAATTTTGCAGGTCATAAGAGCTGTAAAACATTTTTATCAATTAGATTTTAGCCTCACTAATGTTTTAAATTCTTGCTATTCAAGGTGTGTTTCCCTGACTAGCAGTATTGCCATTATTGAGGCACGTGTTAGATTTGCAGGCCCATGAGACTTATGGATTAGAATTTGCATTTTACCAAAATTATCACATTACCCTTCTCCATTTCAAAGTTTGAGATGCACTGTTTTAAGTCCCATTCTTATAGTTACTTTCCCATCTCAATATGCAGGTAACAGCTAGGGTAACCCAATTTCTTTTAATTGGAATTTGGCAAATTTTGATTTAAATAATTAAAAACATCAATTTATCATTTAGAACTCAATTTATATTATTTCTGTAGCTATATAAGAAGTCAAACACTAAAAAGAGCCTAAATCCTTTATGAATTGCTCATTTTAATTCAGTATGATGCTATCTTGTTTAGTACAAAGGTTAAATATTCCAGTTAATAAAAATACATCATTTTGGGGAGAGAAAAACCCAATCTGCAGGTGACATTATCATCATCATCATCATTATCATTGTTAACTTAAATAAAGATCTTATTTGCAAAGGTTAAGTTTGTTAAGAAAAAAACCCAACTGACTCAGATAGAATCTTACAAATTAAGAGGTAATACTTCTCTATATTAAGAAATGTACCAATTCAATGTACCAATTCACACTTATTAGGATAGCTATTATTATAAAAAAAAGAAAATAAGTGTCAGTGAGGATGTACAAAGATTGGAATCTTTGTGCAGTGCTGACAGAAATGTAAATGCTGATGTAGCTGCTATGACAAACAGTTTGGTGGTTCCTCATAAAGTTAAACAGAATTTACAATATGATTCAAAAATTCCACTTTTAGGTATATACCTAAATGAATTGAAAACAAGAAATCAAACTTGTTCACTAATGTTCACACAGCATTATTCATAATAGTTAAACAGCGGAAAACCACCCAACAGTCCATCAACAAATGAAGGGATAAACAAATTTTGTGGCGAATAGATTATTCAGCCATAAAAAGGAACGATATTCTGACACATGCTACAACATGGATGAACCCTGAAAACATTTTGGATTCTACTTACATTAAATATATACAATAGACTAATTCATAGATAAACTAGAATTGTAAGTACCAGCTAGCAGCTGGAGGGAGGAAAGAATGGGAAGTTACTGCTTAATGGTTATGGTGTTTCTGTTTTGGATCATGAAAAAGTTCTGAAGGCCGGGCGCAGTGGCTCACGCCTGTAATCCCAGCACTCTGGGAGGCTGAGGCGGGCGGATTGCTTGAGGTCAGGAGTTTGAAACCAGCCTGAGCAAGAGCGAGACCGTGTCTCTACTATAAATAGAAATTAATTGGCCAACTAATATATATAGAAAAAATGAGCCGGGCATGGTGGCGCATGCCTGTAGTCTCAGCTACATGGGAGGCTGAGGCAGCAGGATTGCTTGAGCCCAGGAGTTTGAGGTTGCTGTGAGCTAGGCTGACGCCATGGCACTCACTCTAGCCTGGGCAACAAAGCGTGACTCTGTCTCCAAAAAAAAAAAAAAAAAGTTCTGAAAATGAATAGTGGTGATAGTTGCACTGTGAATGCAATTAATGCCACTGAATTGCATACTTACAGTTAAATGGTTAAAAAAAAAGGGCACCAATTACCTTGAAAGGGTAATTTAGTTTCCTTACATTCCTAACTTACCACTTAACTTGGTATTTGGGAAATCTTTTCCATAATTGTTGTCTTATAGAGCTCCTAGCAGCTCAGTGGTAACTTAGACATTAAAAAAAAAAAATTTAGGTTATTAAGTATGAAATGTCAGATTTCCTTAAGTACTAAGTTTGACAGTTGATATCTCTGACATTTCACTTTGACACGTCTTGTTTTATTTTTATCATGAAGGGACATGCTCATTCTTTCAAACAAACATTCTTTGCCTTCTGATTATCCTTCAAATTTTTTTAGAGCCATTTTTGTGAAACCATGGGTAAGTTAAAAATGCATGTATTTTCGAATATGAGTTCCTTCATGGAACCAATGCAGCACAGACAGTTCAAAATATCAAAAGCACAGACAGCTCGAAATAACAACAAAGTGTTTGGCAAGGATGTGGCTACTGAACCCACAGTATGGTTTGAGAAATTACATTCTAGTGATTTTAATCTTGAAAATGAGCCTCGTGGGTGACCTGAGACCAAGGTGGATAATGATGAGCTGACAGCTGTAGTGGAAGCGAATCCATCTCAACCTGTGCATGAATCAGCAGCAAGGTTTGATGTTACTATTCCAACAATACTGGACCATTTGAAACAAATGGGCAAGGTAAAGAAGTTGGATAGATGGGTACCACGTGAATTAAATGAGTGTCAGAAGAGAAACTGTCTGAAAGCTTGCCTTTCTTTGCTGTCATGATATAAAGGCAAACCATTTCTATACTGTATTGTTATTTGTGATGAAAAAATGGATTCTTTGTGATAATTGCAAGTGTTCTGCACAATGGTTGGATAAAGATGAAGTGCTGAAACACAGTCCAAAACAGAATATTCATCCAGAAAAGCGAATGATATCTGTTTGGTTGGCCATTGCTGGTATTATCCACTATAGCTTCATGAAACCGGGTCAATTGATTACAGTGGATGTCTACTGCAACCAATTGGATGAAATGATGAGGATCCTTGTGATTAATTATCTGAGACTGGTGAATACAGACTGCCAATCCTCTTGCAAGACAATGCTTGACCACAAGATGCACAAACAATGCTGGACCCTAACTACAAACCATAGACTTGTAAACACTCTGTCATCCACTATATTCACCAGACCTTGCACCTACTACCACCACTTCTTCCAGGCTTTGGACCACTTCTTGCAAGGAGAAATACTCAATTCTCAACAAGCTGTGGAAAGAGCCTTTTACAATTTCATTGCCACTTGCTCTCTAGGCTTCCTTGCTGGTAGCATAAACAAGCTACCGTTAAGATAGCAAAAATGTGTTAATAGATTAGGCACATACTTTGATTACTTGTACTGCTTGTTGTTTGAGATGTAATAAATGACACTTTTGATTCAAAAGTGGACATTTCATATTTAATGAAATATTTCATATTTCATATACTGGATTGATTAAAAATGGAAGTGAGCTGGACATGGTGGCACATGCGTGTAGTCTCAGCTACTCTGGAGGCTAAGGTGGGAGGATCACTAGAGCCCAGGAATTTGGCGCTGTGGTATGCTATGATTGTGCCTGTGAATAGCCACTGCACTCCAGGCTGGGCAACATAGCAGGGTTCCATTTCTAAAAAAAAATAAAAAATTGAAAAAAGGGAAGTAGATACAAGTGGTCTTCAAAATGTTTATGGAAAATGTGCATTATTAAAAAACTATGCATGGATTTCAAAATTTTTTACACCAAAATAAACTCATACCAACTTGTTAAAATATTAATATGTCTGAACAGGATCAGTTTGCACACAAAGAAGATAAGATATCAGTTTGAAAAGAGCCCCTATCAGAGCAACATGAATTCTGCTAAAATTGAAGCAAGAATATCAAATTAATGATGAAGCTGGGGTGGAAGAATGGTGAAATCACTGATGCTTTACAAAAAGTTTATAGGGACAATGCCCCAAAGAATTAGCAATTTACAAATGGATAACTCATTTTAAGAAGGACAAGATGATGTTAAAGATATAGCCTGCAGCAGGAAGATCATCCACATCAATTTGTGAGGAAAAATTCATCTTGGTCCATGCCCTAAGAGGACCAACTACTAACAGCAGAAATATTAGCCAACACCATACACATCTCAACTGGTTCCACTTACACAAGTCTGACTGAAAAACTGAATTGAGCAAACTTTCCATCAATGGGTGCTGAAACCTTGTGCCCAGATCAGCTACAGATAAGAGCAAAGCTTTCAATGGAAATTTTATACAAATGGGATCAAGATCCTGAAGCATTTCTTCAAAGAATTGTAACAGGAGATGAAACATGGCTTTACCAGTACAATCCTGAAGATAAAGCACAATTAAAACAATGGTTATCAAAAGGTGAAAGTGGTAAGTGGACCCATTAAGAGCAAAGGTCACTGCAACAACAGTTTTTTAAGATGTTCAGGCATTTTGCTTGTTGACTTTTTGGAGGGCAAAAGAACAATACCATTTGCTTATTATGGGAATGTTTTGAGAATGTTAGCTAAAGCTTTAGCAGAAAAACACCCAAGAAAGCTTTATCAGACAGAACTTCTCTACCATGACAATGTTTGTGCTCATTCCGCTCATCAAATAAGTCCAATTTTGTGAGAGTTTCAATGAGAAATCATTAGGCATCAACTTAACAGTCCTGATTTGGGTCCTTCTGACTTCTTTTTGTTTCTTAATCTTAAAAAAATCTTTAAAGTTTATATATTTCTTATTTTTATCTGTTAATTCTAGTTTTCCATGAACTTTCTGAAGTCCCCTGATATATTAGATTCATTAAAATCATTAAAATCAATACTGCTTTCCAGAAATGTAAGGGATATTTGTGATAACTGTTAAATTTAATTTGGCACACATACTAGCATAATCTAGAATAAGAAATATGCCACAGATCTAGGAACAGTGTTTCCATATGGTGCTTGAGAATACATATGGGAATGCAGAATCTACATCTCTCACGACTCTTTAAAACTAAAAAGCCTGTTTGTCATTTATATCTCAATAAAGCTGAAAAAAAGTCTTGAGGTACAAAATATCTTTTAGATACCTGCAGTATCTAAAACAAATGCAATCAATAAAATAAATTATTTCCATTAAGTTTAAGATTTTTTTACACTGGAGATTAAAGAACATGTTCAATATCCTTTTCCAAGCAAAATCAACACTAGCATACTGGTTCTGCTGTCAGAACATTTTCTGACCCCCACCCCCCACCCCGCCAAAAAACAAAATCATGGGGAAAAAACCCCAAAGTTTTCAAATAGAGTCTGAAAAAAAAAGCCATTTCTTCAAAAGGTCATACTTGCTTATCATTGTGTTTGGCTCTTTGAGGCTGTGTTGCATTCAACAGCAACAGGTTTTCTTTCCAGAACCTCACAGGAGGACACAGACCTGATGCTTTTTTAGTTCCTAGTCCTATCAATAGCATTACTTCATGGTGTTTTAACAGGTTTGCACAGTTTCTACTAGCTTCAATGCAATACTAAGAGAGGGTATAAAAAGAAGTAGCTTATAAATAAAGGAGAAGCTACAGCAAGGACTGTAAATTAGAGAGGTTGCCATTTAATACCATCAAATATCTTTGAAAACTAAGGCATCTGGGAAAATAAGCTTAGACTTATCCAAAGTACAGAAATAACAATGCCACTGCACATAATAGGTGAATGACAATCTGGATTATATGTAGGGAAGAGAGGTTATTCTGAGAAAAGTAGTGAAGGCACTGGAATGCTAAATTCTTGAGGAAAGTTTTAACCAATTAATGGTGACAAGTATTTTAAAGGACCTGGTATCTGTCGCTGAAACTGTATCTCAAAATGTCAGTAAAACAAGTATATAGGGAGGGAAATCTCAGGACACAGCCAACTGAATCTTAGCTAGAAATATCAATAAGGTAGGTTTATTCAGGAAAAAAAAGTGTCTTGGTAAAAGATTACAAAGAAAACAATATCTAATCTGAAGTCCTCAACCTAGTTCTAATATGACTGGATGGTTAATCTAATATCAACAGATCAAGGAATGGCTCTTTCCTTGAAAATGTCAATACATACAACTGTTGGCAGGAATACACAGTGACTCCAAAGGGTTTTGGAAAAGGAAAAACCTTCCACTAAAGTTTCAAGCTTCATTACTCAATGGAAGAAATTCCTATAAAGAGGTTGGCAATTTCAGTTCAATGCCATTTTAGAACTTTATTTAATGAGCAATCCCGAGTGACTTAAATAGAAATCCTCAATGTTATGATTCTCCCCTTTAGCTAACATTTTTGAGTATACAAGGCATTGTTCTAAATATCTTACATGTCCTGACATTTAATTCTCATAACAACTCTTTGAAATTGGTACTATCTATGCCTATTTTATATGCACAGAGAGGTTCAGTGACCTGCCAAAGGTCATACAGGTAGTGAGTAAATGAATTAAAATTTGAAGCTAAACAGTTTGGCTCTGGAACTAGGAGTCTTCATGTTGATGCTGACCATATCAGATAAGAAGGCTTCTATTTTATTACCATATTATTATAAAAGAGGATTCTTGTTTATCACCAAACTATATAGCTAGTTTAGTGGCAGAGCTAAGTCTCAAAGGCAGACCCTGTATCTCCCAGATTTATATCAATCTGTACTCCACTGAAATTTGATGAATTGAATTCTCAATGAGTATTTATTTAGGTGGGTATGTTACTCTGTATAGAGCATACATGACATTTAAACAAGGTCCTACGAGTGAACTGCTAAATAAATAGCATCATGTTTTTATTTCTGGGCCTGTGAAGAGCTAGTGACTTTCCTATTAGTTGGCAAAATTCTGATACATAAATAGCTAGATATTGTCAATATGGAAAAATCTTTTTTCCTTTAACTAGAGCTATTAAGCTAAGAGTTTAAGACTGATTTTGCAAGAGAGGACAAGATAAAACTCTTGGTCCACAAATAAGGATTATTTCATCTATTTTACCCAGAGGACTCTTACAGAGAGGCTCTTTGCCTGTGGATTTTATGGAAAGGGAGAAGAAGCATGGAACTATTGCTTTTAACTCAATTAAGACTCATGATCCTAACAAGGGAATAGGTGTTAATCAAAATCGTTACTGTAGATACAGAGAAAACAGAATGAGTTGATGACAACTTTAATGCAAGGACATTCACTTTCAGACTTTCCCCCAAATATTTGATAAATCTATACATTGTACTCTGATCCACTGGAAATCTAAGTGGACTAAAAACTCAACACTGTGGTTTCTCAACTTGTGCATCACAATTCAAACCTTCCTACTGAGATTTAAATTTGCTTCTGAGTGGTGGTGACAGTATTTTAAAAGGCTTCTTCGCATAGTTTCAATAAGTAAATGTTCCACTGCTGGGTGATATACTAAAAACCTTATATTATTATTTAGAATATACCTGCCAGCCAATTTCAGTGAATAACTCTAAAATGTTTGACTTTATATTGATTTAAAAGAGGAATTTCAATTAAGTTTCTTAGTTTCCAACAGAGACACTGGGGATTAAAATACACCTGAGGATATTCTGAAGTAAGAGAGGCAAAAAATGACCACTCTACCAGGTTAAATTTGAACTATTCTCTTGACAGATCAGGATTTTAGTGGCCCAAAAAGTATTTTTGACAACTAATCTTTGAAAGGTTGTCCCAGAGAAGACAGACTTTGTGTCAGTTTAGAGGGCAGAGAAGTTATGTTGGAGCATATTCTACTTAATACAAAAACAAACATATTCTACTTAAAACAAAACAAAACAAAAAAACAAGGGAAAAGGTCATGGTTCAAGTCACAGTCCATCTAAGTTTTTTTTTTTTTTTTTTTGAGACAGAGTCTCACTTTGTTGCCCGGGCTAGAGTGAGTGCTGTGGTGTCAGCCTAGCTCACAGCAACCTCAAACTCCTGGGCTCAAGCGATCCTACTGCTTCAGCCTCCTGAGTAGCTGGGACTACAGGCATGTGCCACCATGTCCGGCTAATTTTTTTCTATATATATTAGTTGGTCAATTAATTTCTTTCTATTTATAGTAAAGATAGGGTCTCACTCTTGCTCAGGCTGGTTTCGAACTCCTGACCTCGAGCAATCTGCCCGCCTCGGCCTCCCAGAGTGCTAGGATTACAGGCGTGAGCCACCATGCCCGGCCTCCATCTAACTTTTAAATACATCTGGAAATAATTTTACCTGGATTGGACAAATTGCAATTATAAATGCTAGGGGGAGGAAGCATTCTAGGTTCAGTTACAAGGGGCACAGAACTTGTTGATGAACAAGTTACAACATAAAGGGTTATCCTGTGGTGAGAAGGAAAATGCCAATTACTACTACTTTTCTCCCAACAAAGAATATATTCAGTTATATGCAGGCAGACATCTCTTGGGCACGGCTCAACCAATGCTGTTACTTGTAGTTCTTAAAAAGAAATTATTTTGATTTGTTGTGGTTTTCGTAATCATCTTTAGAGAATTATTACTGAGCTTTTTGAAGAAAAAAAGAAGCAAAACCCGAATCACATGCCTTTATTTTGTAAAGATCTCTCTTGCATGAGCAGATTTTGCTTCTTATTGAAGAGATAAAGGCAGCAGAACACATGACCATTTCTAATTAGAATTCCTTATTATAGTTAAAGCTCTTATACTATATGATTAAGGACAGCTAAGAATGAAAAAAACAGGGATTGTAAATTAGTACCTAGAGAGGTGAAGTAGGCAATGTAAAAATCTGAGAAAATATATGTGTGTGTTTATCACAATCCTATAGCTTAATAAATATCAAAAATGAAAGGTAACCAAATTAAGTTGAAGAACTTGAATCTGAGTTTTATCCTTCATTAAAACCTATTTTTATTTAAGTTATCTTATTCTCTTCCCCTCAGATGCTATGTCCAGAAAATGATGATTCTATCTGTTAAATTCTCTACTACACTTATGAACAGAAGAAAGAATAAATAATTAGTAAATATGACCTTTGTCCATGTGTCCATTCACAGATCCCTGAACTGGGGTAAAATTCAAATTGGGCCTGTGATCTTGGTATACAGTCTCCAATTGATAATTGATCTTTTTTTGTGAGACAGAGTCTCACTCTGTTGCCCCAGCTAGAGTGCTGTGGCATCAGACTAGCTCATGGCAACCTCAAACTCCTGGGTTCAAGTGATCCTCCTGCCTCAGCCTACCGAGTAGCTGGGACTATAGGCATGCACCACCATGCTTGGCTAATTTTTTCTATTTTTGGTAGAGATGGGGTCTCACTCTTGCTCAGGCTGGTCTCTAACTCCTAAGCTCAAACAATCTGTCTGCCTCAGCCTCCAGAGTGTTAAGATTACAGGCATGAGCCACCACGCCCAGCCTCCAATTGATCTTGAACATAAAACCAGCTTGATTTTGGGGTGTGAGAAAGAGTAAGCTGATATGTTTCTCTGAATGTTGGTCTGGAAATTTACAGTTTAGATCAACTAAACCTATATACATATGTAGGTTTTAGAGTTTGGCCCATACTGGTAGTTTTCTCCATTAGTTTCCTTACCTTCAGTCATATCGATATCATTACTTGCAGCACACAAAGAGAATGGGGAAGAATACAAGTAAAAGCTAAATTACAGTGAAAACTAGTAAAGGTTATACCACAGAAACCACAGAGCTTAAGAAAACAATGCCAATCACAGGTTTTTCTCTTCCCTTCGAAATGTTATTTTTCTGATTTCAGCAAATGCTATCCTTTTATTTTATCTCCTAGACATTGTATTAATACTAATTTGTTTTCTTTGTTTGTAGCTTCTCCCACTAACCTTCTCAATCAGCCTTTCTCAATCAGGATTCCTAACATGAACCACAGATGATTCATAGTATATGATTCATAGTATGATCAGAATGATTGATAGTATGTGATAATTTTTCTCAATTTTCCCAAGGATGATATATAAGTAGTACCATTCAAGATATATAGGATGTATACAGTGGTTGCCTTAGGGTATCAGTGCTTAATTTTCTCAAGAAACCCCACACTGACTCAGAAGAGAAAGCTCCTTTATTACTTTAATATTCTTACTTTGTAGCAAAGTAGGTTCACATTAATCTACATATCATTTATTTGCAAACGATTAAGCTCAAGTGCATTCATTAACTCCCTTCTCACTTTGGTAAAGCTCAAGCCTTATTTCTCATGGTGGGGTAATGAGGTGGAGTTAGGAACCAACTGGTGAATAATAAAAATGTAAAACTTTAAAAATTAGGAATTTGTCTTTTAAATGTTTGGAAAATTTACCTCAAAGCATATGGATATAATCTATTGCTCATGACTTTGTTGCTATTTTACTTGCTTAGTTTCATTTAGTCATGAAAGTAGTAATATGGTTTTTCTTTCATTAATCACGATATCCAAGCACCTACTACAGGGGTCAGTAAAATTTTTTGCAAAGGGCCATATAGTAAATATTTTGAATTTTACAGGTCATTCAGTCTCTGTCACAACTACTCAATTCTGCTATCATAACCCAAAAACAGATACAGACAATACATAAAAAAAATGGCATGAGAGGGTGTGGTTGTATTCCAATAAAATGTTATTTTCAAAAATAGGTGTGGACAATAGTTTCTTGATCCCTGACTTGAGAGTTTGGTGCTATGCATAGGTTGGTAATTCAATAAATATTTTTAGCTAATGATGATGACCAGGGTAAGTAACAGACCAGTCAAGGTAGAAATATACCTTTCTATTATCTAGCAGTAATATGATTAGATTTGGGTTTCTGATAAAGTATAAAAGTAAAGACTAGAGTTTTATATCCATCTAAAGTATATCCATGTATATGTGATAATTCTGGAAATGGGCAAAAAACAGAATAAATACCATTTCTTATTATTTTTTTTTTTTGAGACAGAGTCTCATTTTATTGCTCTGGCTAGAGTGAGTGCCATGGCGTCAGCCTAACTCACAGCAACCTCAAACTCCTGGGCTCAAGCGATCCTCCTGCCTGAGCTTCCCAAATAGCTGGGACTACAGGCATGCACCACCATGCCCGGCTAACTTTTTTGTATATATATTTTTAGTTGGTCAATTAATTTCTTTCTATTTTTAGTAGAGACGGGGTCTCGCTCAGACTGGTTTCGAACTCCTGACCTCGAGCAATCCACCCACCTTGGCCTCCCAGAGTGCTAGGATTACAGGTGTGAGGCACCACACCCGGCCACCATTTCTTTTTTGATCATTTAATCAACTAAAACCAAATGGTTAATTGACTCTACTCTGAATAAAGCAGAATGTTGATGGTTGGCAAACATAGCCATACAAGTATATACGCATATTGATTTATCATCAGTTCATACTTACTACACACTAGAAACTAAACAAAACACAAGACACAAAAAGCCTCTAGTCATTGGTTCCTAACTAGGCTGTGTATTAGGATCACCTGGCAGACTTTTTCTTTTTTTTTAAATTAGAGCCCCACTCAAAAACCTATTAAATAAAAATCTCACTTGTTCGGCCCAGGATAAAAATTTGGAAAAGACCCTTGGTAATTCTGGATACTCCTGCTTAAGAATCACTACTAGAGGCTTGTATTTTAAGAAGAGAAGTTAAACTATAAATATTTTGTAATCTATGGTCAGCAATTTGGTGTTATAGTTTAATCGCATGGGCTGTTTTACAATCAAATAGCTGAGCTCTAATCTCATTTCTATTATTTCCTAGCTGCATAATCTTGGGGAACTTCTCTGTGCCTGAGTTTCCATATTTTTGTAAAATGGGCAAAAGAGCACTCAATTCATAGCACTGTTGGGAGAATTCAATATTTAAAAAATAAGCATGTGATAAATAGGAACTATTACTACTTATTACACATGTTAAAAAATTAAGTGTATCAAGTATACTACAGTTTGATTCAAGGTATTAATATAAAATCTCTTAAAAACTGTTAGAAAGGTGTCTAGGCTGATTCCAACTTGTCTTATACTAACCAGCAAAAGAGGTGTCCTTTTCCACAATCCACAGCGGGAGCTCTCAGCAATGGGAAGCTGAGTGTATCAGATCCAGATGTATTTGATCCTTGTTTTGTTAGTCTGACTGCTCTTTCACAGCCTGGGGTAGGACACCATTTAATGGCAGGATTATTTTCAACAAAGGCCTGTTTAAATAGCAATAACAAAACATAAAAGAAAGTATTTCAACTCTAAATTCTAATACAGAGTGTACCTGTATGGTAATTTAAAGCAAAAGAAAAAAAAAGAATGAATACAGGAGTTGTTCATCTCTTAAAAAATACTTAAAATAGTCCAATAAAGTACTGAAAGAAATTATTAAGAAGGAGAAAGTGGCAATTAACTTAGTAACAACATGATTTTTTAAATTTATGTATTGTTTAATCTAAAAACCAGATGAATGATAAAGTAAAAATGTAATTATTCACACAGAAAATTTGTAATTAAAAATGTTTCCTCATCCAATGTGCTACTTTTCTGATAAAATCTAAGTAGAATCTTGTGTGTAATTATTTGTTGTATTAGAACAGTAAATTTCTGAATGTTATCCCAGCAATACATAAAAATCAGTATTATGATGCCTTCTAGGTTACAAGCTAGACTTCTTTTTTTAGAAATGCCCATATTAGGACTTAGACCTAGAAAAATCTATACAAGGCAGTTAAAATGTAACTTTTAAATTACACAAAAAAAGAAAGTAACCTGCATACACTTCCCCATAACTCCTGAATGAAGATAAAGACACGATAAAAGATGAAATAAATATCATAATTCATTATATGAAACCACTACTTGGAATTAAAAATAATAAATTTCCTAGTTGAGAAACTTTATTTCTAAGTACTTATATTTAGGAGTACAAAATATAATGTCCTTTGGAAAACTTAAAAGTAGATACTTTCTAATTTGAACTTTATCTTGATCAGTTATAAAAGTACAACAGGAAAATTAGCAAATAGTTCTGAGTAATAATTTTATTTTATTTTTGTAAATGACTAATACTTTAGCCTTTCACTTCTCCTGTTATTCTAAAATAATGCTTTATAGTTTAAAACTTTAATTAATGCCACCATACCTTTATGAAACTTTTCTAAGAAACAAAAGTTAGAGCCCATTATTTTGTGTTTTCAAAAATAAAACAAAAAGAATTAATTTGCATGTTATAAAAGTTTAATAAAATTAAAATTATGGAAATCAGACTGACAGTTGGCAGCATACCTTAATATCAAACTGTAGATATCGCTTGTCCATCTCCTTTGAAACTACACTTTCTATGATATCCACAGGCACAAGTTGGAAGCACTCATATGCGGGGCAGAAAATGTTGTGAGCTTCACCTTCTTGAATTTTCAGATTTAAAAACCTATCATCAATTGACAGCAAAAGGGAAAGAATATAAGTTACGTGTACATTCTAAGAATTTTTTCTTTATGTTAAATTTTCTGTTAGAGTATAATTAAAATAATACAACATATGGCATATCAATTATAATACTTATTATTTGCTGAGCCATTCATTTTATATAGGAATATGTATGTATACACATATATATACAAATACACTAATAGGTTTTATATAATTGTACATGTATCTGTTTTGCTTTATCCTCTCTAAAAATTTGAAACAATGATTTTATTTAACATTAAAAATTCAGAAACAAGTGGCTTGGAAAGGTCATATTCAATTTTCAATATTCCATACCTTTAAATAAAACGGTACGATGGCACAGAAATTAACCATAGATTTTAGGGTGGCTTTAGAATACAGCATGACTTTTTGAAGAAAAGGTTTTCTCATAGTATTTCATCTAGATGAATATTAAGATGAGTTTTATATATTACTTTAGGTACACTAGTTGAAGTAACAAAGTGTCAGGAATTCAGCCCAAGGTTAGATTAAGTGGTTAAGAGCAAGGTTTTGAGTTAGAAAATTCCAGGTTGCCACCAATAAATTATATGATCTTAAGTAATTTAACTGTTCTGAGCCTCAGTTTTACCATATGTAAAATGAAGATAATAATATATCCTTCCTACTGTTGTTAAACAGATTACATACATGAAAAATTTGCATGGTGCCTGGCATAGAATAAGAATTCATAAATTTTAGCAAGGATTACTACTGCTATTGTTGTTTGATACCGCCTGTGGAAAAGCAAGAAACAAACTTTTGAAGTGAAGATTACTGCATACTGGATTTAACACTTACACCTAAAGAAAATAAATGGAAAATCAGACAATTAAATTACATCTCCCTAGTCATCACCATCAACTGTTTGATTATTCCATTAACTATAGTATCTTTTTCCTTTCGTTCTCTCAGTCTCTTAATTTCATTGCACTTAAAAAAAAAAATCAACCTTATTGAGACCTCATCAGACCTGCTCCTTATGCTCCATCATCTTCTTCCACACCCTCCTCTTGGCACTTCATAGAAAACAGTCTCCATTAGGCAGTTATCCCTCTTGAAGTCCTCTCTACCATACTCAAAACCTAATAATATCTTTAGTAGTAGCTTTAGCTATCTTTGCCCTCTTCCCACTCACTTCAGTGAAAGAGGGCTTCATTTTTTACTCCCAGGCAAATCCTCACATCATCTGGCCAGCTCTGGGACTTGCACTACCCATTAACCTATCCTTTTTCTCTCTTACTCTCTAATGGCTCTTATCTTGGGGCACAACAAACATGTTTAAGTTTTTCACATTCTGAAAACCCATTCTAACCAAATGTCCCTCTACAGTTTTACTTTCCTTTCCTTTCACATCAAAGTTTCTTAACAAAATAGTTTATGACAATTTGTCTTTCTTTCAAGTCCATCTCATTCACTTTTTTTTTTTTTTTGAGACAAAGTCTCACCCTTTTGCCCCAGCTAGAGTGCTGTGGTGTCAGCCTAGCTCACAGCAAACTCAAACTCCTGGGCTCAAGCAATCCTTCTGTCTCAGCCTCCCAAGTAGGCAGGGCTACAGGCATGTGTTACCATGCCCGGCTAATTTTTTTCTCTATATATTTTTAGTTGGCCAATTAATTTCTTTTTATTTATAGCAAAGACAGGGTCTTGCTTTTGTTCAGGCTGGTTTCGAACTCCTGACCTTGAGTGATTAGCCTGCCTCCCAGTGTGCTAGGATTATAGGTGTGAGCCACCGTGCCCAGCCCCATTCACTTCTTGACCTGTAGCATTCTGGCTTCTATCGGTCTACATTGGTGGCTGGCTCTCAACAAGGCTATAATTACTCATTAGCCCAATGTATTCAAGACTTCTAAGTTTTTATCTTCCTTGACTTCTCTGGTGCATCAGAGAATAGTTCCTTCTTTCACAGCTGAACAGTTCCTTCTTTCAAATTCTCTCCTCCCTCTGGCTTCCAGGAATTCATTTCTTTCTTGGCATTCTTCTTACTACTGGTAGCTCCTTGTTCATTTTTCATTAGTGTCTTTTCTGCTCCCGATACTTCATATTTTATTGTTTCCTGGGTTTTCACCTCAAAAGTCTTACCTTCCCATTCCATACAATCTCCCTGGGTGACCTACATACCCCTAACTTAAACTATATGCTAATGACTCCAAAATTCAAAGCCCAGATCTCCCTCCTTAGCTATATATCTTAAGTATACAGAGGGTATTTTCACTTAAATGTTACACAGGCATTTTAAATTCAACATGTTTTCAATTTTCCCCTCTATTCTCAATATGATTTAAAAACTATACCGCCTCCACAAAACTCTGATATATTCCAATGGAAGGGCATTCAATATGTCAGTTCCCAGTTAAACATTATTTGTATTACTCTGGATACTAGGGAAAATATATTGGTAGGAGAATGGATGAAACACCCAGGAGAACTGCTGCAGGTAGAGTAGCAGTTCTCAAAATATGATCTGCGGAGCTGTCGGGCTTCCTGATACCTTTTAGGAGGTTTATGAGGTCAAAACTATTTTCATAATGATACTAAGACTTTATTTGCTTTTTTGGCTTAAGCAAATCAATGGAATAAGCATAATTAATTTTATTAAACCTGGACCCTCAGTATACATCTTTTGGGTATTCTGTGCAAAGAAATGTGAAGTAAACATAGTGAACTTCTGCTGCATACCAAAACATGAAGGTTATGTCAAGGAAGAGCTCTCAGGAGATTGCTCGAGTTGCAACTAGACATACTTGTTTTGTTCATTAAACACTATTTTTATTTGAAAAAATGACTATAAACAATGATTATTCAGACTTGGGTATACGGCAGACATTTTTCTGAAAATGAATTAAATGAGCCCATCACTTCAAGGAAAAAACAGATAGTATTTGTTGGCAATGACAAAAGTCAAGACTTCAAGTAAAAGTCAGAATTCTGAAAAACTTTTAACTATTATCATGAGCTTGACAGCTTCCTAATACTTAGAGACTTTTCTGATGGGATTGGTGGTAAAATTAACTAACATGATTTTTCACCATATTTATGTGTAGAGAAATATGTCAACACTGGAGGATATGCGTAACTCAGGGAAGCAATATTTTCTACATGACCAATAAATGAAGTTACAAGACCATGCATGTTAATAAGTGCTCATCATACTATTCAAAGTGTAAGATTGATCAATGGATTTTAATGTAACAAGTACAAGAGGTCAACTGATAGCTTCAGATTTTATACTAAATAACCATTAAAACACTATGACTTGTTGAGTTTTGATGTGTATCAAAAGTATCCACAATTATCTGAATATGCTATTAATATAATTCTCTCTTCCACCTACACATTTGTATCAGGCCAGACTTTCTTTATCTATGTCAACCAAAATAATACATTGCAATAGACTGAATACAGAAGCAGATATGAGAATATAAGCTAGATATTAAGGAGATTTGCAAAAATGTAAGACAATGCCCCTCTTCTCATTAAAAAAAATTTTTTGAAATAGCTATTATTCATAGTAAATGTTATTTATATTAATATGTATTGGGTTTATTATTATTTTTAAATGAATTAATAAATATTAAATATTTTTCAGTGTTTATTTCTAATATACTACATATGGGTAGATATAATCCATACAAACAAAAGTTCTTTGGAATCCTCAACAATTTTTAAGACTGTAAAGAGGTCTCAAGACTAAAATTTAGAGAACTGCTAACTGTAGAGTTCCCTTTTCACATAACAGGAATCTCTTCCTTTTAGCTATGAATAGGTTCCCTGGAAAGTTAGATATAGTTCATTTTAATATTTATAGCCCCTTATCAAAGTGTATAGTTTGCTTAGACATATAACATGATCATGTTTTGAATTTCATGCATTATAAATATATCATAGCAGATTTAATCATCTCTGGGGAATTAAATGACAGAACTGAGAAGACTTCATTGAAAATAGGATCAGTTCCCTGTTAGACATGTTATTAATTCTCATCAAGATATAATTTTACACTAAATTTATGAGTGGAGCGTGGAGTTTATGAGTGTCAGTGAAAGATAAATCTGGAGCAAACTTTACATTTTTATCTTGTAGGTCAGCTCCACAGATGATATCACAGAGAGGCTCTCTCTGCTTATTAGAGTGCTTAGGAAGATGATTAAATAAATAACATTTACTGAATGATTATTATGTGCAAGGCCTTGTTTTAAGCAGTTTACATACATTAAGTCACTTAATAAACTGACAATAATCCTAAGAAGTACTTACTGTTATCACCATTTTGTAGATTAGAAATCTGAGGTACAGGCAGGTTACCATTTACTTAAAACAATGCCTAATAAATGGCAGAGCTGGAATTCACAACCCAGTAGTCTATTATACACAGAACCTGAGCTTGTATCTTAATATTAGGAAGGAAATTCTATTCTAGGTAGAAAATAATACCTCCTTTTTTTAAGCCCTTGGTGTAGATGCTTTAAAGCTGCAGTCCCCAACCCCTGGGAGGTGGGTGAGTGAGTAAAGCTTCAACTGTATTTATAGTTGCTCCCCATCGCTCACATTACCACCTTAGCTCTGCCTCTTGTCAGATCAGTGGTGGCATTAGATTCTGCATTATAGTGAGCTGTATAATTATTCCATTACCTATTACAATGTAATAATAATAGAAATAAAGTGCACAATAAATGTGCTTGAATCATCCCCAAACCATTCCTCACCCCCACCCCTCTGCCCCAGGTCTGTGGAAAAATTGTCTTCCATGAAACCAGTCCCCAGTGCCAAAAAGGTTGGGGACCACTGCTTTAAAATATTAATATCTGGCTGGACTAATGAGATAAGGGTTGGGAAGAGTAAGAAAGATTGAGGGGCTTTCAAACTATCTGAGGACCTTTAAAAATTCTTTCTCGTTTTTTAGAGAAGAGTTTCTTTTTCTATATGGCTATAAAAAGTCTGCAATTAATTTAAAAATAACTCTATCAACATATGAATCACCCAACATGAAAGTTGTTTTATGGGTGCGTGATTTGACAAGAACTTGCAGGGGTGGGGAAAAGAATTCTAGGTAGGCTGGTAAGGCAGCAGCAAGGAAACCAATAGTTAGATCTTTCAAATTTAAATCTTACCATAAACTTCTCATAGCTAGTTGTGATGAGTATGGGAAATGGTTCCTCTGATCAAAGTCAGATGAGGAAGGTCAATGAAGTTCAAAAAAAAATGAAGTAAATCCCTGTGGGGCTCAGTTTTCACATAGAAACCAAGATCAACAGTTACCTTGGCAGAACTCAGGTCATGCTTCCTCATACCAGTACAGTTAACAGTTTTAAGCTAAATAAAGTACTCTACCTGGGGAATATTTTATGCCTCCAGAACTAGGTCAAGGATTCTTATGGATTGTGAGCTCTGACCCTTGCCAATTAGTTTACCTGAAGCAGCTGCGCTGATTTGATCCTGCCTAATTAGGCTGAGAGTAGAATCTAGTTATGTTTTAAAACAACCACATACTCTTATTTATTCTGACTTTTTAAAAAGCAGTAGTTTTTCCCCCCTCCAAATGAAATGTTGCCTCATACTCCAATTTGGAAAACAGATAAAGAAAATACACTGCAAATGAAACCAGAATGACACATCAGTGATTGACTACAGATTGAGGAGCAAGGAGAGATAAGAGGGAGATTGAGAAAGGCAGAAGGGTCAAGAGGAAATGAGCTAACTTTTGAAAGTGATAGATGTGTTCATTACCTTGACCGTGGTGACAGTTTTAAGGGCACATATACATATATGTCAAAACTTATCAAATTATTTATTTTAAATGTGTTACCCCAACAAAGCTGTTTAAAAAAAACCCCAGAAAACAGGTTTTTACTCTCTCACTCACATACTGTTTCCCAGATCCCGACACTTGGTACCCAGTACTCCATGAAAAAATAGGTTGAAAACTTCTGATTTTTAAGATTTCCTTAAATACTGATCACGTAGTTATCAAACAAAAGCTATATGTATCTTCAGAGATAACATTATATTGTTTATAATTATATTGATCTTCATTTGTTTACAAACCTCTCTCAAAAAGTTCAACCTTAGGGCAAAGTTAATGGATGGTGAGAAAGCATAATCTTGGCAACGTAATGGGAAGGGCACATACATAAACGTGAGAAGCAAAACAAATTTTCCATTTGTAAAATATAGCCAACTGTGTCTAGCAGAGACATTTAACTTTAAATTCACTAAAAATAAAAATTTAAATATTCACATGCTTACAGATTTTCAAGGCTATTTGCTTCTCACAAAAATTCAAAGATAGCACAAAAACAAATGCTTAAAATCTCTGGGATATAAGATAGAAACTGAGTCTTGATATTTAGGTATAAGCTTGAAATTAACATTAGATTATTTTAATATAAATTAAAATACTAAGAAAAATTATTTTTATATATAATACTTGCCCAAAGTACCTTACATTAAGTTAAATAGCATTAATTTAAGTAGCTGGGAAGATGTCAAAATAAGCAACACAAAAATATTCTTCCTTAGTGGTAAAGTGTAATACATTTCAGTGTAACCTAGAAACCAATATAAATAATATACATCATTAAATATTGAAAGCAAACAATTTTATTACCAATCAGAGTGTTAACATGCAGTAAGAGATGCTAAACTGCTCATATACTCACGACTCCCAACATCCTCTACAAAAGTCATGTCCACAGGGCATATCCACTGGATCTTCAAATACAGAAATACTGCACATACAAATGTCACACTGAAGATGAAGAAGAACAAAGATTTACAGAGTTATATTTTGAAAAGAGAACAATACATTTGTTTTGTTCATTAGTTTAAAGGCAAAATACTAATAACAGTAATTATAAATTTTAAAAGTTAAGTGTTTCAAAGTTTTATGGACAGTTGAAGTTAGTGTGTCTTTGATTGAATAACAAATACCTTGATTACCTCATTATAAACTATTTTGAGGTTTAAATGTTTTAATGTAAAAGTTAAACTTTTAAATTCCAAATTTATATATTAACCAGCAACTGTGCAGTTGGAAAAGGTAGTACAAGAAATAAATTATTACAATCTATTCAGGTCAAGCTCAAATTGCATGTTGCAAAATAACCATTTTAGTGTCACGTCCTTCACCCTATACTTACTCTTCAAAATGTACAAAAACAGAGTAAATTTTTGTTTTTAATACAGCAACTCAGGATACTCAAAGTAGGCTTTCTACCCAGAGAATCCTGTTATAAAACTATGTTTATAGAAGCTTTACTGGAACAAATAATACATAATTATTACAAACTGTAAATGTTTAAAAATTAGCTTACAAAAAATTTATAAAACATATTCTATTTTTGGTGTGAAGTGACTATCACAAACTCAACTTTTAATATTTCAATATGCTGTATTTGAAACTTTAAGCAACTGGCATTTTTAAGTGAAAATAACGTTGATATTTTCCCCAAACTCTTTTAAGTTTTCTGTGTTCAATGAGAAAAGAAAACTTTTTATTTTTCAATCAATAGTTCAGAGATCACAAAAAATTGTGAGAATAAGTGTTTACCGAAGATTGAAAACAAATGGAATCCTTAAAAAAATCCTTAAAAAAAAAATCTTTGAATCCTTAAAGAAGGGTATAGGATTTTATTACAAGGACACAACCAGATGCTCCATGGTTAATATTAAATCATTTAAAAATTAAAAAGATTAGGCCAGGCGCAGTGGCTCACGTCTGTAATCCTAGCACTCTGGGAGGCCAAGATGGGCGGATCGCTCAAGGTCAGGAGTTCAAAACCAGCCTGAGCAAGATGGAGACCCCATCTCTACTAAAAATAGAAATTAATTGGCCAATTAAAAACATATAGAAAAAATTAGCTGGGCATGGTGGCCCATGTCTGTAGGCCCAGCTACTTGGGAGGCTGACGCAGGAGGATTGCTTGAGCCCAGGAGTTTGAGGTTGCTGTGAGCTAGGCTGACGCCATGGCACTCTAACCAGCGCAACAGAGTGAGATTCTGTCTCAAAAAAAAAGAAAAATTAAAAGATTAAAAATAAAGCTATGATAAGTACAGTGAATACCAAACCATACCAAACTGGTGTCTAAATCCCCAGGAGATAAACTGATTTCATCTGGAGAAGTGACAGAAGAGCGTGTAGTCCTTGGAGTTCTTGGAGAAGGGAGCGTGTCCCAGGCATTATACCCGCTTGGTGGTGGAGTTGGCATTTGAACACCTGATCGTTGGCAGCAGTTCTCTGGGTTGGACATCCAAGCTTCAAGTAATTTCTCCCTGTCCCAGTCTTTGAGGAAAATAGAAAGGATATCTCTCAAAAAACAGAAAATATGGTAATGTTCTAAAAGCTTCATAAGAACAAAAGAAATAGTAAGGATAAATTGAAAAGACAGTAGTCAATTAAGAAAAAAAGTATTTATATGAAAGTAGTAATTGCAAATGAATATCTAGGTATGGCATTTTTATTAATATTTTAAATCTAAACTCTTTTATAACCTACCATGGCTAATGACCACTATGGTCAAAATTCCCAGTAATTTCTACTAATGATCAGAACAGGTGATTTACATATCACTTTTGGAATTTACTGAATTTTTGTTGGCATGGGTTTAATTTAGCCTCTTTACTCTTTCAAGAAAAATATATAATTTTGCAATTGGTCTCACTGGTATCAATTTGTAAAATGATTATGGGTAATTCACTATAAACATGTCAAAATGCCAGTAACAGGTCTTAAAAATCAGTTGATAAACAGCCTCAAAGCAGAAGAAACTTCTGAAGGAATTAGGATTATAAATACAATTTTAGTGAATTAGGTATAAATTCTGTATTAAGTGATCTTAAACCAGGCTAAACTAAAAACAATTATCTTCCTACTGTGTACACTTCTAAAACAGCTAAGTGAAACATGTTGCTACAATGTTCAGAGCCTTAAAAGCCTAACCATTTCATGACAATACATCCAATTATTTTGCTAAGTGTTTACACACATTATTTCATTTATCTCTCCCAGCAACATTTCAATCATTGTTTAGGTGAAGAAACCAAGACTCAGGAAAGTTATATAACTTGCCCAAGCTCACACAGAAATTTGAAAACAATTTCTGTGATTCCAAAGCCTGCATTCCTTCCACTATCACATACTATTTCTCAAGAGTATTAAAGGGTAAATTATTCACTGTGGGCCAATTCTATAAAATTTTATACCTCAAATGCAAAAAACTGTGAAATTTTCCTACACAAGATTTTATTCAACCATACTAAGGCAATGTACTTGATGCTTTAACAGCATAAGTATGACATCCACATGCAATGAAGATAAAGGGAGTGTATTGCCAGCTGAGGAAATGACATGTACAGGGGCACAGACATGTAACAGAATGACTTAAATAGTCCTGTAAAATTGCAGTATAGGTTGCTGTGGTTTGGGAAGATGGAACATAAAACTGGAAATAGGGGTCAGATTATGAAGGAGAAGAAAAATCTAACAACTGAAAAAACTGCATATGAATGCATTACTGAAAACATTGCTAAATGGACCTCAGCATTCTAATAGGTCATTACTTACTGATTAAGATCATGGCCTGTAAGAAATAATTCACCTTCTTGCTACTGCTGATTGTTGCTCTAAATTCTGCATAATTCAAATACTGCACTAGAGACCTAACTTTTCTACTTGTATGACAAATTTATAAGCATATATAAAATAGCCATTTACATTTCTTGCAAACAGCTATGACTTCTACTTCTAAAATGTATGGCATAAAATATGGCAAACCTACTAATTTTATCAGTAGAAAGCAATCTTAATGCTAACCTTTAAAAAATGCATTCCTTTATTTGAATAGACATTTACCAAAGGATTGCTAGAGATGAGAGTACTGAATCCTCCCCTTGGGATTTCTCATAAAAATAATTTTTTAACTTTACTACTTTTAGTTCTGCTGACATAATATAGTATCTTGATGATTCCTTAAAACTTGACTAGTGTGCAGATATTTAAAAATGTGGGCAACAAAGCAAGACTCTGTCTCAAAAATAAATAAATAAATGAATAAATAATGTGATACTGACAGGCATGATGATAGGTAAAGGTTTCCTTTATTGTTTTTTAACAGCTATAGAGATTTGCAGTTATATCAGGCAAAATTAATCTGTTGAGTCCATTTTCACAAAATGTCATCCATTTCAGAAGAGGATAATAGGTAAATTACTTAATCTCCTTATGTCTCAGTTTCTTATCTATTAATTGGGGATAATTACTATCTATCCTGTAAGTTTCATAAAAATTAATTAAATACATGTAATATGATTGAAATAGTGTCTGGCAGATGGGTATCAATAAATGTGACTATGATTAGCTATTAGCAAATTTCAGTTTATCAGACTACTCTGAGTGACCTCAAAATGTGTGGATCATAGTCTCAGGAGTTCTATTAATAATATAAGGATCAGAAATGAAGGCTTTAGCTAGAGGATTTTGGTGAGGAAACATGAATTTACTTTGGAAACTTAAGAAACAGTGTTAAGGAATAAATTATGCCTAGGTAGCAAACAATCAGTTTATCTAGGCTAAAAAATCCTTACTCATAATCTTACTTTGTCTTTTAGAATACGGCTTTGGTTAGCAGGTTTAAAGAATGTGAGAAAAAGGAGATGGCATTAGCCCTTTGAAGAATGATAGGCTAAAATAAATTTTAAAACAACAGAACTTTATGTTACAATGAGGCATAATTTAAGTCTAAATTATTCTGCTGAAGATAGGTTAGTAACTTCAAGAAATCCAGTTAAATAAAAATTGCAATCATAAATGATGGCAAAGCATTTAATTATTAATAAAATGCCTCATTTGGATTTTCATTTTTTATTTACAAATTATTAATATGTTGACTAAAAATATACTTTTGAAAACATAACTTAAAGATTTTATATTAAGGCAATTAGACTGGAAAACTAAAGGGGGCTATGAGAATCAAGGTAGCTTTTCTTTTACTTTTAAGTAAGGCTATAACTATATATTCATTATTTTAAAAGATTTTTGGAAAAAAGTTTGGGAATATTCAATCATTTTGTATTTATTATTTGTGTCAACAGAAAAAAGCTAAACTCTGAAAAATAATTTTAAAGAGATTTATTCTGAGCCAAATTTGAGGACCATGACTCGGAGCCACTACCAAGAGGCCTTGGGCAAGTGGACTCACTGTGGCTGGGTTACAGTTTGGTTTTTATACATTTCAGAGACAGGGGTTACAGGTAAAGCCATCAATCAATATGTGGGAGGCATACATTGGTTTGGCCCAAAAAGGTGGGACATCTTGAAGGGGGGTGGCTTACAGGTTATAGGTGGGTTTAAAAATTCCTTGGATTATAATTGGCTAAAGACATGAAGCTTTGTCTAAAGGCTTGGAATGTTTTAACATAAATTGTTAACCAGAGATAAGCCACCATTTGTTGCATAAATTGAGGACCTGCAGGTTTGTCTTGCATACCCTTAGGCCTCTTAATGGGTTACAAAGGAAGTCTCCAAGAAGGGAGGGCTGCTTGATAAGGCAATTTTGCTTTAGGATATTCCTTTGGCCATGAGGGGGTCCATTCAGTCAGGCATTGGAGAAGGTGTGGGGGGGTGACATTTTAGTTCACATTTGCTAGGTTGAAAAATATCCCTTAAATTCTTTAACTTAAAGTGTACTAAATATACAAACACATGTATAATTATGCATAAAAGTATACATATTATATGCCATGTATATATGCTATTTTTATTATATGTCATGTATTATATGCTATTTTTAGAGCAGGAGCTTTTATTTTGTTAACTTGTCTCTCCTTGCCCTCTTTCTCCATCTTCCCTCCTTATTAGTTGATCCATGTTAGCAACCAAATATCTCTCCTTCCATATTTTTCTCTATGCTAATAACATTATAAACATATACAAATGCACATATAAATGCAGATGCTCCTCTGTTTATGATTTATGTTATGATAAACCCACTGTAAACTGAAAATATCTTTAGTTGAAAATGTGTGGTTGACTGGGAGCTACGGCTCACTGCTACAGTCTGCACTGCAAGAGAAATATGGTTTCTACTGAATGCATATTGCTTTAGCACCCTTGTAAAGTCAAAAAATCAGAAGTTGAATCATTGGGGACTGCCTGTATATATAAAATAATCAGGTTTTCTGCTGATTATTTTACATAAATACAAACTTTACGTCCCTTCCCACTTAACCTCCTGAATATCACTCCAAGTAAACTAGCTTGACACTAATTACTTCTTTTTAACTGCATATTAACCCACTGTGTGAAATAATTTCTGTGTCATGATTATTCAAATATGCCCCTACTTTGTTCACATTTATTTTCTGCCACGACAATAATGCTGCAATATATATCAGTGCACACGTATAAGTACATATTCATATTTAAATTTCCTTGGGATAAATTCCCAGGAATGGGACTAATGAGTCTAAGACCCATCATGCTTTTAAAAGATAATGCCAGGTGGCTTTCCAAAAAGGCTATAAAAATTTATATTTCTGCCAGTAACAAAGTATTAATCCCTTACCAGTTTCCTCTACAGCAGTGGATGTTACAATTCTCTTAAACATTTATAAAGTGATAGTTTACTGTTATTTTATTTATTTTTATTTTTTTGAGACAGAGTCTCGCTTTGTTGCCCAGGCTAGAGTGAGTGCTATGGCGTCAGCCTAGCTCACAGCAACCTCAAACTCCTGGGCTAGAAGTAATCCTCCTGCCTCAGCCTCCCGAGTAGCTGGGACTACAGGCATGTGCCACCATGCCTGGCTAATTTTTTCTATATATATTAGTTGGCCAATTAATTTCTTTCTATTTATAGTAGAGACAGGGGTCTCACTCTTGCTCAGGCTGGTTTCGAAAACCTGACCTCTAGCAATCCGCTCGCCTCTCCCTTCCAGAGTGCTAGGATTACAGGTGTGAGACACTACACCTGGCCTTCACTGTTATTTTAATTTGCATTTTCTTGACAACCACTGAATTTAAACTTTTCCTGTGTTTGTTGGCCATTTGGATTTGTTCTTCTATGAATTTCCTACCCATATCCTTTTATCATTTTCCTATTAGGTTATTTACCAATTTCTTGTCAATTTAAAGGTCTTTGTACACAATAAATATTAACTAATACTGTTTCCAATTCAAAATTTTATTACTTTGCTTACAGTATTTCTATAAAAATTTTTAAAAACTCAATATACTTTAATAAGCCTATATTTTCTTCAGTTTCTTGTTTTGTCTTAGAAACTTAGGTTTTCCTCTGTCCTTAGACTTATATGTAAGTCTTCTAGACCTTCTCCTAAAGTTGATTGATTAATTTTATATTATTTACCCTGTTGATATAATTTTTTCCTTTTTCTTTTTGTATTCAACTTGATTTATAATAATTCAGCTGGTTAGATAGTCATTAGCACCATTTATTAAATCATCTATCCTTTTCCTACTGAATAAGAATAGAATATTAGAATATTTAACTAAAGGGTAGAACTGTAAATTAAATTCCCAAGTATTGGATTCTCTATTCTGTTTCAATGGAATAGTTGCCTTGATATGTGCAAGTGCCATATTGACTGAATTACAGTGGCGTTTAGTATGTTCTATTTTCTGGTAAGGCTAGTTCTCTTCATTGGAACTGAAGGAGTACACCTGATCTCTCTGACTGCCAGGAAACTGAGGAGGAGCTGAATAGGTGGGTATAGCCCTCTTGTTTAGACCTGAGGTTGGGCTCAGAGTACAAGGAGACAGCTGTAGAGAGGATGTCGCCTTGACAAAGAAAAATAAGAAGAAAACCAAACAGAACAGTTAACCAGTAAAACATAGAACTCATCAAGGAGGTAGATGAGAAACTAAACAAATGAAAAATTAATGAGAACATTAGAGAGAATCAAGATTAGCACAACAGACTTCTTGGGACAAAAAAGTCTTAATTTAAAAAAAATTCATGCCGGGCACGGTGGCTCACGCCTGTAATCCTAGCACTCTGGGAGGCTGAGGCGGGCGGATTGCTCGAGGTCAGGAGTTCGAAACCAGCCTGAGCAAGAGCGAGACCCCGTCTCTACTATAAATAGAAAGAAATTAATTGGCCAACTAATATATATGGAAAAAATTAGCCGGGCATGGTGGCGCATGCCTGTAGTCCCAGCTACTCGGGAGGCTGAGGCAGCAGGATCGCTTGAGCCCAGGAGTTTGAGGTTGCTGTGAGCTAGGCTGACGCCACGGCACTCACTCTAGCCTGGCAACAAAGTGAGACTCTGTCTCAAAAAAAAAAAAAAAAAAAAATTAAGTGGCAAAATAAAATGAATGCTCCCATTTGAGACACAAATTGACATTCTTTAAGATCAATGGTAAAGAAATACTTCAAAGCAAAAGTAAAAAAGAACATTTATTAAAAAACCCATAATTGTTCTGATTATTAAGATAATATATGTAATTAAACCCTCATTGTGAAAAGGAAAAAAATTCACAAATCAAACCCAAGGATAGTGGAAGATGCTGATAAAGGTAAAAGTAGAAAGTATATGTTAGGAAATAGAAAAAATGATAGATAACCTATAAATATACTGTAGGAAAAAAAAGATAAAATCTATGAATTGAAAAATGAAAAAAGCTAAGCCAATAACTAGTATAGTTAAGGAAAACTCAGATATATACTTTTCAACTGAAAATGAGATACAGCAATATGTAGAGAGAAAATTAAAAGAACTGTAACAAATGCAATGTCTTTCAAACTGCAAACTTGTATCAGTGCAGAGCTGCTACCTATATTGCCATCTCTTTTATCTCTATTACTCAGCCCAGAGCCTACTTCAAAGTATACTTTCAATAAATATCTGTTGAATGAACAAATGGATATAAAACCGCATGCCAATATTATTAGAATCTTGATAAAGTAGATAGTATTCTAGGAAACTGTAAATGGCTAAAACTGAAGATTCATAAAAAGGTAGTAAATCTAAGTAGAATAATAACTATAGAGGAAACTGAAGAATATAGTAATTATTTCTTTAAAAAGTACAGGGCTCATATGGTTTCATAAGCAAGTTTTTCTAAATTTTCAAGTAGCAATGAATTCTTGTGCCTTTTCATGAGCATAAAGAATGAAAAAAAGATTCCTAGATATTTTTAAAAAGCTATTATAAAAACCTGCAATGCCAAAACCCAACACTTCATTTATAAAACAAATCTTATTTGACATTATCAGTACACATAGTTGGTCATGTAGAATGCAGAATTATAAAATGCAGACTTATAAAAATAATTATACATACATACCTCAAACATTTAATAAAACTTATACATTAATTTACTAATCCTTTTTATGTAAGACAAAAGCCTTTTCTCTAGCCCTCTGCTTCCATCTCTTGTTTCTTGCCTCAAGTATACCCAAAAAACACTGTCTACAATTTCTCATTGTTATTTCTTTAGAGTAAGGTTTAAAAGACACTTAGATAGCAATCTGAATGTAGACTCCTTGTTTTTTATGATCTCCCCCTTCTTTTTTATTTGTTGTTTCACTCACACATAATATCAAAGCAATTTTAAAACTAACTTGCCTTTATCAAGGTCTTCCCAAGCATCCCACTTAAGATTTCAAGAAATACTATTGTTTTACTCATGTTTTATGAATAATGGTCTATCATATTATATAATCACAGTAAGATATACAAGTGGGACAATCAGGTTTGATAAGTGACCCTTGGTAAATATGCAATTCAAGCCAACTACACGGGAATGATGAAAAGTATCCTTCTAGCCAGAAACCGTCAGTCTACATGGCAAAGAAAATCCTGAAAGTCAGTTAATGGTGGTTAAGAGAGCACTTACTGCATTATAATGTCAAAATCTAACCAAAATATTAGAAAACAGGCCAAGTGCAGTGGCTCATGCCTGTAACCCTAGCACTGTGGGAGGCCGAGGTGGGAAGATTGCTCAAGGTCAGGAGTTCGAAACCAGCCTGAGCAAGAGCGAGACCCTGTCTCTGCTAAAAACAGAGAGAAATTAATTGACTAACTAAAAATATATAGAAAAAGTAGCTGGGAATGGCAGCGCATGCCTGTAGTCCCAGCTGCTCAGGAGGCTGAGGCACAAGGATTGCTTGAGCCAGGAGTTTGAGGTTGCTGTGAGCTAGGCTGATGCCACGGCACTCTAGCCTGGGCAACACAGTGAGACTCTGTCTCAAACACAAAAATATTAGAAAACCAAATACAGCCTGACATATATCCCAAGACCAAGTATGCCTTATTATTGGAATGTAAGAACAGTTGAGTATTGGGAAAGATAATTTATAATACCAATGTATCAAAGGAGAAAAATCAGTATTATCATATTTTTAAAGATTTGGAAAAGTGAGACAACTTGAAAAATTACTCCTGAATTTAAAACAAAAAAAGAGCCTTTAAGTAACAAGAAAAATATACTTATTTAACATGATAAACAGACTCTGTTTCAAACCAATAGCCTATTTCTTAATTTAAAACACTAGAGCCATTCTCAGGATTTCAATTATCTATTCACTAATGCATTATAAGCATCTATTTCCTGCCCAAATGATTCTGAGCTCTAGACAATTTCTCCATTTGTATTTCTCAAAGTTTATTGCTTGGTACACAGTTAAGAAACAAGCTGGTGACTGAATGAATGAATTTCTACTTAAGCCAAGAAAATAAGCGTCACTAATGATGAATGTTACACAGGAGTGCTGTCCAATATAATTAAACCAAATATAAGATAAGGATAAGCCGGGGGCAGAATTACCATTATTTATAAATGATATGATTGTCCTCCTAGTAATCCTAAGAAAACCACAAAGGATTTGTCAAATATAATAAATAGAGTTCCACTTCTAGTAATGGTAAATTAGCTCTTATCAGACTACTTGTCCTACAGATAATAGCTATAAATGTTGAACAAAATATATAAATTACAACTATGTAAAGATACTAGAGAGCAACCAAAAGCAGGCAGAAATTGGAGAGGAGTTGACACTTGGCAAAACTAAAAAAGCAGCATATGCATCTCTGTTTCTACAAGTTTTTGCCTGTGGGCAGACCTTATTTGGCACGGGGATAGAAGCTGGAAATTTTACTAGCTTAAAGAATCTGAAAAATTAGAGAGGATATCCTAGAAAGTCACAGATAAGAAGCCCACATTTTGGAGGCAAACACTCCAAATCTCTAACTGATGCCTAATATGCCTACAACAATATATCATTCCAAATATCTAAGATACAATTTCAAATTACTAGATATACGGAAAACCAGGAAAATATAAGAAAACGCAACAGTGGAGACCAACTCCAAGGTGATATGTTGAAATTAGTAACCATCATGTATTTAAATGATAACTTTATGATCAAGGACATAAAGGAAAATAGTGTGTAAAGAACAAAAAGAAGGGAAATTCAGTAAAGAAACTGAAACTATGAATTGGCTTAAGGAAGAGGTTAGAGATGAAAAATAGATGAGAGGAAAAATTTGACGAACTTGGAGATAAGATCAATAGAAAAGACCCAAACTGAAGAACAGACAAAAAAACATGGACTAGTTTATTTAAAATACATATGGCTATTTAAAGTAAAAATTATTTTTTTGCTTTAAAAATTATTTTCACATACGAAATTTATAAGGTACATAATATGATAGCTATAGCATAAAGAACGGTGTGATGGTCTCATATATAGTTGCAAGATGCTTACATTTTATGTGAAGTGGTATTATATTAATTCTAAGTAGAATGTAAAAAGACAAGAATGTATACAGTAGCCCAGAGAGCAAGCATTTTTTTTTTTAAAAAAGCAACATGGAATAGCCCAACAGACAATTATAATCAAATTCTACAGTTACACAATTAATTCAAAAGAGAGCAGGGAAGCAGGAACAGAGGAACAAAAAACAAAACGGAAAAAAAAAAAAAAAAGACCAGTGAAATGGAAGACTTAAATCCAACCACAGCAATATTTAGATTAAATGTAAGTAGACTAAATAGTCCAATGGAAAGGTAGAGGATATTAGAATGGATGAAGAAAGCAAGACTCAACTATATGCTACCCATAAGACATGGAAACAGCATAAGAAAGCTGAAATGGGCCGGGAGCAGTGGCTCACGCCTGTAATCCTAGCACTCTGGGAGGCCAAGGGGGGAGGATTGCTCAAGGTCAGGAGTTCGAAACCAGCCTGAGCAAGAGCGAGACCCCGTCTCTACTATAAATACAAAGAAATTAACTGGCCAACTAACATATATATAGAAAAAATTAGCCAGGCATGGTGGTGCATGTCTGTAGTCCCAGCTACTCGGGAGGCTAAGGCAACAGGATTGCTTGAGCCCAGGAGTTTGAGGTTGCTGTGAGCTAGGCTGATGCCATGGCACTCACTCTAGCCTGGGCAACAAAGCGAGACTGTCTCAAAAAAAAAAAAAAGAAAGCTGAAATGCTCTATTAATATGAGATAAAGAAAAATAACAGTAAAAAAGAGAAAAAGGGCCATTTCATCATGAGAAAAGAGAAAGATATAATCATAAATGTATATGAGCCTAATAGAGTTTCTAAATACATTAAACAAGTTAACAGTTAACAGCATTAAGAAAGAAATATATACAAATCCACATTCCTAAAAGAAAATTTTAACATCCTTCTCTCAAACTGATAGAATTAGTCTTTAACTTTTATTAAAGACACTGACAATTTAAACACTACCACTGACCTTAATTCACATTTATGGACACTACACTGAACATATGCCAGGCCATTAAACAAGTCTCAACAAATTTCAGAAGACTGAAAACTATTAAAATTGAAGTGAAAATAATAAGACATCCAGGAAAATCTCAAATATTTGCAAAATAGTGTATATCATTCTAAATAACATAAGAGAATGGAGAAAGGGAAATGTTAAAATATTTTTAAGTGAATGATAAAAAAATATATACCATACAAATTTGGGACACAACAGAAAAAACAGTAAAAAAGATATGAATGATAAATCGCAAAAAGAAATATAAGTATCCAGTAAACATGAAAAGATATTAGACATCTTACTTGTAATTTAGAAATGTAGAATTTTAATTAAAAGCATATTGTTCTGAGCTTGTAATTTCACTGCCAAGAATTTATCCTAAGTAAATAAATGGATGGATGCACAAGGGTGTTAATCACAGCATTATTTACAATAGAAACAAGAAAAAATGGTACAACTAATCAATAATAGAGCACCATATGCTTATATAATTGGAAGATTATGTAGCCAAATATTTATTGATATGGAAAGCATTATATCAAACATTTACTTTAAAAAACATATTACAGAAATGGCATATGTAGATTAGTTCTACTACTGTTAAAAACAATGGTAACTTCCCTGTGTCCTACTGGATTTCTTGTCACATAGATGACATACTACTACTTTTAGAATTGTATAAAAATCATTAGGCTGATTTTTAGTTTAAAAATAACTATAAAAAAGTTCACTTTTCCTCCTATTAACTTATTTTACTATTTGAAAACTATTGTCAAAAAATATTTCTTCATGACTAAATTAGAAAACATTCTTTTTGATAGATCATTTTCTATAATCTGACAGTTTACTACATCTGGAATGCACGTCCTATACAGTTCCTCAAACTTCCTCACTGCTGCTATTCAAAATGTTAGCAATGGGGCATAGTACAAAGATCATGCTTTGGAATTAGGCAGTCTTGAGTCCAAATTCCAGATGTGTTACTTATTTAACTATATGGACTTGAATAAAATCCAGGATAATTATATCCACTTTGATTCTAATACTTTCAACTCTCAATGTTTGTAAGGCATTTAGTATAGGGTCTACAACACAGAAGGAATTCAATAATAATAGAATTAAGTGCTATTATTTCTTAAAACTTTATCTTTGGAATAAAGTAATTACGAACTAATCCAAGATTAAGTGCCATCTCCCAAATTTACTTTAGCTAAGCACATGCCACAACAATTTCCTCATATATAGTCATTAAAAGTGGTAATTACAACTGCTATTGAAAATGTTTAGGACGTCATGTGAAGAAATTCTAACAAAAATAAATTTATATTGTATAAAAATGTGTCACATATTATCAAAAGTATGAGGCATACAATGTAAAAATAATTTTCTTAGGATAGCATGATTACTTTTGAAAAATTTCTATTATGTCACTTATTTTTTTTTTTTGAGACAGAGTCTCACTTTGTTGCCCAGGCTGGAGTGAGTGCCGTGGCGTCAGCCTAGCTCACAGCAACATCAAACTCCTGGGCTCAAGCAATCCTGCTGCCTCAGCCTCCCAAGTAGCTGGGACCACAGGCATGTGCCACCATGCCCGGCTAATTTTTTCTATATATATTAGTTAGCCAATTAATTTCTTTGTATTTATAGTAGAGACGGGGTCTCGCTCTTGCTCAGGCTGGTTTCGAACTCCTGACCTTGAGCAATCTGCCTGCCTCGGCCTCCCAGAGTGCTAGGATTACAGGCGTGAGCCACCGCGCCTGGCCTATGTCACTTTTTAATAAAGGAAAAAAACAACTATGTAATTTATATACACAGATATTAAATAAGCTAAATTTTCATGTTATCTACCCTACTACAAATACTGTTCAGCACAATTTCTGTTTGATTCTATCACCTCAGTCTCATTAGAAAATATTTACTTAATGCTTTTTTATGTCCCATGCACTATGTCAGACAGTGGGGATACAATTATAGGAAAAATTGGACACAATTCTTATCTTCATGGAACTTACAGTCTAGCAAGGAGAAAGATATTAGTAAAATAAACATATAAACAACAACAAAATCACGACTGTCAGAAGCTCCATGAAGGAGAGGTAGAAAATCCTAGTCAGGGAGGTCGGAGAGGACAACCCTGGGGATATGGCATGGAGTGAACATCTACAGGATAAGTGGGAGTTAACTAGGTGAAAGAGGGAGGAAAAGACATGTTAGACAGATGGAACACAGAATGTTCAAAGGCCTTTGGCAGGAGGGAAGATGGTATCCTTATGAAATTAAAAAGATTAATGTAGCTGGAGCATGAAGATCTGAGGGGAAGTACTGTGTGAGATGAGGATAGAGAGACTGGCAGGGGATTGGTCACATAGGACTTCTCATAAATACTTCTATCTTCAGCTTAGGAATGATAGGAATTCAATGAAAAGTAGAGATTAGGGAGAGCAAGCACAGGTTGTCATAATTAGATACAAAAAATTATTCTTTTCAACATACAAACAAATTGGATAGGGAAAGAATGGAAGGAAGGTAAACCACAC
Source organism: Microcebus murinus (assembly GCF_040939455.1). Classification (NCBI taxonomy): domain Eukaryota; kingdom Metazoa; phylum Chordata; class Mammalia; order Primates; family Cheirogaleidae; genus Microcebus; species Microcebus murinus. The sequence goes on from NC_134112.1 coordinate 46,809,690, forward strand.
AAGAGGCTATTGCATAGTCTAAGCGAGTGATGATGACAAATAGGGCTAGGTGGTGGGAGTAGAAATTAAGAGACAGAAAGAAATTTAAGATCTGGGAGGTGAAATCAACAATTCAGTGATGATAGGATGGGAGGGGAAATGTCAAAGCTAGTGTCCTAGGTTTCCACCTTGAATACCCAGTTGGTTGGCTGGTACTGTTATGTATGGAGCAAGGGAACACCAGAGAACCAGGTACATTTGGAAGAGCATTATTTTAGTTTTAGACATGATGAATTTAAAGTGCTCTTGAGATATACTGGAAGAGCTTTCAAAGAGGCAGTTATATACTGTGTGAGGTATTAGGTTCAGAAGAGAGGTCTAGTCCAGAGGGAGAAATCTATACTTACAAAACCCTTAGGAGAACATAACATTTCCTAGGAAAGGAGTAGAATGAGAACCGAAGATATGGAACACCAGTGTTTAACCGACCATAGAAGACAATAGACTTCCAAAGGAGTTAAAAATAATGTTTTAATATAAATTTATTCTAAGCACAAGCAAATTTGCTTTGGGCTCATATTTTGTAAATTTCATTTATTTTCTCATTAGGTAGTATTCAATTACATAAATTACTTTTATTACTGGGGAAATAGAGATGCCCTTTGTATTTCTAACATAGTCCTCCTTAAAATTGAATTACTATTTAGTATATACTGTCAGATATTTCTGCCTTCTACTTAATCTAGATCAACTTCATTACCTTGGGACTAAATTTGACAACAGATAGCATAATACTCAAATCTATTTTCCTGTGTAAAGCTGAATGAATGTTACCAAGGATACAATCTATAAATCTTCCCAATAGTTCAGTTTAATAAATCTAAAAAGGAGCCTGTCCTGGCATTAAGAACATTTGTAGTAAACTGTAGCTCTGTGCACTATTTTACTCACCAACATCATTTATCTCTGTAAATCTTATTTGATTATCAAATATTACTGATAATATTGAAACAATACAGAAGAGATGCTCATTTGAAAAATTGCATTAGTCTATATTTTATGCTTTAATAGGGAGATGCAATATAGAACACTTTAGTAAGTTATTAAACAGTTATCACAGACTAGACAAATGCCAACTAGGAAAATTCAGTTGGATTTTGCCTCATTAGAATTTCCTCTATTATGTGAAAGAAGTAACTTAGGGAAGTATCAATGGATTAAAAATGGAATTGATCATTTACTAATACTTAATGATACAATGTATAAAAAATAGGGATGACAATGTTTCTAATTATAGTGAATCTACTGGTAAAGTGAGACTTAGATTCTATGAGATATTGTAATTTATGAGTTATTATACATTATATTATCTGGCCAAAGATAGATAGCTGTGGCAGAGATGTCTACCTGTACAGAGCAATGCTACAGCGAACAAATGTTGTTTGTAGTTAGGTGTGGCCAAGTGACTATAATCCATGATAAGTTAGGGTATACTTTAAAATAACTAAAGGAGTAGAATTGGAATGTACCTAACACAAAGAAATGATAAATATATGAGGTGCTGGATACCCTAATTACCCTGATTTGATTAATTCACATTGTATGCCTGTATCAAAACATCACGTGTACTGTATAAATATGCATGACATTATGTACCTATAATAATTTTTTAAAAATGTAAATAAAGAGATTGCAATATTCTATTTTAAATGTATTACACATATATGCATGGCATATAATAGGCACAGACCTTCCAATGGGAAGGGTCTCAGTGGAGACTTGGGAAGAAACACTCAGAAAAGCTTTTCTAGAAGAGGTGATTTCTAAGGATAAGTGGAGTGGGTAAAGAAATGGGGAGACACTGACAGACCAGGTAAACATGTTTATGTCATAAAGTCTACTAAAAAATTTGGATGATTTTAAGTCTGCAGACAGCCAGTGAAGGGTTTTCACCAGGGGAGTAATATGGTCAGATTTGCATTTTTAAAAGGATAATGGCAATATGAACAAGTAACTGGGTGAAAGAGGAATGACAAAACTGGAGACTAGGGCTCAGGACATTACAATTTAGATGAAAAATAGTGAGAACCAGAATTTAAGTTAGTGGCAGTGGGAATGGAAAGAGCTGGGGAGGTTGAGGGGAGGCTAAGGTATATTTAGGAAGAGAAATGATGGGACTGTGGCCAAACATAATAGAAATGGAGGAGTAAAGTATGACTTTCAAGTTTCTGGCAAGGAAAATTAGGTGAATATGGGTGTCTACTAATTAAGACAGTGGGAAAAATGACAAGTTCAGCTGTGGGCATCCTTAGATTGAAGAGAAAATAATAAATAAGCATTTAAAAATACAGTCTAATATACTTGATTAAAGTCAGGTGGTAGATATAATGTTTATTTTTCAAGTGTTTTTTGAAACCATTGATTTCAATAGATAAATGTGTATAGCAATGTTTCTCAGAGTGGTCCACTTGTTAGACTTGTTTACAACACATATTTTTATGCCTCACCCTATACTTAATGACTTAAGACTCTCTGGAATTAGTCCTAGGAATCTATCTTTCATTTCACAGGCATTTTTTATTTATACTAAAATTTAAAAGCCATCAATATTTAAAGTAGGAAAAGAATGACAATGTAGACTGTGGGAAACATCAATATTGAAGGTAGTGACTCTGGAGGGTAATATACTTAATTATTAACAGTGGTGGTCAATGTGTGAGTTTTAAATTTTCTTCTGATCAAAAGATTACATAAAAATTTTGGAAGGTGGCATTCTATTTTAGTATAGACACAATAAAGATTTATAGCTAACACAGATAGCTAGAGCCTCAAGATAACTAGAATAGTTATTTACCTTTCTTTTTATGATGTATTTTTAATTTTTATTTTTTTAATTCAGCATTTACCTTTCTTTCTCTTTTAAAAAATATTTTAAAATAAGAAAATACTTTTCTTTAAAACCAGCCAATATGTCAAATATCACATGTGTAATGAGAGAGTCCAACATAGCATGTGACAACTCCCAGAATGTCTGCTTTAAGAATCACAGAGAACTTAGGACAAGTGAAATAAAGCTGGTTATGTTTAAAAACAAAATGAAAAACAAAAGAAAAACAAAAAAACCCTTAAAAGGGGCAGTATATTCCTGACTTGGCACTTTAACTTCACTCTTTGTGTTTCATAGGGAAAATTAGCTTTTACATAAAATAAATACAATTGACATACTAATAGCACCATTCTTAGGTATTTAATTGAACTATTACAATTTTATGTTTGAATAACTTCAGTAAAAATTACTGTCAAGACGAGGACTAGGGCTACAGATTTCAATGCCCATTCTCACTCAAATCAGATATTACTTCTACAATAAGACAATCTATAAGTTAATTTAGCAGCTCAATGTTTAAAAAGAAATTTCCAATTTATCCTCATTGATTTATAGCCAGTTTACAATTCAAAATACAAAATTTTATGAGGGGAGGCCGAGGCAGGCGGATTGCTCAAGGTCAGGAGTTCAAAACCAGCCTGAGCAAGAGCGAGACCCCGTCTCTACTATAAAATAGAAAGAAATTAATTGGCCAACTGATATATATATAAAAAAAAATTATCCGGGCATGGTGGCGCATGCCTGTAGTCCCAGCTACTTGGGAGGCTGAGGCAGGAGGATCGCTTGAGCCCAGGAGTTTGAGGTTGCTGTGAGCTAGGCTGACGCCACGGCACTCACTCTAGTGGACAACAAAGTGAGACTCTGTCTCAAAAAAAAAAAAAAAAGAAAAAAAAAAATTTTATGAGGAATTGAGTATTGTAGTAATTACCACACACACGCACGCACGCACGCACACACACACACACACACACACACACACACACACACCAATTCAGGCTTATTTAACAAACCATTATGTTTCATATTAAAATTTTAAAAAGCTATATCTTAACTCTGAAAAGTTTCAAAAGGCACTCATGTTATCAGAAACATAAAACGTTTTTTCTTTCATTACCATGAGCTCGAAGTAAAGCTTCAGCAGTAAACAGAGGAGCCTGAAGCATGTCTGCAGTTTCCACAATGAGCATATCTTTCAATCTACGAAGATCCTGAGGCCTTAATCCTTCATATGGCTTTGAAAAGAAAAAAAAAAAGTTAAATTGGTCATTGTACTCTCAGAAAGTATGAAAATACATATAAATAAATATATAGTTGGCCCCCCATATCCATGGTTCCTTAAAACCATGGATTCAACCAACCATGGATTGAAAATATTTAGGGAAAAAAATGGTTACGTCTGTACTAAACATGTACAGAGTTTTCCTGTTATTATTCCCTATAAAATAGAGTATAACAACTACTTACATAGTATCTATATTGCATTAGGTATTATAAGTGATCTAGAGATGATTTAAAGCATAAGGGAGGATATGTGTAGGTTATATGGAAATACTATATACTATTTTATATAAGAGACTGGAACACTGGCAAATTTTGCTATCCAAGAGGGTCCTGGAACCGATCCTCCATGGATACTAAGGGATGACAGCATTTGATTACCATTTATTTTATCTTCCAGTTTCAATATGGTTATTGAAGTTTAAGAAGGCTTTTTTATTCTCCACCACCATGGACTTCAAACTACCCTTTCACAAGTCTCTTTTAAATGGGAAAGCAGATGCTGAGGCTCATGTACCTTATCATTCTAAAAATAAAAGTATCATATTATAATGGCAAGGCCATCTTACTTTATAGTTTTAATAATTGGATAATACAAAAAGTATTAGAAACAAAAACCCATAATTCCGCCAATGAGCAATAATCATTATTAAAGTTCTCTTGTATTTTTATCCAGTCTGTTCGTTTTGCAAATCAATTGAGAAAAGTGACTATGCCATACTATATAGACTTCTTTCTGGTAAACATGTCATCTATTTATGAATGTTCTTTAACACCCCTTTGTTTTCTTTCTACAGGAACTGTATCATCTTAAGTTTTTTATTCCTTTTTTTTTTTTTTTTGCTTTTAACAAAAACATACAAAGAATAAGTCACAAGTGTCTCGCCATTCAGATCAATGACTGGTAACATTTTTGCCAGACTTGTTTCAAGTCCTTTTTGAAAACAAAGAAGCAAAACTTTATAAAGCCAAAATAACCTGTTTTATGTTTTCCCCATTCTATTTCCTTAATCTCCCCATTCCTTGCCTATGGCAGTCATTATTAGAAATTTGATTTGTAGCTGTCATAATACTATGGCATAACATTATATATATATATCACTAGGCAATTTACTTTCTCTTATTCTTATTCAATATTATGCTTTTATCATTAATACTGATACACATATCCATTTCAATTCTTTAAATATAGGTAACAAACTTAATGCAATAAGCACAGAACTAAAGATCATAGCTTAAAAAACCACAGAAATTCCCAAGTATCTATCAGAAAACAACCACTGAGGATGTCCTCTGGCAGCATTTATCACAGTTTTCAGAGACTTCTGGGCAATTAATAAACCTCACCTATTGTAGCTGATTTACAGGTATTATCTTTATTTCTTGCTTTTTTTTAGTCTCATGGTAACCATTTCATTAATTCTTACTTAACTTCATATAACTAAAACTATTCACCAGGTAGGTATAATTTCTCTCAGTTGGCATGATAAACTTCCTGATCCTTAAACATCTTATAGAAGGGATACATATAAGAGCAATGAGTGTATTAATGACAGAAAAGACTGACAGGCTTGATAACATAAAAACCTGCCAAGATTTAAACATATGAAGTGCATTATCTTTAATATATAACAAATTGGTGACAAGTTAAAAAATAAAAAAAGTTATAAAAATATAAATATCCTTAAAGATATAAATTCTATCTAGCAAACTGGCCAAGATTAAAAAAAAAAAAAAGACAATACTCAATATACTCAATGTCAGTAAAGCTGCAGTGAGCTGGCACTCAAATATACTGTAGGTGACAATAAAAATCAGTATATCACTTAACAACTTAGCATCATAAATCATGAGCCTTTAAACTAATTCATCTTTTGACCCAGTAATTTTACTTGTAGGCATCTATTCTAAGGTATAATCACAAATGTGGACATAATTGGTTATTGGCAATGTTACTTTAAAAGTAAAAAAATACAAATAACCCAAATGTACATTAAGGAAGTTATAGGACACTCACATGTTAAATAGTTAGCAAGTTTGTAAAAATCAAGAGATGTTAAGAAAAAAAGCCTATTGGACATAATATATAATATCAAAATATAAAATATGCAAAGAGAAAAAATGGAAGGTAATCCTGCAAAATGTTATAAGCATTATTTGAAAGTGGCAGAATAATACATATTTAACATTTTCATTCTGCTTCTTTTTATGAAGAACATGTTTCTAACTAAAAAACAGAAGTCACTGGGGATGATAAATAGCTACCAATAGTGGCAGTGTACACAGTCTATAGTGTTATTTCTTTTAAAAATGATGCAGTCTTTGTTAAATACATTTCATATCAAGTGGCATTAATAGCCTACTTGACCTATGTATACATTCAGCTATACTGTCGTGAATCTTTACATATACAGGTATCCCATGACTTATCTAGAAAAAGAAATGAAGTCAGGTGTGCTTGTAGTCCCACCTATTCAGGAGGCTGAGGCAGGAGGATAGCCTGAGCCCAGGAGTTCAAGGCTGTAGTGTGCGATGAATGCACCTGTGAATAACCACTGAGCTCTAGCCTGGGCAACACAGCGAGACCCCCTTCTCTAAAAAAAAGGGAAAAATCAGGCCAACGATGTCATCGAAGAGTACTTCAAATGCAAGAAGTGAACAAATAAAACTTTGGCTCATGAAAAAAAAAAACAAGGAAAAAAAAAAAAGAAATGGAAATTTAGCCCAAACTATTCTATATGCGAATACCATTAAATAAAAGAGAAACACTGCAATTTAATCCAAACTATTCTTAGAAAAAGTATGATGTATAGTTTGCTTTTAAGGTAATTTATGAAACACTTTCCCCTGTAAAAACATAATAAAACCCTTTAATAATTAAGTTTGCATTACTCATTCCAGTATAGAAGTTATACACATACATATACATATTGTAAATACTAGAAAATGTGTTCCAAGTCCAGATTTGGCAACATGTAACTCCAGGACAGATGCAGTTCCATCACAGTAGAAGGGAAGAAAGTCAAACTACAGTAGGCTGAAGAGTGAATAGAAGGTGAGGAAGTTGATATGTATATACAACTTTTAAGTTTTGTTTCTCCTATGCAAAGATCAGAGATATGAGGCTCCAACTAAACAGGGACAGAGGCATGGCTGGGGAAGGGTGTCAATGGTTTTGTTTTTTAAGATGGGAGTTACCAAGGTATGTTTGTTGATAAGATCAATCCAGAGGAATAAGAGAGAGTGATGAACAGGAGGACTGGAACTTCAGAGTAATAGGAGTGAATAGGATTCATATTATACAGCAGTACCTTTATTTATATGTAAGTAAACAGATTCATACATACTACAGAAAAGGTACCCTGTCCCAGGGTTTCTGGATGTATTTTTATATTTATGGCTATGGACATGACAGGGTATTTAGTATATTGCAAAAAAGACCACACAAACTGAGTTTTAAAGAAGAAAAAAATGAAATTTAATATAAAATCTAAAATTATCACCTATAATTCTTTTACTTAAAAAAAAAAAAACTGACCTCTCGTTTGTCTAATGCAGCATATTCAGCTTCTATTTCTTCAGCCTCGGGATCCCGGGAGAATACCATTTGAGATTCCAGATTGAGGGCCAAATCTTTGTGGTGTTGTTTTTCAGCACAATCACAAGGAGTATCTTTATTTTCATTCTCAGCAAACAAGTCTCCTCCATGTTTTACTAAAAGCTAAAAAAGTTTTTTTTCAAAAACTTGCAACCACTGACTTAAATGACAGTTATTTCATGGTATATTTTTTAAAACATTAAAAATATAATAAAATAAGCATAAAAATGCAATAGTATGTACAGTATGTATTTGAAATGACAATAAAAGATATTTAGATACCAGTGGCTTCTGATTTTAAGATTAGTAATTCTTGTTTTTCAGTAATGTGAGAGTTTTTTTGGTTAAAAACAATAATAGCAACCCCACAAAACAATTTCTCAAACTTGAAAATGAAATTCTTAAGCATTTTGTTCAGTCCAAAAATAAAGTTTTTTTTTTTTTTTTTGAGACAGAGTCTCGCTTTGTTTTCCAGGCTAGAGTGAGTGCCGTGGCGTCAGCCTAGCTCACAGCAACCTCAAACTCCTGGGCTCGAGCGATCCTCCTGCCTCAGCCTCCCAAGTAGCTGGGACTACAGGCATGCGCCACCATGCCCGGCTAATTTTTTTATATATATATCAGTTGGCCAATTAATTTCTTTCTATTTATAGTAGAGACGGGGTCTCGCTCTTGCTCAGGCTGGTTTTGAACTCCTGACCTTGAGCAATCCACCGCCTCGGCCTCCTAAGAGCTAGGATTACAGGCGTGAGCCACAGCGCCCGGCCCAAAAATAAAGTTTTACTTAAAGATAGAAAAAGGTTATAGGTATTCAATGCTTTAAATTTAAAATTTTCTTATAATTTCTATAAATCTTTCTTAAACAAGAACACCGCTGACACTGTTACTTTAGCCCATTAATAACTGGAAATTATTAGCAGACAAAAGTTTTCACTTGTATCATTCATTATCCAGTGAAACATGAAAATGAAATTACGATGAGCAAGTCACTAAGACAAAGCTGTTTTCATTATTCCTCAAAATAAGTGCTGGGAATAGCTATTGAAAGCCACATTGGGAAGACACTCTATCAAACAATTCCTCTTTGGCCCAAAGAAGTCCCACCTTTGAAAACACATGGAATAATCACTTGGCTTGTACACTAATGAGGTTTCCGCTGGCTTTGCAGAAGTTAAATATGTTGTTATTAAGGAATAAGTTCAAGTTTTCCCATTATGTCTGCAGAGACATTAGGAAGGGCATGAATGTCATGACAGCCATATCTAGGACAACCCTAAAGGACAGCCTGACAATTAGTCATAAAGATTATTTTATAGGATTCAGTCATATGCATCATAATATAGTAACAGTCATCATTTATTGAGTGTCTCTTAAGTGCCAAGCACTATGTTAAGAACTTTAAATACACATTCTCATTTAAAATAACAACCCCGTACAACAGGGATATTATAATATCTCAGAAAAGTTAAGTAACTTGACTAAAGTTACCCAGCTAATAAGCAGTACAACTGAGATTCAGACACAAGTTTGAACAAGTTTTTAATTATGACTGGATGTTGTACTGACCTGCAGTATATATATAGGCAGATCACATAAATTGAAGAAGCCAAATGCACCCTGGTTCCATCTTGATATTCTGCCCAAGCTCTTATTTATAACCTAAATATGAATACTTTTTAGAGATTTTCATTTTGTATGAGAGTTAATCAAAATGATAATTTCTTTTCATTTTCTTCCAAATAATTTTACGTCTCCTCTCTTGCCAACAAACATATAACCTTCCTATATAAAGTTCTTTGGATCTTGAATCCTTATGGTTCCCCTACAGTCATCCCAAGCATCCTGACAAAACAAGGAACTTGTATCAATGCCAGGTCTGGAAGCCACAGGCTAACTTGACAAGTCCACTGGATTTGCTTTTAGCTTCTTGCTCTAGGCAAAGGGGTATTCCTCAGAGCTAAGATGGCTTAAAAATATTTTTTTTAAGTTGTAAATATAAGCAAACAAAAACCCCTAGAATACGAAATATAGATGTGTGGCCACAAAGCTTAAAATGTTTACCACCTGGCCCTTTACAGAAAAATATTTGTTGACGATAGCGCTAAGTGCTCATTGTGGCAGCCACCTTCTAGATTAGAGTCTGAGGGCAAGGTTTTATCAGCTGTTATTGACCACCTAGAACCTTTTATTCCAAGTGTGGTCTGGGGAACAGCAGTGTCACTTGGGAGTTTGTTAGAAATGCAGGATCTCAGCCTCACCACCCAACCTCCTCATGCCCCACCCAGGCTTCTAAATCAAAGTCTGATTCTGATTGCCAGGAGAGTCATTATGTACATAATTATTATTATACACATTATTATTATGCACATGTTTGAGAAGCAACAACCCTACCAGTATGGCTGTAGAAACTAATATATTTATATGACCTAAATCTATTCAATACTGGGGATTTGTAGTAAGTATACAGGTTTATCATACAGGATCTATTACCATTTTTAGCCTCTCTGCTTCATAGGTTATCCAACATCTAAATACAAAATAAACTATCTGCTTCTGATTACAGGACTAAAGAAGTGACTTTATTCTTAGGTTTTCTACTCAATGCCATAAAAAATGATTTCTAAGTTGCACACTGAATTAGTGTTCAAAGTTATGATTTGATTTCCTTTCACAATAGACATTAACATGCAAGGCATACTAAATATTGGCAAATAAGACAAAGCATCTTTAACTTAATTGTCCCTTTAGCAAAAGGAAAGATGACAAAATTTAAGAAATTGTGCCCTAAAAGAATCTTGGTAAAGGGAACCTTATTAAAAGGATATGGTAGAGTGTACACTTCATTCATTGGAGGATTAGAAAAATGTGCGAGTATAGATGGGTATGTGTGAAGTCACTGTTAAGGGTCATTGATGACCACTGTTAGAACTTGGGTTGAGACTGGTAATATGTCCTTGCAAACAGCCCCCTAATGAATTTGACTGGAGGTGGGTCAGGGAAGACCACAAAGATCTATGTCTCACTGCTGCAATTTGGCACTTGTCAAGACACATAATTGATGGCGAAATGTAGGGTCTACGTTGGTAGCATTTGTCTTGACAATGAAAATCTGCCTCTATAGAAACTTTGGCATAGAAGCTAGCTAACAACAATATTGCTTGATATTGGAGGGGAATGTATTAATAAGTACCTGAGCTTGCTACCTCTGGGGCATAAGATCAGGAACACCAGTAAGTGAAAGATATATTAGGTGTAGATACCTGTTAAATTGTTACATCTGGTTCTTTTAAAATGCTTCAACCAAAGCACCCTATCATTTTCTCACTCTCAAATTAGCTAAGAAAAACTCAACAGAAGGAATGAATATTTCATTCAAATACGGTTTTTTTAGTCTGTCTCAAATACTTGGTGGTACAAAAAATGTTCCACCTTAAAAGAAACATCAAATTGTCACTATCTGAACAAATTTGTTCTTCTATTCTGCCTTTCTTTCCATTCATAATTCAGAGGAAGAAGAGTACCGGTTTTAAGAGCAGTAAGTCCCAGTTCTTAAGACAAAAGCCACCCCACCTCTTTGATACAATCAAAGTCTGGTGACTCCAGGTAAGTCATTTAACTGCTTTAAGTCTCAGTTAACACAGGTCCATCTGTAAATTGTGGCTTATATAATTTCGAAAAAAGATGTATAACAGGATGATTTCTAAAGTCTGTTCTTATCTAAAATTACCATTTCGGCCGGGCGCTGTGGCTCACGCCTGTAATCCTAGCTCTTGGGAGGCCGAGTCGGGCGGATTGCTCAAGGTCAGGAGTTCAAAACCAGCCTGAGCAAGAGCGAGACCCCGTCTCTACTATAAATAGAAAAGAAATTAATTGGCCAACTGATATATATATAAAAAAAATTAGCCGGGCATGGTGGCGCATGCCTGTAGTCCCAGCTACTCGGGAGGCTGAGGCAGGAGGGTCGCTTGAGCCCAGGAGTTTGAGGTTGCTGTGAGCTAGGCTGACGCCATGGCACTCACTCTAGCCTGGGCAACAAAGTGAGACTCTGTCTCAAAAAAAATAAAATAAAATAAAATAAAATAAAATAAAATTACCATTTCATCATCTCTATTTCCTGTATGACCTTGAACACTCCATTATTCCATCTCCACTCTGACTTTCTACTAGTTCCTGGCACAGGGATCCCTTATCTTAATCTTGTTATCCTTCTAGTTACTTGCTGAATAATTTCTATCTCAGCCACATTTGTCAAATTAGTGTTTGATACCTATTGTCTCTCCATTTCGACAGCAAATTATTCAATTACTCCCAGCAATCTGACTTCTACCCTGATCATTTTACTGAAACAATATTCTAGAAAGTCATTAATATCTCTCAACTCTCAAATTCATCAGCCTTTCTCAGTCCTCCTTTACCTTTCTGCAGCATGTCACATAACTACGATCTTTCCTTGAAATTCTTCTCTTGACATCCTTGACATGCATCGTCTTGGTTCTCTTACTTCCCTGCTTTTTCTCTTTCCTTCATAGACTGCACTTCTTGTTCTCACCACCTTTAAACATAGGCATTCTCTAAATTAATGCTGGGATATAACTGTTATTTTCTCTATAACCCAAAGTCTTTTCCTTGGATCTCTCATCTATGCATTATCTTGCTTTTAGTTGTCAACTCTATGTAGATGACACTCATTTCTAAGTCTATATTCTTATTCCTTAACATTTAGTCCTAATTTTCAAAGATCTGGCTATCATTTCATGTGGATAATCTAAGACCTCAATCTTCATCCTTTTAAATGAAAATTCAATATATTCTCCCTTTCTTCCAACCAATTCCTTCACTTCATCTCACTTTTCAAATGTTTGTTATGGTTAGCAGGTTTCAAAGTAACTCAGGTTCAAAACCAGGCTCATTTTACTTAAAAATAGTTAATTAATTTTACTCTAATTATAGATGTGATATGTTATAGAAAATGTAGGAGAATCAAAGAGAAAATAATACCATCCAAAGATAGCTTACTATTGTCAATACTAACATTTTATAGCTTCCATCATTTTTAACCTTTCTCTCCTTTGCTTCTTATATCAATTTGGTCACCAAATGCTACCAATTCTTCACAATGTCTCTTGTATCTGCCTCATTCTTTCCGTCTCTAATACCGCCACACAAATCCAGGCTCTTTATCTGTTCACACCAGAATTAGTGCAATAATCTTCTAACTCCTATCGCTCCTTCTAATACATTGGTTCTCAACCTTGGCATCAACTGGAGAACTTTAAAATTCCACAGCCTGGGGTCCACTCTTAGAAATTTTAATTTTCTTGGCCTGAGGTTTCTGTCCAGCCATACTTAGAACCACTATTCCAGCACAAAGGTCTCCCAAACTGTGTGATAATCATCTGGGTAGCTTAAAAGTCATATAAGGTAGATCTGGAGTGGAGACTGTAAAAAGTATGTACACTTTTTTTACAGGTGATTCCAATGTAGGTGGCCCACAGACTATGCTCTAAGCCAGGGCTCCTCAAGCTTTAATATAAATATGAATCACCTTGGGATTTTGTTGAACTACAGATTCAGATTCGGTTGGTTTGGGATGGAGCCTAAGATTTTGCATGTCTAACAAGTTCTAAGGTGACTGATGCCAACACCAGTCTGAGGACCATTGTTTGAGCAGCAAGGCTTTAGGAAGCACTGCTTCAGAAGTAACTCATTCAAATCTATTTTACATTACAACCATTAAGGTAATCTTACTATATTTGCTTTCATAATATCACTTCTCCAATAAAAAATTTTCAGTGGCTAAATTTTCTATAAAAGAAACCCTAAATTCTTGACTTTGGCATTTAATAGTTTCTACTTGGCGTAACTTCTATTTTCCTTTTAAGTCATCTGTCTTATTCCTCCACAAAATACTTTAATCTTCATATGCTTGAGAACAGTGCTTCTCAAACATGATATGCAAAAGAAACACCAGGAAAACTTGCTAAAACATTTTGGAAATCTACTCTCAGAGATTCAGCTTTAGAATGTGGAAGTCTGGTGGGCCTGATAATTTGTATTTATAACAAGTTCCCAGGAGTTACCGATGCTGCAGGTCTGTGATCCATATTTTGAGTAGCCTGCTCCAAATACTTAAACTGAAATCTGAACCACTCAAATCTTACTATTATCCATGAAATCTTCTAGGATATGTATAATTAAAGTTATCTCTCCATCCCTTCAATACCTATAACAGTCACTGCCTAAATACTTAGGATAGCCCTTAATATCAGAATATTTGGGGGACAACAATGAGATCATAACTCTCTTGATTAAAAATTAGAAAACTGGCTGGGCACGGTGGCTCATGCCTGTAATCCTAGCTCTCTGGGAGGCCGAGGCAGGAGGATCATTTGAGCTCAGGAGTTCGAAACCAACCTGAGCAAGAGTGAGACTCCATCTCTACTATAAATAGAAAGAAATTAATTGGCCAACTAATATATATAGAAAAATTAGCTGGGCATGGTGGTGCATGCCTGTAGTCCCAGCTACTCAGGAGGCTGAGGCAGGAGGATCGCTTGAGCCCAGGAGTTTGAGGTTGCTGTGAGCTCGGCTGACGCCATGGCACTCACTCTAGCCTGGGCAACAAAGTGAGACTCTGTCTCAAAAAAAAAAAAAAAAAAAATTAGAAAACTGAAGCCCAGAAAGGCAAAGTCGCTCAGTTGCTAAGCTCGGACTATAATTCCTGTATTCTTTTCCATTTTAAAACTCCAAATGCTAAAAACACAATATAATTAGGTAAAACTCTTCAGTCTGACCTGTAAATGATTTTTATGACTTTTCAATGAAGTGTGAGCGGCTCTAATAGCTGCAAAGTGTCAAATAGGTCTGTGGCTGTATAGGGAAAAGTGTGACTTACCACGTTTGGTTTTTTAGTGACCTATATTTGATCTGATACTAAGCAGCTACACTTAAAACTTTGAATAAGCAAGTATGGCATGGATGCACCGGAAATATCTAAGAGAACATTTGGCTTTTTTTGAGATAGAGTCTTTCTCTGTCACCAGGGCTAGAGTTCTATAGTGTCAACCTACCTCACAGCAACCTCAACCTCAAACTCCTGGGCTCAAGCGATCCTCCTGCCTCAGCCTCCCGAGTAGCTGGGACTACAGGCATGCGCCACCATGCCCGGATAATTTTTTTCTATATATTTTTAGTTGTCTGATTAATTTCTTTCTATTTTTGGTAGAGACAGGGTCTCGCTCTTGCTCAGGCTGGTCTGGAACTCCTGAGCTCAAATGATTCTCCTGTTTTGGCCTCCCAGAGTGCTAGGATTACAGGCGTGAGCCACTGCGCTCGGCTGAGAACATTTGTTTTTAAAAAACAGCTTTTCACCAACAGTGAAGCACTATGTAAAAAAACCACCTCTGTCACAGCCACCATTTATTGACTCACTATTATAGGCTAAGCACTAATAGAAGTAAAATGAGGCCTGATGCCTGGGTTTGTTCTAGGAAGTCTACCAAGGGGAGAGATATCACAGGACTTTTTATTGGAACATGCTAAACCCATTTTCCTTCTCCAAAGTCCATTTCTATTTGAAAACAGAAAATAAAAACTCTCAGCAACTAAGAAAAAGTGTATTACTTACTAACATCTTGTAAGATTTAAGATTTTTTTTTTTTAGAGATAGGTTCTTGCTTTGTCTCTCAGGCTGGAGTGCAGTGGCACAATCATAGCTCACTGCAGTCTCAAACTCCTTGGCTCAAGTGTTCTACTTGCCTCAGCCTCCCAAGTAGTTGGGATTATAGGGTTGGACCACCACACCCAGCTAATTTTTCTTATTTTTTGTAGAGATGGGGTCTCTATAAAATTGTATTAGATATTATAAGTAAGCTAGAGATGATTTAAATTACACAGGAGGATGTGTGTAGGTATATGCAAATACTACACCATTTTATATAAGGGATTTGAACATCTGTGGATTTTGGTATCTGTGGGAGAGTTCTGGAACCAATTCCCTATAGATATTGAGGGATGACTGTATTTATTTTATGCACTCATACTAGAAAACAAAATAAGGCCATTAGTTAACATAGGCTTCCTAGGGAAACTCTTCTAGTTTAATTAACAGTAAACATAATCAAAAATCATTAACAGCCTAAGTCATTAAGGGCCTAAGAATATAACTAAATATACATAAGAGATTAAAGATAAGCTTATGTGGGTAAAGTGATATGCTAAAATTTGTTGATGAAAACTAGAAAAAATGTAAGGTATTTATAGGGCTCCATCTGGAATGTTTTACATTAAGTCAAAGAACTCTTCTAAATACAGAAAATGGAAACAGTCAAAAATGGTATGGTTTATGTGATGTGATATGCTGATAGATCAAACAGTTAACACACATACATATCCAACAAATCATCAGGCCTGTCAGACAGTACAGTATAAACCGGGCACTAATTTCCCTCACTGAGCAAAAAATAATGCTGGTAAAACCACCATACTCAATTTTTTGAACAATTTAATAACCGTGTGTCATTGTAAACATACTTCAAAATCAACAACTACTAAAGCAATGCTTCTAGAGAAATTTTGGAAGCAAGATATTAAAGCAGCAATTTAAGAGCATTATTACTACTATTATGAATAACCTATTTTCTACTCTAACCCACTTAAAAAATATGATACAGTCCCAGAAATAATGGTGAGTCACTAAAGCAGGGATTCTTCCACAGGAGGTGGGCATAGCACAATATACAGAAAAGCTGTGTAAAAACCCTCAGGAATTCTTCTATTAGTCTCCCTCCCCACAAAATCATAGGATATCCTTCTATCACAGTGAATCAATGTTAGTAAGCATTACTTGAAAAAGTAGTTTCAAGGTAATTGCCATTACTAACTAGTGGACAAAGGTGACACGAACACAAGAAATTAAATGACAGACATTCTAAAAGATTAACAAGTATTACAAATAATAGCTGTAAACAAAAGACATGATCACGAGCATCTAGAAATGAAAAGAATTGACACTTGAGATATACTGAAGAAATGTGTAAGTGGCTATAATCTTTGAATATGAATAAGAAAATAGACATTCATATTTTTCATGTATTGATTGATTTAGAAATATAAAATATATATACATGCATAACATTAAGAAAACACTAAGTTTTTCAGATATATATTTTAATCTGATTAGGATCATTGCTTTTCCAATAAAGGTATGTATCTTTAGTAATGAAGACACTCAGTAAGTCTAAAATGCTCCCCACACATACTTAAATACATCTATACAAAAAAATTTCTATGAGCTATATATGGATTGACATGAAATTGGTAGCTGAGAAAAACCTGTTCTGTTGTATGTATAGTAGTGATGATATTATATGGAGTAATGATTTCTTAGATTAAAGATTCCATATTATATGGGTGATTTTATCTAAGCATGTGGTTAAACATTTCATATATATAAATAATATATATTATAAATTTATACATGAAATATATATGGAAAAATTCAAATATAGTGTGCATTCAGGAACACTTTAATGCAAATTAACCAGAAAAATAACACATTTTAAAATTATAAATATTTTTTTAATTCCCAAACTATATTCATCAAAAATTATTCATTACTTACTGAATCAATCAATTCTACTTAACTATGGGTCCCAATTGCCAAAATTTGTTCATAGCCAATATGTATAAATTTTATAAATTGGTTACCAAAAAAATTAGCAAAAAAGCAGAATGTATCTTTACTAAAACTATTACTCCTAAGATGACAGGGCTTAATTTATGGCCCCTACCTTAGGAGACACTAGCGAATTTTTAATTGCTCTTGATTCCATTTTATTTTGAACATTGACTGTTTGGCTGTGGGGACCCCCCCCCCACCAAGCTAAACTGTCAACTTTTGAAATGAAACAACAAAATAACTTTATTTCAAAGGGGGCCTTAATTCTATTAGAATGACAAAAGAGACAAAAATGACTAGCTAAATTATTAAGACAAGGAAAACAAACTGATTATTACATATTATTCAGGCATAAATTTTACAATGAAGAATATTAAAAAATAAAAACCACCAAACTTTTACCTCTACACAGGCTTTCATCCCTGAGGCAGCAGCATAGTGCAGGGGTGTGTTTTTTTTGTTATCAACAGCATCAATAGCTGCTCTCTCATATTCACCCTGGTCAAGTTTTGCTCCTTTCCATCTTAAGATCATCTGCAAACAATCTGCTCTTCTAAAATCATCTTCTGCGGGGCGTGCTAAGCGAGGATGAAGGGCTCCTTCAGATATCATAATTTGAGGTCCCATACACAACAAATGCATAGATGTTTCATTGTGCACATTGCGTTTATTTGGATTACCATCTCTACCAAAAAGAAAAGTCCTAAAGTGGAAAGGAAGGAAAAAAAGGTTGAAAATCATAGAAGATAACAAATTTAAAAGATAAACTCTACTTCTAATCTGATAATCCAATTTCTACTGAAGTGTTTTATTTACACTAGGTTGAATGACTAATTCTTACAGTTTTAAAAAACTCCATTCTGGAACAATACTAAGAAAACTAAACTTGAATATCTTTAAGTACTTGCTAATAAAAGGGGAGGGAAAAAGGAAGATAAGAGAAATGGAGGGGTCAGGGGAATAGAAAGGGAAAAAAAAGCAAAGTGGCAATTTACAGATTAATATGTCAATTACATAATTGTCTTAGGGTACATTAAACATTTCACACCAATTTTTTTCTTCTTCCTTTATTGCTCTGTGGTATTTCTCTTGTGTACATATTTATTTAATGAGGAAGGTGACAACCAATATAAGAACTGCAAGTAATGCCTAAATCTGAGACCAAATTTTAAATTTGGAAACAATTTTCTCTACCTGAAGATCATCAGTTAGGCTTTTAAATAATAAAGTTTATATTTATACCATACCTTAGTCTACTTGAGCTGCTATAACAAAAAAATACCATAAACTGGATGGCTTATAAACAACAAACACTTTTTTCTCATAGTTCTGAAAGCTGGGAAATCCAAGATAAAGATGCCAGTCTGGCATCTGGCAAAGGCCCGTTCCTTATAGAGGCCTTCTTGCTGTGTTCTTACTTGGCAGAGGGGACTAGACAGCTCTCCAGGGCCTCTTTTATAAGGGTAGTCACTAATCCCATTCATGAGTTAACATAGCTGGTGTGAGAAAAGGCTAAAAGGTCCAGTCTAAGGCAGTAGAAGGTCCTAGACAACTTTCGGAACAGTAACTCTGGATCTACCCTGCTCTTACTATTCAAGACTCTAAAGTACAGCCCTTCAAAACTAGCCTGTTAGGTTTTTACCATCTGCCTTTATTAGAAATGTCCACAGCAGGAACAGATGAATTATTACTACTTACTTGTGATAACTATGTCAATTCCTCATATTCCCATTTCCCAATGGCACAATGCAATCAAAGCCAGATCAGATAGATGTCACCCTACATGTACTGGGCTCTGCACTGTAGGTGAGTGTGGTAGGCAGAATAACACCTTTAGTCTGAAGATGTCCATGTCCTAATCCCTAGAACCTATGAAGATGTTACCTTACACGATGCAAGGAATTTTGCAGATGTGATTAAATCAAGAATTTTGATGATGGGATTATCCAGATGGGCCCAATATAATCAAAGAGAGGAGGAGAGGAGGAGAGAAGGAGAGAGAGGGAGAGAGAGAGAGAGAGAGAGAGAGAGAGAGAGAGAGAGAGAGAGAGAGAGAGAGAGAGAGAGAGAGAGAGAGAGAGAGAGAGAAAGAGAAAGAAAGAAAGAAACAAGCAAGGAGGGAAGGGGAGGGGAGGGGAGGGGAGGGGAGGGAAAGGGAAGATGCTTATGGCCTATGATGCTGGCTTTAAAGATGGAAGAAGGGGCTGTGAGATAAGAAATGTAGGCAACTTTTGGAAACTGGAAAAGACAAGAGAAGGCATTTCACTGGGAGGCTCCAAAAGGAATGTAGCCTTGCTAAAATTCAGAGTTTAGTTCAGTGGAACCATTATAGACTTCTAACCTCCAGAACTGTAAGATAATAAATTCATGTTATTTTAAGCCTCTAAGTTTGTGACAATTTTTGGCAGCAGCAATAGGAAACTAATACAGAAAGGAATCCTGAAAATAACAATCTGGAAGGTTAATTGTAAGACTTGTATAGCAGACCCCCACCCCTCTGGAGATGGGGAAAAACCTACCCCTGAGGGTAAACAAATTCTCCTAGGGAAAGATCCTGAGTTTTTACCCTTTGGAATATAAAATATGTCTCTATGGGAAAGATAAGACTAGCACTTCTGGGTTTTACAATTTAGTGGATGTCTCCATGGTTCCAGGGCTCATCCATTCCTCACTCCCTTTATATGTGAATATATATCTCCTAAGAGGTACATCTCTCTGGAGTTCTCAATCTCTATTCAGTCATAATTTAATTTCCAAGGCTTATCTTTTAGCTCATGTCCCAAGTTTCAGTAAAATTGGCTCCAAATTTTCTCTACAGCTTCGTATACCCTTTATGGCCTTCTGATGCCCGCAGCACGCCCGCAGCTATTTGATTTCCCAGAAACTGATTCAGATGATATAAGCAAACTCAACCCTATTTAGAAGCTTTATTACACTATGCTCCTCCCCCAGTAGAACTGGCCACTCCCTTTGTCTTCATATAACATCCTAATTATATAATTATATCTGCTCCCTTCTCTTAATTAGTTTATAGGTTTCTGAGGCAGGACCTATATCTTGGTCTTTTGTGAATGCTGTCAACGCAGCGTCAGACAGACAGTAAACTCATGCTATGATTTTGACAAATAAACTGGATGAATATTAAATGTTCATGATCTAGATAAGTGTCATGGGATTGGGGATCTCTCCAGCCAACACTTTAGATCTCTCAAGCCAGCAATGTGGCACACTGGTCAAGAACATTGCATCTATTAATAGTACCAGATTGCTAGGTTCTAATCCCAGTTCTGTCATGTTCTAGCTGTGTGACCTTGGACAAATTAAATAATAGTTCATAACAACTAACATACAATTCATACCCTTTGACTGAGTAAACCTATTCCTCAGAATTTATCTTAAAGAAAATAAATTTTCTTTTAAGAGATAAAAAATCTATACAAACAATGACATTTGATATAGTGTTACTTTGAATAGAAGAATTTGGAAAACACTTAAATGTCTGGTAATAGGAAAAATGGAAATCCTTATATATCTACATGAATGCTTATAGGTAAGTGAAATATAAAAACATGATTTCATTTCCCTTCACAATCTTTTAATATATACACGTATGGATAAAAACTACTCGGGAACATGAAATACTTCTAACAGTTATTTAGGGAAAGCAGGAGTATGAGTAATTTTGTTTGTTTATATAGCTGTAAATTGCTTAATAGTTTTAAAATAAAGAGATTTCATTTTTCTTAAAAATTTAACTTAGGAAGACATTATTATAATTAATTCAGATTCTGAAATATTCTGTACAACTGCATTTATCCAGTCTTTCCTATTCCCATTTCCAATATATCAGTTATTCTCTCTTTTAGTTTATTCAGAAGAGTTCAGGTTCTTATCACCATGAAATTTAATGTAAGTTGAGGGGATGTCAGTTAATATGGAGGGATCTCTCTTTCTCTATCATGTTAAACATCTCCAGATCCTCTCTGATACAGGGAAGAGACAGTGAGACACTTCTGCAAATGTTCTCATATCCAATATGCCAGGCTCTGATTAATCAAACTAAACACAAAGTGTGTTATTTTGAAGTTAAAGTATTAAAATAGCTTCTTTATATATATTTACTTACAAAAGATTCTCAAATTTATCAGACACAGTACCATAGCTGCATAAATACTGCGCTAAAACTATTCATAAAATTAGATATTCAACTTTTTTTTATCACCTTTTTTTTTATTTCAGCATATTATGGGGGTACAGATTTTAAGCTTTCAATAAATGCCCATTCCCCTCCCTCCCCCCACAAGTCTGAGTCTCCAGCATGACCATCCCCTAGATGGTGCACATCTCACTCATTATATATGTATATACCCGCCCCCCTCTCCCCTCCCCCCTGCCCAATACCCTATTACTGTAGTACCTATGTGATCACTTAGTTGCTGTTCAGTTAATACCAATTTGCTGGTGAGTATATGTGGTGCTTGTTTGGATATTCAACTTTTATTAACTCACATTAATAGTCTCCTCTCATCTGTTTAAATGCAAAATTGATTCTTCCTTAAATTTATTTGAATGTATAAATGGAAAAATATATATATAATTGATATGGAAGCTTTACGTCCCTGTAACTGTGCTAGTAATAATGAAGCATTCTTTATTACATGCGTATAAGGTTAATTCTGGAGCAGGGATAGGAGATAATTAGCAGCATGGCAGAAAGAAAAACATTAATCTAAACATTAACCCTCCCTTTCATTTGATCCTAGTAACCCATCTAGGAGCCATGTGATTTTTCTAGATTCTTTTCACTGTTAATTCTCAAATGGCCAGTTTATAACCATTACCTGAATTTCTTCTAGATTCATTTTCCACTTCACTACGACCCTATTTTTATCGTTATCCTAAAGTTTCACTTTCTCATATAATCAGGAATTTCCTAAGAGCTAAATTATTTATCACTGTATTTAATTTTTGTTCTAAACCATAAACTGCTGTTTCATTTACGTCTTGTTTCATTAACAAGAATTCTATTAAATATCCTATTAAATATTATCTGGGTTTCCATAACCACACACCTTTTCAATTACCCTCAATATTTTTCAGTGTTAACCTCTATTTTACCCATGGTGATTGGCTCTACTTCCTACCCCCTATTGAAAGTAAATTTAGTTCTTAACTCCATATATTTCTCTATATAGATTCCCTTATTTTAGAGAGCACATTTGCTCTCAAAGCCATTTCTTTTTCAATAGTTTCAGTGAAAACATTTTGTAAATTTTTAAGTCTGATCAGAACCCAAATGACATGCAGTGGTGGCAAAATCATGGTTTCCTTCAAAGGCTTTTACTATAGGCTGAGATCCCCTAACTCTGGAAATATGAAATCCGAAATGCTTCAAAATCCGAAACTCTTTTAGCATGGACTTGACCTTCAAAGGAAATGTTCATTGGAGCATTTTGGATTTTAAATTTCTAGATATGGGATGCTCAATTGAGTAAGTATAATGCAAATATTCCAAAATTGAAAAACCCCCAAATCTGCAACACTTCCAGTCCCAAGCATTTTAAATAAGGGAGATTCAACTTGTGTTACTTCTGTGACAATTCTTTTTTTTCTTCATCTTTTTTTTTTTTTTTTTTTGAGACATCTCGCTCTATCACCCAGGCTAGAGTGCTGTGGCGTCAGCCTAGTTCACAGCAACCTCAAACTCCTGGGCTCAAAGAATGTTTGATCCTCCTTCCTCAACCTCCCGAGTAGCTGGGACTACAGGCATGCACCACCATGCCCAGCTTATTTTTCCTATTTTTAGTAGAGATGGGGTCTTGCTATGCTGCTCAGGCTGGTCTCAAACTCCTGACCTCAAGTGATCCTCCTGCCTCAGCCTCCCAGAGTGCTAGGATTACAGGTGTGAGCCACCACGCTCAGACATCTGTGACAATTCTTAATGCTCTATCACCCTATATGACTTCTCATGTGACCTCTAGCCCACAACTTTTTATAGGCTTCTTTCTCTTGCATCTTGTTTTGCCATCATCTCATAATCAACCTAGCTCCCTTCAAAATAAGTCTTTTCTCTCAGAGCCTCAATTTCTTGCAATAACCCAAGTCTTATTCTCCTAGTCAGTAACATGTACTTACAACTTCAGTTCCTTTCAAAACTCCTTTTTATACAATAAATATTGATTGAACCCTGATTATTTACCAGGTTCTATTCTAGAAGTTAGGGATATTGCAAAGAAAACAGACTAAGTCCCTACCCTTATGGGGTTTGCATGCAAGAAAGTGGGGATGAGAGAAGACACCTGCATTTCAATTTATTGAAAAGAACTTGACAGCTCCTACAATATAAAAAAGTAAAAAAATAGAAATCAGTAATCGGAAACTCTATTTTAACTAATCCACGAAGCTACAGGCCTTGATGTTAATAAGTGCTCTCATAAAGACAGGTTCTAATAAAGATTTTTTATTTTATTTGTTCTGAAAGACAGACCCCTTTTATTTCCAATGAAGCAAAAGAAGATATTCCGTAGAAGATACAACTAATGACTTAAATATTCTAATTAGAACACATTGACTCCAAAGTCCATGGCCTTTTTGCTACATTCAGCAGTAACTATGGGTGTATGAATTTAGTTTCCCATAAAAGAGGCAGTGTGATATGATATAAACATAGAGTACTTGGGTTCAGAGAGAAAGAGAAGCAAGCTAGCTGTAAACTGTAAACTCCTCTTCTTTTACCATATAATTTTGCCTAAGAAAAGAAGAAAGTGATACCTACTATTGCAAGTGCCATTAAGCTAAAGGAAACAAGAATAAAATCAAGGCCTTATCTCAAACAGGAGCTTTACTTTATACCTAAAGGGTCATTAACTAGGTATATCTCCCTTTGCCTACACATATGTCATATGTTAGGTATCTAGCCAAGCTCAGCCAGAGTCTACATTGAAGTAAGAAAAAAGTATCCCAGATTACATGAAGCAGCATGAGAAAGTAAGTCATCAACTTGTTAAAAATTAAGCAGGGTTAAATACAGTGAAATAGGTGAAACTACCTAAAACACAAATAATTAAAATAGACTTGTTATTTTACTTAATGCTAATGGGTAAATACTATTTATCCTTATTCTACATGACATAAACATGTTAATAGCTAATTATTTATTTTAAAAGCAATCAATCAATTAAAATAATAATCTGACAAAATGAAAAAGCAACCTATGGAATGGGAGAAAATATTTACAAATCATACATTTGATAAGGAGGTTAAAATAAAAAATATATAAGGAACTCATAGAACTCAATCGCAAAAAACCAAATAACCGAATTAAGAAAATAGGCAAAGAACCTAAATAGACGATTTTCTAAAAACCTACAAATGGCTAACAGGTATATAAAAACATGTTCACCATCATGAATCATTAGGGAAATACAAATCAAAATCACAATGAGATATCACCTTAAACCTGTTAGGATGGCCATTATCAAACAGCCAAAGACAATTGCCAAAGACAAGGCAAAAATATGGAGAGAAAGCTTTGTATGCTGTTGGTGGAAATATAAATTGGTACAGCCATTATGGAAAACAGTATGGAAGTTCATCAAAAATTAAATATAAAGCTACCATATGATCCAGCAATCTTACTTCTGGATTTACAGCCAAAGGAAATAAAATCACTACCTCTGAGAGATATACTCACTCCCATGTTCAGTGCAGCACTGTTTACAATAGCCAAGATACAGAAACAATCTAAATATCCATTGATGGATAAAAGGATAAAGAAAATGTGGCATATACACAATGAAATACTATTCAGTCTTTCAAAAAGAAGGAAATCCTTCCCTTTGTGACAACATGAATGACCCTGGAGGACATTTAACTCTGTGAAATGAGCCAAAGAAAAAGAAATATTGCAAGATCTCACTTATATAAGGAATCTAAAAAAGTTTAACTCACAGAAACAGAGAATAGAATGGTGATTACCAGGGGTCAGGCAGTAGAGGAAATGGGCTAAAGGGTATAAATTTTCAGTTATTAGTGTATTAAGTTCTGTTAAGTTCTGGAGACTACTGCACAGAATGGTGACTATAATTATCAAAATAATAATTATTATACACTTGAAATGTGCTGCGAGAGGAGATCTTAAGTATTCTTACCACGGAAAAAAGGTAACTATTTGAAGTAACAGATATGTTAATTAGCTTGACTGTGGTAATCATTTCACAATGTATACTTATATTGAAACATCACACTGTATACCTTAAATATATACAATTTTTGTCACTTATACCTAAATAAAACTAGGAAAAAATTTGATCTGTGATTCTCTCTGCACTATCTAAATAAATTTCCAAAGACAAAATAATACATAAATTAAAGAAATTAGGGTTGTTTATTCTTTCTTTCTTTTTTTTTTAATGTTTATTTTTTGAGACAGAGTCTCACTTTGTTGCCTAGGCTATAGTGAGTGGCGTGGCATCAGCCTAGCTCACAGCAACCTCAAACTCCTAGGCTCAAGCAATCCTACTGCCTCAGCCTCCCGAATAGCTGGGACTACAGGCATGCGCCACCATGCTTGGCTAATTTTTTCTATATATATTAGTTGGCCAATTAATTTCTTTCTATTTATGGTAGAGACGGGGTCTTGCTCTTGCTCAGGCTGGTTTCAAACTCCTGACCTGGAGCAATCCATCCGCCTTGGCCTCCCAGAGAGTTAGGATTACAGGCATGAGCCACCACGCTGGCCATGGGTTGTTTATTCTTAAGAAAGGAGAGCAATAAGGTAATTTCTGATTCTAGTATAGCATCTTAAAAGCTTTAAGTAAACAGCTATGAGCCATTGTTTTTCAAACAATTAAGAAAAAAGAAAACATCTGAAGATTTCACATAGAAGTTGTAAAAATATAAAGTTAAATATAAAGTATATGGCCAAATCATAAAAGTAATCCAAACTGGTTAACTAAAAGAGAATATAAAATGACCTTTTCTGTAAGTTTTAAAACACTCATTCAACGGAATGATAACCACATGATGGGGACAGATATATTCTCACTTAGAAGAACCAAGAGTACTGACCAGATAAGCAGTTCTTAAACATTTTTTGTCACAAGTCCATTTTACAACTTTGAAAATTACTGCAGGTTCCTAAAAGTTTTTGTTTATGTGGGTTATATATTAATTTAAAAATTCAAACCCATTACACATTAACTAAAAAATAACTATCTTTAAAAAAAATTGGCCAGGCACAGTAGTTCATGCCTATAATCCCAACACTTTGGGAGGATCACTTGAGGCCAGGAGTTGGAGACCAGCCAGGGCAACACAGAAAGACCCCAACTTTACAAAAACATTTTTAAAAGTTATGCATTATGGTGTGCACCTGTAGTCCTAGCTATCAAGATGCTGAGATGGGAGGATCACTTGAGCCCAAGAGTTAGAGGCTACAGTCAGCTATGATTGTGCCACTGCAGTAGCCTGGGTGACAAAGCAAGAAAATCCTTTTTAAAAAAGAAAAGATGAAGTGAAAAGAGTGGCATTGTTTTTACATGCTTACAAATCTCTTAATGCCATGTCTAACAGAAGACAGTTGGATTTTCACAGGATTCCATCTGTTGTAATATGTTGTTTTAGTTCAAGTATATGAAGAAAATCTAGCCTTAATTATACAGTTAGAAAAGGGAGAATTGTTTTAAAATTGCCTTTTCAGATAATTGTGAATATTCATATTTGATACTATAATCAAATATCCAACAAGTAGTAATTTCTTAAAAATTAGTTGCAATGTAGTATACGAAACCATATCAAATGAACTTTTTGTACTGTTACATTAAAATCCATTAGTCTTACATTTGGAATAAATCGTTTACCCATGTATAATTTTTTAAAAATCATACACTAATCTTCTGAAAAATATGGATTCACTGAATTAAGATGATCTTCCAGATATTCTCACATTTCTTTATACAGTAAAAAAACCAAAATTACGTCAGTTGATATCACTGCTAATCTTATTAGAAAAGTCTCTAAGTAATCAAAAGTTGTCAAGCTAAGAGTAGTGAATGTTAAGTTTCCAAAATTTTAACATTCACTTGAAAGCTCAGATTTCATCTTTAGCAACAAATACTGGCAGTAGTTTTCCTTGAAATGACAGACTCAATTCATTTTCAATAAAATGTCAGCCAACCACCCAAGTCTGAATAACCATCATTTTGTTGCTGTTGTTAGTCATAGAATTAGGTTCCACAAGAAAAGTGGTTCAATTTACAATTCAAATAACAGTACAAGTGCTCTTCCTCAAAGTATCATCACACTTCCATGTGTAGCAGAAGTGTTTTATGCATACTTCCTATTTGTCACACAGAATATTAAGAAGATGTGTACTCAAGGATGGAGATTAATTAAAATTAATAATCTTACTGCTCCATCAAAGGTATTTTTTAAGTGAAACTGGCTTTTATTTAACGGCAAGTGCCTATAGTGATGAATACAATGATTACTGGCACAGTTTTGTGTCACTGCCTTAATTCATCTAAAGGCATCAGCAGATTTATTCTCCATTTTGTGAACTATCACTGCAAATGCCAACACAGTAAAAAAGGAAAATAACGTCATTTATTATTATAAAAATAGCTTTGACCTCATGTACCCTTTGAAAGAGCCTTGGGATCCCGGAGTCCTCAGAAAACATTTTAACAATTACTAGACTAAATGACTTTCTTATATGTTTTCCAACCACACAAAGCATATTTGTAAGATATACTATAAATGGTTAAAAAATATTTTGCTAATATAGTTAATTAGATAGAATGACCAATATTTGATAGCACAACAAAGTGGCTATAAACAACAATAAGTTAGAGTATACTTTAACATAACTAAGAGTGGAACTGGAATGTTCCTAACACAAAGAAATGTTAAACGCCTGAGGTGATGGATATCCCAATTATCCTGATTTGATTAATTCACATTGTATGCCTGTGTCAAAAACATCACATGCACTCTATGAAGAAATACAACTATTATGTGGCCAAATTAACTAAAAATAAAAAAATGTATATATTAAAGCCAAAAAAACCACCTTTACTACTTGGTTTATTTTATGTTAATATATACATATTATTTTAGTAATAATAACATTTAAATAAACTTTACATTGGTATTCTAAGTAAGTTTTAATTAGCCATATACAAGACCTGCTATTAATTACTGAAGTGTTAAATATTAGGAGGCTAAATCAATAGTTTTATACTTTCTCTGAAATCCTCCAAAAGAAAACAAAAATGTCAGTTAGAAAGCCTTAATATTACAGATTAATAAATAAATCTACTGAGAACAATAGTAGGTATATAGAAGTATATTTATATTCTAGTAGAGATGAGTTTAATAATAATAGCATGGCTTTAAATATAAATTGTAGAAATTTCAGAGAATAGAAAGACTTCGGGTTACAGTAGTTGTGGATGAATTAATGAATGAGGCAAAAACTGCATTAGGACTTAAAGGACAGGTAATCAGAGAAGAAAGAAGCCATTTGAGGATCAAGGAGTAACAGGGATAAAGCTAAGGGGGTGCCATTACTAAAAGTGGAGAATGCAAGAGGGGAAGTGAATCAACCAATGTGAATGACAAGATTATATTAGAGAATAATGAAAAATTAGGCTAACTGGGTAAAATGAGGGCAGAAGTAAAGGGAGCTTGGAAGCCAAATAGAATAATGGGGACAGTAGGGAACTGTAATAACTTAAGATAGAAAGACTACTGAAATGCTATGCTTTAAGAAGATTAATCTGTACATGAGATTATAAAAGCAACAGACTAGCAAAAAGACCTTCCTTAAGTATTAGGAACAGGGGTTAAGAGTAAACTAAGTCTGAGGCAATGGGAATGGAAAGAACTGTATCCAACAGTAAAACTTAGTGAACTATTTAATAGCAGGTTAGGAAAATGAGAAGACTAAGAGAAGAAAAAGAAGAAGAAAATGAGAAGAATAAGTCAAGGATGATTTGAAGATATTTAGGACTACAGAGTTAAGATATAAACATTATTGAATATATATTATATGTTAGGTAGCATAATAAATATATAACACATTAATTGATTAATTGTCCTACAAGTTCTGTGAGATAAATGGCCATTTTACAAAAGGAAACTGAAGTCCATAGTGACTAAATAACTTGCCTTGCTAGTAAGTGGCTGAGGCAGTCCTAAAACATAGATTGCGTGATCACAGAGATAAGAAGCTGTACAGCAAAGTGGTTCAGAGCCCAAAGCCTACTGTCATCTACGTGGGCAACTAGCTTTGCCACTTACCAGATATGATAGTTCTGACAAGTTGCTTAACCTTACTGTGCTCCTGTTTTCTCATATAAACAATAAACTACCTCATTGTGCTGTAAAGAGGATTAAAATATCACAAATAGAGCACTGTTATTAGAGCCTTAGAAAATAGTAAGTCTTCAATAAATATTTGCTATTACTGTATCAGTGCAATATGTGGGTGTCATTAACATGGGAAGACACAATTTTCGAAAGAAAAATGCAAAATTTCAAACAAGCTAAGTTGGAGATGGCTTATAAGCAGGTATTTTTAGATGAAAGCAAAAAATGAGGTAACAGAAATACATATAAAATTCAAGATATGCTTGATAAAGTCATGCAGCTAAATGACCTATATTATTTATAAAATTTTTCTTACTCACAAATCCTGACCTTAAAAATATTTCCTTGTATAATGATTCTATAAAACTTGTACTTACTTTGTGTAAGATGCTATGCCAGATGCTAGAACTAAAAAAGAAGGTACCTAAAATAAAGTTATAATACAGGTAGGCAGAGAGGAGATACACAAAATTGTAAAATACAGTGAGGCAAACAAATTAATAATAGCTACAGAAGTTTTAAAAAAATAAGGGACCTATGGGTTGTGCCAATTTAAGAAGATAAATGTGGTAGGCACAGAACCTTGAGAGAAAGCAAAATTTAGATAATAAAGAGAAAGGTGAGAGGAGCAGGGATGGGCTGAGGAAACTCCAGGCCAAGAGAAAAGCACGGACATGGCAGACAGAATACCCATGGCATGTTGTGGAGATACCAAAGAGAACAGCTTAATTTGAACAACAATTTGTATACAGAAAAAAAAGAAAAAGATATGTTTTTTGGTCAAATTCTAAAGAGCTCTGAATACTGGTTTTAAAGTTATATTTCACTGTATAAGCAAAGAAGTCGTTCTATTCTAGTATCAGAATTCCATACCTGCATAATCTACTTCTAAAAACATTGACTTGTTTTGTAACTAATGTTATATCCTTTGTTCCTTTTCTTTTACAAGCTAGCAAATATCAAATGTATTAAATAATTCCCATAGAATTAAGAATCTTCATTATAAATATATTTGCTATGTCACTAATTCATTCTTGTTGAAGAAATATTTTTTTAAAGTTCCTTAGTATTTCCAGTTTTAGGGAAATGTTTTGCTTTTAGAAAGCTCTTTTCAAGTAACTCAATCCCATTAAAGGAAAGGAAACTCAAAACTGATCATGACTAGACAAGGCAAGTGCACCTGTTTTTCAACTTAAAATACCTAATCAGAGCTTAGAACTTTGCCTTTGGCACCATTCCCTGTAATTTTTTAGATGGCTTATAAGCAGGTATTTTTAGATGAAAGCAGCTAACACGTACTTTTTAAGAATTAAAATGTTGCGTAAGTTAAATACTGTACTATTATAAAGAATTCAAACCATGAAACATTGAGGATTAAAATATATTTATAGCAACAATAATATGTGAACCAACCTCACTATTTAAACTTTTGGTCGAGCTGGGCAAAGTGGTGCATACCTATAATCTCAGCTACTTAGGAGGCTGAGGCAGGAGAGCTGCTTGAGCCCAGGTATTTGACTCCAGCATGGGGAACATACACAGTGCGACTCCGTCTCTAAAAAACTTTTGGTCTAATTAGGTATTATAAAGAAAATCATACAAAATTGTAGTAAAGAAAATCATAGCAAATAATTTAGGTATATAGGTAGATAGGCCTGTATATATTTTCAAAGATCACAATTCCTTTTTTCCCTTTTGCCAATTTATCAATTGGTTTACAGTAATACTCACCCTAATATTCTATTCATTCCATGTCTAGCAGCATAGTGTAATGGAGTATTGTGCTGGTAGGGCTCCCCATAAGATGTATTTGGATCAAGGGATTCTTTCAGCTGAGGATTGTTTTCATATATTTGGCAGGCCAGGTTTTCATCACCATTGATGAGTGCTTTTCGGAATTTGGTGGTTGTATTTCCCATGTTTTGTTTGTTTTTTTCTGACAGGCAGTGGCGCTTTTTTCCTTCTCCCTTTAGCCACTTCTTGAATGCTTCTGCAACATGGTTCACATTCTAATGGAGGAAAAGATATTTATATTAGACTGTAAAGCAATAATTATGAAGCAGTATCCTAAAGAATCAATAACACAATTAGGAACATTAATAAGATCTGGGATGCATATGTAAGAAAACAAATTATACTACACTTTACCAAATTTATCTTAATAGCCATAAAAGTCTCAAATTTTTAACTTGTCCAAATTAACTTCTTGTTAAACTGTCACAGTTTCCCACACAGAGACTGTTAAGGTTTCTCACAGGCTGTACTCTGCACTTATAAAAGTTATCTACATATGTGAGCTTTTTAATTTTCCTCTTCACATGGGCAGGAAATGAGCTTGACTGAATTTTATGGTTGAATATACTTAAATTTTTATATAAATTAAGTATAAGTCTTACTCAGCCAATTTGTGCTATAGTGAAAAATGTAGGAAAATATGTTCGTATAAGAAATGCAGAAAGGGTGTTAAAATGCAATAAAGTGAAAAAACTGCTCAGTACTTATAAGGACATCAGAGAACAAACTTAAAATATAAATATATAGGCCGGGCGCGGTGGCTCACGCCTGTAATCCTAGCTCTCTGGGAGGCCGAGGCGGGTGGATCATTTGAGCTCAGGAGTTCGAAACCAACCTGAGCAAGAGCGAGACCCTGTCTCTACTATAAATAGAAAGAAATTAATTGGCCAACTAATATATATAGAAAAAATTTGCCGGGCATGGTGGCGCATGCCTGTAGTCCCAGCTACTCGGGAGGCTGAGGCAGGTGGATTGCTTGAGCCCAGGAGTTTGAGGTTGCTGTGAGCTAGGCTGACGCCACGGCACTCACTCTGGCCTGGGCAACAAAGCGAGACTCTGTCTCAAAAAAAAAATATATATATATAAATATATAGGACTGCACAATTCACTGATAGTCACAGTTAACTAATAAAAAGGATTATCCAAAGAACAATGGAAACTGATTGTGCTACCTTTTAAGATCATTAAATTTCCTTCTTAAAAATTCAAAATGAGACTAAGAACATCGAATGTTTATGCACACTATGTTTGCAAAGAGGATGCTAATGATCATATGGGCATTTACTACTAAAGCAATGTGAGGTGGGTCAGGGAAGGTCACAGAAACAAACACTGGACTTGGCATTTGAAATACCATATTTGCCTACACTAGTTGTGTAATTTTAAGCAAGTTATTCACCTTCTAAAAGTCTTAGGAAGGAAAATAACCACTTCTTAGGGATGGCTGTAGAGGATTACCAAAACTCCTTTGTTTAAAGTGCCTAGTACAGTCCTTGGTTGATGTGTTCAATAAATGCTAGTTTTGTTCTATTCCAATAAATGTCTCCGAATCTATTCTTGAACTATGGCAGAAATTATTGACAATGAAAATAGCATATGCAAAGGCAGGTATGGGGGGAAAAGGCCTACGCAAGGAATGGCAAGTATAAATGGAGTTCACGATCTCTAGTATTGGACTAATAAAAGATAAAACTAAAAATAGGTTGGGGCCAAATAAGGAACTTATACTTTAACTGAAAAGAATTAAAGGCTTTTATGCAGGGCAGTAATATTACTATTTCATGCTTTAGAAAATTAACTATTGTGGCAGTGTAGAAGACGGATGGAGGGAGGAAATCTTAAGAGGCAGATACCAGAGTCTATCATGTTACCCAATTAATTCAGTGGCAGGCTGGGTACTAAAACACAGCTTTAAAAAACAGTTGAAAATAATATATATGTTGTTCAACTCGATCTTTGTACATTGTGGTTCTTAACCTTGGTTGTATGTTGTAATAACCCAGATGACTTCAAAGAGTCCTATGGGTCAAGCTAAATCTCAGACCACTTAAATTAGTCTCTAGGGGTAGCACCCAGGCATTGTATTTAAATTCCTTCGACAATTTTCAATGTATAGACACCACTGTACAAAAAGCTTCTGGATCCCTTCAGCTGAATATCAGGTAAGACATATGCCAACCACATTTTCTGGCCTACAACTATACTTAATAAGGACACCATTTGGGTCTTTTAAGGGTTGGTTATTATTGATTTTTTAATTTTAAATATGCAAATACATATATATAGTAGAAATCTTTAAAATATGAATCAAGAAAAAGGACAACCTCCCTCATGTCTATTTACTGTTAGCATTTTGATAAAGAACTACCCTATTTAAATTTGTGTGTATATAAATGTGTATAAATTTGTATGCATATAGACACTATAAATATATATACATTAATTAGATCATACTACATAACTTTTAGATTTTTATTTAATTTTTTAGAAGGTTGCTAAATCTTTGGCCTAAAGTACTATCTTTATTATCTTATTGTGAATAAGAAGAACAAATCCCTCCCTCCCACACTCTTTACTTATCACAATATACTACAGGGATTTTTCAGGGAGGGCTTTGATTTACTTTATTTTATTCTTTGTTTTTCACAGAATCTAGAAGCCATGTGTTTATTCTCAGTGAAATAATTTGTGTTTTGTTGTACTGCTCTAAGCATTTAATAGTTTATTAATCTTAACAAGAACTCCATTCAGCTTATTATATATTTTTATCTATAACCAAATATAAAGAATATTATGTGGGTTTTGAAGGGTCTTTCCTAAGGATTTGGAAACTTTCAGTTGTTTCGGTCTTATCTTCTCTGAGAATGCAGCTCTAATTATAAACATTTTCAGAGTTTTGGATTAGATTAATATATAACAGTTTTTTGTTTTCTATTGAGACAGAGTCTCACTCTCTTGCCCGGGCTAGAGTGCCATAGTGTCAGCCTATCTCACAGCAACCTCAAACTCCTGGGCTCAAGTGATCCTACTGCCTCAGCCTCCCAAGTAGCTGGGACTACAGGCATGCACCACCATGCCTAGCTAATTTTTTCTATATATTTTTAGTTGGCCAATTAATTTCTATTTTTAGTAGAGACAAAGTCTCGCTCTTGCTCAGGCTGGTTTCGAACTCCTGACCTTGAATGATCCGACTGTGTTGGCCTCCCAGAGTGCTAGGATTACAGGCGTGAGCCACCGTGCCTGGCCAATATATAACACTTTTTTGGCACATTATTACTTCAGTGAAATGTTCTATAAGAAAAATAATTTGTACCTAACACATAAAAAAAAAAATCTAAGACAATAATGCTATCTTGGGGTATTTGTTTAACAAAGATAACTTAATAAAATCAATAATACTCTAAGTGTGCATTAAATATTACTATTAATCATGTTGAAAGCATAATGACATTGAGAAGCCTTTTTGTGGCTTTCAGTTATTTTCAAGTCTTTTTCTTTTGAGTCAAGGTCTCACTCTGTCACCTGGACTAGAATGCAGTGGTGCAATCATAGCTCACAGCAGTCTTGAACTCCTGGGCTCAAGAGAACCTCCTACCTCAGCTTCCCAACTAGGTAGGACTACAGGCACATGACACCACACCCAGCTAATTTTTTATTTTTTGGTAGAGACAAGGTCTCACTGTGTTGCTCAAGTTGGTCTTGAACTCTTGGCCTCAAGTGATCCTCCTGTTTTGGCCTCCCAATGTGTTGGGATTACAGATATGAGCCACTGCATTGAGCCTTATTTTAAAAATGTGATCAATAAGCCTAAATGTCACCAGAAAGTCATGGCTCCATTCCCCTCAGATTTATCCTCACAAGTCTTGTCTAAAAATTTGCCAGATGTGTCTGTCCTTTCACTTTTTTTTTAGCCATAACTATTATTGCTTGAAGTGATAGTTCTCTCTTTGTTTTAATCAAAACCTTAAGTAATATTTCTCCAAGATAAATCTATGGATAGAGCTTCATGAAGCAAGCAATAAATTCTTAAAGATGCAAAAATAATTCCTTATTTTGGGCTTCTAAATCTTTACAAGAAAACCTGGGCAAGGATTCATCATCTTTGAGTAGTAAAGCACAGCACTTTAAGTATTTAATTGGAAAAAAAAAAAAAAAGAAAAACAAATGTAGCCTGTTGATGGACTACAGAAAGCTTTATTTAATTTCTGATTAACCTTTAATTGTGAACAGCTCTGTAATTCTAACTTATAACCAATTCTTATCTGTTTCCACAAAAGGAAATTATTTTTAGTCATGAACTGTAGTTGTTGACCTAAATAAAATAACTGGCTCCCATTTTTCCTTTAACTTGACAGATAACATACACATATATATAATGTACACATACACACATACATGTACTCAATTTACTGTTTTGCAATTAATCTGCACTACTTATAAGAATAACAATCTTAAATCTACAAATAAACTTTCCTTTAGCCAGTATAGAAATGAGCAGAAAGTTCATTCAAGCAGTAGGTCCCAACAAAAACCCATTCCACTCTAGGTTGAAATCAAAGGGGTGAGTTTTTAAGAAGATTCCAGAAAGCTCAAAGTCCAAAGAAATGCTCTAATGGTTTCTGAAATAATACTTACAGAAAAGGAGAGTATGATTAAAACTGATACTCTATGAGAATTTTCAAGGGATAAAGTAAAGAAAAATAAGCAAAGAGAAAAAAAGAAGCCAGGAAAAGTTAACACACTACATTAGACCAAAAGCATGTGGGCAATTAATAAATATATTGAGCTATCAACTCTGTTCATTCACCCATTCAACATGCATTTATTGACAACAGTAATGTTCATTTGTCACTATGCATGAGAATCACCCACAGAGGTGACTGCATCTGATCTTAGGGAGGACAAGGTTAGAGTGAGAATTTTAAAAGTTCCCCAGGTAATTATAACATACAAGTCAGTGTAGAACCATGGACTAGTTTTTTTTTTTTTTTTTTTTTTTTTGAGACAGAGTCTCACTTTGTTGCCCAGGCTAGAGTGAGTGCCGTGGCGTCAGCCTAGCTCACAGCAACCTCAAACTCCTGGGCTCGAGTGATCCTTCTGCCTCAGCCTCCCGGGTAGCTGGGACTACAGGCATGTGCCACCATGCCCGGCTAATTTTATATATATATATCAGTTGGCCAATTAATTTCTTTCTATTTATAGTAGAGACGGGGTCTCGCTCTTGCTCAGGCTGGTTTTGAACTCCTGTCCTTGAGCAATCCGCCCGCCTCGGCCTCCCAAGAGCTAGGATTACAGGCGTGAGCCACAGCGCCCGGCCTCATGGACTAGTTTTAAAACTATGCTAAGGCAAAGGTATTAGCAAGAAATGTGATGGTGAGGAGCAATTTAATAGAAGTCAGATAGTCCCTATTTTACCAAATAAATTTACTTCTTTGAATTGTTCCTTCATCTGTAAAACAGCAGTATTAGCACATACTTTCTTCAGTCAACAAATATAAACGAACAGATAACATCATTTCATCTATGGAGTTTATATTCTAGTGGAGGTATATGGACAAGCACTGTAAGGCTTTGATTTTATTCTGTGTATAATAGGGACTCATTGTAGGTTTTGAGCTTGATTTTTCATAGGTCTTGCTTTAATATTTTTAGCAAAATGTATTTAAGATTTATTCATGTTGATATATAAATCAAATCCAATCTTTTGTGTGGTTGGATAGTATTCCACTCTATGGATGTACCACTGTTTGCTTAACCATCCATATGGTTTCATCATCTTTGAGTAATAAAGTGCTGTTGTTGGCTCCAGTTGAGGGCAATTATTAGTACGGTTGCCATAAAATTCACATATAGATTTTGTGTGAACATAAGTTTTAATACCTCTTGGGTATTCCCTGTAAGGTTGTATTATATCTTGTATCCCCCACTGTAGCACCTGGGGGGTGCACCTCTGACTCCCCAACAATCTCTATGCACCTCTGACTCCCCAACACATACTCCTTTAATCCTATTACTATAGCAGAGTTTTAAAATCTAAGCTATACTATATACTTCGTCATAAAGAAAAACAAAAAACCTCTGCTTAAGTGGAAACATTAATGAACACAACTGAAGGTAGAGTTTAAATGTCACAAATATAGTGTTAAAATGTTAACTGTATTCATTTAAAATAAAAACAAAGAATGATAAAAGAAATTTATACCTACCTTCATAGGAAAACTGAATGGTTTACAAGTATTGACTTTTTCTTATTTTATTATTATTATTATTTTTTGAGACAAAGTCTCACTCTGTCACCCTGGCTAAAGCACAGTGGCATCATCATAGCTCACTGCAACCTCAAACTACTGGGCTGATGTGATCTTCCTGCCTCAGCCTCCCAAGTAGCTAGGACTACAAGCATGCATTTTAGTAGAAATGGGGTCTCACTCTTGTTCAGGCTGGTCTAGAACTCCTGAGCTCAAGGGATCCTCCCACCTCCCCGAGTGCTAGGATGAGGTTACTTACTGCAATCTCATACTCCTGAGCTCAAATGATTCTCCTGCCTCAGCCTCCCATGTAGCTGAGACTACAGGCACGTGCCACCATCCTCAGCTAATTTTTTTTATTAATACTTTTTGTGGAGATGAGTCTTGCTATTGTCCAGGCAATGTTGAACTCTGGGCCTCAAGCAATCCTCCTGACTCGGCTTCCCAAAGTGCCAGGATTACAGGTGTGAACCACCATACCCAGCCCAAGTGTTGACTTCTTAAAATGAATTATATAACACACAAAATCATAGGAATAAAAAGGACTACACTTAAATTATCGCAGTCTATCTTTCCAAATTTAACACTAAAAACTTCTGAACATTCCTGTCTTACCATTAGTTAATACTTTGCTCATTAGATTATAGGGAACCTACTTTATTGTTCTTGTCCAAGTCTAATGCTCTAGTAAGACTGAAATTTATACTACTGAATGCACACTTAGCTCACAGCACCTCTGAGCAATGTATGGTTTAGTGTACAGGTCAGCAAACTTCTTCTGTAAAGGGCCAGATAGTAAATACGGCTTTGTGAACCATATGACATCTGTCACAAGTACTCAATTCTGCTGTTGTAACTTAAAAGCCATAGGCAATACCTAAAAGAATGGGTGTGGCCATATTCAATAAAACTTCATTTATAAAACCTGGCAAGGGGATTCAGCCCATGGGCCAAAGTTTGCCAATCCCTGGTTTGGTGGAACAAGTGCAGCAAAGTAGAACGATTTGGGCTAAAGCCCCACATCTACTCCTAGTTCTATCATAAATCACTTAACCTCTCTCTCCCTCAATTTCCTCATCATAAGCCTAGACTTTCTCATTTATTAGGTGTCTGACCTATGGCAAGTTAAAAACTACATATATATATTTAACTATATTCTTCACAAAAATTCCACTCTCATTATTTTTCTAGATCACTGTCAGTACTGAAGTTCTCTCCCATGTACCTGCACTTACAAATACGGACATGCATTATTTAATGAGAGTTATGCTCTGATAAATGCATCATTAGGTGATTTCACAGTTGTGCAAACATTATAGAGTATACTTACACAAACCTAGATGGTCCTATTACACACCTAAGTTATATGGTATACCCTATTGCTCCTGGGCTACAAACCTGTACAGCATGTTACTGTACTGAATACTATAGCAACTGTAACACAATGCTAAGTGTTTGTGTATCTAAACATAGAAAAGGTACAGTAAAAATATGGTATAAAAGATTAAAAATGGTACACTTGAATAGTATACTTGAATTACCATGAATGAAGCTTGCAGGACTGAAGTTACTTTGGGTGAGTCAGTGAGTAAGTGGTGAGTAAATGTGAAGGTGAAGGACATTACTGTACACTACTGTAGACTTTACAAACACTGTAAACTTAAGCCACACTAAATTTATCTTAAAAAATTAAGTAATTGCACAATGACATTATGTCACTTGGCAATAGGGATTTTTCTTTTTTTTTTTTGAGACAGTCTTGCTTTGTTGCCCAGGCTAGAGTGAGTGCCGTGGCATCAGCCTAGCTCACAGCAACCTCAAACTCCTGAGCTCAAGCAATCCTTCTGCCTCAGCCTCCCAAGTAGCTGGGACTACAGGCATGTGCCACCATGCCCGGCTAATTTTTTCTATATATATATTAGTTGGCCAATTAATTTCTTCCTATTTATAGTAGAGACGGCGTCTCGCTCTTGCTCAGGCTGGTTTCGAACTCCTGACCTCAAGCAATCTGCCCGCCTCGGCCTCCCAGAGTGCTAGGATTACAGGCGTGAGCCACCGTGCCCGGCTGGCAATAGGGATTTTTCAACTCCATTATAATCTTATGGTACAACTGTCATACTTCCTTATGTGGTGTGTGACTATATTAAGTGAAAGATACACAGAATTTATAAGTGTAAAACCTGGAGCAGGAGACAGACCTCACACTGGGAGTATATGCAAAAACATACATACACACATATATACATACAGCCCCTACTTTGGAAGTAAGCAAAGAGGTCTTAGTCTGAAATGTTGCTAAAAATGAAGTCTGGTTTAAGAGATTTGGGGTTTAGCTTGCCAAATGGCATATTAGGTTGAATTGCAATGTGGCTTTACTCTGGAAGAAGTTCGTGAATATCCAGTCTAAGGAAAACTTCCAAGGATTAGAGAGTAGTGAAATGACCTGAGCTAACAAAGTTCTTTTAACAAAGAAAGCAATTTCCCTGTAATATGCATTCCAAAATTAAAATTTACTTTTCTGTTATTCCAAAGTCTTAATATGGCAGCATTCAAAATAAAATAACTGCATAAACACAAAAGTATTATCATGATAGTAATAAAAAAAATCAATGCCAGTTAGTTAGCTGTCTCAGATTTCTCAATCAGCAAGGAAAAGAAGATCCAACATATTCTGGCTTTTCTTGGATAGCTTTTAGATCTACATAGCTTTCACACTGTAGAAAAGGATTACTGCAGTTAGAAAGGAAGACATGAAAATAGCTACAAAAAACTATTTT
This sequence comes from Microcebus murinus, assembly GCF_040939455.1. Classification (NCBI taxonomy): domain Eukaryota; kingdom Metazoa; phylum Chordata; class Mammalia; order Primates; family Cheirogaleidae; genus Microcebus; species Microcebus murinus. The sequence continues at coordinate 46,850,299 of NC_134112.1, forward strand.
CAAAAGACTGCTTCTTTCTGCCAGACTGGCAAATGAACACTGAAATTAGCTAGCATGAAGTCCACAAGCAGAAAGTTGTCCAAACTTGGGATACAACTACTGTAGGAAACATCATTCTAACTTTTCCATTTCTTATGAAAATGTAATTACCTATAATGATCACAGCTTTCCATTTAAGTAGTAGTATTCACCTTCCATACATTTGAATTTTCAATGACTCAAAATGTTATGTTACACTTTAATTCTTCACAATAATTTTTCAAACTTTGAATTTAGAATTTCATAGAGTGACTGAAAAGTAAACTTCAGCCTCTAATGCTATGATGCTGCCAGTAAATAGTTTAATCTCAGCACCTTTGGCATTTCTATTCAGCAGTGTTTGCTTTTATAATTTTTGAATACTGTATTGTTCTTACTTTAAAAACATAAGTTTAAATGTTAAATCAGAAGAGTTTATTTTAGAATTAGGAAGCCAAGTTCTCAAAGCTGATGCATTTGAAACAAAGACAAAAATTACTTATGTCCGTAAATGTGAACCGTTAGCCTCAACTGAGACTCTAAACTTAAATCAATCATATTTTCAATTAAAGAAAAAAGATTAAAATTACATACTATGTATGGAAGTTTGGAAATTCAGTTAAATATTATTTTAAAGGGAATCATTAATTTTCTGTTTGTAAGTAGTATTAAACACTTGAAATTGAAAATGTGAACTTTAATTGGGAATTTTATGTTTATACCTCAGAGAACTGAACTTCCTAATTATGTACATAATTATGTACATACAAATTAGTACAAGTTTACAAAATAATATTAAGAGTAGGATCACCTTTCTCAAACTAACCATAAACAATAAATACAAAATTGCCATAATACACAATTATTTAAATTATCTTCATTGGAAAAGACTCAACTCCACTACACAGTTTTAAAGTCAGTGACTCTTTCTAATTTTGCCGTGTCCTTCACTATCTTGTACTCTTTTTCAATTATTATTGTTATGGGGGAAAATCTAGAAGTATTATATTGTATCAGAGTATAAAACTGTTTCATGTCTAGCAGCTCTTTTTCTTCTTGTTCTATTGAACCTAAATGAATTAAGTTAAACCAAGTTTATTCAGTATTACATAAGTAACCTCATTTGTCTAAGGGCATTCTACCCTATTGTTGAAAAGAGTTAACACAGCAAGCTTTAGATAGCTATCCGTAGAAAAGTCTGCTTGCAAGACTGATCCATGGTTGGGTACCTGGAAACCTGGATTTCAGAACGGTTCCCTGAAACCCACCATTCCCTAACTGACAGGAGTGGTTCACCGTGCCTAAATCATTTGAAAAAAATAAGGTGGTATATGTTAACACCTGCTTTTTTGAGGGGAGTCTGAAGTTTCGGTGCATGCTGGACAGAAAGTGCCTATGTGACCAGCCTTTAATAAAAATCTTGATCCCCAAGTCTCTAATGAGCTTCTTTGGTAGACAACATTTCATATGAGTCGCCACAATTCAATGCTGGAGAAATTAAGCAAATTTTGTGTGACTCCATAGGAAGAAGAATCTTGGAAGCTTGTGCCTGGTTTCCTCTGGACTTAACTCCATGCACCTTTTCCCTTTGTTGATTCTATTTCAAATAGTTTTGCTGTAATAAATTTTAGCTGTGAATACAACAGCTGTGATCCTCTAGGAGGATCACTGAACTTGGGGGTAGTCTTCAGTATCCCTGAACACAGTGGTATTAGAAGTGGGATTCACCAGACCATCTCAATAAAATACGGTGAAAGCATTGTTTGGGAAAAGAAATGGATAAAGAGGTGGAGTATGATGAACTTTTGATGCTTAGGTAGCTATGTAATTATGCAAGATATTAGACAGTAGGTGAGCTGTTCTCTGTTATGACAGATAAAAGTTGCCTATGAAATTTGAAAATGATAGATCCAACACCACGCCTGCTGATCCCCTGGCTGCTTTGCCTATATTGGCTAAAATGAAGAAGGGGGGTACATACTGGGTGATGTCTTTGTTTTTTCCTGCCAGGTGAGAGGATAAAGAAGACAAACATTACCAAAGGTAAGCTTTGGGTGGGGGGGGGGCAAAAATGTTAGACGTTTACATTATACTCTCCTCCAAGTAAACAGAAAAGGGTTAAATCAACTTCCAGGGCTGAAGTAAAGCTTTAGATAAACTTAGAGGGGAAAAGGGGAGCAGAGAAGGGCAATGCCCTCAGTTTCTTCAGTATAGCTGCTGCTGTCTCAACCCCCTTCCTCCTTGCATTCCAGCCAGGATCTACACCAAACCCCCACTCCCACTGCTGTAATATGAACCTATGAATGTGAAATTTACTGGTAGGGATTTAAATAAATGTGCAATTATTATGAGGAAAAAAAAGGGAAATTTTCACAAAATAGTTCTATATTGGGCATTACATCTGGATATATGACAAAACTGATATAGAAAGTTATATGCTAGAGTGATCATATTAATCAGGTAAAGCTAAAAAGAAAAATTTCCTTGCTTTTTGCTGCTGGTAAGCAGACTGAAATTTAAACACATTAGAGTTAAGTCTTCATAATGGATGTTTCTGCCTATTGAAGCCTCTGCAAAAGAGGACATAAAAAAGGACAGGCAATCTCTAGATGTACACATACTTTTGGAGGTTTAAAACCAGTTTTAGTTGCTAATGAGCTCTTATGAAATCAGATGTCTGACCCTTAGAAGCTGATGATTTTTCTGCCTGATGTGCTTTTCTTCCAGTTGGTCAATTTGGATTCTAACATTGACAAGATGAAAAGGGCTTAAGAAAGCCTTGCTTGTCACTTAGAACACAGCTCTATGATCTTACAGAATCTTGGCTTTCCTGCTGCAAAAAACTAGCTGCTAACTTTTTTTGAATTTTGAATTTACATATCCTAACTGTCTGTGCCCGACTATGAGCTAAAATCTGGTATGTCTGATATGGGCCTTTCAGCCACAGCATGAGCTCTGCTGAATGAAAGCAGACATAGGCTCAGTGAACAAAACTCAGACTCTGGGATTGTTGCAGATTTAAGACATCCCTCTGTGGGCCTTAAACTATGAAAAACATCAATGGGTACCAGCTGGATTGTCTGGGTCAAATCCAAATGCCCACAGGAAAAGGCTTATTCTCTAATGGGACAATGTAAAATTGGGCTGCTGATTAACTCTATTTCTGATGCAGTGGCTAATTGCATTCCTAACTTGTGATGTCTGCCAAAAGCTGCAAGTTGGGGCGTATCACAAGGAGTATGACCCCTCCACCTACTCCAGACTGGATTCTGGACTCCCTCTAGGGATGTCTCACTGCTTTTGACTGTGTTCAGGTTTCCTGATTAGTTGCAATTTATAACAATGGACTGATAACCTGACTCTACTTTCTTCACCTTTCTTCCGGTGGACACATTATAGTAAGGTAGCTTGATTATGAAATGAAGCTTTCCCCAAAAAGGGATCGTATTAATATTATCCTAGACTGCTTGCTAGGTAACTCGTCAGAAAAAAAGAGGAAGTTCTATAAAACCATTATGAAAATTTTTGAAATTCAGGAGCTCATCCTGACCAATTCCTGAACACAATGTGTCTAATTAAATTACATAAAAAATGTTTTTCTGAGGAAATACTTTAGTCCCTTTTGCTCAACCCTTCTGGATAAAAAACTTGGGTGACAAGAGATAATTGAAAACCTATAAAGTTAGGGTTTCTAAATTGGACACACTGATTTTTTAACACCAAGAAACAAAACAAAAACCTGGCACCTGGGAGGCATGGGAAAGGGCATTAATAATCTTAGTTTTTCAGAACTGTTTGGGGAAGTGTTCCCCTCTTCCTGAAGGAAGGCTTCCCATGCTGCCTTTCCAAGTGTCTTGAGGACTTTGAATTCAAACTGACTGCTGAGCCTATGATCACACCTGGCAGCCCTGATTATGAGACAGCAGAGGCTGGCCCAGTTCCTGCACTTTCACACAGAACATCTCTAGATGTCATTCATTCATGTGAGGAGAATGAACTGATATCATGGACAAGCACATTTGCTTGAAACTGACTGCCTTCAGGCAGTTCTGAAACCAAACACTAAACTGAATTAACTGGACTGGATTGGGAACCCTAGTGTGGGAGACTCAATAGTGAGAGGTATACTGGGGACCCTGTTAACCTGTACTAACTACTACAAATGCTCCTCGATTTACGAGGGGGTTATGTCCCAATAAGGACATTATAAATAAAAAATATTGTTAAGCCAAAAATGCATTTATACAAATCAACCAAGGGGTTGATGAAAATAAAAGTACATTTAATGTCCCAATAAACCTATCATAAAGTCAAAAACTTGTAAGTCAAACCATCATTAGCTGGGGGCTGTCTATATATGTACTGTTTGAGGTATCCTAACTATTGTTAACTCTTTCTTTCCAGGGGTACTATGAGTGGCCTCTGGAACTTAGATCTTTCACGTGTACCCTGACTATCATGACACTGCTGAAAAGCCCTGAAAAGCATACAGGTAGGTCACTTTCAACTTAGCCAGATTTATGCTGTATCTGAATTGATGCCTTAGGGCAGATGAAAAGAAACTTAAATGCAGGAACTTAAAGAGGAAGCCACTTGGCTTTCTATGGTAGACCTTTATAATTAATGAAATTTGTTTTAACTGGCTAAATTCTGGACCTTTAAAGGGTGTAGCTGTCAAGACACCTGGGTCAAGTGCCAAGGGAGGTGGACTGTGCAGAAAAGAGTAGGCTTGAGACAGTTATCTTTAGAAAGGCCTGCTTGCAAGACTGGCCATAATGGTTGGTACCTAGAAATTTGGATTTCGGGAAGGTTCTCACCATTCCACAACTGATAGGAGTGGTTCACAGGGCCTAAATGTTTGAACAATTAATGTGGTATGTGTTAAATATCTACTTTTCTTCTGGGACTCTGGAATTTTGGTACAAGCTAGACAGAAGGTTCCTACGTGACCAGCCTTCAATAAAAAGCTTGGGGCTGGGCGCAGTGGCTCACACCTGCAATCCCAGCACTCTGGGAGGCCTAGGTGGATGGATCACTCAAGGTCAGGAGTTTGAAACCAGCCTGAGCAAGAGCGAGACCCCATCTCTACTATAAACAAAAAGAAATTAATTGGCCAACTAAAAATATATAGAAAAAATTAGCAAGGCATGGTGGCACATGCCTGTAGTCCCAGCTACTCGGGAGGCTGAGGCAGTAGGATCGCTTGAGCCCATGAGTTTTGAGGTTGCTGTGGGCTAGGCTGAAGCCATGGCACTCTAGCCTGGGCAACAAAGTGAGACTCTGTCTCAAAAAAAGAAAAAGGAAAAAAAAAAAAAAGCTTGGGCACTGAGTCTCTAATGAGCTTCTTTGGTAGACATTTCACATGTGTTGTCACAACTTGATGCTAGAGGAATCAAGCACATCTTAAATGACTCCATGAGGAGATGACTCTAGAAATGTATGACTGGCTTCCTCTGGATTTTGTCCCACATGCCTTTTCCATTTACTAATTTTGTTTTAAATCCTTTTGCTGTAATAAATTTTAGCTCTGAATACAACTATACGATCAGTCCTATGAGTCCATCTAGTGAATCACTGAATCTGGGGGTTGCATTAGAGACCACTGACACAAAATTGGAGTAAAAAAGACTTGAATTTTAATCTTTGTTAACCTCTCTGCATTTGTTTTCTTAATCATGAACCAGATATGGGTTATTGTGAGAATTAAATAAAACTATATTAAGTGTTAGCACAGTTTCTGATGCACACAGAAGCTATTTAATAAATATTTGTTTTCTTGTGTTTTTTTCAGAGACCTTTTTCTGGTTGTTTATTGGTTCGTAACTTTACAACTATTGAAGAAGCTCAAAATCTGACCATCAGCTAAGTGATGAATGACTGTCCAAACCCAAGTTATAAGACAATTTCCAAGTAGTGTCTTATCACTTCCTTTCAATTGCATAGGTTTTTATACACCAATTCATTTCTGAGTAGTCCTGGAAACTAAGATCATTTAAGCTAAATCCAATACACACGCTCATTAAAACAAAGTAAACAAAAATGACAAAAAAAATATGTCAAGAATACATTAAAATTTAAAACAGGACAAATTTGTGTTAGCCTTTTATTTCCACTAAGTTAAAGAATCTGAATAATATTAAATGAGATTTCTGTAATTTACAGGGACCTCACAGAACAATCAATCCAAGCCCATGTTTACTGCTGGTATGTGTGTGTAATAAAGTTTCCTTAGTCAAGTGATATTTTACTTCACTTGAAAAAATAGCTTGGTAAAAATTAGTTCATTTTAAAGAAAAACTCGTATATGTATTAAAAAATTACAATAAATATATTTAAGTTATTATTCAATATTATTAAAAAAGGTTGTTCCCTACCTCTCACAACAATCTAATTTAATTTAGTGTCCTCTGCTCACTGGAAATTCAAGACTAAAAGGAAGTAAATTAATCTAATGGAAATTGATGTTCTCTTATGTTTTCCTATTAAAAGATGAATTTTAAGCAGAAGTTCATAATGATTCTTGTAATTTACAGTGTCATTAATTTAAGAAAGCCCTGAGAAAAATAAATAAGATTAAAAGTGACAACACTGAAAAGCACTTGCGTACCTAAAATCTATAGTACCTAAAACAGCTATAGCCTAAATATACATCACTATTATCAGATTTATGTTACTCAAATAAAGGAGTCTTTTTACTGTTAATACTATGTTTTACTACATTGTGTAAATCATACTAAGCATGAGGTTTTTCTATTTTCTGAAACTGTGTGTGTACAAGTTAAAAATCAAATCAAATTCCCAGTTTAAGCCTGGGACAGTGGTGCGTGTCTATAGTCCCAGCTAGTCAAGAGGCTGAGGTAGGAGGAGCTCTTGAGCCCAGGAGTTTGAAGCTAGACTGGGTAACATAGTGAGCTCCAATCTCTTTTTTAAAAATTCCATTTTAGGGGTGTAAATGAATACAGTACATTTTCAGATAAACATCCAATCATTGGGTACTGGGAGGTTATTAGCATTACCAATTATACAAGACAGTACTAAAAGAAGTAAAGAGAACAAAATAAGGGACATAGCCAACTTTCTCCTGATGTCACAGTCCTTTTATTCATAATAAGCTATTTGGAGATCATCAACAGGGACAAGGATGAGTGACTGATTAGGCTCTGATGTCACAATCCTACTTAAATCATCGTGTGAAGAGAGAAACCCAGGGGATAACAACACCTAGCTTTGTTTTTTTTTTACTTGATTCTAGCATTCTCTAGATACAACTGAGTTAACTAAAAACATCACTGTTCTATTCCCAAAAGTGGACCCCTCTTCCAAAATTTCGTTTTAGAAATAATTTTAAACTGGTTCATTTTCCTTCTAGGCCTCAGCTAAAGATGGTTATTTTACTATGCAAGGATGTTTACAAACTAGATATTCATAACTTAAGAAATAGCAAACCTTATATTCCCTTCAAAAAAATTATTAAAAATATCTATAATGTAATAAACAAATTACACCACAAAATAAAACCACATAGACTTTTAGTTTTTAACAGAATTTTTTCATTATCTTTCACTATAAAGAAATCAAGTAAGGCCAGGCATGGTGGCTCACACCTGTAATCCTAGCACTCTGGGAGGCTGAGGCAGGTAGATCGTTTGACCTCAGGAGTTTGAGACCAGCCTGAGCAAGAGCGAGACCCCGTCTCTACTAAAAAATAGAAACAAATTAGCTGGACAACTAAAAATACATAGAAAAAATTAGCCGGGCATGATGGCGCATGCCTGTGGTCCCAGCTACTCAGGACGCTAAGGCAGGATTGCTTGAACCCAGGAGTTTGAGGTTGCTGTGAGCTAGGCTGATGACAGGGCACTCTAGCCTGGGCAACAAAGTGACAGTCTCAAGGAAAAAAAAAATCAGGTGAAAACAGTATTTTATTATTTTTCAATTAAAGGGAAAATATACTTCTAGTCCACTTTCAAATATATGGAAAAATGAAAATGATTATATTACTCAATTTAAAAATAGAGCAATTACCTTCAAATTTTTTATTTTGAAGAAACTATGAACAAAAGTTTCTCCATTTAGGTTCCAATTAAGTAAATTATGATAAATCCATTCAATAGAATGCTATAATTTAGGCACTTAAATGTATGTATTTTATGTGGGAAAATGCTTACATTATAAGTAATAAAGTAATTATTAAATTATATACACTATATCACAACTATATAAAATATACACAAGGAAACATATACTGTTAACTCTGATTTTCTCTCTAGGGTAGAACTGTAATTATACTTGGAAATCCTGTTATTCTTTTTCAAAAATTTTATAAAAAACTATTTAAAATTAGATCTAATGATGGGTATAATATGTGAAAGTAATAAATTACAAAAGGTTGCAAGATCTAGATTATATATTATATAATACAGTTGACCCTCCATATCCACAGGTTCTACATCCACATCTTCAACCACAGATCAAAAATATTCGGGGGGGGGAAAACACAACAAAAAAATAAAAAATAATACAAATAAACAATACAGTATAACGATTTACACATTTATATGGTATTAGGTATCACAAGTAACCCAAAGATAGTTTAAAGTATATAGGAGGATATGTGTAGGTTATATGCAAATACCATACCATTTTATTTAAGGAACTTGAGCATCTGTGGATTTTGGTCTCCATGAGGTGGAGGGGTTCTTAGAATCAACCCCCATGGATACTGAGAGATAACTGTATATAACATATATTGTTGGAATGATACACAATCAAGATGATTCACTGCAGAATTATTTGTAACAACAACATAGTGGAAACAAAAACTCAATGAAAGTTATACACAAAAATCAATTGTATGTTTATAAATTAGCTCCAATCAGTTGGAAAATAAAAATTTTTTAAATTCTATTTACAATTATAAAAAACATAAGATCCTTAGGAATAAATTTAACATAAAACATGTAAGCTCTCTTTGCCGAAAACTACAAATACTGTTGACATTAAAGAAGAACTAAATAAATGGAGAAATAAACCACATTCATAGATTAGAAGACTAAATATGGAAATGCAAAGGACCTAAAATATCCAAAGCAATCTTGAAAAAAAATAACAAAGCCAGACAATTTAATTATCTGATTTCAAAGCTTAATCAAGACGGTGTGGTACTGGCATAATGTTCAACAAATAGATCAATGGAACAGAAAAAAAGTACTCAGAAACAGACATAGATTTAAATGGCATTTTGATTTTCAACAAAGGTGCAAAACAATCCAAGGAAGGGAAGTTAAGTCCTTTTATCACAGGCCAGAATAAATGGATATCACTATGAAAAAAACTGAACCTTGACCTTTCCTCAGACCACATGAAAAATTAATTCAAGATGGATCACAGACCTAAATGTAAAAGCTAAACCCACAAGTTTAGTATCTAGAATGTACATAGAACGTTTACAAACTGGTAAGAACAAAAAAGTAAAAGGATACTTTGGTAGGTTGGATTATTGTCCCCAGTTATTCACTGCCTTCCCTGTAAGAAGATTCTACTTCCCTGACCATTTATTTACATTAAGGTTGGTCATCTGATTTACTTTGGCCAATGAAATGTAAGTAGAAATAAAGCATGGCATTTCTGAATCAAAGCTTTAAAAGTCAACATGTGGTTCTATCATTGCTCTTTTTCTCACTGCCATAGGACTCAGCCAGGAGCTTCTCCTTCAGGTTGGGTCCCAGAATGAAGATGACATGTAGCAAATCTGAAGCAGATGTGAAGTTTACATGTAAGTGAATAAAAAATAAATGTTTGTTTTATGAGTCACTTAAATTTTGTGGTCATTTGTTTCTATAACATAGTCTCAACTAACCAGTATAGCAATGAACAAGCAATTTACAGAAAAGTGAACCTGTAAAACCTATATGTGGCTTAAACAGTTAAGGTTTATTTTTATTACATAAATCCAGAACGAGATAATCCAGAACTCTTATATAAACTACTAATGTCATCAATGTCCTAAGTTCCTCCTGTTTTTATACTGTCATTCTTAGCATGTTGTTTTCACCCACTTGGTCATAAAATGGCTGCTACACCTCCAGACTACATTCCAAACTTAGCATGTCTAATTGGTGAGAACTGCGTAGCTACCTCTAACTGCAAGGAAAGCTGGGAAATAATGTTTTGACCTCTTAAGGTCTGTCATGGTTGACAAAGAATGAAAGAAAAGATTTAGAAATAAAGATTAGGTCGGCATACATATAGTATCTGTCACAGATGCCATTTCTATCTAATAAATTGGTAAAAGAGTCTGGAAATACAAATTAAAACCTTTATTAGTTGCTGGTGAAGCTGTAATTTGAAACAATGATTCTGTAGACTAATTTATATATTTGCTCATGTTGAAGATAAGTATGTCTTAGGCCTAGAATTCTACTTCTACATATATTTATCTGCATATATTATTCAATAAATATATTTTCTATACATAAATTTACTTCTATATATAAATGAGATGTAATAAGAACAGCTTTTAATAAGCTAAAAATATCAGAGTGCATCTATGTAATAAGGGTAGTCTTATAAAACTTTTGTTTCAGTTATATAAATATACTACACACAAATATATATGGCATATGCATTTACTAGGTTATGATATAAAATTACTTCCTACTTGGGTTATGATTTAAAACAATTAACAGATACTGTCCTAGGATAACTCCTAACAGGTACATACACAAAGAGATGTGTACTATGATGCTTATTTTGGCATTATTTATAACAGCAAGGCTTAGGTAACCAGCAGGCTCCATTGTAGGATGATACTGCTTGGTTGGTTTCACTGTGGACCCCCATGGTCATAATTTTTGGTCTATTCTTTCAGGCTAAGTGGAAGAAGGAAGCTGGGGGTGGTCTTGCCATTTAGTATGTGTACTTCTACCTTATCCTATTTCCAAAATGGTACATCACCCTCTGTTCTATGTCCCTGTCCTTCTGGCACACTTTTTCCAGTTTAGTATATCTCTTGCCTTCTTCCTATTTGGGGATGGATTAATTTTTCATCGTGTAGGACTATCCTTCATATTTGGCAATATTAATCATCACTGATTTCTGCTACTTAAGTATCTGTAGTATTTCCCAGACATTGATATAATTTTTAAAAACCCAAGTATTTCAAGGCACCCTGATGTGGTAGTAGTGGGCAGTACTACCCCCAATTGATAACAACAGTTTTAAAATATCTACTCATTTGACTGAAAGTAAACTTACATCAGCAATATATCTAAGTACAGAGATTTCTATGCCTTATACTCTGTATTTATCATGTATAACTGAAAACTTTTTAATATACTCTCAAAATCCCATTAAATGACAATAAATTAAGAAAAAAAGGACAAATCTATAAGGTCAAAAAGAAAAAGAGAGGAGACAATAGCAGATGAAAGACTTCAAAAAAGCTTAGAAAGCTGGAAAGCAAATACTCAAAAGACATCGAATTTAGCAAAGCTAAACTTAGTATATGCAAAGCTCAAACCTAATTCTACGATTGAGAAAGAAAAAAAAAAGCAGGCTGCTTTGTATATATATAAAAAAAAAAAAACCAAAAAGCACAGGAATTGGAAACACAGGTAGCTCTGAATGAAGAAGTATGAAATATGGCTAAAAACAGCAGAGGAGTTAAGATTGTGGTGGCTCATGCCTGTAATGCTAGCACTCTGGGAGGCCGAGGCGGGTGGATTGCTCGAGGTCAGGAGTTCGAAACCAGCCTGAGCAAGAGCAAGACCCCGTCTCTACTATAAATAGAAAGAAATTAATTGGCCAACTCATATATATAGAAAAAATTAGCCAGGCACGGTGGCACATGCCTGTAGTCCCAACTACTCGGGAGGCTGAGGCAGCAGGATTGCTTGAGCCCAGGAGTTTGAGGTTGCTGTGAGCTAGGCTGACGCCATGGCACTCACTCTAGCCTGAGCAACAAAGGGAGACTCTATCTCAAAAAAAAAAAAAGATTGGCCAGAACCTCTGTCCCATGAGCCCAAGCAACTCAGCAATTTCCCCTGTTCTAAAACACTGTTGTTGTTGTTGTTTTAAAGGAACCCAAGGACAATTACTGGGTTTACAAAAGTATGTATGATAAACATACATGACAAACGTCCCTATGCATCTAAAATGTAATTTGCCTATTTAAAACCCTTCAAAATTGTAGTTACTATAAAATTTTTTAAAAGGCACACCCATATAACAAGTTAAAAGTATTTATAATCTTAGATTCTTATTTACACTCTAATTTTGCCTTAAGCATAAACTATCTTTTATTATATGTGTTTCTTACTGCTTTAAGGTGAACTTAGGTTCCTTAAAGTTAGGAACATGCACACTTCTATCGTTTCTTTTTCTTTTTTTAAATCTGAGGTACCTAGTAATATAATACTTTGTACACAGTCAATACAAACTTTAAAAATTTGTAGGCACCTGAGTTTTAGAAACATATAATTGATATCAAAAGTTCAGTGGAGGGAAGTAATATAAATTCTGATTAAAAACAGAAAAATTTAATTATTAAAAAGCTATCTTAAAATTTGGTATGTATACACAATGGAATACTATTCAGTCATAAAACAAGAATGAAATCATGTCATTTACAGCAGTGTGGATGGAACTAGAGGTCATGATCCTAAGTGAAATAAGCCAAAGACAAAAAGACAAATATTGCACATTCTCATTTACATGTGGGAGATAAAACTTTGAACACAATGAGGCATAGAATGGAAAAACAGATAAGAGACTGGGAAAGGTGAGTGGGGATTCGTGGGTGAGGTAGGGTAGAAGATGAAAAGAAGTAGGTTAAAAGGTACAAACATACAGTAAGATAAAAGGAATAAATTCAAGGTTTGATAGCAGAGTAGGATGATTGTATTTGTATGACTATAAATGTATGAGTACCATACATTTTTGGTACTCAGGTAATGAACACCCTGAATACCCTTACTTGATCAGTAAGCATTATATAACAAATTTTCTCATGCTACCTAATAAACACACAAAAAAGGAGAAATGTAAGCATAAAAAAAACCTGTCTGAAACATAAACCAGTCTTCAGTAGTAAATCTTTAAGGAAGTCGTTTCCCATATAAATGTCCATTCCCACTGTATTAGTCATGGCCTGCCATTCTATCCTACCTAGACTACTGTAATGATCCTCCATCTATTCTCTCTATATTTACTTTAATGATATAAAGTAAATGATATATCTTCTTCAATGATTCTAGTATTAATTTCTGTAACAATGATTCCCATTATCAGGCAATGAAATTTTGGCCATGAGACACAAGGAAAACTCTGTTGAGTGATCTAGGAAAAGGTTCCTGGATCATAAAATGAAACTCAGAGTAAGAAATCATTTCTTCTGTCTCTAGAGTTGTTTAGAGACAGAAAGGAAAACGTTGAAAGTGGAAGACAGGAATATGTAAAGAATTCCAGTTATTGAAGATGTCATTGAACCACTGAATTAACTAATCCTTGAACCATCCTAACTGGGTACATTTTGCTGGATAAAATGATAAATCTTTCTCATTGTTTATGCCATTTTGTGTGAGAAAATAAGTTTCTTATTGTTTATGCCAAAATAAGTTTTCTATTACTTGAATCTGAAAGCATCCTACTATATACATTTTCTTTCTTGTATAACTTTGACTTTCCTGGAATTAACAACAATATCTTTTTTGCAGTTATATAGTATTCTGTGTATGTGGTCATGTACTTCATAACAAAGTTTTAGTCAACAATGGGCCACATATATGAGGTGGTCCCATAAGATTATAATATTGTATTTTTACTGTAATTTTTCTATGTTTAGATATATTTAGATACACAAATACTCACCACTGTGTTACAGCCACCTATGGTATTCCATACAGTAACATGCTATACCATATAGCTTAGGTGTGTAGTAAGCTATGCCATCTTGGTTGGTGGAAGTACAAAATTTGTACGAATAGGCAAAGAAACTAGAATAACTGAAACAATTTTTAAAAAGAATAAAGTTGAAAAAAACACATTGATTTTAAGATTTACTCTAAGCACAATAATTAAGACAGTGTGGTACTGGCAGGATAGACACAAATTCATGAAACAGAAAACAGAACTTTGGCAGGCTGAGGCAGGAGGATCACTTGAAGCCAGGAGTACAAGATCAGCCTAAGCAACACAGCAAGACTTCATCTCTATACAAAATAGAAAAATTAACCAGGTGTGTATCATGTGCTTATAGCCCCAGCTACTCAAGAGGATGAGTCAGGATTACTTGAGCCCAGGAGTTTGAGGTTGCAGTGAGCAATAATGACACCTCTGTACTCCAGCTCCAGCAACAGAGCGAGACCTTGTCTCAAAAGTAAATAAACTACAACAACATACAAAAATATTTTTTTGCCACATTCTTCACATTTGTAACAAAAATATTTTAGATGAAAGAAGACAGACACAGATTAGCATATACTGTATGATTCAATTTATATAAAGAACCAACACCACAATGGCAAAAACTGTTGCTGAAGTCACAATAATGGCTACTCTTGGGAGGCAAAATTATGACCGATGCAGGAGGGAGGCTTCTGGGGTGCTGGTTATGTTCTATATATAGATCTGTGTGCTAATTACATAGTTGTGTTCACTTTGTAGGAGAAAGAGGATTCTTTTTCTGGTTCTGCTGTGCTTCTCTCAGTGGGCTTCTGCAATGTGTGGCAGCCTACAGTGAATGGTACCTCCTTGTGATCAACTTCCCTTGAAATCCTGAAGGGTAGCTTCTAAACACACATCATCCCCACAAGTGGACTCCCAGAGAGTTCTACAGTTCTACTCCCCCACCACCCGAACAATCCAGAAGATGGCTTCCTGGGCAGTACATAGCCCCAGTGAGTTCCACTGATGGGGCTCCTCCCATTGGGTTGTTTCCCTTGGCCCTTCAGAGAAGGGTTTTCTGTTGGTAAATTTTGTCAGTCCTCTTCCCTTCACACTATACATTTAACCCATCAGTAAGCTTTGTAGGTCCATTCTGAAAATGCATTATGAATATTACCAAATCTTACCATCTCTTGGCATCATCACAGCTCACTACTTCTCAAACACCCAGGGCTCAAGTGATCCTCCTGCCTCAGCCTCCCAAGTAGGTGGGACTACAGGCACATAACACCACACCCACCTAATTTTTTCTATTTTGGTAGAGACAGGGTCTCATTCTTGCTCAAGCTGGTTGAATATATTTTAATAATAATCATATTCTGATGCACAAATAATAATTATAGTTTTTGCTTTACATTTAAGTTGGTTCTAATTTATCACTATTATGGGTAAAGTCATATATATCTTTGAACTTATTTCCTACAGGATGTCTTAAGCCATGTAGCACTGTTTTCTCAGCAAAGCCCCTACTATTATCATGCTTGTTGACATTCAAGTCCTGGTTGAAAGAAAGTTAATTAATTTGTTCTTTATACCTCTTTAGCTATTGATATTGAGCTTTAGCATTAAGAACACTCTATTGCCTTAGCAACAAAATATAATTAAGCTTAAGAGCTTCCTCAAGTCTATTGTCTGGTGCCAAGGCCACAGACCTAGTCTGAGACTAGAAACTCTCCAACATCAGAAACAAGAACCTGAATTCTATGTATTTGACTTAGTGTTTTTGAATACACTTTATATTCCATATATCTTAATGAAATAACAAAAGTCAGAATATAATAGCCTGTATGGAACACCTAAAAAAGATGGAGAGAATATAGACTTGAGCCACTGTGCTTTCTTGCATCCTGAAGAAAAGGTAGCAGGATGAACTTAAGTGCTACAGTGACTCTTTGAAATTAAAGTTAGGACATGATTCAAAACATAATCTGACAATAAGGCACAATACCTGAAATGAAAAATCTAAAACATATGACTTCCATATCAAGTACATAAAATTCAAGTTTTGTTAAGCCAAGAGAAATTGAGTGAGAGAGTAAGGTGCTTCCGTGGGACCTAACTGCTCCAATTACAGTACTTATTAAAGCACTGGCTACCTCAAAATACTAAAACCTATCAAACCTTCAAAAACCAAAATAGGACCAATACTCTTAACCTGGGCTTAAAGGGGATAATTAGGAATAAACATTTCTAAGAGAATATATAAAAAAGCTTTGGTTTAAAGTTATAAATCATGCTATAAAGTCATCTAAAAGCAACATGAATACCAAGATATTATTACAACTGTTAAGAAACACCACAATGACAGCAATTAATAATTCATATACCTTACAGAGGATTCAAGAATGCTTAATTATTACTCAAAATATTACTCAAAATAATACATAAACTTAGGAACTACAATTTATGCCAGGGGAAGTATGTTGCAAAGGAAAAAAACCAGGCAAACAGTAATTTTCAATCTGAACAAAAGAAGTACAGAACATATTGATTTTAGAAAAGAGAAAAGCGGAATAAATATTGGAAGTCAATGATTTGTAGCCTATATTAGAATCACAGGATTTTCAGGTGTACTTCTCAGAGGAAAGGGATATTCCTTTAGGCAAATCAAACAATAAACTCATGCAAAAAATATTTATCAACCCCTATCATGTGCCACGCATAATTCTAGCTTTAGGGGAATATAGCAGGAACAAAATAAACTACTAATATTAGGTCATTAAATATGAAATGTCTGATTTTGAATCAAAAATTTAGTTTATCTCAAACAAGAAGCAATACAATTAATCAATTATGTGCCTAAACTATCGACAGGTTTGCCATCTTAATGGTACCTTGTTTGTAGCCAGAGAGAAAGTGATGATAAAATCATGAAAGGTGTTTTCCACAGTATGTTGAGACCTGGATATTTTTCTTTGCAAGCAGTGGTCCAAAGCTTGGAAGAAATGGTAGTCAGTTGGTATAAGGTCTGGTGAATACAGTGGATGACAGACAGTTTCCAAGTCCAGCCTGTGGAGTTTGAGCAGCGTTGTTTAAACAGGGTTGTTTGCTCGACATTTGGTGGAGCATTGTCTTACAAGAAGATTAGCCTATCTCTGTGGACCAATCTCGGCTGCTTAATCGCAAGCATCCTCATCATTTCGTCCAGTTGGTTGCAGCAGACATCTGCTGTAATTGACTGAACAGGTTTGATGAAGCTGTAGTGGAGAATACCAGCACTGGACCACCAAACAGACATCATAAGCTTTTTTGGATGAATATTTGGTTTTGGACTGTGTTTCAACACTTCATCTTTATCCGACCATTGTGCAGAACACTTACGATTGTCAGAAAGAATCTGTTTTTTATCACACATAACAATATGGTGTAGAAATGGTTCGCCTTTATGTCGTAACAGCAAAGAAAGGCAAGCTTCGAGATGATTTCTCTTCTGACGCTCATTTAATTCATCTGGTACCTGCCTATCCAGCTTCTTTACTTTTCCCATTTGTTTCAACTGGTCTGATATTATTGGATTAGTAATGTCAAACCTTGCTGCTAATTCACACCTAGGTTGAGATGGATTCGCTTCCACTACAGCTTTCAGTTCATCATTATCCACCTTGGTCTCAGGTTGCCCACATGGCTTATTTTTAAGATTAAAATCACCAGAACTGAACTTCTTAGACCATTGATGTACTATACGTTCATTAGCCACATCCTTCTCAAATACTGTGTTGATATTTTGAGGTGTCTGCATAACATTGGTTCCACAACAGAACTCATATTCGAAAATACTATAACACAAATTTTTTACTTATCCATGGTTTCACTAAAAATTACTCTAAAAAATATCTGAAAGATAAACATAAGCCAAACTGTATGCTTGAAAGACTGAGGATATACCTTCACAATAAAAATAAAACAAGTGTCAAAGTGAAACGTCAGAGATATCAACTATCAAAGTTAGTACTTGAGGAAATCAGACATTTCATACTTAATAGCCTATAAAATCACTGTCCCTGTGGAGTTTACACTCTATGTTCAATAGTAAGGTATTATTTTAAAAACTAAAACCAGGAAGGAGAGAGAATATGTGTTGTGATGTTGTAATCTTTAAAAAGGTAGTTAGAGAAGGCTTACTAAGATGATATTTGAGTAAAGAGCTGAAGGAAGTAAGGTAGTAAGCCACTGTTATCTAGGGGAAAGAGTAATCTAGACAGAGGAAACAGCCAGTGCACAAAACAGGAGCATGTTTTCAAGAAATAGAAAGGAGGCCAATGTTACCGTAGTATAGAGAATGAGGAAGAAAAGTGGTAGGATATGAATCCAAGAGAAGTAATGGGGGCAGGCAGACTGTTTAGGTAGAGTCTTGAAGATCACTGTAAATCACTACCTCTTTATTCTGAATGAAAAGGGAAGCCACTGGAGTGGTTGTTTTTTGTTTTGTTTTGTTTTGTTTTTTAGCAGAAGAGTGAAATGACCTAACTTAACAGGATCAGCCTGGCTGTTGAGAACATGGATGGGAGTGAAGGGAAAGGCTTGGAAGCAGGGAGACATTTAGGACGTGGCTGCACTAACCCCAGAAAAAGATGATAGGTAGCTTGAATATGGGAAGTAGTAGTGGAGGTGGTAAATACTTAATCAGATTCTGCATGTACTCTGGGGGTGAGAACAGACAGAATTAGCTGACAGACTGAAAGTACAAGTAAGAGACAGGGAAAAGATAAGAATGACTCCAGGATCTTGGCCTGAGCACCTAGAAAGATGAGGCTACCATTACTGAGAGGGGAAGACTGCAGGAAATAAGGTTTGAGTGTCGGGGGAAAGAACTGTTTATATGTGAAAAAGTTAACATTTGAGAAGCCTATTAGATATTAGGTAGACATAAGGATATATAAGTCTGAAGCTGAAATGTGAAGTCTAAGCTGGAGATACAATTTGGGGATTGATAACGTATAGATGGTATTAAATTGATTATATAAAAGGTTGACAAAGATATAAACCTGCTGATATTTTCCACATATAGTTTTCTAATTTTAAAATGCTAAGATTTTTCTCCTATCTGGACTACTGAATTATAAATTTAATATATACATGTGAAATAGGATACAAAAATTAGAAGCCAGAAATCCAATTAGGGAGACAGAAGTATGCACAAACTAAACCAAGGAGTAAAGGAGAATAAGAACTATATATTTTACACATTTCTGTATTCCCCTACATTATATTTACATAGGTTCTCAATAAATATTTATTTAATACTGGGATGCACTTCAATATATGAGATACACTTCTTAATAGGTGCCCTTGCTTCCACATCCCACCCTCAACTGCATTTTCCCTACTACAACCAGATAAACTTTATCAAAGGGCAGATCTGTCCAATTCCATTTTAAAACCTTCCAAAGGCTTCCAGCTCTAAGGAAAAGTCTCTGCCAAGACCAGCATCTATCTCTTCACAGCCTAGCTCTTATAACTCAGCCCTGCTGACTGAACTACTACTAAAGCTTCTGGAATGTTCTTCTTTATCCCCTATAAGCTCCTCCCCAAAAGAATAATTCCTACTAGTCACTCATGCCTCAGCATGTCATTTTCTCTATCAAGTTCCCTGATCACAGCTCCCCAAATCTCAACTAACTCAGTTAGATGTCCTGACTCCCTAACTTGATAGTACACTCAACCACCAAAAACTATAATTACATGCTTATCTGTTTCCCCAGTTATACTGTGAACTCCTTAAGGACAAGGACCACACCATATTCAGTTTTATACCATCGCTTACCATAGTTACTGGCACATAAAACATCTTTACTGAATATTACTTATTGAACATAATGATAAAGTCCTGTGTTCCCAACATTAGTTTCCAATTTGAGAATATATCATGTTTATCTCTGCTTGTACATAACTTTGAAAAGAATTTCTTTAAACATGGCAGCCTAATAGATTAAAGAGAAAAAAAATTCTGGGGCCTTATTCTGCAGACACATTTATTATGGCAAAGAAAACAAAATTAGTATTATTTTATTCAAAGAACAAAAAAAATATTTCATAAGAACTTGTTATTTTGGGGAGCCTGCTTTATAGGCCCCATCCCCAGAGGTTACAGTCACTAAACTGGATATGATCCTTAGTTAAAACAAGCAGAGATATGATGAAAGAATAGAAAGAAGCTGCTGCTCAGCCTAGGCCATCTGGGGACCACAAGGTGACAAGCCTGGATGACTAAACAGAAAGACAAATGAGTCCTCATTCCTGATAGCATCGTGGCGCCACCATACCACCAGCTCTAGGCAGTCTACCTCTAATTTCTCATTACTTGAGAAAAATAATCCCCCTAATTTGTTTTTATATCTCTCTTTTCAGATTTCTGTGGCATGTGAACAGGATTCCTATTTGATAGGAAAGTTAGAAGAAAATTTAGGAAAAGTCACAGAGAAAAACAAAGACACAGACGATTATATGAAATGCCAAAAGAAAAATTTATGGTAATTGATACCATAAACTAAGACAAAAAACCCAAAAAAACAGACTGACAAAACATATTTGCAAAGACAGTTAAAGGATTATATCCATAATAGGTATATCAAAGAACCCTAACAAATTGGTAAGAAAAAAATCCAACAGGAAAAACAAAGGTATGAATAAACAATTCATAGATCTGAAAATCAAAATGAAGAATAAATATATCAAAAAAGGCTCAGCCTCATAAGTAGTTAGGGAATTACAGAATTAAGCACCAAAGGCTGGGCATGGTGGCTCACGCCTGTAATCCTAGCACTCTGGGAGGCAGAGGCGGGTGGATCGCTCAACGTCAGGAGTTCAAAACCAGAATTAAGCACCAAAAAAGCAGCTTTTTCCCCCATTCATTTTATTGTCAAAGAAAAGCATTCAGTGATAGTGAGTTTATAGAGGAAACAGTTACTCTCAGATATTAATGATGACAATGAGAATGTCAATATTCATATTGTCAATATGTCAATATTCCTGGAAAATAATTTGGCATTATGTATTAAAATTAAACTATATACTATGTACAAAGATATTCATTGCAATATTATTCATAATAGAAAACTAGAGACAACCTAGATCTCCAAAATGAATAGCTATGGTTTCATTATTGCTACAGAACCATTCCAAACTTTATCTCAAAACAGTATGTTATTTCTTATAACTCTATAGGTTCACTGACAGTTTCTCTGCTGGTTTCTTCTCTGGTTCCTTTGAGGGTAGATTCAGCTAAAGCGTCAGTTGGGCTAGTAGGTCCAAGACAACCCACTTTCATTTCTGCTGGTTGGCGCTAACAGCTGGGGCATCTTGGTTCTCCTGCAAGACACATCTCATCCTCCCTTGGAGAAATGGCTGATTCTAAGGCTAGAGCAGGCAAGGTACAAGATGAACCAAGAACAGCTTGTTCTGCCAGAAAGTTCTAAGGAAATGCACAATGAATGAGATAGGGGCATAATAAATGGCCACAGGAGCCAGCTTGAAGAGGCTCCCATTGGCTACATCGGGAACAAATTAAAAAGCAAAATAAATAATAATAGCAATAAATCACAGGACATTGAATAAAATCAAAACCCATGAGTCTTTACTGTTTTAATTAATAAACGGGAAAGAATACTACCTTACAATTAAATACCAACTAATACACATAGAAAGAATAATGGAAACAAAGAAATTTGACAATCATCATAAAAGTGGTTAATTCAGGTGGGAGTCATCAATGATACTCATTAAAGCTAGTGAGCAGAGGTTTGATGAGAAACAATACTGGCATAATTTTGGAATACATCTCCACAAATACTAATCAATTACAAAGGGAAACAAATATGATCTTGTTAACATCACTACTAGTGGCATGGTTTGACATCGCATGCCTCTGGATGCAACGCAATGGTGCACAGCACGATTTCTGTGGTACTCCTGCCAGGAATGCATAACCTGACTGGGGTTGCGAGGAAACCATAGAGATCTAAGATAAGGGTCATCCTACAGAATGTAGGGCCTGTACTTTCTAAAACTGTCAAGGACATGAAAGGTGAAAAACTGAGGCTGAAGAAGTCTAAAGGGATATAACAACTAAATGCAACATGTATTCCTGGATAGAATACTGGACCAGAAAAGAAAGATATTGTTGGGATAGTAGATGAAATTTGTATATGTTCTTTGGACTAGAGAGTAGTGTTGTACCATATTAATTTTCTGATTTGGAGGGTTGTATATTGGTAGAGAATGATTTATTTTTAAGAAATATACACTATAGTGTTTAGGGATGATGGAACACCATATCTGTCATTTGCTCCAAAATGGTTAGAAACAGACTGACAATGGGTATGTATGTATTTATATTAAATACACATACATACATACATATGTACATATGGAGAACAGAAAGTAAGGAGGAGGACAGGCAATGGAAGAAATGCAGCAAAATATTAACTATAGGGGAAATCTGGGTGAAGGGGATATAGGAGTTCTTTGTTCTTGTCTAGCATCTTTTCTATAAGTTTGAAATTATTTCAAAATGATTTTTTAAAATCTGAAATAAAGATGTGATACAGAACATCTAGTGATAGACCAAATGTGAATTAGCTATTATTTGAGGTTAGGAAATATTATAGAATGAAAATCTTGGCTTAATATATGTTGATTTACATAGTTCCTTTACCATTCTTTGAGAGGATGCATTAACAAGGAGGGCAATGTTTTTATGTCTATTTGGAGAAAGAAGAGCATTGCAATGTTTTAAATGAACTTTCCCTTCTCTTCACGCATTTTAAATGGGCATTTTACAGCTCAATAAGGAAAGGAACCTTGACTCATCATCTTCATAGCTCTAGCACCTAAAATATGTATAATTTAGTAATTGTTATATCCTTCAACAGGAATTATACTCCCAATATTGTTCAAATCAGAAAAATACAATGACTTGAGTATCAAGGATTTTGCCACACTGAAAGGGAAAGACTGTCTATGTCAAGTTAAAATATGTATATATCAGACTGAGGCCACAAAAAATATCAAGGATTACCTTTCTTAGGAACTCAAGGAGTATAGTTATCTGCTTTACAGTCCTAAACATGGAAGAGTGGGTAGCCAGAAGTAAAAGGCATTTGCCTCAAGAATAGCAACTGTTAGCAGTTTTGACAACAAACAAACAAAAAAACAGAATAAAAGGTTTAGAATACAAACGAGGCTTTTGAAGAAAAGAGCTGACAGTGGAAGGCCATATTTTAAAAAATGTTAGAGTGTCTAAAAAATTATTAGATTGAACTATATTAAATTGCTGATAAAGCATATATCCTACAAAAAGAAGAGATGAGTAAGATCATTTTCAAAGCTGAAGGAAATACATTTTTCACTGTAGAAACCAAAACTCCCCAAGGCATTTAGATAGTTGTCAAAATTAAACTCAAAATTTTAAAAAGCTGGACAGATTTCACATGGCTCAATATTCTACCCTTCCCTGAGAATATACACATTTCAGGCTCTTGGTCCCTTTCCTGATCTTAAAAAAAAGTTATGTATGCCCGAAAATCTATGTTATAGTTAACCATAATGAACTTCAGAATTATGTCTTTTCAAAAGTTTAAACAACTAAAAATTACATTTTCATAGTATATAATTATCTATTTTAGTACATAAAAGATACTAATACCTTATGAAATTAGGATTTTTCCATTCAAAGCAATATTAGAGAATTTAAACCTGTTATAACTATATTACAGCTTCTTCTCCTTAAAAAGTATAGGCCAGGCAGGGAAGTGGCTGTAATCCTAGCACTCTGGGAGGCCAAGGCGGGAGGATTGCTCAAGGTCAGGAGTTCAAAACCACCCTGAGCAAGAGTGAGACCCTGTCTCTACTAAAAATAGAAAGAAATTAATTGGCCAACTAATATAAAAAATTAGCCGGGCATGGTGGCACATGCCTGTAGTCCCAGCTTCCTGGGAGGCTGAGGCAGCAGGATTGCTTGAGCCCAGGAGTTTGAGGTTGCTGTGAGCTAGGCTGACGCCACAGCACTCACTCTAGCCTGGGCAACAGAACGAGACTCTGTCTTAAAAAAAAAAGTATAGGCCAAATCTTTTCTAGCATCTTATAAGTAAAAACAAAAACAAAAATTCCTCAATACTATAAACCAGAATCTGTATGGTTTTCTTTTGAGACAGAGTCTTCACTCTCTTGCCTAGGCTAGAGCACCGTGGCATCTGCCTAGCTCACAGCAACCTCAAACTCCTGGGGTCAAGCAATCCTCCTGCCTCAGCCTCTCAGGTAGCTGGGACTACAGACACACACCACCATGCCCGGCTAATTTTTTCTATTTTTAGTTGTTTTGGCTCATTTCTTTCTACTTATAGTAGACATGGGGTCTCACTCTTGCTCAAGACTGGTCTCAACTCCTGAGCTCAAGCAATCCTCCCGCCTCGGCCTCCCAGAGTGCTAGGATTATAGGTGTGAGCCACCACGCCCGGCCTGTGTATGTTTTTTAAATGGAGATAAAATACTTCTTAGGACTATTCTAAAAATTAAATGAGATCATGTATATAAAGCACTTAGGACACTGGCTGGCACAAATCAAGCACTCAATAAATGGCATTTATTATGTTTATTCTTATAGGAAGGATGTGAAACAACCCTGCAATAAGTGGTTTAAAATCCTATTAGCAAAGTCTGTAAAGGCAGATGGATAGAACCACAGTTAAATATCTAGACTGTTAAGCTCAATGAGGAAAAGAATCTTGACTTATTTATTCTTATAGTTCTAGAACCTATAACACAGGCACTCAATAAAGGCTTAGTGAAATGAAGTGAGCATTAAAGTAAGTTGTGTGGAAAAGAAAAAAGAGGTCTGAGATTAACTGAAAAATAAACAGAGTCCAAAAATTATTATTCCTCCTAAGCAAGTCACTTTGCAAACGGAAATAAAATACCTAAGCATTTTTTGAAGTATGCATAGAAACTCCCCTCAGACTGGTCTCTTTAATAATGACTAGGCCCACTCTCAAATCCTTTTTGGTAAATGTGTCAAATGTAAAGTCTAATATTTGAGACAAATATTTTTAAATTTAATCTAAATAAATGTTGTGTGCATCCTCAAAGGGGGGAAAATTACCCAAAGCACTAAGGAATCTTTTCCAATTTCTATTCAAGGAGAATAGGATTAAGTTAATTTATAATTCTTCCATCTACTTATATATGACAATGAGCTTGAACTCTTACCTACAAGTAAGTGTAAACACCTGTATTTCACTTTCACAAGTTTGACTGCACACCCTAGAAAAGGAAGAGGAAAGAAAACTATCTCTCTCAAAAGTGGGCAGTGCCACAGAAATACAAAAGAGTGGCTAACAAAATTTATCTCCCATGTCGCAGCAGCCACCTGTTAGAGCCCTTGCTTACAGCACAGTCTTCATGGGCAGAACCCTTTCATATTGAAAACACAAAATTCTCAGTGTACTGGATGAGGGAAACTATGTGGAATATGAAAATATGGTCCCATCTTCACCATCCTACCCCAAGGATAAGAGGGAATCAACGGACTTTTTTTTTAAAAAAAAGACTTCTCCTCAATTATTGCCCATCAGCGAGCTCACTATAGCACCCCACTCTTCTTCCAAAACTGATCAATTTTACAGAAAGCAAAAGCCACACCCTTAATAACACATTCAACTCCACACTGTGCTTGGCTTCTGTGCCAACTAAAATAACTGTTTCCAAAGAGACAGTTGGAGTTAATCTCCTGAGCCTACTTCAAACTAAAATCTGTGAAGACTGTGAAGTTACAAATCAAATAGCCAAAGTTTTGGGGGGAAAAAAAACATTAAATACATCTATCTTCCTTAATGAAATCACAATGTTTTTCAGAAAAACAAAACACCAAAACTACCAGTCTACTTTACAAAGTAGTTTATAGAATAATAACAACCTGCAATATACAGAGTCAATAATTCTTAAATTATCATTTGCTTCCTACAGTGCCTTGAAAAGTAGAAAATGCATGAAAGCACGTATTGCCCAATAACTGACAGCATTAGAATTTTTAAATCTAATTTCTGGAAAATTCTGCTGTAGCAGTTTTAAAAGAAAACCAAAATTTAATGAGAAAAACATCCAAAATCTGAAAATACATAGGGAAGACACTCATTTAATTTTTTTTTAATATAAGAATCAGGAAGGTCATAAGGACCAAGGTAGGGAATATCTGTGAGTGGCTGATACAGAAAAAGGCTTCTCTGGAATTAAGGATTGGAAATATTTTATCAAAAACAATCTAACATGATCTTTAAAAATCACTTTACTGTTTAGATTTTTTAACCACCATGTAAGTCTCTATTAACAAAGCTAAAGATTCCAATACAAAGATTTTCACACTATACACATACACACTTTGTAAATTAAGAACCAGATGTAAATCAAAACACTAAAAATCATCTAAAGGTATCCATACACTATATGAAACATCAGACTTTTATTTTCACATTCATTTCTCAGATCTACTAATAAAGCTCTTCTGGAATGAGTCTTCATATCAATGTAAGATTGTTCAATATGCCATTCCGTGTGAATAGATCTTGTGAGACTAATTTTCAAAACCTCCTCAGGGGATGCTTTATTACAGCTCTAGTTACAATTTCCTGCTACTCAAACAGCAACGTACAGAAAACAGCTTATACGGTTAGAAAGAAAAGAGTGAGGATACAGAGGGAGCGCTCCATTCTTTTGTTTGGGTGGCAGAAGCTGCAAAAATAAAGGTTCACTGGAGCCATCTGCACCTATGCCCACCCATCACAGCCCTGCAGACCACTTTCACCCATCCGCTTCTCAAGTCTCTAGTACCAGAGGTCGGCAGAACCCGCGGCTTTCCACGTCTGAAAGGACAGACGGGGGAAGCTGTGAGCTCCGGGGTACAGACACAAAACGAGGGAGGACACAGAACCTTTGAGGGCAGAGGGACAAGGAGATGCATCCAGATGAGGAAGATGGGACGCGCCAGAGACCCGAAGGCTTGCAAATTCACCGGGATAAAATCCCAGTGGGGCAGACATAGGATGCTGCCTGTTTAGGGATGGGGAAAGACCGACGGACAATGCTACACGAGGGCACGGGGCACACTCTGAGGAGACCCGGGAGGCTGTGAACTAGGTAGCTCTTAACACGGAGCCCAGAATGGGTTAAGACAGCCTCAAACATATCTACACCGCGAAGCTAAGACTCACGATTACTTCTCCGGCTGAGGGTAAGGGTCAGGTGGACGCCGCAGGTCTGCAGTTCTGTCCTCGTCGCGATCGCCCCTGCCTCTCGCGTAGAGCGGGTGACCTCAGGTACTCTCCCGCCCCACCCACCCGGGCGGGCGCCCCTTCTCCGTCGGCCTGGGTGCACCCGCCGGGCGGAGACTGACGGGGCCAAAGGTGCGCACTGGAGGGCAGCGGGAAGCGCTGCGTGAGCTGAAGGAGCCCGCGGCGAGGCTCAGACTGGGCGGGCGTCCCCCATCTCTCTCCTGCCGCCGCGCCGCCTCACTAGGGGGAGGGGAAGAGGGGGCGGTGGCTCTTGCCTCCGCCTCGCGGTCAAGTCCGGCTCATGCTCCAGCCTTGAGCGCGCGCGCAGCCCCGGCCGCCCTCCTCCCCTCCCCCGCCTCCGGCTCAGCAGCTAGCGCCCCTGCCGCCACCACCCCTGTCTCTGAGCCACCCGCCAACAGTCTCAGAGATCCTGCAGCTCCAGCGAAAAGCAGCAGGAACGGCAGCAGGTCGGCAGCCGACCCGGAAGCTCTTACGCCGCAAACCGCGAGGCTGCTAGGGGTGTGAACCCGGAAGCGATTTCCTTGCCGCGATAGCGGCGGGGTGGAGATCTAAGGCCTTTGAAGAGCTGGGAGCCCACAGTTTTGGGAGAGAATGAGGGGTCAATAGTGCTGAGGTGGTAGGAGAGGGAAGGACAATAAGGAGCCAGAGGGGAAGAGGTTCTTCAACTCCAGAGACCTGAGCCCTCGGTGCGCGGGGTGGGGAGCGCAGCGGAACCCTTCGGACGGCTTCTGGTGGCGACCGAGGGTTTTCCTGTCACAGGAAGTTGGGTCGGGCCGCTGTGCCTGGCAGAAGGGAAGGAGGAATGAGAAAGCGATGACGGCACCCCCTCAGGTGACTGTCCCACCCAGTGAGTTGAATGTAGTGGCTGGAGAGGCACCCGGCAGCCCGCACGGGCGCCTCTCGGTTTCCTTTGGGGAAACAAGAGGACCAAGATCCAGACTCCAGCGAGAGAACACAGAGGTGGGAGACTGAGCCATCTCCACATCTAGTTGCTCCAGGCAAGGAGTTTATTTATTTATTTTTACAAATAGTTGCAGAGAAGCCAAAGCCACGTTTTGTGTGGAAACTCTCTGAGCAAAGAAAAGAGGGTTTTACTTTTCCCAGTAGTGGACTTTGGATGGGTGGTGGCGGAGGAAAAAACCTCCCAGGCGGAGTGTTTACATACTTTTGTCATTTCAGGGACAAAAAGTGATTCACAGCTTGTCAGTTCTAACTCCTCCCATCTACACCTTTCTTCACCTTTTAAGGTTTTTTGGTTTTATTTGCTTTTTCCCCCATGGTGTTTTTAGCTTCACCAGAAGTCTTTTATCTAGCTGTCTTAAATCAGGATCTCAGCCTCATTCCTTTCACACTCTTTTGGAGAGTCTGTATGTCTTTACAGTTTCTGTTTGCAAACACTTGTATAGCTTACTAAAGGAATATTAACAACCTGTCCCTTGGGCACTAAATAGCGGTTGTACACCTCCCTTTCCCCAGCCACGGTGACAACCAGAAATGCCCTATTTTCAAATGATACCAAGTAAGTACCACCTCCCAGTTAAGAACCGCTTCCACCTCGTCTTTCGTAAGGCCTCGTTACTTAATCAGTATATTACCATTTATGCCTAAGCATTTTCCAGAATGGAGTGAACCATATAACAAAATGCCTCGTATTTCCTGTACTTTTGTCACTTGAACCCCTCTCTAAAATTCAGTCTAAACATTGCAAACTGTAGTTATTCCTTTCTCTATTATTTTTAGCTTTTTTCCATTCATTTGTATGTTTCTGCTTTAGCAGTTTTATCTTCCTGTTAGTAGCTTTTGTTTTCTTTCCTTAGTCTGTTTCCTTCTTTCATGTCACTGAAAGAATGTAGATTTCCAATAATCAAGTATGAATATTTCTTGAAAATCAATTTTAAGAATCTTTTGGGGGCATGGTAGCATTGGATGGTTTAAAAAAACAAATACTATAACCCTCATAGTTAAGTCTTTTAAAAATCATATCAGGTTGATTTACCTTTTGAAAGTTGGGAGTTCTGTGGAGTACTAAATATCTAGAGAAGTGATGAGTATTAACAAATAAAGCACTTTGCTAGTATGTTTTCTTAACATGAGTTGACCGAGACAGGAATTGATTTGCTTTAAATTGTGTTTAGAAGACTAAGAATCACTTAATTTCTCTTTTAGGTGCTTAATAAAAGAAAAACGTTTTCTATAATTGTGCCATGTATATTATAGTGTATTCACAATACAATGTCTTTCTTTTTGGGATTGCAGTCTTTAAGGATGCATTCATACATCTCATGATTTGCAAAGTTTTATTATCTTGAAATCATTGTTAATCTGAGGTGAAAAAAATTGCTAAATAGAAATTCTGAGAAGAAAAAGGTCTCATCCTTTTCACATGGTGTAGGAATGGTGTTGCATGAAGTGGGTTTTAAGAATGATCTTATGAAAAAATTGAACTGAAAAAAAATTCTATGAGGTATAGAATGAGAATAAATGATATGTCCTCAAAACTTCACCAAATGAAATGTCTCCATCATAATGTTTTACTGTAGTTTCTCTAGTGAAATATCTGTAGTTTTTAAAAATTAAATGAAAAATTTTAGAATTTAAAATAAATTTTAAAATTAATTAAATTATTTTATTTAAAATAAAATTTTTGCATAATAATTTTAATGGTTGTTGTAATCTTAGGCTAAAGTTTATGTAAAATGCCAAAAGTTACTGGATTTTAAAAGAATTTCTTTTAAAGGCAATTTTACAGTTAAGACAATTTTTAATTGTTATTTAGCGAAATGAACTAAAGGTTCCAAAGTGACAAAGTGACATTTTCTTTTTTTTTTTTTGAGACAGAGTCTCACTTTGTTGCCCAGGCTAGAGTGAGTGCCATGGCGTCAGCCTAGCTCACAGCAACCTCAAACTCCTGGGCTCAAGCAATCCTACTGCCTCAGCCTCCCAAGTAGCTGGGACTACAGGCTTGCACCACCATGCCCGGCTAATTTTTTCTATATATATTAGTTGGCCAATTAATTTGTTTCTATTTATAATAGAGACGGGTCTCGCTCTTGCTCAGGCTGGTTCCGAACTCTTGACCTCGGGCAATCCGCCCCCCTTGGCCTCCCAGAGTGCTAGGATTACAGGCATGGGCCACCGCACCCATCCCCAAAGTGACATTTTCAATTGCAGTTGAGAAAACAAAATAAATTACTCTATCTCCTCTCAAATAACATTCAATACCTTTTCTTAAAAATGGTCTCTCTTGGCAGGGCGCGGTGGCTCACGCCTGTAATCCAATAGCACTCTGGGAGGCCAAGGTGGATGGATTACTCAAGGTCAGGAGTTTGAAACCAGCCTGATTAAGAGCGAGACCCGTCTCTACTAAACACAGAAAGAAATTAATGGTCCAACTAAAAATATATATACCAAAAAAAAAATATATTAGCTGGGCATGGTGGTGCATGCCTATAGTCCCAGCTACTCGGGAAGCTGAGGCAGTAGGATCACTTGAGCCCAGAAGATTGAGGTTGCTGTGAGCCTGGCTGATGCCACAGCACTCACTCTAGTCTGGGCAACAAAGTGAGAGTCTGTCTCAAAAAAAAAAAGAAAAAGAAAAAAGAAAATGGTCTTTCTTGAGATTTGCAGCAGTAAGAAACTTATTAAATATGAACAGTTCATTTTAATGCCTAATGGCTATTAAAACACTGAAGAAATTTCATCTCAACGTGGCCAGGGAAGAAACTCTTTGTTTGATGTTCTTTTTTGTTTGATGTTCTTTTTTTGTTTGATGTCAGAAATTTACTGACATGTATATGAAAGGAATCTTTTTTTAAAAAAAAGGTAGATGAAAGATATTAAATACAAAGAGATGTGTTTTAGTCTAACCATGAAAAATTAGTAACCCTTAATAAAGAGAACTATTAAATAGCCAAGTGTGGTTGAAATTCAGTTACTTATTGGAAATTGCCCAGTGGAGACTTAAAATTAGGGGAAAATATATATGTGCACACAAACACAGAGTGAATATATTTGGGAAAAAAATGTAGATTAGGTAATTGATAAGAAAAACAGAAAAGATTCCTAAATCATCATCAGAAAGCTTTTATCAACTGACCAAATGGTTTTGGCTCTGTGATAGGCAACTCCTAAGAAAATTATAAGCTATATTTTAGCTCATCCATATGTCTAATCACAAAGTTAAACTTGCTAAAGATTCTGGAGTGAATGTCAATAGATATAAAACAGCTACCTATTTCCAGCTTCCAAACTGTTAACATTTGCTTGTGGAATCTATGGAAAAATGTAAGTGTATATTATTCTGAATCACTATTTCAAGTCATCATTTACTTTGCAAGATATTTTATAATGATATCACCTTTTTAGGTCCAATAGGCAGATTCTTGCTATGTAGTATAACACCTATAAAAATGTGTATCCCTATTTTTAAAAATGTTACCTTTAACAGAAAGGAAAAAACTATAAGGAAATCTTAAATTATAAACTAAGGTTTTGAGTAGTTCAGTTGTGAAGATAAAGTCATCTCTGGCTTGTATTTTAGGTACTATGTATTCTAAGATAGAAATTTCATTTTTTTAAATTATTTTTTTAAGTGATTGTGTGGAAATAAAAGTTGACAAGTTAGGATGCAATACTGTATATTTTACCTTGCCACCTGTTGTCATTTTATCTTTCAAGGGCTTTTTGTTTGTTTATTTTATAAAGCAATGGGAAATCCAGAAAACATAGAAGATGCATATGTTGCTGTTATTCGTCCAAAGAATACTGCTAGTCTCAATTCTCGGGAATACAGAGCTAAGTCATATGAAGTAAGAAAATTTAATAATATTTTATTTCTACCATTGACTGTCATTCTGTATTATCGTTTACATATAAAGCCTTAGTATGTCATGCAAATTTTTATTGACAAGCTAATTATTCTAGATCTCTACCCATTACTGTTTCCTTTTTCTGCTGCATGCATTTTTACCATTTGTTATTCATTGACATGGCAGGTTATTAGAGGTTAAAAGTTACTTGTTTGTATTTTCTTTACAATATATAGGTTTCACTTTTAGTACAATTTATGGAATGGCTCTCAAAAATTAAAAAACCACTACAAAAGTCAGTTCACTTAAAATTTCAATCTAAACATTGTTCTTGGTTACTTTCCCAAATAACTATTTTTAGCAATTCATTTGAAAATATCTTTCACCTAAAATTAAGTTTTAAGCAATTAAGTTACTTCTCTATAGTCTTAAATTGTATTATAAATATTACTATACATGTAATAGAGACAAAATTATATATATAACAAATTATTATCATTTCTATGCAACAGATTCCAGGCAGTATGGCAGTACTTCTAATCTAACCTAACTAATTTATTTAGCATTTTGCTTAAACAAATCTTTCTAAGGTTATCTGAAACCTGTTAAAGGGCACCACTGGGTTCCTAGGAGGCTGCTGCTTCAGCAGTGCTCTGGTTTATCATTTCTCAATCCTGGCTGCACTGTAGAATTACCTAAAGAACTTTTAAAACTGCAAAAACCTGGACTATAAGCCCCAGATATTCTGATTTAATAGATGTGAGATGGGGCTCAGCATTGGTACTGTTTTAAAGTTTTGCAAGTTATTCTAATATGCAGCTAGAGTTGAGAAAGACTGCTAGCTTATTGAAGTATTCCAGGACAAGTAAATTTTATTTTAAACTTTCTCTTTATGTCATTTTTCTCATCTAAGATTTTGTTGCATGAAGTTCCCATTGAAGGACAGAAGAAAAAGAGAAAGAAAGTTTTGTTGGAAACTAAACTTCAAGGCAACAGTGAAATAACACAAGGCATATTGGATTATGTAGTAGAAACCACCAAACCAATTTCTCCTGCAAACCAGGGTATCAGAGGTAGAAAACTTTTCTTTCTTTCTTTTTTTTTAAACATAGTTTGCTGTAAATACTTACAGAAAAAGATATTTTAAAAAATATATTAAAACAATTTCTTTTTATATTCCTTTACATTTAAAAAACTTGGAAAAGACTCAGAGGTTTTTGGTTTTTTTTTAAGGTACAGCCAAACCCCTTTAAGGTATAAATTGACTATAATTATTTAAAAGTTAAAAAGTGTTAGAAGAAATTACACTGCTAGTGATTCAATAGAGAAGAAATGAAGGGGTGGTTTGAAAACTAAAAGAGAGTACAAATTATTTTTGTTAGAAGTATAGTTTCCTATATAAGTATCTTTGAACTACTATTACTATTTCTCTACTTCAGGACCTCTTTCCATGAGGTAGAGGTAAGAGTTAACATTCATGGATTAGTGAAAGTCCTATAAATTACCAGGTAGCACAGGTTTTCTTCCTATTTGGTTATAGGAAGAAGACCCTTTTCAAAGAGCCAAACTGAATTGTAGAAATTTTAACTCTGAAAGCTTGAGTCCCCCACTTAAGATATTTAATCACTTTGTAAGTGATTAAAAATGAATCATTTTCTCAGGCTGTAGGAGATAGCAGTCAAAAGATACAGAAACTATAAACTATGTCCAAGATTTATGCACTATAATTTAAAAGGTAGGACTGATTCAAACAGCAGTGGAAAATGGTTGTTAGTGTGGAAAATAGTACCTCTCTGTGCCTACTTTTGGTTTTTCAAAGCATATTCAGAGCATTTTTTTCTCTTTGTACATCTTTATAGAAATCAATTGTCCATTTTATCTGTTTCAGTAAACCAACCGTTTTTGTTGCAGAGATATAGCCAAATCCTGTAGTTTTATTTATTATTTTAGATATTTGTTCTCTAGAGATATATAACTGAACTGTAAGCCTGTGTTTCATAACTTTTAGGGATACCATTCACTATATTTTAGGTCCTCAATAGGTTACTTCCCTCTGTAGGGCCTGAAGGGTTTTTGTAAATTGGGACTATAAGCATTGTCACTCAGGATTATAAGAAGTTCCTACATAAATTTACAGATCTTTGATATACATTCTTAGTCTCACAAAGAGAATCCCTTTTCCCTAATTATCATATTCACTTTTTAATAAAATGATCAGGAAACCAATCTTAGCTAAAAAAATAATAATAATTGGGAGACAGGGTTTGAGGGAACTGTCCTTTTGTGTAATCAGGGCAGATGAAAGACTTTTTGGATGCCACAAATTTGCCAGTCTTTTCTACCTCAGTCTTGGACTTCTATGTTAAATTTTCACCCAAACTTATTCCACTGTCGCCACATTGTTACAGTTATCTATACTGAGGCCAAATCTCTGAGACAGAAATCTGATTAGCACCCATCACATATTTGAGCTGAAATAGACAAGTCATAATTTGCTGTTAATTAACCAAACTCTGCCACTAGGTCCATTCACCCAGAAGGGATATGGAAGAGATATCAGTATTAACAAAATTGTCCCTGGCCTAAAGGGCTGGGTAGTTTCTCTTATGAATAATGAGTAGACAGGCACCCTGAAACATGTCTAGTACAATTTTGTCCTGTGTACTTAGATAGTAAACTGTACTAATATATTTTCAGGCAATTTTTGTTTGTTTGTTTAAGACAGAGTCTCGCTCTGTTGCCTGGGCTAGAGTGCCGTGGTGTCAGCCTAGCTCACAGCAACCTCAAACTCCTGAGGTCAAGCCATCCTCCTGCCTCAGCTTCCTGAGTAGCTGGAGCTACAGGCATGCACCACCATGCCTAGCTACTTTTTTCTATATATTTTTAGTTGGCCAATTAATTTCTTTCTATTTTTAGTAGAGATAGGGTCTTGCTCTTGCTCAGGCTGGCTTCCAACTCCTGACCTTGAACAATCTGCCCACCTTGGCCTCCCAGAGTGCTAGGATTACAGGCATGAGCCACCGCACCCAGCCTCAGGCAGCTTTTAATAAGATAAAATAGAGAAGTTATGCCATACCTATTTAATTGAGTTTTTCTAAAACTATGAAATATTTTTATAATAATATGATTCCTTACATAAATATCATGTGAAAAATCACAAATGACTATAGTAGCAGTAGTTATGCTTCACATTTTTGTACAGTGCTATATATAGTTTACAAAGCACTATCACACTTACTTATTCATGAAATTCTTAAATTGGTCCTGTGAGTTGGTATGAGGTCATTTTCACATCTGTAAAATGGAAATGCAGACATAGGTTGTCACCTGCTAAGAACATATTGCCAGTAGTAGAGAATTAGGACTAGAACTCTCATCTCCCAATTTGTAGTCAGTGCTTTTTTGTTGTTGTTTACAACAGATCTCATAGTTACATACATAATTTGCAAAGTAGGCAATTAAACAATGGATCAGAACTGGATTTGGAGGAACAGCAAGGCAAGAAAAATTAAGTGAGGATAAGACCTCAAGTTGGATTAAAGAAATCGTGCCTCTGAAATTTATTAGAATGGTATTCTGTGTCTGACATTTAAATTTTATACAAGTGTCCATTTTATACATTAATTGGGGGCTATCATATAATAGGCCTTAATAATCACAAATAGTCATTCCAATATTTTGTGAATAAATGAAGCTATTTGAAATCTTATGTTATCTATCTGTCCACAGAAGGCATTCTACCTGCCAGCTAGGCATTCCTACCTGGGTTAGGAACAAGTTTCTGTTTCTTGGGATGAGATTGGAAGGGTTGATAAATATCAGGGCAAATGTTTCTAGAGGATGAGGGGTTAAGACTTGTAGGATGTTATTTGTAGCCCCCTTATTGCCAATTCAGGAATAACAGACTAAAAATGGTGGTTACAATCAGATTTTAATAAAAACTGAAATTGAGGATGGAGGTTGCATGTTAAATAAAGAGTCACTAAACATTAAGACTGGAAAAACTTACACATACCAGAATGTAGTAAATACATTCAGAATGTAATAAAATTTTTACCATCTATATCCTAGCTAAGTGAGGAAATGTATGCCTTCTCTTCTATTGAGTCAAGACCAGGACCTAAATCTGCAAGTCAATTGTCTACAGAATGATTTTGCATTATTATCAGTATTATCAGTTTTTATTAGTGCATATAATAAAATTGACTGTTTAAGTAGTTCAGTTCCTCTTAATGCTGCCTTTTAAAATATCTGTTTCCTAAATCTCAAAGTAATTTATAAAATTTAAAAGCCTATTTATTTTTATCTTTGCTGACTTTTTAAAAATTGATTAGGAAAACGAGTGGTACTAATGAAAAAATTTCCTCTGGATGGAGAGAAGGTGGGCAGAGAAGCAGCATTATTTATTGTTCCATCAGTTGTCAAAGGTAAAGTCTAAATTTGTCTTAAATCTTTGTGTACTTAAGGTGCTAAGTGAAAGTCTGTTGAGGAACTTAGGAATTTGCATTCATAGTTACTGCTATAGTAATACAAAATACATGTTTTAAGATTAATAGAAGAAGGGAAATTTGTTACTAAAAAAGTTTTGATTTCAGAGTAATATACAAGGTTCTTGGTTTAGCAGTAATCTGTTTCAGTTTTAAAAGTAGGATAAAGAAAAGGAGGGAAGGCATGATTGAAATTAAAAGTGCTCAGATTACACTAAGGAATTTTTTTTCAAAGGATATGCTATAGATAGAATAGAAATTGATATTTAAGTATTCTGGAAAATTAGATTATGATTAGAACATGTCTTGTATTGGGGACAAGAAAGGGTCAATATTAGTTCTAAAATACTCTGCCCAACACTGTTGGTAATATTTAAAGAATGTAGATCTACTGTGAAAATTTAATTTGAGCCTTTGACATCCTAGAATAATAAAAAACATCCTGAGTTTCAGTGCTGACCTTGCAGCCCACCAATTTTTTGACCTTGGGCAAATCTCCTGTTTAATCTTTAATTCTTTATTTTTAAGATACATACAATAATGTCACCTGCCCCCACTTGGTTCATAGTGCTGGAAAAATTTGGTGAGGTATTAAATATGAAATCACTTTGGAAACTATAGAGTACCGGTGTCATATAAGATAGTAATAATACTGATGATACATTGTATTAATTACCCACTGTGAACATGCTATCAGCCTGCTGCTGTATAGTACTTACACATACTTTACTAGTCAGCCCTAGCATTCCAAAAATATTTTTCCAAGCATATTTAGATTAGAAAACTCAGTATTTTAAATGTTGTTGGAAATTTTTTAATAAGTTTTACAACATTGTTGAAGAAGAAAAAGAGAAAATAATTTTTGTAGTCCTCTAAGATTCTGAATGCTTCATTCACCCAAGTAGACAAGGTCACCCAACTAACCATCACTTGAATCCAGGCCTTCTAATTCCAAATCTAGAATAATTTATATTTTACTTAAGTTTTAATTTTTTTGACATATTGTATATTTTTAAATGTAAAGCATGTAGGTGTAAACCTTTTATATGATGGCATAATTCTTCCTTTTTTTTTCAGATAATACTAAATATACATATACTCCAGGATGCCCAATTTTTTACTGCTTACAAGATATTATGCGAGTCTGTAGTGAATCCAGTACTCACTTTGCTACACTCACAGCAAGGATGTTAATAGCCTTGGATAAGTAAGAAATGCCATTACAAATATTTTTTAATTAATCAAATACATGTTTATAGTAGAAATTAGTTCTGATAGACACAGATACTTTTGGAAAAAATAATAATAATACATGTATTAAGAAATGGTAAGTTTTTAAATTATAATTTAAAAATGAAAAACCCCCAAGTCAGGATTGTCCTGCTCTGTTTACAGCATGTTAATTTTATTCTTTAGAAATGATGAACTCCGTCCTGGCTTAATAATTAAGATTGCCTTATTACAAAACTAAATTTAGTATTGTTACTCTTATCAGTAAAAAAGTCATTTTATCTATCATGCGTTTGTCTTTCTGTAACAATAGTGCTGATGTTGCCTACATCTCAGTGGTTTAAATATTTAAAGTACTTCATGTGTTTTGAAAGAAGTTTTTATTATAATGACATATACATTTTTAAAAATTGTTTGCTGTCTCCATTAACAAAATTTTTATTAATAATAAAGTACTTGTACACTGATTTGATCTTTACAAATTATATGAACTTTACATATTACAAATTATTTGAACTTTACAAATTATATGAATATAGTATATTATATTATATTAAATTATTACATGTACCATGAAACTGTGTACATCTATTATGCGTCAATTTAAAAAATTGTTAAAACTTTAAAAATTGATTCACTATATAAAAAATAAATAATAATAAATGAAGTATTTAAGCAACACTGATTAAAGTTATAAAAATCTGAAGGTAATATTAGAAAGTATCACATATCAGAGATGGATAGTCTGCCTTTTATATCTTTACTTTTGGAACAGGTACGTCTATTATACTACCTCTTTTAAATTTTATTTTGCCAGGTGGTTAGATGAACGTCATGCACAGTCTTACTTTATTCCAGCTTTATTCCGACCTTCTCCTCTTGAGCGGATAAAAACTAATGTCATAAACCCTGCATATGCTACTGAATCGGGTCAGACAGAAAACTCACTACATATGGGCTATAGTGCACTAGAAATAAAGAGTAAAATGTTAGCCCTAGAAAAAGCAGATACCTGTATTTACAACCCTTTGTTTGGATCTGATCTTCAATATACAAACCGGGTAAGAGATGAATGAATTTTGGCTCTAATTTAAAAGACATTTTATCTCAAGTTTAATTTTTTTCCTGAGTTAAATACATCTGTTATTAATTGTAAACATTAAGATAATGAAGTTCTTAAGGGATTTTTGTTGTTGTTTTCCCTTTCTAGGTAGATAAAGTGGTAATAAATCCATACTTTGGTCTAGGAGCGCCAGACTATTCAAAAATCCAAATTCCAAAACAGGAAAAATGGCAGAGAAGCATGAGCAGTGTCACAGAAGACAAGTACTATTTTGGTTTTACTCCACATTGCTTTTTTTAAAACTTACATACTAATGTTAAAATAGTGTTTAAAATTATATATGCAATTAGTATGCAGTATAATCATTAGTTTGCATCTGTT
Organism: Microcebus murinus; assembly: GCF_040939455.1. Classification (NCBI taxonomy): domain Eukaryota; kingdom Metazoa; phylum Chordata; class Mammalia; order Primates; family Cheirogaleidae; genus Microcebus; species Microcebus murinus. The sequence continues at coordinate 46,889,510 of NC_134112.1, forward strand.
CAGTGATATACAGCTTTCATAGATGTGTCACATTTATTTTGAAACCATTTGAATTTTAACAATACTCTTTCTGGTTTTTTTTTAATTTCTTTTTAATGATTAGAGAACGACAGTGGGTAGATGATTTTCCTCTCCACCGAAGTGCCTGTGAAGGAGATTCAGAATTACTAAGCCGTCTTCTCAATGAAAGATTTTCAGTCAACCAATTAGACAGTGACCACTGGGCACCCATTCATTATGCGTGCTGGTAAATGGCTTACTTATTTTTTTCTTTTTCGAAAGAATAAATTCTTAGTTAGAAATGTTAGTGCTTCTTTTCAGAACTGTTCTCATTTCAGACACTTTTTCTGTGTCATGTTTGCTCTATGAGCCATCTGTTTTGATCTTTGATTACTCTGTTTGTGCCACTGTTCAAAATTGGAAGGTCTGCCTCATGGGAAAAGTACTATCAGTAGTGTTCTTAGGCATTGCCAGGCCCAGAATAGTTAATGACTAGTAAATGTCATTGCAGAGCATAGGGTCCCTTATTCACCCTTGCAGTTTCTTTTGTTTTCTAATGGGGTTATGTTATTATGTTAATTTATCCTTACTGTAAAATTTGCATGTGTTAACTACTTACGATTTGACCTTAATCATGTTAGGAAAGTATTCCTTTAGCTCTTAGGGAAGCTGTGGTATCAAGAAGCCTCCAAAAGCCTTCATTAGAATCACAGGCTTCCATATTTTTTAGATGTGAGAGTTGGGACAGGATTGGGGTTAGCTCTTTCCACTAGTTGCCCAATGTAGCCCTTGCTCTGTTACTCTTCTCACATAATTTTCTCCCTCAGCTGGGCTGACTTAGTGTTCTGAGTGGTAGTTAACTATTCGCTTAGCCCATCCTCTAGAAAGGACATAATGAAGTTTTTTACCATTGTTTCTATGGAAAAGTTACTTTTGAATTATTGTTTAAAGTGAACTTCCTTGGCTAATATAAGAAGTGCCACATAATTACTGCTGGCAAAAGTAATTGCCACAGTGTCTTAGCTGATAGGCTTAAAAATGGTCCCTTCTCTAAGATTAAAAGACAAGATACAAATAAGGTGTTTTTTTTTTTTTTTTTTTTTGAGACAGAGTCTCACTTTGTTGCCCAGGCTAGAGTGAGTGCTGTGGCGTCAGCCTGGCTCACAGCAACCTCAATCTCCGGGGCTCAGCGATCCTACTGCCTCAGCCTCCCGAGTAGCTGGGACTACAGGCATGCGCCACCATGCCCGGCTAATTTTTTGTATATATATTTTTAGTTGGTCAATTAATTTCTTTCTATTTTTGGTAGAGACGGGGTCTCGCTCAGGCTGGTTTTGAACTCCTGACCTTGAGCAATCCGCCCGCCTCGGCCTCCCAAAGTGCTAGGATTACAGGCGTGAGCCACCACGCCCGGCCAAAATAAGGTGTTTTGAGAGCACATAAGCTCTCAATAAATGTTGGCTTTTATGAGTAAGTATTGTAAAAATGCAAAGATCTTGATGCCTACATCTAAAATTCATTAATATATAATATTTTAATAGCAAATTTTTGTTACTTGAGTATACCAAGGAAAAGAGTTTTATCTTTTGATAAAATTAATTTTCTGTCAGGTGGAAATAATTAAATGTAATATAACAGGAGTAGTATGGATCACCTTGCAGTACTTTTAATCAGGTGCATCATGTGCTTGATGGGAATTTGAATAAAGAATGATTTAACTATTTTGCAAAGAGCTTAAATTACTTTATCTTAGAAATGTATTCGTTTTCATTAATTGCTACAGAGATTTAGGAGAGGACACTGGGCTGTTGCACTCAAGAGACTGGAGTTTGGTCCTGTCTTACAAGATTAGATAAGGTGTTTTACCCCTCTTGGTCTGTTCTCACACTTTAAAATGGGGGTGTTGATTAGATCAGTGGTTCTTAAACTTTTTGATCTCAGTACCCCCTTTTACTCTTAAAAGTTATTAATACAAGATCCCAGATAGCTTAAAAATAACAATAAACATGTATATTAACATAATTGTATGAAAAAATATATTTTCTAAAATAAAATTAATGAGAAGAGTGGCATTGTTTTACATTCTTACAAATGTCTAGCTTAATATAAGATAACTGGATTCTCACATCAGCTTCTGCTTTCAGTCTGTTGCAATATCACACACATAGCTTCTAGAAACTGCTACACTTATAAGAAAATGAGAGTGAAAAGAGTAAATAATATCTTAGCATTATTTTTATTTATTTATTTTTTTTTTTTGAGACAGAGTCTCACTTTGTTGCCCAGGCTAGAGTGAGTGCCGTGGTGTCAGCCTAGCTCACAGCAACCTCAATCTTCTGGGCTCAAGCGATCCTCCTGCCTCAGCCTCCCAAGTAGCTGGGACTACAGGCATGCACCACCATGCCCGGCTAATTTTTTGTATATAAATTTTTAGTTGGTCAATTAATTTCTTTCTATTTTTAATAGAGACAGGGTCTCGCTCAGGCTGGTTTCGAACTCCTGACCTCCAGCAATCCGCCTGCCTCGGCCTCCCAGAGTGCTAGGATTACAGGCGTGAGCCACCACGCCCAGCTATCTTAGCATTATTATGAAAATATGTTTAATTGGAGGAAACCCTAAAAAATTTTCAAGGCTCTTCGTGAGTTTCTGGATAGCTTGTTGAGGACCATTGAATTAGATCACTCCTAGGATTTCTCTAAGTTTTTAACATTTCCAATTTGGTAACCAGACACCTAAAAACTATTCTTTACTTTCTAGAATCACCATTTTCCGAAACTATTTAAGTTGGCTTTTACCCCACATGGAAAACTTGTCAGCCACTCAGAAAATGTCTCACTGACATCCTGTGTTCTCTCACCTCATTATCTTCCTGTTCCCCTATGCTAGTCCCTCTATTTTTAATCAAATCGGTGTCTTCTTTGTTTGATAGTACTTTTAGGCTTCATATCATTACTAGAGAGTGTTTTTAAGACTGTGATGATTTGGCTCCCTACAAATTATTCTCTCTGATTACATTTGGGCCTTCACTATAGCTTAGTTGTCTATACTTTCTATATTTCACTCATTCTGTCAGCCTGTTAGTCCTACCCTACAAGCTATTCTACACCTTTCTACTCTCAAATATGTAAACTTCCATTACTTTATTTTTTTCTACTTTCATAACCCTCTGTTACTGTCTTTACCCATATTTTAAAGAAAATTGAAGTCATTAGAAATGTCCTTTTCCATTGCTAATCAGTTTTTGTTCACATCTCTCTCCTGTATCATAGGGTGTATATGTAAAAATCCTTCCTGTTCCCCATTAAATTCACTCCTTCCTTTTCCACACTTTCGTTCTTCTCTATATACATGCGTGGTTCTCTCCCTCCTTGAAAGGAATCTTTTTTTTTTTGTTTTATTGAGTCAGAGTCTCACTCTGTTGCCCAGGTTAGAGTGCTGTGGCATCAGCCTAGCTCATAGCAACCTCAAACTCCTAGGCTCAAGCAATCTTCCTGTCTTAGCCTCCTGGGTAGCAGGGGCACAGGCATATGCCACCATGCCGGGCTAATTTTTTGTATATATTTTTAGTTGGCCAATTAATTTCTTATTTCTTTCTAGTTTTAGTAGAGATGGGGTCTCGCTCTTGCTCAGGCTGGTTTCGAACTCCTGACCTTGAGCGATCCACCCACCTTGGCCTCCCAGAGTGCTAGGATTACAGGCATGAGCCGCCTCGCCGGACCAGGAATCTTAATTTGAACCTGCTGCTGCTTCTAGCTACTATTCTGTTTCTTTCCTTCCTTTCATGGCTAAACTTCAAAGGTGAATGGGCTACAGTCTGCCTTCCCTTTTTTCACTGTTCATAAATCTTCTTAACCTTTTCTGAGTTTTTAATCTCTTTCCCTGCTCTGCAGCATTTAATACTGTTGATCACCACTGGAGTTGAAAGGTAATAATAAAGTTATAATGAAGGTCAGTGTAAATGCAAGATATTGTTACCTTATCATCATTATTATTGAAATACTGGCCTCCATCCTGTGATCCAAGCATGTGGCATAGTACAGAAACTACTGTACTAAGATTCACAAAATCAGATTCTGATTCTGTCTAGTAACAGTGAGACCTAGAGCAAGTTAGTTAACTGGGTCCTTACATTTTTCTCATCTGTGTAATAAAAATGTCTCTGCCTACCTCATATGTTGATGTGAAGATTATATTAAGTAATTATTTTATTTTTATTTTTATTTTGTTTTTGAGACAGAGTTTCACCCTGTTGCCCGGGCTAGGGTGCCGTGGCATCAGCCCAGCTCACAGCAATGTCAAACTCTTGGGCTCAAGTGATCCTTCTGTCTCAGCCTTCCGAGTAGCTGGAACTACAGTCATGTGCCACCATGCCCAGCTAATTTTTTTGCATATATTTTTAGTTCAGCTAATTTCTTTCTATTTTTTTGGTAGAGATAGGGTATCGCCCTTGCTTAGGCTGGTCTTGAACTCCTGACCTCAAGCAATCCTCCTGCCTTGGCCTCCCAGATGCTAGGATTACAGGCGTGAGCCACCGTGCCTGGCCTATATTATGTAATTATATAAGAAAGTACCTGGGGCTGGGTACAGTGGCTCGCACATGTAATCCCAGCACTTTGTGAGACTGAGGCAGGAGGATCACTTGAGACCAGGAGTTCAAGACCAGCCTATGGAACATAGCAAGACCTCATCTCTACAAAATATAGAAAAATTAGCCGGGCATGGTGGTGTGTACCCATAGTCCTAGCTATGTGGGAGGCTTAACCAGGGGGATTGCTTGAGCCTGAGAGTTTTGAGGTTGCAGAGAGCTGTGATCAAACCACCACTGCATTCTAGTGTGAATGACAGAGTTAAACTCTGTCTCTTAAAAAAAAAAAAAAAAAAACAGTGCCTGGAAATTTTCTTTTCTTTTTTCCCCTTTTTTCTTAAACTGAGTAATAAGAATACCTGGGAAACTTTAAATCATCACACAAAGTGTATGTTTGTATTAATTAAACTTTTTTTACTTGAATTGCTCCTCCACTCTCTTTTCTTGAAAGGATATTTTTCAAGATAGATTTTAATGTTCTAAGATGATCATCTTTCTCTAAATTCTCTTATAGAGAGATTTCATCCATTCTCCCAGCCTTAACAGTGATACTTTTCAGTTAGGTCATTTTATGCATTCTCAAATAGATATTCTACGCCTTTGCCTTTCACCTAAGTACCAATCCTTCATTTTCAATTGCCTATTAAACAGTTTAGTCATTTATCTTTTGTGCATAAGGCACTTTGGAGGATATAAAGACACTGTCCCTAAAGAAACTTCCAGGCTGATAGAGAAGAGATGTACATAAACAAGAATGAAATTAGGCAAAAAATGAAATAAATCTTAAAAAAAGCAAAAACAAAATGCTAAAACGTAGTGGGAATATAAAGGAGGTGGATCTTAAACTATTTCAGAGGCATGTGGAATTTAACCTGAACAAAATGAACAAAGAGCATGAGTCAAAAATCACCTAAATAAGAAGGGGTAGGATACAAATAGGTGGTTTGGGATATGGGAAAAGCATAGTACATGTAAAGGAGAAGAGAGGAAAATTTGAGAGCAAATCAGATCAGTTCTAAAGATGTTCTGTTTTCCCCTCAGTGCACCATATCTAAAAACCAAGTTTCCCTCCTCATTTCTAACAATGAATTACTTTCCACTGTTGCTTCAGATTGCAGCCTTACCTAAGTCTTTGGCTCTTAACCAAATGGTTGACTCACTGTGTCTGACACATGCTTTTATACTCTTCTGAGACCTTGCTTTGCTCGCTCCTTTTCCCTCTACCTAAAATATTTTACCTCTGTTCAACATCTCTTCAGTTCTTTCCTATTTAAAAATCCAGTTTGAATTGTTCTTCTATCAGAACACTTTTCAGGACTATCTTAGAGTCACTTCTGTCTCTCCTGATATTTTTTAAAGCATTAATTATATGCTATTTTGATTTCACAAATAAGAAGTGCCTTATTTTATTGATTGTTATCTTGAAAACATTACAGTACTTAAATTTTACAATGTTATGTAACTTATCTCATGTTTATATTTTGCCTCTCTGATTACAGTGTAAACCTTTCAGAGCAGAGACTGTGTATCGTATCTCATCAGTGTAAACCTTTTCAGAGCAGAGACCATGTATCTTTCTGTCTCCCACGCTGTCTAATATACAATATATATACATGTAGAATTATGTCTTTGGGCCTGTTTTGTTAATTATAGACTTAAGTGAAAAACATTCTTACTAACTTTCTTGTGAGTTACTTTCTAATTATGAACCTGTTTTTGACTAAAAATTGTATCTCTTTATAACTTTTCTACTTTATGTGGTGTATTTCTGTCATCTTTTCTATCTAGATTTGATATTATATTTTCTCCCACTTGATCAGAAATAGAAACAGTTGAATTTGATGAGAAAAACTCATAAGAAATTCCTAATCACTGGAAATATCTATGTGGATGTCTTAATAATCTCTTGCTCTCTGTCCTAAAAAAATCTTAGATTTCTTTGAGATAGCATCCAAAATTTGAATTTTTAAAAATATTTCAGATGACTTTTTTAGGTAAGTTTTATTGCTTTTTTTTAAAATAGGTATGGAAAAGTTGAGGCCACTCGCTTATTGTTAGAGAAAGGAAAGTGCAATCCAAATCTTTTAAATGGACAGCTTAGTTCTCCACTTCATTTTGCTGCTGGAGGAGGACATGCTGAAATAGTACAGATTCTTCTAAACCATCCGGAAGTTGACAGAGTAAGTATTTTCTAGGTTTGTTTTTTTTTAATGTTCAAGCAGTGAATAATGAGTAACGATATTTTAGTGACACCAAAATGTTCAATTGTACGTTTGACAGCTGAAAAATAAAAGTAAATTCAGTTACTTTATAGAATAATTAATATATAAGAGTTGTACCTTTGAATATAAATTTTAAAAAAATTTTATTGTAGTAAAATATACCTCACAAAAATTACCATTTTAACCATTTTTAGATGTACAGTTCATTGGCATTAAGTAAATTCACATTATTGTACAACCATCACCATGATCCATCTCCAGAAGGTACATAAAATTTAAGTTCTTTTCATTTTATATTCTATTTCCCCAAAATATCTTTCAAAAGGAAAAAGTTTTCCACCCATTTTCTAGAATTTGTAGTAAAAAGTATTTCATAAAGGGGGAAATAATAGTATTAATACCGTTGCTATATCTATAACAGAACTTTAAAAAAACAATCCCATTATTGCTTTGAGTCTTTTATCTTTGGCAATTTTTGTTTAAGTATAGTATGTACTGTATGGTTAACACTTGACAAGAGTCTATTTTTTATGAAACTCTGATTAGTTGAATGACATTTTTCCCTTGGGATACCATATTTTGTAATGCCGTTTTTCCTCCCTCCCCTTCTCCTACTTCTAGCACATAACAGATCAACAAGGAAGATCTCCATTAAACATTTGTGAAGAAAATAAACAAAATAATTGGGAAGAAGCTGCAAAATTATTGAAGGAAGCCATTAATAAGCCAGTAAGAATTATCTTCATAAATTGTTAGAGCCAAGCATAGAAATATTGATAGGTAATTTAAAGATCGGTGGTAAGAGTGGAAAGATGAATAAATGGCTGGCTTCTTTATTGCTATAAAAGCTCACTGTTAGATTTCACAGGTATTAAACTTGTTATCATCCCTCGTAATCAGATACCTCTTCTTGCATAATAAAATAAAACTTGCAAAATTAAATAAAACTTCCAAAACACTTAAAATTAATCTAATTTCCAGTTGCATAATCCCTATACTTGTGCTAATTACACATGATTTTAATCTATTCATTGGAGCATTTCCCTCTTCTGAGGTCTTTTAGGCAACATTTTTATATTTTTAGGTGAAAGCTTTGCACATTATTCCTTAATTTGCTCTCAGCAAGTTAGTTTTTGTATAATAGACTCATTTTCCTCCTCACAAAAATAAAATAGGTGATTTCCTAGCTCTTCTATTCTGCTAATCCAACCCAGCCTTTTCATCTAATTATGCCTGAAATAAATTCATAAATCTAATGCTGGGCACACATAGCTGTTAAAAGAATGTTGTATTAAAAAGAGTAAAGTTTAATTTATAATTAGCTGTGACATTAATATAGAAAAGAATTAACAATTAGAAGAAGCTCAGTTATGCCTATAAGTTATAGTGATGATAAAATTAACATTAATTTTTTCTTTTTTGAGACAAGGTCTTGCTTTGTTGCCTAGGCTGAAGTGCAGTGGCTATGCACAGGTGCTATCATAGTGTACTGTAGCCTGGAACTACTGGCTCAAGTGATCATCCCATTCCAGCCTCCCAAGGAGCTGGGATAATAGGCATGTGACACCACACCCACCTGTGATTAAATTAAAAACTATTTGAAAACTTGCAAACCAGATCAAAAAATCTGTACCAACAGATCTAAAGGATAAAAAACTTTATACCAACAGGTAGAACCCATATACCTAAGCCTTTTCTGGCTTTAACCATCAATTAAACAATAAGTATTTGTTGAGTAGCTCTGCAAATTTAATTTCATAAGATGCTGAAATCAATAAGGAACATATGATCTCTGCCTTTAAGGAATATTGCACACATACTACACACTCATACACATTTAGTCAAAACACTATTCTAAGAGCAAAAAACAGTCAAGGAAATAGATAAAGCAGTACAGGCATTGTTATGTTATACTTCATTTCAGTTTATTTTCTAATGTATAAATTTTAACACATGTTTATCCCTGGCATAATTTTTATATTGTGAATGTATAAAATAAGAAGAATCAGGTACTTTTATTTAAAATGAACTGGCCTGGAAGTTATTTCGGGGCATCATTTGCTTCTGATAACAATAAAAATTTATTAATAATGCCACTAGTCTCTAGGATTTTCTGAATTGGAGGAAGGGAACTGGCCTAAAGTTTGTTGTTTGATAACTTATCTGCAAAATCTCCATTACAGATTCCTCTTAGGACAAGTTATTGCTGGTACATATTTCTATAGTATGGTTTGTGACCCACTAGACTCATGAAGTACTTAACTAATGCTGGATTCTCTCCTATGATATTTACATTGTACATGAAAGGCTCTAAAACATCCTCTCAGAAGAATTTGAAATTCAGTATTTTTTTTTTGAGACAGAGTCTCACTCTGTTGCCTGGGCTAGAGTGCTGTGGCGTCATTCTAGCTCACAGTAACCTCAAACTCCTGGGCTCAACCAATCCTCCCTCAGCCTCCCAAGTAGCTGGGACTACAGGCACACACCGCCATGCCTGGCTGATTTTTTCTATTTTTGGTAGACACGGGGTCTTAATCTTGCTCAGGCTGATCTCAAACTCCTGAGCTCAAACAATCTGCCCACCTTGGCCTCTCAGAGTGCTAGGATTACAGGCGTGAGCCATCACACCCAGCCGAAATTCAGTATTTTTGTAAAAAAACATTTTCATTTCCAAAACTGATTTGACTGTGAACCAGCCAGAGGAAGAAAAATAATGGAATAAAATGTTTTTAAATATTGCCAACAGAATCTCACCTGAAGCAGGTAAAATATTTCTGATATTTTACAAGTCAGAAATCTATAATAAAGCATATGAAGTTGAAAGTAAAGTACCTTGTTGGACTCTGATATGTAATTTTTAAGCAGGTTGCATAATTTATTGTCATTCCTTTCCTAGTATGAAAAAGTTCGAATATACAGAATGGATGGATCATACCGTTCTGTTGAATTGAAGCATGGAAATAATACCACAGTGCAGCAGATAATGGAAGGAATGCGTCTCTCTCAAGAAACACAGCAATATTTCACTATTTGGATTTGTTCAGAAAACCTGAGTAAGAAAGTTTTTATTCTGTTGTGTGAACTTCACTATTCCTTTTCGGGAGTGGGTTAGTAAGTTTATGTATAACGTATGTTTATTCCTGACTTTTAAATTTTGAAATAATACAATGTTCTTCTCTTTCATATAAATTATTAGTGTTCAAACTGCTGAAACAGGTAAGCCCCTGGGCCACCATTCCTTCCTTCATTCAAAGCATTTTTTAAGTAGTAAAAGCCAACATTCTTCTTCTCTGGCAATGGCATTTGATTTGAGTACCATTAAATGTTGTGCTCATACAACTTGGCTTTATTTTCAGTGCTCACCTTAAAATAATGCAGATGTTCTTTTTTCTTATATTAGTTTTCTATTTAAAATCACCATTTTTATATAAAATCAGCCTAATGCCATAATAAACTTGTCCCTCAAAGTATCGCAAATGCATAAAGAGTTTAATTGATTGATGTGACTGGTTATTTAATGGTTTAATTGTATCTTTTTAACACGAAATTCTACTTATTATGTCACCAAAAATAGGCTATAATGGAATTAAGGATTTTATATACATTTTACACATTTTCTTTAAAAATTATCTGGTAATTCTTGTGTTCTTAAAAATAAGCAGTAAACTACAAATTGGGTAGTAATACTTATTAAAATAAATATTTAGTTAAATTTAGACCTTTCATTTGTATTAAACACTTAAGTGCAGATAGTTTAGTACAAAATTTCTATATATTGATATAATTGATTTTTTTTACATTATCATTTATAAAAGAAAAGATGTTTTTTAGGCCTTCAACTCAAACCATATCATAAACCCTTGCAACATGTTCGTGACTGGCCAGAAATACTTGCAGAATTGACTAATTTGGATCCCCAAAGGGAAACACCTCAGCTTTTCCTAAGAAGAGATGTGAGACTTCCTTTGGAAGTTGAAAAGAAGGTTTGCTTGGAAATCTTATTTACAGTTATTTAAATGCATGGAACTTATTGAGTTTCTCTTGTAGACACTAAAGGCAGAAATTGTACTGTTTATATACTAGGAGGTTTTACCTGTTTTTCTGTTCAATCTTTACATCCCTGTGGTGAGTGGTAGTTTCGGTTAGTCTACTTACAAAGCCCTTGGTTGTTTTTTTTTTTCATTTCCACTCCCATTGTCTTAAGAGTACAAAAGAAATAGGGAAGTTATCCTAAAGAAAATTAGCAATTAGATGGGGGAGAAAATTATACAGAAAAAAATTTTTTTAGAATAGTTAGAAAGGAAGTAGTGTCAAGGACAAACTTAATAAAGAGCTAATCAGTTGTGTAAATTTCAAAGGAAGAAAGAGATACATTGGAGTGGGAGAGAGCAGAAAAAACATTCTGGGTAGATAAGATGATATTTGCAAAGGGGACCTATGAAAGATATTCTCAACATTCAGTAGGGAGCCATTCTTGACTCAAGCAGAGAACTTTGTAGATAGTAAAAAATGAGAATAGAATTTACATTTGATAAGAAGGTATGTTCCAGAAAAGTATGTTTGGGTTTGAACTACTGTAAATTTTAGGGAAGAGGTGAGATAATGCCATAGGAAGGATCAACAGACAAGGGAGAAATGTAAAGGAGAGATTATAACAACTTAAACGAGGTGTGATAATCTAATACAGCGGTAGCTGTGCAAATTGAAAAAAAAAATTGTTCCAAGGCCTCACCACATTGATGAAGAAAAAATTACAATGCATTTCATGATTCTTTATCCAAGACAATATTAAACATAGGCAAATTTCAGCACACGAAAATTTCAACAGCCATGTCCAAACTTGGTAAATGTTTTATGTATAACTGTTTATTATCCCTCTTATATTATGAAGCTAAAGAAAAATTTAGTCCTCTCAGCCAAAGATACTGGTATTTATATAAATATTTGTGTGAATTTCCCAAAAACTAAGGTCTTGATTATTTCTTAAAAATAGAATCACATTAACAGAGTAAAGTGGGGGACGAACCCACATGATAGTCTCAACTGATAAAGAAAAGTCATTTGATGAAATCCAACATGCATTTATGAGAAAAGAAAAAAAATACTCTTAGAAAACTAGAATTAGATGGGAACTTCCTCACATGATAAAAAACACTTACGAAAACCCACAGGTAAGATCATACTCATTGGTGAAAATTGAAAACTTTCCTTCTAAGATCAGGTACAAAATAAGAATGCCCACTTTTACCACTGCTATTTAACATTATACTAGAAGTTGTATCCAGAGCAGTTAGACAAGAAAAAGAAATTAAAGCCATCCAAATTGGAAAGGAAAAAATAAACCTATCTCCGTTTACGAATGACATGATCTTGTATATAGGAAATCCCAAAGAATTCACAAGAAAGGTACTAGAACTAATAAATTAATTCAGCAAAGTTTCAGGATAAAACCTCCACACACAAAAATCATTTGTTATTTCTATACACCAGCTATGAATAATCCAAAAAGGAAATTAAGATATCCATTAAAATACCATCTAATAGAGTAAAATACCCAGGTTTAAATTTAACAAAAGAAATTCAAGACTTGTATACTGAAAATACAAGACATTGCTGAAAAATTAAGACCTAAATAACTGGAAATCCATATCCATGTTTAAGGTTAGGAATATTTAATATTTTTAAGATAATACTTGCAAAATGATCTACATATTCAGTGCAATCCCTAACAAAATTCTAGCAGCCTTTTTTGCAGGTCTGGAAAAGATATTCCTCAAAATCATGTATAATTGCAAAGAGCCTCAAATAGTCAAAACAATCTTGAAGAAAGAATGGTAAAGTTGAGGGATTCACATTTCCAATTTCAAAACATACTACAAAACTACAGTAATCAAAACATTGTGGCACAAGCATATAAACATATAGACCAATGGAATAAAATTGAGAGTTCAGAAATAAAACCATACATCTATAGCCAATTGATTTTTGACAAGGGTGCCAAGTCCATCTTAATGGAGAAAGAATAGTCTCTTCACACCATATACAAAAGTTAATTCAAAATGTTATCAATGACTTAAATATAAAAGCTAAAACTGTAAAACTTGTAGGAGAAAATCATAGGGGTAAATCTTCATGACCTTGGATTTGACAGTGCATTCTTAGATAAGATACTAAAATCATGAGCAATAAGAAAAATAATAGGTAACTTGGACTTCATAAAAATTTAAAACTTGGCCGGGCGCGGTGGCTCACGCCTGTAATCCTAGCACTCTGGGAGGCCGAGGCGGGCGGATTGCTCAAGGTCAGGAGTTCAAAAGCAGCCTGAGCGAGGCTTTTCTCTACCATAAAAATAGAAAGAAATTAATTGGCCACTAATATATATAATATAAAAATCAGCCGGGCATGGTGGCTCGTGCCTGTAGTCCCAGCTACTTGGGAGGCTGGGGCAGGAGGATCGCTTGAGCCCAGGAGTTTGAGGTTGCTGTGAGCTAGGCTGACACCACGGCACTCACTCTAGCCTAGGCAAGAAAGCGAGACTCTGTCTCAAAAAAAAAAAAAAAATTTAAAACTTTTTTGCATGAAAAGATAGGTAGGTAGGTAGGTAGGTAGATAGATAGATAGATAGATAGATAGATAGATAGATAGATAGATAGATAGAAAGAAAGAAAGAAAGAATTGAAAACAGGAACTTAAACAGATACTAGTATGTCAATTCACTGTTATTCATAATAGCCAAAAAGGTGGAAACAACCTAAATCAACAAATGAATGGACAAACAAAATGTGGTATATATGTACACACACACACAATGGAATATTATTCACTCATAAAAAGGAATGAGTTTATGGTACAATAAGGATGAACCTTGAAAACATTATGTTAAAGAAGCCAGACACAAAAAGGACAAATATTATATGATTCTGCCTATATTAAGCAATCTGGAATAGGCAAAAGAACAAAAAGTAGACCAGAGGTTACCAGGGGTGCTGGGGCAAGCGTTCTCAAACTATGGCCCTCAGGCCACATGCGGGTGTTTTTGCACGTTGGTTTTTTTTACTTCAAAATAAGACATGTGCAATGTGCATAGGAATTTGTTCATAGAGTTTTTTAAACTATAGTCTGGCCCTCCAACGGTCTGAGGGACAGTGAACTGGCCCACTGTTTAAAAAGTTTGAGGACCCCTGGGTTAGGGGGTAGAGTGAGGAGTTATTCTTAATGGTTACAGAGTTTGTGGTGAGTTGTGGAAATACTGGTGACAGTAGCACAACATTGTGAATGTAATTAATGCCACTGAATTATGCAGTTAAAAATGTTAAAATCATAAATTTTGTGTTATATTTATTTTATTACAGTTTTAAAAATGTATTAGGCCTATAAGATCTGCATGTAATCTAAGTATACTCAGTTTATCTTCCTTCTTCACCCAAGTAATATTTTAAAAGTTGGCTCGTAGCTGCAATGATAATACTTGAATGATAAATAAATTGCATCATTGTACTATAAAATAAAGTAGATTCAACTAAAAAGGAAGCAAGGCTTAGTAAATTCTTAAGTTAAATCAGAATATCATGATAATCTGATGTAATAGTTGTATTCTTTCACTCATTATATAATTAAGAAATTCCTATTTCTACCATCAGATAAATAGAAGAATTGTGGGTTGGCAACTTAGTGGTTGATATCATTCTTTTCAGATGAAAATAGCCTGATTCATTGTTGACTAAAATCCACTGAACATACTATTGGGAATTGTAACTGTTATTATCTACTCAAACTCTTCAAATTTACTAAGTCAATTTTTATTACAAAAATATGCTTCCATTCAGTCTTTTTCTTCAACATTTTATTTTGAGATTTTAAAAACTATGGGAAAGTTGAAAAAGTATTACAATGCATACCATATATGTCATTCATTAGATTCACTAGTTAATATCTTGCCACATTTGCTTCATCTTTTCTTTTTTCGTTTGTGAACCATTTTTAAGTGAGTTGCAGATATGGCATTTCATCTCCATGTACATTGGCATGCATCTTCTAAGAGTAAGGACATGTCTACATACCCCAATATCATTTTCAACCAAATAAAATTAGTATTTCTATAATAATATCTAATATCTGTTACAAATTCCGATTTTTCCTAATTGTTTTTAAAAATTTTTTATAGCTCCCACCCTTGGGATCTAGTTAAGAGAATCTAGTGAATGCTATCTTTAATTTGTTATTATTTCCATGAAATTCTGTTTTACTTTTTAAAAATCATAATAGAATATTATAAGATGGAAAAATAGAATTAGTTATATGACAAAACATTTTTACCATAAGCATGTGGGATCACTGTGAATTATATTTTGAAATACTTTATTCATTCAGCAACTTTATTAATGGGATTATTTCAAAGTAGAAATATACTCTGTAGACTAGCATTTCTCAGTCTTTATTAATCTTATTGGATAAAATAAAACTAAACTTTTTAAAACTTAAAAAATCTATACTCTCTTTAATGTTATTTGAAAGTACAAAGTCTTATAGTCAAATAAAATTTTTAAATATTTTAAAGCAAGCTTTTATAAACTACATTTGTCCTTCTGGGAATTAATATACTCGCTTTTATCTCCTTTGAAGTTAACTACTATGAAGCATAGAAAAATGTAATAGGAAAATGTTTCAGAAATATAATGATTTAGATATAATTATGCTAGAAATTATCCATATTCATAAACTGATGAAAATATTATTAGACAGTAAATCAGGGGTTAGCAAACTATAGTCTGTGGCCATATGCCTGCTGCCTATTTTTGTATATCCCACAAGCTGGATTTTTATATTTTTCAGTAATTAAAAATAACTGAAAGAACAGTATTTCATGTTGTAAAAATTTTATGAATTTTAGTATCTGTACATAAGTTTTATTAGAACACTACCATACCTATTTGTTGATGGTTGATATATTGCCTGTAGCTGCTTTTGTGCCACAATTGCAGAGATTGCATGGTTTACAAAGCTTAAAATATTACCATCTGGCTCTTAACAAAAAATAATTTGCCAACCTCTGTTCTAAAGCAATAATAAACACATAGCTTTGCTTTTCCCATATTATAAGTGACAAGTTGTGTGTTTGTAAAAGGAAATTTTAGCCTAATAACTAAATTATGCTTTCTTTTCTAAGATTGAAGACCCACTAGCAATTCTTATTCTCTTTGATGAAGCCAGATATAATTTATTGAAGGGCTTTTATACAGCTCCTGATGCCAAACTGATAACATTGGCAAGTCTTCTGTTACAAATAGTTTATGGAAATTATGAAAGTAAAAAACACAAGCAAGGTTTTCTAAAGTAAGTATTTAATATAATACATGCTCTTGTGTTATGTTTAAGTTTCTGTTTAATCAGGAAAGTTCAAAAATGTTATTAAAAAATATTTATACATTACATTGGTTTGGTATTATATAATAAAAGACATAGGATAAGGCTGGGCGCTATGGCTCACGCCTGTAATCCTAGCTCTTGGGAGGCCGAGGCGGGCGGATTGCTCAAGGTCAGGAGTTCAAAACCAGCCTGAGCAAGAGTGAGACCCCATCTCTACTATAAATAGAAAGAAATTAATTGGCCAACTGATATATATATAAAAAATTAACCGGGCATGGTGGCGCATGCCTGTAGTCCCAGCTACTCGGGAGGCTGAGGCAGGAGGATCGCTTGAGCCCAAGAGTTTGAGGTTGCTGTGAGCTAGGCTGACGCCACGGCACTCACTCTAGCCTGGACAACAAAGTGAGACTCTGTCTCAAAAAAAAAAAAAAAAAAAAGACATAGGATAAGGGAAAAAAACTATAATAGTAAGACATTCTTGAAGTTACAGTCTCCAAAGTTATTTTTCTTATATTTGACTATAGTTTGATATACTTTATATTTTTTTCTTTAATTTATATTTCTTTATGATATGTTTAAATAAGTTCACTAAAACCTGACTTGAATACATAGTAAAAAAATTTTATAAGGCAGATGCACTTAAAAATCCCACCATAAAAACTAGTTTCATATTCAGTCTTTCAGAGAAAACACAGAGATTTGAGTACATCTATAATTTGTTGTGGTTTTCAATTTTCAAAAATTTTTTCCGGTTATTGAAAGAAGAAACATTTCTGTAAATCGATAGTGTTAGGATTGTGGCTTTTGCTTAAAATTTTTCAAGTTCTCTGATATATTACAACATAGTAGTTTTCAATTTAAAAATTATGTTAAAGTCGTATGTGACAGAATGATTATTGTACTTTAGCTATTAAAGATGATTTATTTAATGGATGTTGGCATGTGTGCTTACAGTGAAGAAAATCTCAAATCCATTGTACCTATTACCAAACTGAAAAGTAAGGCACCTCACTGGACAAATCGAATACTTCATGAATACAAGGTAAGATGTTTAATAGAAATAAAGAGGCATTTTATACCCTAGTTAAAATTTTGTTAGTGTTATTAATAATTTAAACATAGGCACATTATATTTATAGTCATGAAATTAAAAGTGGATCTTCTTGGTCACAATGCCTGAAATTGAAAGTAGCAAGATATTTTTCCTGAATACCTTCTGAATGCTGAATACCTTTATGTGCTGAATGCTGTGATAAGGGCTAAAGATAAAAATTTGGCATAATATACTATCCCTACCCATGAGGCACTTAAAACCTAATAGAATAGACAATAATTTTAGATCCTGATTTTTTTTTAATATTAAGATCAGAAGAGAAAAAGTACTCTTGATATAATATGCCATAAATTTATTTTTCAGTGGGGGCAGCCTTGACTTTATAAACTATTTAGTTAACCTATATGGAGTATCAAAGTTATGTTCTCCTTTCACATCTCTTTTTATTTTTATTTTACCATATTTGTTTTTAGAATCTTAGTACAAGTGAGGGTGTCAGTAAAGAAATGCATCACCTTCAGCGCATGTTCTTACAGAATTGTTGGGAAATTCCTACATATGGAGCAGCATTTTTCACAGGACAGATATTTACAAAGGCAAGCCCCAGCAATCATAAAGTTATCCCTGTGTATGTAGGAGTGAATATAAAAGGACTTCATCTCCTCAACATGGAAACTAAGGTACATTTTCAAATATTTTTGACCAGTCAAATCGTATATCTAAAATAACAGTGCCAGCCTACATGAAGAAGTGGCATATACAAAACTATTCATTGCAACTTTATTCATTAGAAAAAATGAGGGGGAAAACTAAATGACTGTCAGTTGGGGTTAACATACTACATTTGTACTTTGGAATATCTTTCAGCTATGCAAAAGAATAAAGAATATTTTATTCTTTAGAACTATCTCCAGGTTAGTGAAAAAGTAAGTTGCTGAAACACATGTAATGTGCCACCATTTGTATAAAAATGGGAGGAAGTGAAGACTGTCTTTACATAAGTACATGTCGCTTGTGGGTGCATAAAATACTTGAAGCTTTTAAAGAAGGGAACCAGGAAACTGGGAACAGGAGTTAGGAGGGAGACTTCACTACATACCTGTCTTAGTTCAGGCTGCCATAACAAAGTACCTGATTGGCTTATAAATAAAAGAAGTTTATTTCTCAAAGTCTGGAAGTACAAAGTTTGATATCAGAGCACTAACATGGTCAGGTTCTAGTGGGGGCCTTCTGGGTTGTAGACTGCTGACATCTTGTATCCTTACATAACAGAAGGAATGAGATAGCTCTCTGCGGTCTCTGTTATAAAGGCACTAATCTCATTCATGAGGGTTCTCTCCTCATGACATAATTACCTCCCAAAGGCCCTGTCTCTTAATATGTTGACATTGGGAGTTAGGATTTCAACATAACCAATGTGTATTCTGCACCTGATGGATGAAATGTTCTGTAAATATGTTAGGTCTATTTGGTTTAAAGTGTAATTTAATTCCAATGTTTCTTTGTTGATAATTTGTCTAGATGATTTTTACAAAGCTGAGAGTGGAGTGTTGAAATCCCTCAACTATTATATTATATTGGAATCTCTCTCTAGGTGCTCAGATATGTCTGAGTAGATATGTCTTGGTAGATATGTTAGAATATGGTAGAATTGTTATATCCTTTTGCTGAATTGATGCCTTTCTAATTATATAATGACCCTTTTGTCTCTTTTTACAGTTTTCAGCTTTAAGTCTGTTTTGTCCAATATCCAGTGGCTATTCCTGCTCTCTTTTGGTCCGTTTGTGTGGAATATCTTTTCAGTCCCTTCACTTTTATCCAACATGTGTTTTTACAAGTGAAATGAGTTTCTTGTCAGCAGTATGTAGTTGAGTCGTGTGTTTTTAATCCATTCATCCAATCTATATCTTTTAAGTGGGAAATTTAATCCATTCACATTCAGGGTTATTTATTATTGATATGTGAGGACTTATGCCTGTCATTTTGTTAATTGTTTTCTGGTTGTTTTGTATATCTTTTGCTCCTTTCTTAGTCTCTTATTGCTTATCATTGATGGTTGGTAACGATAACTTTTGATTCCTTTCTCTTTTCCTTTGTGTGTCTGCTTTGTCAGTGAGTTTTATACTTTGTCATCCTTTTACTTCCAGATAAAGGACTCCCTTAATCATTTCTTATAGGGCCAGTCTAATGGTAATGAGTTCCCTTGGTTTTTGCTTATATAAAAATACTTTATTTCTCCTTTGTTTTGTTTTTTTAATTGTATATATAAAAAAATTAATTAATTTTTTCTTTTCTCTTTTTTCCTTGACAATCCTCATTGACTCTTCTCCTTTGTTTTGAAAGATAGTTTTGCTTCATATAGTATTCTTGGCTGTCATTTTTTTTTTCCTTTCAGCAGTTTGAATATATCATCCCATTCTCTCCTGATGTGCATGGTTTCTGCTGAGAAATCTGCTGTTAGTCTGATGGGGATTCCTTTATATGTGACTTTCTACTCTTCCTTTTTTTTAGAATTCTTTGTCTTTGATGTTTAACAGCTTATCTATAATGTGCCTTGGAAATGACCTTTTTAGGTTAAATCTGTTTAGGGATCTTTGAGCTTCATGTGTCTTGATGTCTGTATCTCTTAAGACTTGGGAAGTTTTCAGTTTTTATTTCATTAAGTAGTTTATCTATGCCTATGCCCATCTCTTCACCTTAAAATCCCAGTATTTTAACATTTGGTTGCTTGATGGGTATTCCATATGTCATGTAGGCTTTCTTCATTGTTTTTTATTTCATTTTTGGTCTGACTGAGTTATTTGAAAAGACCTGTCTTTCAGCTCAGAACAACTTTCTTCTGCTTGATCTGTTGTTGAAGCTCCCAATTTTAATTTCATTAATTAAATTCTTCAGTTCCAGGATTTCTTTTTGGTTCTTTGTATGATATCTACTTGTTTGTTGAATTTCTCATTTAGTTCATGAATACTTTCCTGAATGTCTTTGTATTGTTTATCTGTGTTCTCTTATATCTCACTGAGTTCCTTTAATATCATTATTTTGAATTATTTTTCAGGCATCTCATAGGTTTCCTTTGCCTGAGTTTTGCTACTTGAGAATTATCGTGTTCCTTTGGAGGTGTCATATTTTCTTGCTTTTATCTGTGCATCTGGTAAAACAGTCACTTCTTCCAATTTTATAGATTGGCTATCTATAGTGTTGGTTGGGTATGATGCTTTGGCTTTAATTCTTGGTGGACACAGTAGTGTGGTCTCCAGATAATTTCTTCAGCTGTAGTCAGCATTAGTGGTGTTTGTGAGTTACTCAGTGTCTTATTCCGAGATTGGTAATGGAGGCTAAAGTAAGGCTTTGCTGGGACAGGGACTCTAAGCAGACTGGTACTTGGGCACTAGTGGTGGCAGCAGTGGGCAGGGCAGGCCTGCTCTCAGGCTCCCAGATTATATGTGTGGCACCAGCAGTTATTTATGGGGTGGGTCAATCTCTAGACCTGCAGACAGGTGGCAGGGATGGTAGGCAGAGCAGGCCTGTCCTCAGGCCTCCTGATGGTGCATGTGGCTATCAGCAGCTACAGGTGGAATAGGTCCCCAGGCTCCTGGATGACATGCGCGGGTACCAATGACAGATGGATGGGCCTGTCTTCATGCCCCCATGTTGCTCACAGGCCCTGGCAACAAGTAACTGGATTATTCAGTCCTCAGGCCCCCAGATGGCATGATCAGGTGTAGGAGGCTGTGATGGTGGGCAAGACGGACTCATTCTCAGGCCCACCTGAGGTGCACACTTGCCAGTAGCGAGTGGCAGGTTGATCCCTAAGCCCCCAGACAAGGGCAAGGTGGCTCACGCCTGTAATCCTAGCACTCTGGGAGGCCAAGGCGGGAGGATTGCTCAAGGTCAGGAGTTCGAAACCAGCCTGAGCAAGAGCGAGACCCCATCTCTACTATAAATAGAAAGAAATTAATTGGCCAACTAATATATAGAGAAAAAATTAGCCGAGCATGATGGCACATGCCTGTAGTCCCAGCTACTTGGGAGGCTGAGGCAGTAGGATCACTTGAACCCAGGAGTTTGAGGTTGCTGTGAGCTAGGCTGATGCCACGGCACTCACTCTAGCCTGCGCAACAAAGCAAGACTTTGTCTCAAAAAAAACAAAATCATATTTAATTTATTCAGCTTTTTTAAGAATAGACCATTTTCCAAATGAGTTAACATAATCACTAAGCTTATGCATTTTTAAAAGGCATTTTTTATAACTAAAAGTCAAAAAGATCAGAGATAGACAATCTAATGAAATGACTCAAAGAGCTGGAAAAAGAACAGACCAACCCCAAACCTAGCAGGAGAAGTGAAATCAACAAGATCAAATCAGAACTAAACGAAATTGAAAACAGGGAAGCTATTCAGGAGATTAATAAAGCAAAAAGTTGGTTCTTTGAAAAAATAAACAAAATTGACATGCCATTTGCTAAGCTAACGAAAAGCAGAAAAGAGAAATCTCTAATAAGCTTATTAGAGATTTTTAGTCCTTATCAGGACCATAAAAGGAGACATCACAACTGATCCCAAAGAGATCCAAGATATAATGTATGAATACTACAAAAATCTTTATGCACACAAACTGGAAAATGTGGATGAAATGGACAAATTTCTAGAAACACACAGCCTCCCTAGGCTCAACCAGGAAGAAATAGATTTCCTAAACAGCCAAATCTCAAGAGCTGAAATAGAAACAGCAATTAAAAATCTCCCTAAAAAGAAAAGTCCTGGTCCAGATGGTTTCACACCGGAATTTTACCGCACTTACAAAGAAGAACTAGTACCTATCTTGTAGAAACTATTCCACAACATCGAGAAGAACAGAAACCTCCCCGACACCTTTTATGAAGCGAATATTACTCTGATACCAAAACCAGGAAAGGATGCAACAAAAAAAGAAAACTACAGACCAATATCCCTAATGAATATAGATGCAAAAATTTTCAACAAAATCTTAGCTAACCGAATCCAGATGCTTATCAAAAAAATAATCCATCATGACCAACTGGGCTTCATCCCAGGGATGCAGGGATGGTTCAACATATGTAAATCTATAAATGCAATTCACCACATAAACAGAAGCAAAAACAAAGACCACATGATTCTTTTCAATAGATGCAGAAAAAGCTTTTGACAAAATTCAACACCCTTTCATGATACAAACACTTAATAAAATAGGCATAGAAGGAACAAACCTAGAAATGATACAAGCCATATATGACAGACCCATAGCCAACATCATACTGAATGGGGAAAAATTGAAATCCTTCCCACTTAGAACTGGAACCAGACAAGGCTGCCCACTATCTCCACTTCTGTTCAACATAGTGCTGGAAGTCCTGGCTATAGCAATCAGACAGGAAAGTGAAATTAAAGGTATCCAAATAGGGCAAAAGAGATCAAACTTTCACCGTTTGCTCATGATATGATCAGCATGGTATGGATTTTTTTATTATATTTAGAAAACCCCAAAGATTCAACCAAGAAACTCCTGGAACTGATAAGTGAATGTAGTAAAGTCTCAGGATACAAAATCAATACACAGAAATCAGAGGCATTCATATACGCCAACAACAATCAAATTGAAAACCAAATCAAAGATTCAATTCCCTTCACAATAGCAACAAAGAAATTAATGTATCTAGGAATATACTTAACCAAGGAGGTAAAAGACCTCTACAGGGAGAACTATGAAACCCTGAGGAAGGAAATAACAGAGGATGTAAACAGATGGAAATCCATACCATGCCTGTGGATCGGCAGACTCAACATCATTAAAATGTCTATACTACCCAAACTGATCTACAGATTCAATGCAATACCTATTAAAATCCCATCAGCATTCTTCACAGATATGGAAAAAATAATTTTATGCTTCGTATGGAACCAAAGAAGACCCCGAATATCAAAAGCAATTCTAGGCAACAAAAACAAAATGGGAGGCATTAATATGCCAGATATCAAACTATACTACAAAGCTGTAGTAATTAAATCAATATGGTATTGGCACAAAAATAGGAATAGTGACCAGTGGAACAGATCTGAGAATCCTGATATAAAACTATCCTCACATAGCCATCTAATCTTTTTTTTTTTTTTTTTTTTTTTTTTTTTTTTTTTGAGACAGAGTCTCGCTTTGTTGCCCAGGCTAGAATGAGTGCCATGGCATCAGCCTAGCTCACAGCAACCTCAAACTCCTGAGCTCAAACAATCCTGTTGCCTCAGCCTCCCGACTAGCTGGGACTACATGCATGCGCCACCATGCCCGGCTAATTTTTTCTATATATATATTAGTTGGCCAATTAATTTCTTTCTATTTATGGTAGAGACGGGGTCTTGCTCTTGCTCAGGCTGGTTCTGAACTCCTGACCTTGAGCAATCCGCCCGCCTCGGCCTCCCAGAGTGCTAGGATTACAGGCGTGAGCCACTGTGCCCGGCCGCCATCTAATCTTTGACAAAGCAGACAAAAACATACGCTGGGGAAAAGAATCCCTTTTCAATAAATGGTGCTGGGAAAACTGGATAGCCACTTGTAGAAGGCTAAAGCAGGACCCACACCTTTCACCTCTCACAAAAATCAACTCACGCTGGATAACAGACTTAAACCTAAGGTATGAAACTATTAGAATTCTAGAGGAAAAAGTTGGAAACACTCTCCTAGACATCGGCCTAGGCAAAGAGTTTATGAAGAAGTCCCCTAAGGCAATCACAGTAGCAACAAAAATAAATAAATGGGACATGATCAAACTAAAAAGCTTCTGCACAGCCAAAGAAACAGTCATGAAAGTAAACAGACAACCTACAGAATGGGAGAAAATGTTTGCATTGTACGCATCTGATAAGGGGCTGATAACTGGAATATACTTAGAACTCACAAAAATCAGCAAGAAAAAATCAAATAACCCTATTAAAAAGTGGACAAAGGACTTGAGCAGAAACTTTTCTAAAGAAGACAGAAGAATGGCCAACAAACATGAAAAAATGCTCAACATCTTTAGTCATCAGAGAAATGCAAATCAAATCCACAATGAGATATCACTTAACTCCAGTGAGAATGGCCTTTATCAAAAAGTCTCCAAACAATAAATGCTGGCGTGGATGCGGAGAGAGAGGAACACTCCTACACTGCTGGTGGGACTGCAAACTAGTTCAACCTCTGTGGAAAGCAATATGGAGATACCTTAAAGCGATACAAGTGGATCTACCATTTGATCCAGCAATCCCATTACTGGGCATCTACCCAAAAGACCCAATGACACTCTACAAAAAGACATCTGCACTGGAATGTTTATAGCACCACAATTCATAATTGCAAGGCTGTGGAAACAGCCCAAGTGCCTATCTAAGAATGGATTAATAAAATGTGGTATATGTATACCATGGAGTACTATTCAGCTCTAAGAAACAACGGTGATATAGCACATCTTATATTTTCCTGGTTAGAGCTGGAACCCATACTACTAAGTGAAGTATCCCAAGAATGGAAAAACAAGCACCACATATACTCACCAGTAAACTGGTTTTAACTGCGCAGCACCTAAGTAGACACATAGGTACTACAGTAATAGGGTATTGGGCAGGGGGGAGGGGGCGGGTATATACATACATAATGAGTGAGATGTGCACCATCTGGGGGATGGTCATGCTGGAGACTCAGACTTGTGGGGGGAGGGGGGAAAGGGCATTTATTGAAACCTTAAAATTTGTACTCCCATAATATGCCGAAATAAAAAAAAAAGGCATTTTAGATTAACAATTCTTCATAAACCTAATTTTATTTTTCTTACTTTTATGTCTTTATTTATAATGAAATAACTTTAGTCATTTCTTATTAACTCAGGGTCATCTTTATGGACAACAGTTATTTTACTATGCTGTTAGATATGCCTGTGGATGGAGATAGAGAATATCTAGGGACAAAGAGTGGAACAGTGTCTGATTTCAGTAATTGACCTGGAGCTTGATTTCTTGAAGTCTCATATAGTTAACTTGCTTTTGTTTATTTCCTTATCATTCCTATTAAAACTATTTTGCTCACAACAAATAGGCTCCTGTTTATTAGCTTGTAACCACTTTTCTATTTCTGTTGTACTGTTTGCTAAAGGAAATGAAGGAGAAATGCCCCCCACCATTTCAAGAAATTTTTCCTTTGCTATTTCAGAGCATTTTATACCAGCATCTACAAATCCTGTTTCATAGAACTGGATGGTGAGGCTGTGGATGTAATACTGTGCCATTTCTCTAAGCTGTATTTTGTTTGACTTTTGATAGCATTCCAAATTTAGACAATAATACAAAGTTTTATATAGTATTCAAATGATGGTTTATCAATATCTCTATAACATCTCATATTATGAATAATATTCTGGTCCAGGAGTTGAATAAATGAGATAGCAGTAGCAGGCAGAAGGATGATAGTAATATTATTAAACAGTGTGCTCTTTCAGGATAAGAGATTCAATTTCTAGAATATAAATAAAAATGCTATCCTTGAGTATATAAAAAGATGATTGAACCGAAAGGTAAAGATATTTTCTGTCCATCTAATCATTACCTTCTGCTCTGTAAGCCACTGATAAATTTATTGCACCTTTGAAAGCTCTAAGATGATTACATATTCCAGCCATCAAATGTGAGAACAACCAGCTTGTCCTCGGTTGTCCCAGATTCACCAAGACCTACTAGACTTGAATTTGACAAGATTTGCTAAAATAGAGTAAACACATTCAACTGCAAAAATGCCTCCATTTGCATTTAAACTCTACATGGGATATATCAGCCTTAGAATAATTCTCAAGAAAAGCCATAGGAAACAGCTGTGTTTTTGTATCAATTACTTTTACTTTATCTTGTTTCTCTTTGAAATTATCAAAGTTGCTCATCAGAAAATGTAGCTCAGCCAATTGTATATGCTCATCAAAGACTTTTCTACTTACATAAAATATAAACACAATTGAGTAGATCAATGCACTGTATTGCAGCTCAGTGTTTTACTATAGTGAGTGTGTTGGAGTCTTCACAACTGAATTGTACTTGTGAATATGTCTTCAACCTTAATGGTACCACTACTACACTCAGGCAATAGACTGTCCTTTGCTGATGTCAATTTATGTTGATCCTAATGCCCTTCTGAGAGAACTGAATCCTGATCACAAAGACCACCAGGGAAACTTCTTCTGAAGTGAAACTGGGTTGTTTAAAAACCCAGATAGTGCCATTCTACATTACCAATTGTCAAATCACTATTTCTCCTGTCTGCTGGTCACCTGTATGCTGCTTCTGACTTCTGTGGGTTTTCCTTTTTTGCCTTCAACTACTCCTCTCAACTATTTCTCTTGTGATTTTTTATTTCCCTCATTAAGTACCTTGCCCATTGTAGGTTTTACCTCCTAATGAGAGCTGCTTTTTCCTTCTGAAGCAAAGTGATTACTTAAAACCACTATGTGGATTCTTTGGTTCTTCCACTCCATTCAGCTGTTTTCATTGTTTGTGTTTCTTAAGAATTCCTTCCTCACTGCACATTATCCTTAACAACCAAACTTTTTTTTTTTGAGACAGAGTCTTGCTCTGTTGCCTGGGCTAGAGTGCTGTGGTGTCAGGCTAGCTCCCAGCAACCTCAAACTCCTGGGCTCAACCAATCCTTCTGCCTGAGCCTCCCAAGTAGGTGGGACTACAGGCATGCACCGCCATGCCCAGCTAATTTTTCCTATATATTTTTAGTTGTCCAGCTAACTTCTTTCTATTTTTAGTAGAGACAGGAGTCTCACTCTTGTTCAGGCTGGTCTTCAACTCCTGATCTTGAGCGATCCTCTCACCTCAGCCTCCCAGAGTCTAGGATTACAGGCGTGAGCCACCATGCCTGGCCAACAACCAAACTTATTTTTAACTATGGGCTCAGTACTTTTTTTGGAAATCTGAACTCCATATAATTGAGGAGTTCCTGTACCACAGATGTATTTTTTATGTATATCAAACTGTTTTTGAGGCCATATTAATAGACTGTTTTCTAGTGTTTAGTTAAAGAAATTTCAGGTCATTGATCTGAAAAATAGTTTAAGGTAGTATGATATCTTGACTCAATATTTCAGTCTGTACCTTGATAAGTAGCTCTTTTAGCATATCCTTTGTGTAAAATTATATTTTATAATATGAATGTAGATAGTTGATTTTTAAACAAAATGTTATTAGTTTTCTGTTGTACATAATATATACTCATGTAAATTAATTACAGTCTTTCATTTGCAGAACCGCACTTTAAAAATGCCTTAGCCCATTATCTTTTTGGCGTATCTGTGGTTTATTATTTACTGTCAATATTAAAGAATTTCTACTTATAGAAAGCTAATGTTTCTAAACATATATATTTTAAAGGATGGCATGAACACTTTATATATGTCTACACAAAAAATATATGCATAGGTCAAGACTGTGCAAGTTACTGCTGGGGAAAATTAAATAAGATTATATCAAATGCCTGGTTAAATACAGCATTATGTTAGGAGAGTGTAGGAATGGGTTACTCTAATATTGCTTTTTAAATAGTTGGATCTATGAAGGGTATATTATTTTTATACTAAATATATCAGTGTACTTATTTTCAGTGGAATGAGATTGTGTAAATCAGCAGGTTACCCCTATTGCATAAATTTCAGATCTGAAAGTACTATAGGAATATTCAAAAGAAAGGTACTGATTATTCAGATAAGACCGTAGGAGACAAGAAAAAAAAAAAAGGAAGGTACTGAGTAAATTAAACAGGTAGTTTGTAACCTGCAAAAAGTAAAAGATTGTGGTACATTTCATTATCCTGGAAGTCACAGATAGAATGGGCATCTTTAAAATTTTTTATCAATCTTATACAAAGAATATCATTGCTCGAGGCAGTCTTCTGCCAGTCTGTGTGGTTCTGCGCTGCAGGCTGTATGAGGTTAGTGTGGGCACTTTGAATAGGCTTTATTATATCATTCAGAACAATTATGTTTAGACCTGAGTAGATAAATGTAGTTAGTACAGAAAGTAGTGTTTTTAATATGTATTTCAATATAATGATTTTCTATTACCTTGCAGGCTTTACTCATCAGTCTTAAGTATGGTTGCTTTATGTGGCAATTAGGAGATGCTGATACTTGTTTTCAGATCCATAGTATGGAAAATAAAATGAGCTTTATAGTACATACAAAACAGGTAAATATTTGTCTATTATTTTTAATTTTATAATGAACTACTTTGTTAGTAAAGTTATTTCTTTTTTTTAAAGTGATGTAATCCATTTAACTTCAAGGAAAGTCTCTAATACTATATGAAATTAAAATATTTAAGACCAAAAATAAAGGCAGGCCTTTCCTAAGCAAGGAAAGCCAAAAACTTATCTGAATAATTTGTTTTAGTCTTATAACAATTAGACTCTTTCTTGTGCCATTTCTTTTAATTCTGGTCAATATTCCCTGTCTCTTCTTTGAAGGTATTAAGAAGTCTTTCTCTGTTCTTGACCTGCCTGAGTCCCTAGTTATATCCAGTGGGTTGCTTCTTAAGTCCTTTCAAAAAGCCTGAATAAATACTCCCTCTGGGGCCGGGCGCTGTGGCTCACGCCTGTAATCCTAGCTCTTGGGAGGCCGAGGCGGGCGGATTGCTCAAGGTCAGGAGTTCAAAACCAGCCTGAGCAAGAGCGAGACCCCGTCTCTACTATAAATAGAAAGAAATTAATTGGCCAACTGATATATATATAAAAAATTAGCCGGGCATGGTGGCGCATGCCTGTAGTCCCAGCTACTCGGGAGGCTGAGGCAGAAGGATCACTCAAGCCCAGGAGTTTGAGGTTGCTGTGAGCTAGGCTGACGCCACGGCACTCACTCTAGCCTGGGCAACAAAGCGAGACTCTGTCTCAAAAAAAAAAAAAAAAAAAAAATACTCCCTCTGTACTATTTCTTTTTTTTTTTTTTTTTTTTTTTTTTTTTTTTTTTTTGAGACAGAGTCTCGCTTTGTTGCCCAGGCTAGAGTGAGTGCCGTGGCGTCAGCCTAGCTCACAGCAACCTCAAACTCCTGGCTCAAGCAATCCTCCTGCCTCAGCCTCCCGAGTAGCTGGGACTACAGGCATTCGCCACCATGCCCGGCTAATTTTTTGTATATGTATTAGTTGGCCAATTAATTTCTTTCTATTTATAGTAGAGACGGGGTCTCGCTCTTGCTCAGGCTGGTTTTGAACTCCTGACCTCGAGCAATCCGCCCGCCTCGGCCTCCCAGAGAGCTAGGATTACAGGCGTGAGCCACCGCGCCCGGCCTGTACTATTTCTTAACCAACTGCCTCCTAATAGGAAAGTTCTTTTTCAAATAGATAGGGAACTGCCCACTGCCATGTATGTCCTTTAAACATTCTTACATGTTTCATATTTATTGTTGACGTATATTTTACTTTATAGGCTGGGCTCGTGGTGAAACTGTTAATGAAGCTAAATGGACAGTTAATGCCCACCGAAAGAAATTCGTGAAAGGAAAGTAGCTGGTACTCAAGCCACCACATTTTGTAATGCAGAGTTTTTTCCATGAAAGATTTCTTAAAATATTACTTTTAACAAGGTATTTAGTCTCTTGTAATAAATATGTATATTATTACATTGTACAGAATCTGTACTTATGTTTGGTGTGTAATATACCAATTAGTTTTATATAATATCCTCATAAGCTATTCTAGTTTTTTGAGAGAAACACAAAAAATTGTAGATTGATAAGTGTGTATAATATTAGAAAAACAGTAAGCTTTATAAAAAGTTATTTTTGGTAAATGGTAAAGAATTTGGAGTGGAATGTGATGAGATTAAAATGTAGCTTTGGTATAACTTTGTGTGTTATTTCTAAATATATTGAAAGTCAACATGATTTGAATAACAAAAATGTATTTTCTATTTGAACCATATAACACTTATTGAAAACAGTTTTCTGCAATCTATAAACATTTCTCAACATGTTTTTAAAAGCTAAAATGTATATCTAGTATATGATAGTGTTTTTTAAATTATAGATCTTGAACCCCTTATATCCTAATTACCTACGTGCCTCTTAAAAATGAAGATTTCAGATACTCCAGATAAATTCACTCACTCTCTGGAAGTAGCAGAGCCTGGAAGCTTTTCCTAAGTTTGGTTTTGTTTTTAGCTTTTTTCTGTTGAAATAATTCCAGATCCAACAAGGAATTTAGATTATTAAAGTTGAGATATTATACAAAACTGCCTGGCCCACAAGCACACACATATATAAACACATATTTTAAATGACAATCCCTGTATATTATAGTTGCATTTGTTAAATACATGCTGTATTTTTTATGAGTTGACTTGGTGGTTTATTTATATTGCCTTTGCATTGTAGGAAGTAGATCACCAAACATCTGGTGGTTTCATTTAGGGGAGTACTGATATAGATTAGGAGTAAACTTGAGTATTGATATAGATAAGGAGCAAACTATTAAACTTGTGCTGTTTAATAAACTAGAAACTACAGTCTTTTCAGATTAATAGACTGATGACTTGGAAATAAGTTTGGAGATGTAATAGTCCAATTTAAAGTTGCCCTACAGATTGCAAGTAATTTTTATATATCATTATTTACTCTTTACATTAACTTCTACTTATTTTTAAGGGTGTTGTGTCTAAGCCTTATTAAAATTAAGATTATATGGGCTCAGCGCAGTGACACATGCCTGTATTCCTAGTACTCTGGGAGGCCGAGGCAGGAGGATTGCTTGAATTCAGGAGTTTGAGATCAGCCTAAGCCAGAGTGAGACCCCATCTCTACTAAAATTAGAAAAATTAGCCTAGTGTCATATTACCTGCCTGTAATCCCAGCTGCTCTGGAGGCTGAGGCAGGAGGATCACTTGAGCCTAGGAATTTGAGGTTGCAGTGAGCTATGATGATGCCACTGCACTCTACCCAGGGTGACAGGGTGAGACTCTATCTCAAAAAATAATTAAGATTATATGGTTAAGTAAGGTTAATAAGAAAGCCTGATTTATCTTTAATTCTGTGCTAGGCACTTTTGATTCTATATAAACAATTCCCTGTTCAGTGTCATTCATTCCAGTGGCCTCAACTGTTAACTAAATACCCTGTTGACTCCCAAACCTAAAATTTCAGCCTCAGCTTCTCTTCTGAACTCTAGATTTTAATTTCCAAGTTCCTGTTATTCTAGCTCCATCTAAATGGTTTACAAAGAACTTTGGTTTCATCATAGCTGGAAACAGAATTTGTTTCCTCTATTTGTTCCATTCTGTCCTTCTGCTGTATTCCGTATGTGGTTATTGGCATCATCAAATTGTATACAGTTGTTTAGCCTGGAAATGTTGGAGTGGTCTTCAACTTTTCCCTCTTTTCTCACCCTACACTTCTGTTGATAAAGTCTTGTCAAATGTTTTGTGAGTCCTTTCCCATTCCCTCCCTCCCTGGTTGCGCTGCAGCCATCTTTGTTCAAGTCCCCACCATCCATCCCTTGGCTTATAGTAGCTTCCTACTGAGGTGGGCTGTATATCCTGCCACACTGATGGCAAGTTAACCTTTCTCATCAATCTAATTATTACCCTGTGAAAACCTTTCATGATTACCATTATATGTAGAATTAAATTCCAAATTCTTTAATATTGAACATAGGGCCCTTAATGCACTATTGCTAACCTGCCTTTCAAGATTAATGGCTAATCACTTCTCCCACACTCATCCTATGCTCCAACCCAGTGTTTCCTAACCTTGGCTCTGCAGTCACATGGGGAAATCTAATACTTTCTGATTCACTAATTTTTGTGTGAGGCCCAAGCATTTCTGTTTTTAAAGTGTCCCATGTGCTTTGGATATACAGTTAGGTGTTAGAAATGTAGTTATAACCAACTTTAACTAGGAGATAGCTGAATTTCTTTCCTTTCACGGAGAGGTGAGGATTCAGTGAAACTACATCAAATAACTCCCTGCTCCATAGAATACGGTGTACTTTCCTAGAGTTATACAGTATGGCAGCCCTATAGAGAAAGAAAGAGGAAACTGTTAGAGTAGCATAGATATTAAAGACTTAAAAATATATAGCATTAAAAAGTCAATTTTCAAAAATAATATTGTGAAAAAAAAATAATCATTTGTTAGACCATAACAAACCAGAAATAACAATGGAAAAATTCAAAGAAATTTAATGAATGCCTCATATTGTTCAAGCATTATATGTGCACTGAGGATAAAAGATAAGATAACCATTTTCCTTTCATCATAAATATGAGTGCCTAATTTTGTGCCAGAGATCCAGTGGCAAGGAAAGCAAAGTCCTTGCCTTCAGGGAACAAAGCTGAATGAGAGACACAGTAAATACTCATGGAAATATGTAACTATAAACTCAAATTATTGTGATAAAAGAAAATGTACAATCTAAGCATAAATAGGGAAACTGGATGTAGTCCTAGGGATCAGGAGAGGTGTCCCTGAGCAAGTGATGCTTGAGTTGACATATAGGGAATGAGCAGGAATTAATTATGTAAAGGCAGTTGAACTGGAAGGGAAATGAGGAAAAGATGTTTTGACCCCAAAGACAGTCCTGGGGAACTGATCAGGGGAATTAAAATTTTCTCATGTTCAGCTAAGATGTGAATTCAAATAATTGTTTCTCCAAATCACAACAAATGAATTTCCATTCATAAAATAAAATATATAAATAAAACCAGAGCTAACACTGTACATGATAAATTAGAGAAAAATTTTGCTGAAGAATCACAAGATTAAAAATTGCCAAAATTAACCCTAGAAAAACTAGGCCTGATAGAAATATTCAACAGAATAAAACTTCCTACAGTTCTTAAACAAATTTAAGAGAAGAATTGCAGCAATAAAATTTAGATTTTAATTTGATCCTGAGGAACTCAATTGCAAAGACTCTGATTTGGAATAATTTAATATGTACAAAAAACTGGTGAATCAATTTCTTTATAATTTACATAGAAAAATGATTCCAATAAAAAATTTCATAAGATTATGCTGAAATAGTAAAAAAATAGAAAAAGAAAGAATAATTAAAAAATTAAAAAATAAATAAAAAAAATTTCAGTCAAATGAATATGGAAAAAGTACAAATTGTTTTGGTACACTGTGTAGAAAACTGATCAAGAAATTATATTAGCTTGAGTGCATACAAGAAAATAATTTTTCAACAAAAGTCCATCTGTGATAGTATGACTCTCATTTAACATTTGTATTCATAAAGTCAGAATGTCTCTAGGGTCATGTATGGTATCTGGAAAGGCAGGGGGTAGGCAGACTGAAAAGGCTCGAATGCAGAGGGGGCTCACCCTGGTGGTTCTTAGAGCCAGAGTGCTTGAGACAAAGGAGTATCTTTGAGATATCTTAGGGTATAGATAAGGAAACCAGTTTCAACACATTGAGCTAATTTCTGTGATAAAAAGGAAACACTGGGTGATTTAGGATTCACTGAAAAGGCACCCAAATAGACAGGAAATTAAGAATTTATTCCCCCATTATTTAAATAATAATGGCAGCTAGTATTTAAAATGGTGCTTACTACATGCCTGGAATTATTGAAGCACTTTTAGGTATATTATAATTTATTTACTCTTGACAAAAATCACTATGAGGCAGGATACTATTCCCATTTTACAGATAAGGAAATTGAAGTAGAAAAGTAAGTATCTTGCCAAAGAGAACATAGCTAATAAGTATTAGAGCTGAGATTCATATGAAAGCAGTCTGGATCCAGTTATAAGTGAATCAGAAATGGTGTATGGTTATTATAAAAACATACAATATTTGTTTTCTATCTTAAAAGGCTTAGGAGCCAAAGTTCCTAATACAGTGGTATGAATATTTTCATTTTGGCATATTGTGTAACTTTTAATACACTCATATACATAGAGGCTATGTTATTTGTATAAAGTCAAAAACTAGTGAGTGGGAGAGTCAGTATTCAAAATCTGGCACTCTGATTTCTGAACTCTGACATAAGTCAGGTAAAGAAGAGGTATCTAGAGAGGTTTAAAAAAAAAAGGACCAAATCCTGAAAGGTATT
Source organism: Microcebus murinus (assembly GCF_040939455.1). NCBI lineage: Eukaryota > Metazoa > Chordata > Mammalia > Primates > Cheirogaleidae > Microcebus > Microcebus murinus. The sequence continues at coordinate 46,923,814 of NC_134112.1, forward strand.
ATCTTTCCTGCTAATGAGGAGCCATTGGAGCCTTTAGGACTTGACTAGCTCAGATTTGCATGTTGAAAGATCACCCTGGGTCTGTCAGTGTACAGAAAGGCTTGAAGGGGTGGTTCGGAGCAAGAAGGTATAATGCAATCCAGCCCTAACCTAAGGTAATGGCAATAGGGAGAATTGATTCAGTGTTTTGACAAAACCCAGTGAACTTTTAGATATGGGAAATCAGAGGTAAGAGTAATGAATAATTCTTCTTCATCTGTCCTGGGTAGCTGAGAAAATGTTATCATATACTGCCTAAGATAGGGAATAGCGAGGAAGTTTTAAGGAGATGTGTTGAGTTCTGGTGCCCAAGGGACAAGTAGATGGAAATTTTCAACAGACAATAGAATTAACAGGCCTGAAGCTTAAAAGGTCTCAGGAAATAGCAATAGAAACTCCAGAAAGAGAGAAGAGTGAGAAGCCAAAGAATGGCAACATTTTTGAGAAATGGGCTAAGTAGGGCAACCCATGAAGCATCCTGTTAGGATAAGTGGGTATCAGTATGGTAAAGAAATTGCTTGGCACCTGGGTACTGTGTATTTAATAAAGTTTATATGAGCAAAAATTAAATATTAAAAGAATATTTAATATTGGTAGGGAAAGACTAGTTTTAGTATCAGCACATTCATTTATGGATATTTTTTAAATGGATATGAGAGATAAGAGGTATGTAAAATGCTTTTTCTGTATTTAATTTTATTTAGCATAATGTAATTTTTTTTCAGATAGTGTCTCACTCTGTTGGCCAGTCTAGAATGCAGTGGTTTCATCATAGCTCAACTGCAACCTCAAATTTCTGGGCTCAAGCAATCCTCATATATCAGCCTCCCGAGTAGCTAGGACTATGGCATGTGCTACCACACCTAGCTAAATTTTTTAATTTTTTTGTAGGGATGGGGTCTTGCTATGTTGCCCGAGCTGGTCTCTAACTCCTGGACTCAAGTGATCCTCTTGCCTTGGTCTCCCAAAGTCTGGGATTACAGGTCTGAGTCACTATGCCAAACCTTAAAATGCTTTTTAAATGTACACAATAAAACATCAAAAGGAAAGCAAAAGAATCAGGGCATTTGGAGCAACTGGAATTCATACATGGCTAGAAGGAATGCAAAATGACACACCATTTTGGGAAGCAGTTTGGTAGTTTCTTGTAAGATAAACATACACCTACTATAGGACCTAGCATTCCTCTCCCAGATATTTATCCATGCAACTAAAACTTATATTGACACATAACTCTGTAGGTGAATGTCTGTATGATACATTTAAATTTTTAATGAAATATTATTCATAACTGCCAAAAACTGGAAAAAAACTCCAGTGTCCTTCATGTGTTAATGAATAAACTCAGGTACATCCATACAATGGAATATTACTCAGCAATAAAAAAAGAATACACTATTGATGAACACAAATGGATGAAGCTCAGATGCATTATGCTAACAAAAGAAGGCAGAATCAAAAGGTTATGCCGTGTACTGTAGCATTCCATTTAGATAACATTCTGGAAAAGGCCAAACTATAGGATCAGAAAGCGAATAGTGTAAAGATAGGAGTGAGTGGATGTGAGAATATAAATGGGCAGCTTGGAAAAATTGTTTTTTATTATGATTGACATAGTGTATTTGTCAAAATTCACAGAACTGATCATTAAAGGAAATTTTACTCTACATAAACTTAAAAAAAAAACATTTTAAAAAAGAATCCAAACTTGCTACACAGTTCTAAAAATTTACCAAAAATACATAAAGATTTAGTAAAAGTATAAGTCAGTACCCAAATTCCATTTAGTGAGTTGTCAAAGAAGACTAACAGTAGTTGTATGCTTGGGAATACAAACAACTTTCCAAAATAGGGAAATATAAATCTTTGCTAACAAAAATGCAAAACAGAACCTTATTAAATTAGTTAAAATTAAATGAAATAATAAACATCAACTGATTACATTAATAAAAATCAGTGGTAGCATAGGACTAAGATAACATGGGAATATATTTTGGGTGGCACTGAAAATTGGTTTAGTTTTCTGGTAAAGCAGTTGCAAAAATGTTTACTCCTTTGACCTCCTTTTACTCCTTTGATGAGCCTGCTGCCCCTACTTTTTTATTCATAGCACTTTACTGGTATTTCCTCTCCTTGCATAGGGAGTAAACTGTGCTGCAATTCAACAGGAAAGAAAAATGATAGTTTTCTAACAAGACCATAAAAATGGAACAAAATTGTACAGTTAATATATACCTAAGCCAATGATTTTTAAAACAATTCTCCCCTAGAACATACGAAATGCTTTAGTTGTTACAGAATTATATAATTATACCATGAGCTCAATTATATGAGCAACTAAGGCAAGTATAATTTCAAACCAATAACCAGCAAATCATTTGTTGGCTTTTGAAATACATGCTATATTTCACTAATATACCTTCCCAGTTATGTTTTACAGATGTTGATATTTTTGTTTGTATATATTGAATATATACCAATAAGACAGTGTAAGGGAGTAACCTAAAATGATAAATCATCTGCAGATATAAAAATGAATAAATAGGCCGGGCGCGGTGGCTCACGCCTGTAATCCTAGCACTTTGGGAGGCCGAGGCGGGCGGATTGCTCGAGGTCAGGAGTTCGAAACCAGCCTGAGCAAGAGCAAGACCCCGTCTCTACTATAAATAGAAAGAAATTAATTGGCCAACTAATATATATATATATATAAATTAGCCAGGCATGGTGGCACATGCCTGTAGTCCCAGCTACTCGGGAGGCTAAGGCAGAAGGATTACTTGAGCCCAGGAGTTTGAGGTTGCTGTGAGCTAGGCTGACGGCACGGCACTCACTATAGCCTGGGCAACAAGCGAGACTCTGTCTCAAAAAAAAAAAAAAAAAAGAATAAATAATTTTCACCTATGTTAAATGTGTGCCATATTCCCTTTCTGGATTGTTTGCTGTCAATATTAAATTTAGTTTTGTACGCATAACCACTAGGAGGAAGAAAAGCTAGCCCTATATCTTTAATTTATTTCAGCCAGTTCACTAACAAAATAATTAACTATATATAGTTAAAAGTTGAATTTTACTATTTTAAAATAACATTGATGTTCATACACCACATAATATTTTATGTTGTGTAATAGTTTAAAAGCAAGGTTTTCCTGAGTGCAGTTAAGTTTAAAATAGTTCCCCACCTTTCTTAGTCATAATCAGTCAAAAGGAATAGTAAAATGTGTCATTTTACATTTACAATATTGTATAAGTGAGGAAAAGATACAGAAATAGAAAATTTCCAAGATCGATTAAAATAAACATTATAGGAGTTACTATGACAATATTTTGACTTATTTTCAAATTATAAATAAAATTTGAGACAATCCTTAGGTAAAGGTAAAATTCCAGCCTACTCTCTAATGTGGAGTTTATTTATTTCTCTTAGAGGAATGTATGAGGAAGTAATGTGAAGTTTAAATCACAAATCAGAAACTTACTATTTAAGCTCTCTGAAAAGGAAAGTAAAAGGAGAAAAAAGAAAAAAACTATTCCAAAAACCAAAGGTAATATAAATTGCCAAATTAAGATTAAGAAGCTTTTTTCACATCTATCCTGTGGTGAATAAAGAAGGTAAATATACTTTTAATGCCTTCTATTTAGATATATAAATTTAAAAAGAGACTTCTGGAACACCAGCGATTATACTTATTTCCAGTTAGTTGTTCAGTTCTATTAGATTGACAACTCATTAGGCAAATGACAGCCTGCAAATTCAATCCACAGAATAGCATACTGAAAGTCTATACATGTAGAATTACTATATAAAAGGGAGTATCACTGCTTTTCATAACTTTTAGAAAGTTAGTTGCATTTATTATTCACCTTTAAATTGAAAATTGAAATTTGATGGTGATGGCAACTGTAGTGTGGGTCCACACACAAAAACAATTTGAGAATAATTGCTGGCTATGGAGAAGAAGGCTGGGAAAAGCTGAGAGCCAACCCATCCTGTGAACAAGGAGGGTTGTCTGTGTCTCCTCATCAAGGTGGCAGTCACCAGGACCAGGTCCAGCCTCCTACCCCACAGACAGCAATGGCCCCTGCAAATGAAGGTGAGCTTTAGAGATGAATCTATGGATAATAACACATTGGAGGTTTCCTGTTAAACTAGCACTCTAAGAACATCTTAAATACAACCTTGAAAAGTAGAAAATGATGTGTTCATGTTTTTATTTTTCATCAATAGAGATACATGAATTCAAGTGACAGAATACTTCAATCATTAAAATTCATATTGGTTTATTAATTTTGTTATATTTTGGATGTTGGTATTAATAAGCCAAACAAGATCCTTTATAAGTTTTCTATTTCCCCTTTTTTAAAGCTCTATATTGGGTTCTTAAATTACATCCTCATATCCTACAAATACTTCCTGTTTTCTGATGAATACCATGTTTGAGTTATATTAGACTGGAAGCAAATTAGAATCTTTTTGTAATTTTGACTTCCCTGCTGTTTGCATGATGAGACAAAGGGAGGTCATAATCACCCCAGGAGCTTTCTGAAAGCACAACCTCCTTTCCTGGCCCTACACTCACTTCCCAGTCACCGGAAAGGCAGATCAGCCTCTAAAGCTCCAAATTCTCTTGGTCTCAGAGATCCCTTTTTAAACACTGGCACAATCGCCACCTTCCTGAGATGAGCGTGACTATTTCTGGCCTCCAGTCGGTCGCTCTCATCCCAGTTTGTGATCTGAGACCCATTGTGTCCGAAGAATACCCGAGGTAACGGAGACAGAGGAGGTCAGACTCCATGGGGGGTTGGCTGAACAGTGCCAAGCTGGGTCCTTCACGTCACTAGGTGCCATTTTCACCGGGCCTGTTATTGCCTGCTATTCATTCTGTTAGCAGACTTCGAAATCAGGCAGGACATTAAAGCTCGGTAGAAGCACCTGGGAGCGCGCCCATCCCACGAAGTTGGACTCAGGTTGATTAACGTGGGAACCTCTGAGGACTGGAGTCCAGAGCAGTGGTTCTCCATCCTGGCTGCTAGTTAGGATTAGTTCCCCGGCCGCCCCTCGTCCCCACGACCAATTAAATCGGAACATCCGGAGAGGCATGTAAAGTCTCCCAGGGAGATTCCCGAATGAAAGCCAGGGACTCGGACGCGCGTTCTTGCCCCGCCCGCGGCGGCCTGCGCATCTCCCTCGGGGGGAACTGAATGAAGGCCCCGGGCCTCCCGCCGCGCTATCCCAGTGTGACCCTGGGACAGCTCACAAACACGCAGGGGGCGCGGCGGAGCGGAGGGCCCGGCCGCTCTCGGCCTGGGCGAGGGGAGCCATTGCCCCGCCCGGCCGTCGCCGCAATCGCCGGACTCTCCGCCGCGCGCGCCCCCTGGCGGACCCGCGAAGGTGAGGGGAAGCGTGTGTCCTTTGGCGGCCCTCCACGACAAGCCCAGGTGCTCTCCTCTCATTTCCCCACTACGCCTGCAGCTTGCGTGTCCTCCCCTCTTCTCCATGCTCCAGGGGTACCCGCCACTCGCGGCTTTGCGTCCTGTCCCACGTTGCTTTAGCCTCTCTTGATCCGCTTTTTCCCACACTCCAGGAAACAATTTGTTGATGCTTCGCGATATGGAAAAGTCCTGTGGCTCTGAAAGGCAAGGAATATCCATGCCTTTCAGATATGTAACAAATTACAGTGGGTCCTTGTTCAACTTGACTGTCAATAATATTTGTTAAAACAGAGTTTGGATCTATTTTGGCCTATCAAATTGGCAATATTTGTTTTTAAGTGAGACTCAGTGCTTTGTGAGAATGATGGTAGAAAGACTTTTACATACACATTTTTTGAATATTATTTAGCTTTGTGTATTAGCCTTAAAAATACTCATATGGGAACGGTTAAATAATTGATGGCACATCCTACAACGGAATATTTTGCAGCCATAAAAGATAAGCTTCTCAAGTAATATTTTATTTCAAATCACTGCATGTTAACTATTACATATATTCTGTGATGATGGAAATGTTGGCTATTTGCACAGTTCAAAGAATAACACCCTTTCTTCCCCTCCCAAGTTCTGTATCATTAAATATAGTCAGGCAGATGGGAGTCAAAATATCACCTTTGTTACTGAGAAAAACTTTTAGAGAAAGTGGTATTGGTAGGCAGTGGACTTATAATAATTTGCCCCTGAATGTGGCCTAATGTCTCAGTCATCACACAGTTGGGCAACTTTGGCCTCCCCCACAAGTATGAAGCCTGCTTATCCTATGGAAGACCGCTGACTAAACACAGGCAGAAAGATGTGAAGGAGAGAGCCTAGAACAAGCTGAGCTCATCTGTCATCTGAGTCTCTTCTTCTCCATAAAGGAGAGATTGTAGCAATGAGGCTCAAGGCCAAGGGCATTACATGTAGAATTTCCTCCACATGGAAACAGGAAACCAAGGAAGGCAATTACTGCCCCACACATCTCAAGAAGAAAAAGAAAACCTGAATAAACCAGTAACCGTTAAAGAAATCAAAACATGAATTTTACTGAATCTTCAGGGAACAGATTATCTCTAAATATATTAGCATAAAATGCTTCAACAAATAGATAATTTAGGGTAAGTTATCCAACTCATTTTATGTGGGTAGTATAACCTTGACTCCAAAACTGGACAAGGACAAATAAGTAAAAATACCAGTAAAATTATACTACTAATGAACATAGGCATTAAAATTCTGAGTAAATGTTACATTTACTCAGCAATACAATATAACCAAGTTTATAAGTAATATATAATATAATAATCCACAAGTTATATGTCAAATTATATTACTATATATTAAAATATATTAATTAGTAATATTACATATTAGTTGTACAATAGTACTTATTATATTCTTATTAATATTATACAATAAGACTATAATAAGACAAAGTTATATATCATGACCAAGTTTGATTTATCCAAGAAATGCCAGATGTTCAATAAGGAAAATCTATTAATGTAGTATACCACATTAGGGATTAAAGGAACAAGTCAAAGATAGCCACTGTCAGCTCTACTACTTCACATTGTACTGAAGGGCTTAATAAATACAATAAGACACTAAAAATAAATAAGTCATAGAATTAGGAAAAAGAAACTATGAATATTTATAATATTATCTTTATAGAAAGTATAGAATGTATATTTATTAGAAGTAATAAGAGAACCCAGTCAGATTGCTTCATACAAGAGCAACAAACAAAAATTAGTAGTAGTTTCTATATACTAATATTTAAAAACTAAAAAATGAGAGAAAAAATATTATTCCCAATAGCAACAGAAATGTACCATGTTATTAAATAGGAAGGCTCAATATCATAAATATGTCACTTATTTCCCAAGTTAATTAACAAATTTAATTGAATTCTAATTGATATCCAAGCAAGATATTTTATAGAACTTGACACAGTGATCCTGAAATCAATCTGGCTACGTAGAGGGTTGAGAATAACCACCACAGTTTTAAAGAAAAAGGAAAAAGTGAGAAACTTTCTCTCCAGATATCAAGATTTATTATAAATTTATAATCATTAAAACATGTGATATTGTGAAACTTAGACAAACAAAAAAGGAATCGAATTGAAAGTCCAGAAACATCTCCACACATATATGATGTATGATTGAAGCAGCACTAGAAATCACTGGAGAAAGAATGTACTATTCAATGAGTTGTTAGAGACAATTGGCTAGGTATATGAGAAAATAAATTAGATCTCTACCTCACAGCATACACAAAATAATTTCCATAAAGATTAAAAAACTAACTATGGTAAGCAAAGCATAAAATACTTTAGAATTTGTGGCTTCCCTACACTCTGCCCACACCTTTGTAAACAGGCCTCTGTTAAACTTTCCTCAAGTTACTCAGAATGGATAGTCTATTTCCTGTGGGACCCTGACTGATACAGAAGTAAATATAGAAGAATTTATTAAACAAGGTACAAAAAGCAAAAACCAAATCCAGAAAATTAAAATATGACAAAATACATTGTGGAAATAGAAAATTAGAAACTCAAATACTTTGACTTAGCTATGGTAAAAATTATCCTTAAAACCATAAGCCACACATTTAGAGAAACTTTGGAGATCATTTGGACACAGGTTATTTTAATAACTTTAACACTAAATTAAAGAAAAAAGCCAAGAGTGTATTGATTAAAGCCCATTCCAGCCTAAAGTGGTTTTTTGTGGCTGAGTAAAACTCCGTGGTATACATATACCACATTTTATCAATCATGTATTGATGGGCACTTGGGTTGTTTCCACATCTTTGCAATTATGAATTGTGCTGCTATAAACATTCCAGTCTGGATGTCTTTTTTATAGAACATGTTTTATTCCTTTAGGTAGATGCCCAGTAATGGGATTGCTGGATCAAATGGTAGCTCTACTTGTAGCTCTTTGAAATATCGCCATATTACTTTCCATAGAGGTACTAGTTTGCAGTCCCACCAGCAGTGTGTAAGTGTTCCTATCTCTCTGCATCTACGCCAACATTTCCTTCTCCCTTTTAACCCTTTGCACTCGCTTGCTTTTTTCTCATTATTCACTCAACATTATCCACACTGGACATCCAAGTGCAAAGGGTTAAGGGCATCTTGTTTTGTTCCAGATCTTAGAGGAAAGGCTTTCAATTTCTCCCCATTTGGTACAATGTTTGCTGTGGGTTTGTCATATTATTTTGAGATATGTTCCTTCTATACCCAGTTCGTTGAGGGTTTACATCATAAAGAGATGTTGAATTTTATCGAATGCTTCTTTAGCATCTATTGAAATGATCATATGGGGTTTTTTTTCATTCTGTTAATGTGATGTATCATGTTTATTTATTTGCATATGTTGAATCATCCTTGCATCCTTAGGCCAAATCCACTTGATCATGGAGAATAATCTTTTTGGTCTGTTGTTGAATTCAGTTTACTAGTATTTTGTTGAGAACTTTTGCATCTGTGTTCATCAGCGATATTGGCCTATAGTTTTCTTTTTGTGTGTGGCATTGTCTGGTTTTAGTATCAGAGTAATGCTGACTTCATAGAATGAGTTGGAAAGCATTCCTTCCTCTTTAATTTTTTTGAATTGTTTGAGTAGAATTGGTATTAGTTCTTTTTAAAATGTTTGGTAGAATTCAACAGTGAAGCCATCAAATCCTGGTCTTTTCTTTGGTGGGAGACTTTTCATTTCTGGGACAAATGCAACTTGGTCATGAAATACTACCCTTCTTATATGTTGCCAGCTTTATAATATTTAGAGCAATTTTCTAATATTTAGAATTTTTTCATTTTTGTTCTTGAGTAAAACTGGCCTATAATTTTTTCATATTGTCCTTTTTAGGTGTTGATATCAAGATGAGTACTTGCCTCATAAAACAAGTTGGAAAATGTTCCCTTTTTTCCTATAATCTGGGAGAGTTTGTGAAATATTGAAACCATACCAATTTAATAGACAGGATTTAATTTAGGAAGTTGCTTGGACAAGTATAGAAGGACTGAAAGGTAAAGCAGGAACTTCAGTAACACAGAGATAGTCAATATTGGAAGTGGCTACCATCCATGGGGATGCCAGGACAAAGAGAAAAGATGGGGATATTAGAAATGACAATCTTGAAGGAGAGACCTACAGAGCTGGGACCCAGACCTCTGAGGACTGGTGCTGCCCAGCTGGTGCTGGTACCTCAAGAGTTGCACAAAAGACTCAGCCAGTCTGCAGTCCACACAAGGACTGTTCACTTCTAGTTTACTCTTACAGAAAGCATCCCCCTCCTTAAGACATTTCACTTCTAGCTATTGGGAAATTATCATAATGTGCTGAATTCGTTAGAACACACATTCTGTATGAACCCACACTATCCACAATGTGAATGGCATTATAGGCCACTGGCTATCCCCCTTCTGTCTTCCAAAAATTTACTGAATTATCTCATTCCCTTATATCTTCTTTCTCATTTTCTTTCATCTTTTTCATCCCTTTCTTTAATCTTACTGTGATTTCAAGAATAACATGTGATAAACACATGCAATCAATAAGCTATCTTTAACCCAGAAATATATATACAATTGGTTTGTTATAAAGATATTGTTTTTATATTTATTAAATTATTCCTTATAGAATAAAATATTGTATTAAAATTCATTTGTAATGGTCACGTCTATATTACATCTTTTCTTTTAATATCAACATTTATCTTGTAGGTTCAAAGGAAAAAAACATGAAAATTAAAATCAGTTTATAATCTTATATCAGTATAAAGCACATCAGCGAATAAGATGTCTGAGCAGGAGGATACATCAGAAGAGCTAGAGGATCTCTCTAGTATATCGACAGAAGAATCTATATCACAGTCCATAGAGGATAGTAGATCTAGTGAAGAAACATTAAGTTTGTTAAATGAAAGTTCTGATTTCCAGGAAGAGGGACTTGCCAGCCAGATTTACGAAACACATCCTGGAAAGGATAAATTATTGTTAACACCTTCCTCTGAAGACAACTCTGAGAAAAATGAACTAAAGAAAGCTCTTGAATCTTCTAAAACAAGCACTAGAAAGGGCAGCCTACTGGCAGAAACAGAAATTTCATCACTAACTGAGATTCCTGCAGAGTATAAGGCTTTTGTTAACATCCTATCTTATGAAACAGCGGGAAAAGTTAGTCCACAAGGCTCTGAAGAAAATCAGAAACAACTTGGTTTAGATTCAGTTAACTTTACAGTTAACCTTGAGGCCAATGGTTTACAAGAATTCCCCAAGGACATTTTAAAAACCAAATATGTAAAATATCTATATTTAGATAAGAATCAAATCAAAACTTTCCAAGGGGCAGACTCAGGTGTTATGCTAAGACTTGAAATTCTGTCCCTGCAAGAAAATGAGTTATCATCCCTTCCATCTGAAATTCAGTTACTTCATAATTTAAGGATATTAAATGTCAGTCACAACCAAATATCACATATACCTAAAGAAATATCACAGCTTTGGAATATCAGGCAGCTCTTTTTTAATAATAATTACATTGAGAATCTTCCTTCTGACTTAGAAAATCTTGGAAACTTGGAAATTTTAAGTTTGGGTAAAAATAAGTTAAGGCATATACCAGATACTCTGTCTAGTTTAAAAAACTTGAGGGATCTCAATCTAGAATATAATCAGTTAACAATATTTCCTAAAGCTCTATGCTTCCTTCCAAAGTTAATTTCACTAAACCTTACTGGAAACCTGATAAGAAGTTTGCCAAAAGAAATTAAGGAACTTAAAAATTTAGAAAAACTATTGCTGGATCACAATAACGTTACCTTTTTGGCTGTGGAAATTTTTCGATTACTCAAAATAAAAGAACTCCAACTGGCTGACAATAAATTGGAAGTTATTTCACACAAAATTGAGAATTTCAAGGACCTTAGGATTCTTATACTTGATAAGAATTTATTGAAAAATATACCAGAAAAAATTTCTTACTGTGTAATGCTGGAATGCCTCAGTCTTAGTGATAATAAGTTAACAGAACTTCCTAAAAACATCCATAAGCTTAAAAACTTAAGAAAACTCCATGTAAACAGAAATAATATGGTGAGAATAACTGAAGATATCTTACATCTTCATAATATATGCAGTCTAGAATTTTCAGGAAATGTAATCACAGATGTTCCCATTGAAATAAAAAATTGCCAAAAACTAACTAAAATTGAATTAAATTGTAATAAAATAATGTATTTTCCAGTGGGGCTGTGTGCTTTAGAGTCTCTTTATTATTTGAGTTTCAATGGAAATTATATTTCAGAAATACCTGTGGATATATCTTTCAGTAAACAACTGCTTCATTTAGAGTTCAATGGAAACAAACTCCTCATATTTTCTGAGTACTTTTGTTCTCTTATTAACCTTGAATACCTGGACCTTGGTAAAAACCAAATAAGAAAAATTCCAAAATCTATTTCTAACATGGTATCACTCCATGTGCTTATTTTATGCTGTAATAAATTTGAAACTTTCCCTGGAGAATTGTGTACTTTAGAAAATTTGCAAGTACTTGATCTTTCAGAAAACCAATTACAAAAAATACCTTCAGAGATCTGTAATTTAAAAGGAATCCAGAAATTAAACTTCTCAAGCAATCAATTTATATATTTTCCTATTGAACTATGCCAACTTCAATCACTGGAGGAGCTAAATATAAGTCAGATAAATGGGAGAAAGGTAAGAGACTGATATTTTGGGCTTTGAGGGGAAGGCAGGGCTGGGGAGGGATCTGAATCTAAGCTGTACATAGCTGCATGTGTGTGTTTTAAACTTTGCTAGAATATGTTATGTTGTAAAAAAGTAGACTTTCCCTCCCTCCAAACATGCCTTACTCAATCACTTCTCAACACAAAAAGTTTTACAGGAAAAGATTTCATTAAAATGAAATGTAAAGCAATTAAAGCTGACAATTTTGTAGATATCCTTTTATTTCAGCTTAATTGTAAAAGGAGTTTCAAAGTTATCAATGACATTTAAACACATTGTTGAAAATTTGGAAAAGCAAGAAAAGTAAAAGTAAAATCATTCCACAAGCATACCTTTGTAATACAAGTACTGGCATATGTTGATACAACTTACTTTCTGTCCTTTTTTTCCACCTTATGTATCAATGTATAGTTTTATAAGCAATTATTAAAAGACTATACATTCGATTTTAAATTCTTATATTTTCACTTATCAGCATTTCTACTTAATATAATCTCCCCAGTAATTGGTATAACCTATACATGATTTATATAACTAATCCTCTGTTGTCACGCATTTATGAATGTTGTAATTTTTCTTTGTAATCATGCTGTGATGAATTTCTTCATAAATATAGCCTTTTTCATATTTTAGATTATTTCCTTAGGAAATTTCCCTGAAGAATTGCTAGATCAGGTCAGGCACAGTGGCTCACACCTGTAATCCTAGCACTCTGGGAAGCTGAGAAGGGAGGATTGCTTGAGCTCAGGAATCTGAGACTACTCTGAGCAAGAGCAAGATCTCATCTCTACCAAAAATAGAAAAATTAGCCACGGGGCGTCTTGCTGCGTGCCTGTAGTCCCAGCTACTCGGGAGGCTGAGGCAGGACGATCTCTTGAGCCCAGGAGTTTGAGGTTGCTGTGAGCTATGATGACACTGCTGCACTCTACACTAGGCAACAGAGCCAGACCATCTCAAAATAAATAAAAATAAATAAGCAACAAGTTGCTTTTGTACTTAAAGACATTTTGTAGTGCTGCAATATAATCAACAATTAATTCCTTGACTGATTCATAATTGTTTCACTTTCACCTCCTGTATCTTAATTGTGGGTATCTCCAAGGTCGTGTCCATGACTTTCTGTTTTCGATTCACTGCTGCCTAGACGTCACCACACCTGCTGATCACTTAAGCACACATGGTCCCCAAATCGACATAATGGCAGCTGATTTTGCAGCAGTGCTCTAGCCTCATAGGTCCCAATTTTTGCTAGAAATTCCATGTTCTATTCTTCTGCGGTCTCCAACTCAACATCAAATTCAACTCATTTTTCTTCCAATGTAACTCCTTTCAAAACATCTCCATTTCTGTTTGTGATGCTTTCTTCAACCCTGCCAGGCTAAAAATCATGCAGTTTTCTTTGTTCCTTTCTCATCATCATTTCTACCTAATCTTATACCAAAATTACCTCATTTTTTTCCTCTGAAAAATCTCTAAGATTATCTGCCTCATTTTCCCAATATCACTGTCTCCATTCTGGTCTGCAGGCATCACTTCATGCATAGAACGTGCCAGGAGCCTACTGGCTATCATCTCTGTCTTAGTTTCCTTCCTTTCAGCAGGCCTTGTCAAAACCATCAGACCTCATTCCAGAGGATTGTATACCATACTTGCCTGTCAGGAATCCAGATTGCCTATCTACTGCCTACTCAAAATGGGTAGTTGCCAAAGGCGCTAGCCCATATCATTGCAACATCATTTCAAAAGTCACCAGATGGAAAAAATTACTTATAATAACTCCTCTCAAGAAGAATATCCTGGGAGCAGTGGGAGGAGTGTGAGGGATGAAAAATTACCTATTGGGTACAATGTACACTATTCAGGTGACAAGTACACTCAAAGCCCAGTTGGCAACACTATACAATTCATCCATGTATCCAAAAACCATTTGTACCTCTAGATCTATTAAAAAATAAACTAAAGCCCAACTGAAATTTTAAAGAAGAAGAATATCCTACGTGGTTGAAAATATCACTTTGATAACCCTTTGGAGTAGAGATGAAAATGCCCAAAGTATTGATTTGTACAATGGCAGATGATCACTAAACAGTCATCTGAAGATAAATCGATTAATCACAGGAAGAATGCTAAAGGAAGAATGCCTAGCTGGGGTGTTCCTTCTACAGTAGGTTTATGATCACACAGTTCTCAGACACCTCCCCTAATACATGTTGAGAAAGTAGTAAAAGAATATTTGTTTAAATGAATGTCAAATAATGGACCTGCCCACCTGTCATGATCTGACTCCTACTTCATAGGCTTAGCTGTCAAATTTTGCCGCAGCCTAGTTCCATGCTCCTTATCCAAGCATATCTCTCTCTGTTTCCCATCACCTCATTTGGTCAGCTTTTCACTGGCCATTTTCACACATAATATTTTTTTTTGCCTTAAGTGTCCTGTAACTTCTATCTGATCCTATTCATTATTTTATTTTATTTTTGACACAGAGTCTCACTCTGTTGGCTAGAACACAGTGGGGTCATTGTAGCTCACTGCAACCTCAAACTCCTGGCCTCAAGCAATCCTTCTGGCTTAGCTGGGACTACAGGCATGCACCACCATGCCCGGCTAGTTTTTCTATTTTTAGCTCTTTGCACTCACTTGCTTTTTTCTCATTATCTACTGGACATTATCCACACTCGACATCTGAGTCCAAAGGGTTAGTAGAGACGGGGGTCTCACTCTTGCTCAAGCTGGTTTTGAACTGAGCTCAAGAACTCCTCTCAATGGCCTCCCAGAGTGCTAGGATTACAGGTGTGAGCCACCACGCCCAGCCCAATCCTACTCATTCTTAAAAGGTTATACAAGTTCTACTTTCTACATGAAGCTTTACTTAGTTCTCTGATTTGTACTGATATACCTTTCCAAACTTTCATTCACATGTTATTACTTGTATTCCTCATTTTGGCATTGGATTACCTATTGCTTCATACTATTTCCTGATTGTTTCATATGCATCTATTTTGTTCCCTGAACTAATTCTTAATCTCCTTGAAGTTAAGGACTGTTTCTTATGCCTCTTGTATACCTGGAAGAACACTGAACACAGTATCCACTATGTACTTTATTGTTTGGTTATTTCTGAAGGGCCTATATATTCAAACTCTTTTGTTCCTAGAAATTCCTTTATTTTAAAGGAAGCCACTCATAATGGCTTTATTTTATTTTATCTAAATATACACATTTCTTCTTCACTTTAACAGAGTGTTTTAATTTCTGTTATTTGCAACACTTTTTGTACTAGGAATTTTTATTTGAGGCCACATTGCCAAACTGTGTGACTCCATTATTGAACATTTATTCAAAATGCATTGTGCTGGCCAGACGAGGTGGCTCACACCTGTAATCCTAGCACTCTGGGAGGCCGAGGCGGGCGGATTGCTCAAGGTCAGGAGTTCAAAACCAGCCTGAGACCCTTCTCTACCATAAAAATAGAAAGAAATTAATTGGCCAACTAACATATATAATATAAAAATCAGCCGGGCATGGTGGCTCGTGCCTGTAGTCCCAGCTACTCGGGAGGCTGAGGCAGGAGGATCGCTTGAGCCCAGGAGTTTGAGGTTGCTGTGAGCTAGGCTGACGCCACGGCACTCACTCTAGCCTAGGCAAGAAAGCGAGACTCTGTCTCAAAAAAAAAAAAAAAAAATGCATTGTGCTTAGGACACATACACAAAAAGTATAAAACATGCATATACATAATTTAAGAATTTAAGGAAAACATGCAAGGGACAAATAAAGAGCAATACTGATGAGAGTAGGAATAAAGAGATGAAATGTGGGTTGGAGTAGCTGGGAAAGAATTCAGGGAAAAGCAGCAGCCAATGCCGCATCAGGTTTAGGAAGAGAAGAGAGAGGGACAAGGAAGTGGTGAATACTGAGTGTTGGGAGAGTGAGGAAAGTGGGTGAACAAGCCACAGGGTTGAACTGGTAGCATTGGTCACAGTTGGGGAAGTACTTGGATGCCGCATAGAATCTTGTAGGTTTAAGCTAGAATGAAGAGAGTCAATCACAAAGAATTTGTGACATAATGAAAATATCTCCTTTCTAAGACAAAAACAAAAAAGCTCCCTCCTTTCATTTGATTTTAGAAAAAGTTTTACTCATGCAACTATTTATGTATTTATAAAAATATAATTGTTCAATCTTTGTTGCAGTTAACAAGACTTCCAGAAGAGCTGTCTAATATGACTCAACTTAAAGAACTTGATATCTCAAATAATGCAATCAGAGAGATTCCAAGAAATATAGGGGAATTGAGAAATTTGGTTAGTTTACATGCACACAATAATCAAATAAGTTATCTTCCACCATCTTTTCTATCTTTAAATGATCTCCGGCAACTAAACCTGAGTGGTGAGTTTCAAATATAATCAATAAGTAGAGTATAAGTGTCTGGGTTGCAGATTTTGCTGACAAGATACAGAATGGCAGTCAACATAATGCATTAAGTGCCAAGTGGAGGGAAATGGCTTTCCTAAGTACAGAAAATGTGAGCTAAGTATTAATATAAGGTCCAATTCCTACCCTGAGTAATCCAGCTGGGGAAGCTGAACATATTTTCATTTCTTGTCTCTCTTCTCTGCCTACACCCAGTCATTCAGTATTTCTTCCCTTTTTGAACCTGACCTCATGTCTTCCTCTATACACATCTATGAAACCTTAGGTCAGCAGTTTCTCTGCCTTCCCTTCTCTGCTGGCTCCCCTGATCCCACTCCTATATTCTACAATATTCTATTACCTTACACACAGTCTTTTTTTTTTTTTAGTAATTTCTATTATAAAGTATTTCAAACTTATAGAAAATGCAGAAAATAATAAATACCTATGTACCTACTCCTAGATATAGGATGCTAATATTTTGTGATGTTAACATTTTGTAATATTTACTTGAGATATTTTTGATTGTTAAGAAATAAAATAGAGTTCAAACTTTTTTTTGTGCTTCTCCCCAAACTAGAAGTAACCACTATATCTTTTTTCATCCATGTTTTAATACATATATCTCTCTCCATAGAAAAATGGTACCATTTTGAGTTTTTTAGTCTTATTTTGTCATATAGATCACTCTCTAATTTGCATTTCATATTCATTGTATTTCTAAAATCATTCCATGTTAATCATTCCTTACATAGACATACTTCATTTATTTTAAATGGCATATAACATTCAATTATGTGGTTAAACAATAATCAATCCATATCCCGTTGATAGACAATTAGGTTGTTTCTAATTTATTAGCTATTGTAAACATCCTTGTACATATTTCTGGTATACAGATGCTTGAGTTTCTCCAGGGCATAAAGCTATAATTAGAACTGCTAGATCAGAGCATGTGTACATCTTCAACTTCACCAGATTTTGATAAATTGATCTCCATAGTGGTTGTATCAGCTAACCACATGAACAGTTGTGTTTGTTTTTCATTTGGAAGCAGCTTTTATAACCAGAGCTCCACATCTTATTAAATTTAGAGGATTTCCAGATTAAAAACAAAGCTCATCTTTTTTGCTACAATAAATAGTAATACTAGTAGTACAGTAAAACCTACAGTAATGTACCAATATTTAGTCAGATATAAAGCAACTGACAGTTGTCTCCTGAACCCCTCCAATTCCCAGTAAACTTGCTATGCAGTTATGCTTTGGTTATTTCATAGCCATTTCATATACAATAACTTGCAATAAGTTGTAATAAGTGAACCCTGCAACTGCTGTTTTTAGTTTAACTTGTGTTATGGTAAAGTTTTACCATATTTTAGGGAGGTTGTCTATTTTGTCCAAGTGTACAACATACTCCACTTACCTGCTATATCTGCATGAAAAAAAAAAGCTGACTAGAGCCTCCTGGCCTATTAGAGAATAAAAATACCAATTGGAAGCATAGTTCTCTGGAGGCTTTCTAGTGCAGTATCAAGACAGAATGGGGAGGGACAGCATATATTTTTCCTGCAAGCTTAGCCAGTTCTCTGTTGGTTTCCATCATAATAAGAAAATATTAAAACTTACTGTATCAGTCAGGGTCTAACGATAAAAAATACATGTAGTTAATGACTAAGTAAATTATTACTTACTATATAACTGGAAAGATTAAAAAAGGACTCTAAAGCAATTACAGAGGTAGCAATAACAGGAAACAATAACTACCTTTATGGTTGAGAAAATAAAATAAAGAAGTTGGAATTACTAAAACTTAGAAGCTTGGAGCATGGGCCAGCATATGTCTGAGACAGGAACACTGTTTGGCTGATGCTGCTTTCTCTGAGCTTGGCGTTGGGAGAGTGGAGCTGGTTATGATAAAGCTGGTTCTACAAGTGTTAGGAAAACTGCAACTGCATTCAGCTATTGCTATGGGAAGACACTGCTGCTGGTGGGGTGAAAGAGTTGTTGGGGTGACACAGGAAAAACCAGTGGGGAAGCTCACAGGAATGGTGTTGGAGCTAAGAAACAATAGCTGAACAACTGGCATACCCACAGTCACCAGGTCTTATTGCTGGATTTATGTGATGACGAGCACAGGGCTTGAAGGCAGAAGGGCTGAGTTCAAGCCCTCGTCATGTAGTCTGTTTCCTCCATTGTAGTGGCACTTTTTCACTCCAGAGCTCAGTAGCAAAGGAATAATTACTGGAAACACACTGTTTAGAGAGAAGGGGAAAGACCAAAGTCTGAAGGACAAAATGGCCTCCCCAGCTAAGTTCCTTCCTGTATTTATTTCCAAGGACATGTGCAAAAGGTCAGCACCGTTTGCTAATTTCTTTAACAACATACATATAAGGGCTGAGCACGGTGGTTCAGGCCTGTAATCCTAGCACTCTGGGAGGCCTAGGCGGGCGGATTGCTCAAGGTCAGGAGTTCGAAAGCAACTGAGCAAGAGCAAGACCCTATCTCTACTATAAATAGAAATAAATTAATTGACCAACTAATATATATAGAAAAAATTAGCTGGGCATGGTGACGCATGCCTGTAGTCCTAGCTACCTGGGAGGCTGAGGCAGTAGGATCGCTTGATCCCAGGAGGTTGAGGTTGCTGTGAGCTAGGCTAATGCCATGACACTCACTCTAGCCTGGGCAACAAAGCGAGACTCTGTCTCAAAAAAACAAAACAAAACACATACATATAGGTCAGCTGATAGGTCAGCTGGTTTCAGCTGACCTTCGCACTCAGCAAACAAGCAGCTTTGGGCAGGTGTTTTTGCGTGTCCCTTCATTCACCCTGCTCACATTCTTTCCATCCATCCATCCTTTCTTCTAGACCCAGCCCCCACACCCTATTTATAAAATGAAGCTAACAGGAAAACCCACACCATATATTCAATTTGAGGGTTGAATGAGACTTTAAAAGCATATACCATACTGTGAACATATTAATCAAACAAAAGACATTTATATAGTGAATTAACCCCCTCTGTCACTAACTGTAGTGAATTTATAGGAAGATAAGATCTTTGAACCTCAGTTTCTTCATATGCATGACAGGCATGATATAACTTGCTTGTTCATAGAGTTGTTCAGGAATTCAATTAAATACAATTTGGGAAAATATTTTAACAAGTGTGAGGTATTATACCAACGAAAGTGGTTGAGAAACGAATTCATTTCTTTCCTCTTAGTGTGTGCCTTGGAGTCGAATAGACCATTAGCTCCATCATGCACCAGGAAGGTTTTTTTTAATGTTAAGCTTCTATTTCCTAATCTGTACATGGGAATTATAATATGCCAATCTTAATGTCAAAACACTTTAACACTGTGTATTCTTCTAGAAGTTTTATAGTTTCAGGTCTTACATTTAAGTTTTTAATCCATTGTTAGTTGATTTTTGTGTATGGGATAAGATATGGGTCCAATATCATTCATTTGCATGTGAATATCCAGTTTTCCCAGGAACATTTGTTGAAGAGAGACTATCTTTTTCCCATGGAGTAATCTTGGCATCCTTGTTGAAGATTATGTAACCATATATGGGTAGATTTATTTCTGGGCTCAATATGCTGTTTCACTGGCCCATATGTTTGTCTTCATGCCAGTAACATATTATTTTAATTACTGTAGTTCTGTAATGTCTTAAAGTCAAGAAATGTGAGGCCTCCAGTTTTGTTCTTTTTTCTCAAAATTATTATGGCTATTTGGGGTCTTTTGTGGTTCCATATACATTTTAGGATTGTTTTTCTATTTCTGCAAAAGATGCCATTCGATTTTGACAGGGACTGCTTTGAATCCGTAGATTGCTTTGGGTAGTATGAACATATTAATAATATGGTCTTCCAATCCATGAACATGAGATATCTTTCCAGTTACTCATGCCTTCTTTAATTTCTTTCAAGAATATTTTGTAGTTTTCAGCATACAAATATTTTGCCTCCTTGGTTAAATATATTCCTAAGTATTTTATTCTTTATGATATTATTGTAAATGGGGATTATTGTCTTAATTTTCTTTTTGGATTGTTTGTTGTTATTGTATCTGATTTTTGTATGTTGATTTTGTATTATTTAAATTTGTTAAATTCATTTATCCTTACAGCTTTTTTGTGAACTCTTTCAGGTTTTCTACGTTTAATATCCTGTCATCAAAGATAATTTTACTTCTCCCTTTCTGATTTAGATGCTTTTTATTTCTTTTTCTCACTTAATTACTTTGGCTAATCCCCTCAGTACTGTGTTGAACAGAAGCAGTGAGAGTGGGCATCCTTGCTTTGTTCCAGATGTTACAGAAAAAGCTTTGTTTTCTACCCTTGAGAATCATGCTGTCTGTAAGCTTTTCATTTATGAGCTTTATTATGTTGAGGTAATTTTCTTCTATTCCTAATTTCTTTTTTTTTTTTTTTTGAGACAGAGTCTCACTTTGTTGCCCAGCCTAGAATGAGTGCCATGGCATTAGCCTAGCTCACAGCAACCTCAAACTCCTGGGCTCAAGTAATCCTGCTGCCTCAGCCTCCTGAGTAGCTGGGACTACAGGCATGCACCACCATGTCCAGCTAATTTTTTTTTCTATATATATTAGTTGGCCAATTAATTTGTTTCTATTTATAGTAGAGAAGGGGTCTCACTCTTGCTCAGGCTGGTTTCGAACTCCTGACCTCGAGCAATCCACCCTCCTCGGCCTCCCAGGGTGCTAGGATTATAGGCATGAGCCACCGCGCCCAGCCTATTTCTAATTTCTTGAGTGGTTTTATCATGAAAGTGTGTTGAATTTGTCAAATGCTTTTTCTGCATCTATTGAGATGGTCATGTAAATTTTATCCTTCATTCTAATAATGTGGTATGTCACATTGATTGATTTTTGTATGTTGAACCATCCTTTCATCAAAGGGATGAATCCCCCTTAGTCATGGTATATGATCCTTTAAAGAAAGTGCTGTTGAATTCAGTTTTCTAGTATTTTCTTAAGGATTTTTGCATCTAGATTCATTAGGGATATTGGCCTATCATTTTCTTTTCTTGTAGTGTCCTTGTCTGGTTTGGGCATTAGGATACTGCTGGCCTAACAAAATGACTTGGGAAGTGTTTCTTCTTCTTCATTTTTTTGGAAGAGTTTGAGAAGGATTAGCATTAATTCTTTAAATGATTGGTGGAATTCTCCAGTGAAGCCATCTAGTCCTGGGCTTTTCTTTGTTATCTGGGGTTGGAGCATTGGTGTAGTCTAAACCATTTTCCAGCTGGGTGCAGTGGCTCACACCTGTAATCCTAGCCCTCTGGAAAGCTGAAGGGGGAGGATCACTTCAGGTCAGGAGTTCAAGACCAGTCTTAGCAAGTTTAAAAACCCATCTCTACTAAAAATAGGAAAAATTAGCTGGGCAACTAAAAATAGAAACAAAAAATTCACTGGGCATGGTGGTGAGCGCCTGTAGTTGAGGCCCTGTAGTCCCAGCTACTTGGGAGGCTGAGGCAGGAGGATTGTTTGAGCCCAGGAGTTTGAGTTTGCTGTGAGCTAGGCTGATGCCATGGCACTCACTGTATTCTGGACAACAAAGTGAGACTCTGTCTCAAACAAACAAATTTTCCCTTTCCAGTGACTGCTAGGTTACTGTTTTTCACAGTTATCATTGTTGCAAGGTCATTGATTTTAAAGTTTACCATGGATTTGGAAAGAAGGGAGTGAGAATAACACAATAAAATGCTATTATAGCTCATTATTTTTGCCAAGATTCAGTCATTTTTAAGAAAATAAATGCTGTTCAGATTGTTTTAAGCCTTTGGTTAATTCCCAGAATTCTGAAAATTTTCATTTTGACAACTTTTGCCAGTATGGTCATTGCTTTTATGGAGGAGCAGAGTTTTGGAAGTCTTTACTCTGCCATGGACGTGCCTCTCCTCTGTTTTGCCTTCATTCTTAAAGTATACTTTCAGTTAATGCATACTCTATATTGACATTCATTTTATTTTACCCTATTGATTCTATCATTCTACTGTCTCCTCGCTTTCATTATTAATGTTGAGAATCAGCTGTCAGTCTTAATTCACTAATTAGAAGTTAGTTTTTCAACAGCTTAGACTTCCCATTATTAATGTTCTCCAACAGACTGGTACATTTGTTACAATTGTTACAATTGATGAACCTACTTTGACACATTATTATCACCCAAAGTCCAGAGTTTACATTAGGGTTCACTCTTAGTGTTGTACATTCTGTGAGTCTGATCAAATATATAATGATATGTATCCACCATGACAGTATTATACAGAACATTCTCACAGAGCCCTAACAGTCTTCTGTGCTCTGCCTATTCATCCCTCATCCCAGACCCTGTCAATCACTGATGTTTTACTGTCTTCATAGTTTTGCCTTTTCCAGAATATCATATAGTTGGAATCATACAGTATATAGTCTTTTCAGATTGGTATTTTTTCACTTAGTAATATGTATTTAAATTTCCTCCATGTCTTTTCATGGCTCAATAATTCATTTATTTTTAGTGTTGACTAATATTCCATTGTCTGGATGTACCATAGTTTATCCATTCACCTTCTGAAGGATATCTTGGTTGCTTCCAAGTTATGTCTATTATTATTAAAGTTGCTATAAACATCCATGTGTAGGTTTCTGTGTGAACATAAGTTTTCAACTCCTTTGAGTAACTATCAAAGAATGTGTTTGCTGGATCATATGGTAAGAGTATGTTTAGTTTTGCAACAAACCCACAAGCTGTCTTCCAAAGTGGGTGTACTATTTTGCATTCCCACCAGCAATGAATGAGTTCCTGTTTCTCCACATCCTCATCAGCATGTAATGTTGTTAGTGTTCCAGATTTTGGCCATTCTAATAAGTATATAGTGGTATCTCATTGTTGCTTTAATTTGCATTTCTCTGATGACATATGATGTGGAGCATCTTTTCATATATATATATATATTTGCCATCAGTACATCTTCTCTGATGAAGTGTATGTTAAAGTCTTTGGCATTTTTAATCAGGTTGTTTTCTTACTATTGAATTTTAAGTGTACTTTGTGTATTTTGGATAAAATTCCTTAATCAGATATGTCTTTTGCAAATATTGAGTTCCTATTTTTGGATATTTGTGGATTTAACCTGTGTGACTATAAGTGGATTTCTTTTTATTTAACACTCTTTGCTTCTTCTTTTTTCTTTTTTTTTAAGTCAGGGTCTCATTATGTTACCGAGGCTGGTCTCAAACTCCTGGTCTCAAGTGATCCTTGCACCTTTGCCTCCCAATGTGCTGGGACTACAGGCATGAGCCACCATGTCCAACCTCTTCTTGGCTTTTGTTTGGTTTCCTGAATCTGTGGATTGATGTGTGTCAAGTGTTCTGGAAAATTCCAAGGCATTATCTCTTCAAATATTGCTTGTATCTCATTCTCTTTTTCTAGTCTGCCTGAAACTCCGGTTAAATATATGTTAGACCTAAGTAATCCTAAGTATTTTATTTATTTTTTTGATTCTATTGTAAATGGAATTGTTTCTTAATTTCCTTTTTGGATTGTTTTTAGTGTATAGAAATATAACTGATTTTTGTATGTTGATTTTGTGTCCTGTGACTTTGCTAAATTCATTTATTTGTGCAAATGGGTTGTGTGTATGTGTTGGGGGGGTGGGAACCAACAAAACACAAAGGAAGACAGCAAGAGAAGAAAAGAGGAACAAAAGAATTACAGGACGGTGTGTGTCTACCACCAGGAAAGCAGCTCTGGCCTGATTAAGAGTAGCAAAATAAAGATCAGCCTTTGTGTTAGTCACTCAGGGAACCACAAGATGGGTTGATGTGCACAAACACAGTATTTTGAGAACAAAGTCCATATTAGCCCTCTGGCACCAGTAAGCTGCAGTAGAATATGTGCTGCCATTCCTATTGTTGCTGCCACGGTGGGAATCAGTGATGGTAGGCAGGTGAAGAAAAAGCCATGGTACACTCCTACTAAAAATCTGCTGCATTTTCACCATTGAACATTGCTGTAAGATTTAGATTGAATTTCAGAGTTATTAAAAAGTTGATTCTGTCTTTTCCAATTCATTATTATTTCAGTGGAGACCAATTTCTTTGAGGTACTCTACTCTGCATTTTTCATGACATCTATCTTAGGTGTGGTTTTTTTTGTATATTTATACTCTTGAATTTCACCGAACTTCTTGTCCATGTATTTTACCAAATTTGGGGATTTTTCAACCATTATTTCTTTTCTTTTTTTTTTTTTTTTTTTTGAGACAGAGTCTCACTCTATTTCCTGGGCTAGAGTGCAGTGGTGTCAGACTAGCTCACAGCAACCTCAAACTCCTGGGCTCAAGCAATCCTACTGCCTCAGCCTCCACAGTAGCTGGGCATGTACCACTACAGGCATGTACCACCATGCCTGGCTAATTTTTTTCTATATATATTTTTAGTTGTCCAGTTAATTTCTTTCTATGTTTTAAGTAAAGATGAGGTCTCCCTCTTGCTCAGGCTGGTCTCAAACTCCTGAGTTCAAATGATCCGCCCGCCTCAGCCTCCTAGAGTGCTAGGATTACAGGCGTGAGACACTGTGCTCAGCCACAACCATTATTCAAAATTTTTTCCTACTACATTCTTTCTTTATTCTCCATCTGGGATTCCAATTACCTTTTCATATTGTCCTATAAGTCCTTAAAGCTCTGCGATAAATGAATAAATACATAAAGTTGTGTGTGTGTGTGTGTACGTGTACACATTCTTGTATTGATCTGTTTTCAAATTCATGGACTCTTCTATCATCTCTATTCTGATGTTAAATTCCATCCAGTTAATTTTTTGTTTTAGATATTATAATTTTCGGTTCTAGAATTTCCATGTTTCTTTTTTTAATAGCTTATATTTATCTCCTAAGGTTTTCATTCAGTAGGAGCATATACTTTTTTACATTCTTGAGCATAGTTATGTTAGCTACTTTAAAAACTGGTATGTTAACTGCAATTGAGTCATCTTTTCTCTTGGGCATGAGCCACATTTTCTTCTTTCTCTCTTGAATCTTGGATTCTGTAATCTATTATGTTTCTCTCCAAAGAACGTTCATGTGTGTTATTATTGTTGCTGCTGCTTCATCAGGCACTTAAGATGGCTGGACTAAGAATACAAACTCCTTCTCTGCATTTGGCATTTCCTCATATCTCAAGTCAGTACTTTTAGCCATTAGCTGTTGTATTTGTTACCTATTGTTGTGTATCATAGTTCCACAAAATTTAGCTTCTTAAATTAATGAATATTTATTTTACACAGTCCATTTTTATTTTTATTTATGAATCTGTAGATTGATGTGTTTCAATCACATCTCTTTTTAAAGTATGATTTTTCTTTTTAATATACATAGTTCCTAAAGGTCAGAAATCCAGGAGTGATTTAGCTGACTTACTCTATCTCAGAGTCCTGTATGAGACTGAAGTAAACCTATGAGCTGGGGCTGCAGTCAGGCTTGACTGGGACTAGCAGATCTGCTTCCAAGCTTATTCATTATGCTGTTGGCAGCAGGCATTAGTTCCTTTTGATACAAGCCTGTTCATGACATGGCAACTGGTTTTTCCCAAAGAGTGAGAGAGTGAGTTAGCACGCCCAAGAAAGAACAGAAGTGTCTTTAAAAATCTAATCTTGGAAGTGACATTACATCACCTTTTTATTGATCACATAAACCACCCTTGGTATAATGTGGGAGGTATAACATGAGAGGATAAGTAACAGGAGGTGGGCACCACTGGGGGCTGACAGCTCTAAATCTATTCAAGTAATTGAATTTGTAGCTAAAAGCTCTCATGCAAAGAACACTGCAGGTTCAGATGGCTTTATTGGTGAATGCTATCAAGTATTTAAAGAAGACACTATGCCAATTTAAAAAATTCTCTTTTGTAAAATTGAGGACAAAATACATCCCACTTCCTTCTATGAGGCCAGCATTATCCTTACAGTATAATGACACACAGACATTACATAGAAACTTACAGACCAATACCCTGCATGAATATTGACGAAAAATTTTTAACAAAATTAAAGGAAATCAAATCCATCAATATAAAAAAAGATGAAAATATATCATGATAAAGCAGGATTTATTTTGGGAAAGCAAGTTGGGTCAACATTCAAAAATTAACCCATGTAATTCACCATCTGAATAGTTAAAGAAAAGACACATGAACTTCTCACTAGAGAAGTATCATATGATGAAATACAATTTCCATTTATGATTTTCAAAAACAAACAACAAAAAATCTCTCAGCAAACTAGAAATAGAAAAGAACTTCTTCAACCTACAAAAATCGTATAGCTAATATCACACTCAATGGTGAAGGATTTAATTCTTTCCTACTATGATCAGGCATAAAGCAAGGCTGTCCTTTCTCACCACTTGTTTTCAATATTATACTGCAAGTCCTAACAAGTGTGACAAGACAAGAAAAAATAGTAAAAAGTAAACAGATTGGGAAGGAAGAAGAAAAAACTGTCTCTGATAATAGAGACACATTGTCGAGGTAGAAAATTCCAAAGGATCTACAGAAAAGCTACTAGAACTATTAATAGTAAGTTTAGCAAGATTGCTATATACAGTTAATATGCAAAAATCAATCATATTTCTACAGACTAGTAAATAGAATTGGAAATAGAATTCTTTAGAGTATAATTTTAAATATCCCCCCAAAACATAAAATAGGTATAATTCCAACAAAACATATGCAAGATCTAGATGCTGAAAACTGAAAGATAAAATTAGTCAAATGAGACCTAAATAAGTAGATATATAGTGTTCATAAACCGGAAGACTGAATATTGTTAAAATGTTAGTTCTCTCAAAGTTTATTTCTAAATTCAAATCAGTTCCAATAAAAATCCCAGGAGAGTTTTTTATTTTACAAAACAATGAAGTAATTCTAAAATTTACATAAGAAGTCAAAGAAACTAGAATGACTTGGAATGATTTTGAAAAAGTTGAATGAGTCACATAGCCTGATTTCAAGACTTATGCAGATCTTCAGTAGTACAGTGTGGTACTTGCAAAACAACAGACATAAAGATTGATGGAACAGAACAGAGTCTATAAATAGACCCAATATTTGGTCGACTGATTTTTGTAAAATGTACAAAGGTACAGTAGTTCTCCCTTATTCACATAATTAATCACATACATTATTCACATAATAAGTTCTCCTTATTTTGATTTCCACATTTCAGTTGTCTGTGGTCAACTGTGATCTGAAAATATTAAATGGAAAATTCTTTCTGGATTCTTTCTAAACAATTCTTAAGTTTTAAATTGTGCACCCTTCTGAGTAGCATGATGAAATCTCAGGCCACCTCACCTGAGATGTAAATCATCCCTTTGTCCAGCACATCCACACTGCATGTGCTTAGGAGTGGTCTTAGTTATCAGATTGACTGTTGTAGTATAGCAGTCCTTGTGTTCAAGTTACCCTTATTTTATTTAATAATGGCCCCAAAGCAAAAGAGTAGTGATACTGGCAACTTGGATATGCCAAAGAGAAGTTAAAAAGTTCTTCCTTTAGGTGAGAAGGTGAAAGTTCTCAATTTAATAAGGAAAAAAGTCATGTGCTGAGGTTGCTAGGATCTATGCTTAGGACATACATTAGGATGAATCTTCTATCCACAAAACAAGGAGGAAATAGAAATTTGTGCTAGTTTTGCTGTTGCACTTCAAACTTTTTGCCCAAAGTGGGGATAAATGTTTAGTTTAGATGGAAAAGGCATTCAATTTGTGGGTGGAAGACATAAACAGAAAAGTGTTCTGATTAACAGCAATCAAGTCCAATACTATCTGTAGTTTCGGACATTCACTAGGGGGTCTTGGAATACATCCTCTGTGGATAAAGGGAAGCTACTGTAATTCAATGGAGAAAGAATAGTATTTTCACAAATTGTGCTGGAACAACTGGATGTCCAAAAGCCAAAAAAAAAAAATCAAAGAAAAACAAACAACAACCACTATACAGCTTTGATCCCACACACTGTATATAAAAAAACTAACTCAAAATGAATCACTGAACTAAATGTAAAAGCTAAAACTACAAACCTTTTTTACATAAGAACAAAGAAGAAAAATCTTTGCAACCTTGGCAAAGATTTATTTATTTATTTATTTTTTCAGCATATTATGGGGGCTGCAAATGTTAAGGCTACATATATTGCCCTTGCCCCTCCTCCCTAGATTTCTTAAATAAACCCACTCACAATCCACAAATAAAAATAATTTATAAATTGGATTTCATTAAAATTAGAAACCTCTGCTCTTCAAAAGGCATTTGTAAGAGAATAAAAAGAAAAACCACAGACTAGAAGAAAATGTTTGCTTAATATATTTTTTAAAACCCTGAAAACAAAATTAAGAAGTCAACTCAATAAAAATTTGCATAAAATTTTAACAGATAATTTAAAAAGATATATATGAATGGCAAATAAGCACAAGAAAAATGTTCAATATCATCAGTTGTTAGGGAAATGCAAATTAACTACACAATAAGCAATTAGAATTAAAATCAGCTAAAATTAAAATCAGTCAATACCAAAAGCTATTGAAATGTGGAGTAACTGCAACTCTGATATAGTGATGGGAGGGCTGCAAAATGGTACAACCACTTTGGAAAACAGTTTGGTAGTTTCTCATAAAGTTATATATACGCTTACCCATGAGTCTTACTTCAACTATACTTTTAAGTGGGAAAAAAACTTATATTTGAATGCAAATTTATAGAGTAGCTTTATTCATAATCACCCAAATTGGAAACTCTGCAAATGTTCTTTATCTAGTGAACAGATTGATTATTTACATCTATATAATGGAATATTTTTCATTAATAAAAAAGAACATAACTGTTGATACACACAACATTGATGTATCTGAAATGCTAAGTGAAAGATGCCAGATCTCTAAAAACTCTCTACTGTGATTTATAATATATATATATGTTATACATATGTGTGTGTACATATATATAATTCTAGCTTTATGATACATATATATTTTATACATACACATACACTCCCAGAAGCAGTGAGCAAGACTGGTATCTGGATTTTGGTTTCTAAATACCATTTTTCACTAAAAGGAACCAGGTTCCTTTATTTATATTTATAAATAATAGAACTGTAAAATATATAAATGACATAAAGGCAAACTTTAGACCTTTATAAAGATTACAAATTCTTTGTTACCACAGTTTTACTTATGTTAGATTTATATTAGATTAGGATGGCATTGAAAAAAATCATTCATGGAGGTAGAACTTAATCCTTACTCCTCTTTGAGGGTAGCCTCGATTTAGTGACTCACTTTCAAAGAATAGAGAATGGATAGGACAAAAAGATCATAACGTCATATTGGAGAAACCAGACAGACACTCCATTAGCCAAGAGACTGAGGTTAACATCACCAGGTATCCCTCAAGGGACGTGACGAGGGCACTTCACCTCTGTGGTATTCTTTCTGAAAAACCCATAACCCCAGTCTAAACATGAGAAAACACATCAGACAAATTCAAATTATGGTACATTGCACAAAATTCCTAACCAGTGCTTCTCAAAATTGTTAAGAGGATGAAAACAAGGGGAGACTGAGAAACTGGGAAAGCCTAGAGGAGACTAAGCAGACTTCTAACTATATGCAATGTGGTATCCTGTAGTGGATCCCGGAACAGAAAAAGGACATTGCTAGAAAAACTAATGAATCCAAAAAAACCCTGGAGTTTATTTAATAGTAAAATACCAATGTTGGTTTCTTATTTTTTTCTTTTTTTAACTTTAGTTCCATAATAGATTACTGATGTTGATTTCTTAGATTGAACAAATGTAATATGACAATGTGAGGTAACATTAGGAGAAACCACAACTAAGTGAGGAGCATACAGGGATTTGCTATAATCTCTGCAATTTTCTGTAAATTTAAATAGTTTAAATTTAAATTATTTAAAAGTTATTTAGAACTTGACTTTTTAGCTGGGCATGGTGGTATGTGCCTGTAGTCCCAGCTACTCGGGAAGCTGAGGCTGGAAGATTGTTTGAGCCTAGAAGTTCGAGGCTGCAGTGAGCTATGATGACATCACTGCACTCCAGTCTTGGTGATAGAGTGAGATCCTGCCACACACACACACACAAACACCAAAAAAAAATTGACTTTAAAAAAAGTCAAGAGCAGTAGTGCATGCCTGTAATCCCAGTTACTCAGGAGGGTGAGGCAGGAGGATTGCTTCAGCCCAGGAGTTCAAGGCCAACGTGGGCAAAGTAGAAAGACCCCATCTTTAAAAAATTAAAAAAAAAAAAATTACCATCACACCTACTTTGTAAAGTCCTTTGCTGTATTAAAAGAGCATGACTTCCTGTTTCATTTTGCCATCCCTAGGAGAGAAAGGAACCATATCTCTGTTCCTATACACCCTTGTTTTTACTCCTAGCATATGGACATCAGTGAGAATCTATTACTTGCATTGTGAGGATCTTTTGGTACTTTGTCAGCAAGACATGGTAGATTCCCCATACATAGTTGTTATTTGTTTCCATAGTTTTATAGAAAGGTTTAATTCAATTGTAATTTTTTCTAATAGGAAATAATCTGACAGCTCTGCCTAGTGCTATCTACAGTCTTTCTTCACTGAAGGAGATACATTTTGATGACAACCCTTTGCAGAGACCTCCAATGGAAGTCTGTAAAGGAAAACAGATGTATACTATTATACGCTATCTACAGAGGGCAGATGAAAGAGATGGTAGGTGATGAGTAATTGACTATATTATAAGTCATTTTCTGATATCATCTGTAAATTAAAAGATAGTTTGCTTTAATTGGAGGCTTTCAATCTGGCAGAGATATCAAAATATTTATCATCTTCCTTTTGCAAAGGTTAGTTTATTTTGATAATTTGGACTACTTAAACCAAGTACACAAAAATAGAGCCACCAAGAACAGGCAAATCCATGTGGAGGGGTAGGCTGCTTCCTACCCCTGGGCCTTAATGCCCTTCAATAGGTGTTTCATCATGGTTGTGGCCAGACTCAGAGAATCCACATGTGGGTTTGTCAGTTCTGATCTGTTTTACCAGATGTTGTTGTTCTAAAAGATATATTTGGCCTTGAAGGAAGTCTACAGATCTTTCCACTGATACCAGTCAGCTTTGGGCCCACTGTGACCATGTATCCGAATTCCTTCGACAGTCTTCATCCCTTCTGTCCTTGTGCTCTCTGTTGTGTGACTAATTATTTCTGAGAGCAGGCTCATTTTCTTTAAATGTCCTTCTATTGGATCAGATGAAGACTGGTGTCTCCACACCTCTGAGAGAGAAGCTTCACTGTCCAATTCTTTCATTTGGCCTGGGTTCCCAACAATTAGGCTTTTCCCTAGGACTCTCATTTTGCCACTCATCATCACTGCTCAGAGTGAATCCAGATTTTGGTCCTCCAATTTAATGCAATAGACCAATAAGTATTGATTCAGATTTGGGGAAATGGAATATCCAAAACTGTCCCCCCTAAATCATTCTATCGTGTCTTGTCTACATAATCAGGAGCTTGTACCACCATTATCTCAGAATGTAGTGAGATAAGTGATTAAAAATGCACAGTCCTTTGTAAGCCACAATCTACATCCATATTTGAGTGAAGGAACCTAAGAGATAAAATTAAAAGTCACAGTTGCTGTCTTCTTTAACTTGCTGTACAAGCTGATTGCACTGATTATTAAAAGAGAACTTTCACTGTAACTCTATTTCTACAAAATAAAAGTTTTCATGGTTTTCAAGGAAAGTATTCTGTTAGGTACAATACTTTAGAGAAAGGCTTTAAAGTTAGATGATTGAAATTCCTTGCTAAAATTCTGTCCTCAAGTTCCTGAGGAAGAGAGATTCATATGGTTCTAGCCCCTGTGGGGAAAGTGCAATAGGCAATGACAACAGATCAAAGTCAATAAAAACAAGATAATCCCAGCCATTTGTCTCCTTTCTTTATGCCCAGGGAGACTTCCTACGGCAGATTTGGCACCCAGTGTAGGTGGGGAGAAGTCAGTGTGGCAGATGTGTTTATTCTGCAATTAATAAATAACACAGAGCCCTTTCTTAAGCTGTTACTTAGGGGATTGGGATTTTTATTTATATCATTAACATGCAATCCAGTCTGAGAGAGTGCGTGTAAAATTTTTAAGAAGTGACCAGATTATGACTGCTATAAAGTTAAAAAAAAAAAAAAAAAAAAAAGAAGTGACCAGAACATATTTGAGATGATCATGGGAGGTAGGAGATCTCTAGTTCTTGAAAATTCTCAATCATATCTTGGTCAACAAAAAATGGATCTATTCCAAATTAGCCAGAAGCTTTAAAAAAAAATCTAAAAGCACCAATTCATAAAATTGTTGCCCACATTCTTCATTAAAAAACAAACAAACAAAAAAACAAAAGAACAAAAGAGAGCTGGAATTGAAAGAAGGAGTCAAATTCATTTCAAGTCCTGAAAGAATTATAGGGCTTGGAAATCACTTTGAGATTGCTTATAATATTCTTTTAAACAGCCATTTTAAGTGTACCATTTTTCATATTTTAGAAGAAATGCAACAAATGGTTCAAATTTCAGTTCATATTTCACATCTACATTATTTTCAATTTTACCTGATATATACATTTGATAGAAGCACAGAAGAAAAACTAGATATAATATTAACTCAAATTATAGTATCTTTTTCAAAACAGATAAATTTTCTTTTATGTTCAAATACAGAGAAAATCTTAGAGAAGATATTCAAGATAATTGCCAACAACATCACTGAAACGAATTTCGAATTTTTGTGCAAAAAACTGAACTTGAAAAACTCAGAAAGTGATACAGCTACAAAGGGGTATGTATGAATGACAACATTTGGCACAAATTGATTCTCATATTCTGATTTATATCATATTGGCACCACATGGTTTTGAAACGTTCACATTAACATAAACTCTAATTTTTTGTATAAGACTGATTTTAGTTTATTACATATTTGTGATCCATGTTGGAAAGCAATACAGCATAATAAAGGGCAACAGCTCTGAGGACAAACTATTTGGCTTTTAATCCCAGCTGGCTTTGTGACCTTGAGCAAGTCCTTTAACTTCTTTGTGCCTCAGTTTCTTCTCTGGTAAAATGGATGAACTTACCTAAGAGAGTTGTCATGAGAATCAAGTGAAATCAAGCTACAAAGCATATAGTACAGTAGTGATAATGTGCTGGTTTGTAGTAACTAACCCACAATTATGTATTGAGGTCTTAAGATTTTTTTTTTTTTTTTGAGACAGTCTCACTCTTTTGCCTAGGCTAGAGTGTTGTGGCATCAGCCTAGCTCACAGCAACCTCAAACTCCTGGGCTTAAGCGATCCTCCTGCTTCAGCCTCCTGGATAGCTGGGACTACAGGCACGTGCCACTGTGCCTGGCTAATTTTTTCTATTTTTAGTTGTTTGACTAATTTCTTTCTATTTATAGTAGAGATGGGGGTCTCGCTCTTGCTCAGGCTGGTCTCTAACTCCTGAGCTCAAGCACTATTCCTGCCTCAGCCTCCCAGAGTGCTAGGATTACAGGTGTGAGCCACCGTGCAGGCTGAGGTCTTAAGAATTGAATATAAATTGAATTGTTGATTTCCTATAAAGAAATAAGGGATGGGATGGAGCTAACATTCACTTTCTATATGCCAAGCTCTGTGCCAAACTTTTATATAGATTCTCTTCACCAATTAATTTCATCCTCACTTCAATGTGGTAAATTGGTTTGAAAACCTAGATATACAATCTTTAAGTAGTTAAAAAAATGTTCTTAATTGATAGTTCAAGTAATTATTACTTTAAAATTTTCAGCACTGTTTCATTAAGTCAGAGAGCCCACGAAGCACTTGTTACGTGGAAAAACGGAAGTAACAACTTGTCATTAACTGCTGCTGCTTTGCAAGACCAACTAATGCGGGCACTAACCATGATAGGAGCATACGACATTATGGACAAAATAACAGCTTTACATCTTTTTACACGTACAATTAAATTCTAACCAGTGGATCAATAAAAACTGAAAATTTAAATGATGCACTTAAATACTTGAACCATCTCACTTCACTTTATCATATAAGAGAATTGCAAATCATGTCTCCTTTCATGCATGCCTAAGAGGTGATGGTTTATCATTGCCACTCTAGGGTTATCATAATAAGATATTATAGACACTGTTTTGTGTATTTATTCTGTTCCCTTGTGATGACATTGAATTTGAAAATAATTTCATTTCAAAATTTCTGTTATATAATGCTTTTATACAACCCAAGATTTATAGATAATAATGTTATTAGTGATTTTCTTTGGAGTTAGAAAGCAGAACAGTTTCTCTTTAGATGCTGGCTTAAAAACAGCTCCTCCCTGGAGGAGCCTGGAGGCTGGTGAGAGGTTCTAACAGTAAGGGCGGCTCCCATAGTGAATTTAGTGGCCTCTGGTAAGAGTAAAGATATGGCTGCTATCACCCTCAAATTGGCAGACCATCCTGCAGTTGTGGGGTCCAATTTCTTTGATAAATAGGCCTCTGGTTGTAGCTGTGTCCCCAAAACAACCCCAGAACTATTCCCCGTCTCTCATGGACATATAAAAAGAAGGTTCTCTGACAATGTGGTAGGCCCAGGGTCGGGGCTTGGCATAAAGCCTTTTCAATGCCTGATCAGCCTGTTTTTTGTTCAGGGCCCCATATTAGAGATTTCATATCAACCTTTCCTTTTAGACTTTTATAAGGGAGCTGAGCTAGAAGCCCATAATTAGGTATCTAAATTTGTAAAAACCCCATAAGCCCAAGAAAATAGTGCAGAGGTGGCCAAGTAGTGGGTTCAGGTAGATAAACTATGGCCTAGACATACTCCAGGGACAGCTCTCATTTTCCCAGGCTGAGAATAAGCCCCAGGTAGGTTACCTTAGGTTGAGCCAGCTGGGCTTTGGGATGACACCCTGTACCCACTTTCAGCCAGGAATTGTAGAACTTGAATGGCATGTTCCCTCTTCCCCCAGATGTAGCAATTGCTCCAGGCACCAGGCTTTGTCTCCAGAAGGGGCTGAAGGTTCCTGGCTGTCTACCTATCACTTTCATGAACACAACTCTATTTTCAAAACAAAAAAAGTAGTGAGAAGGAGCACATTGATTTAGATTTTTGTAAATCTCTTCTATGCCTGGCTTAATGGAAGACTGAATTTTTTTTTTTTTTTTTTTTTTTTTTGAGACAGAGTCTCACTTTGTTGCCCAGGCTAGAGTGAGTGCCGTGGCGTTAGCCTAGCTCACAGCAACCTCAAACTCCTGGGCTCAAGCAATCCTCCTGCCTCAACCTCCCGAGTAGCTGGGACTACAGGCATGCGCCACCATGCCTGGCTAATTTTTTGTATATATTTTTAGTTGGCCAATTAATTTCTTTCCATTTATAGTAGAGACGGGGTCTTGCTCTTGCTCAGGCTGGTTTCGAACTCCTGACCTCAAGCAATCCACCTGCCTCGGCCTCCTAGAGTGCTAGGATTACAGGCGTGAGCCACCGGGGCCTGGCCTTGAATTCTTCTTATCTGCTTCTGTATTCAATCTATTATGCTATCTATATCATCTTGAAGTATATTAAGCAAATCTCACTTCACACAGATGTATAGTTGGAAAAGGGAGTAATGTTTTCATAGCCTTTTCAGATATCATAAAAAATTATGGATATTCTAAGTGATAGTATCTTAAATGTTAGTTGAAATGTAGAATATGAACATATCAGTGAACTCTTCTGTTATATGAAAATTCATTGGTCTAACTTGTACTTTGTTTTTAACATCATGCATTGATCATTTGAAAATATTATTTTATTGAATTGTACAACTCTTCCATGTGTTGACACATTTCATTATACAAAATTTGTTACTAAAATTTTCTATGTATGAAATCTCAAGAACTGAGACGCTATCAAGTTCACAGTGGGAGATAGAAGTTTTCCAAAACTCTTTATTTTTATTTGAAATTTTGAATTTTATCATTGACAACAAACAACTGCCAGTTATTTTCCTTGAAGGGATAGGTTGACTTTGTTGATTTTCAGAAATATGCCTGTCAAATATACAAGACATTTGTATTACCTGAAATCAGAATTACCATAGTTTGTCAGTAGTTCTTTCATGCTCAAATTCTACGTTTTGAAGAAAACAGCTAGTTAAAAATACATATACTTGAGAAAGAAAAGATAGCTTTTATCTGAGGAGTGTGAGCCCCTTTAAATGATCAGGCCCAGAGAGGAGTTGGAGTGAAACAGCAGTCATGTCTCACTTTCTCCTTGTGCTAAATAATTACCTCTTGAAGCTACTTGCTATGTGGCTCTAGACTAACTGATGCCAAGTAGCCATAAAATGCAATACACTGCATACTATAACTCATACCCTGGAGTCCAACAATGTATAGCCAATCACTAACTACTGTAAACCAATGACAATTCCTGGCAAACAACTTTTGTAATCACTCCCTCTCCTGATTTGTCCTTTTTTTTTCTTTTTTTTTAAAGAAAACAAACAAACTTGAATCTCTCCTTTGCTCTCCAAAGCACTCTTTTGGAAGTGTGTCCTTGGCAGTTGTCCCCAACCTTGGCCCAAATAAACTCTATATTAATTTTGCCTCGGTTTCTTTCTTTAGGTTGATATACTCAATGGTTGAAATTTAATAAAATTAATGTTCACAATTTCATTGACATTCTGAAGTGAAACAGGCTTTTTTTTTTTTTTGTCTTACAAGTATGTGGCAACAGTTTGGTGCTACTGTCTCTAATTTGTGCTAGGGCCCCAGAAGTTTTATTTACCATTGATTTTTGCAACATCCCTATAAATTCCAGCAGTAAAAAAAGCAAATAAGATACTGTTATAAAGACCTTTGACTTTGTGACTCTCTCAAAGTCTTGGGGCGCTCTGGAGGGCTATGGATCATACTTTGATAGGTATTAGGATAAACACAGAATATAAAAACTGTTATCAAGTCTATCTTTATTAGGATAATACAGAATATGAAACTGTCCTCAAGTCTATCTTCTAATAGAGGAAACCTGTGGAGATGATTACAACATAGCTTAATTGGCAATTTAAGAAGTGACAGCTGTATCTTAACACCCAGACAAATTAAAGACAAGCCCAAAGGTAGGAAGGTTACGTAGATATGATACTGTTGCAGCAGTGCAGACGTGAGATGGTGAGGGCCTTACCTAAGCCAGTGGTGATAGGCAAGGTGAACTTTTTAAGGTGGTGGATGAAAGCATGCGAGATTGATATGTGGGCAGAGAAAGATTTTTCACACAGATTAAAAAGTAGTAGAAAGTTTATTTTTCTGAGAAAGAAAGGCAGAGAGACAGAGAGAAAAGGAGGGAGTGGCCACGGAGGAAGGAAGTGCTGGGCAGCTGAGGAAAAGCTATTTGGAGTTTTCAAAGGGTAAAAATGGCTTTTTCCCTCTCTGCTTCAGCAGATTCATGACAGAAGTGGCTGCAAAGCTGTTGTAGGTGCTCTTTATTTTTTCTCTTTTCACTGTGAGGCAAGCTTATCTGAATCCTTCAAATGTGTTCTGGCTGGAACTGAGGCAGAGAGCTGGATTGGGGAGTTTGTATTCCTACTGTCTCTTTAGGGCTCTTCAAGGCTGAGAAACAAACTCTTAGAGATAAGGAGTTAGGCCACAGGTGTTTAATTGAAACAAAACAAAGGGGATAATTGTGTTAAGTTTCCTCTTCAAAAGGGCAATTATGTGCTGTAAGTTTATTTTTTCTTACTTTCTATTTGCTCGTTCATTTTCCTCAAGTAGATTATTAGTAAGGCCACCTTTTAGTGGAATTATGGGATTTACTGGCTGATTAGATGTGAAGCATGAAAGAGGAGGGCAATAGTATGCACATTGCTACCCTTTATTTACATAGGCATCACAGGAGAGGCAGCTTGGCAGAGGGGTGGGAGGAGAAAATGGCTGTAGTTTTGGATTTACTGACTGAGATGAATGTTAGATTGCTAGTCAGCAACTGGATATCCTACTCATTCCCCAATGGCCATGCAGTTGTGTCTCATTTGCTGCTGTATCCCAGGCTTAACACAAAACCTCTCATGAGGTTGGTTGAATATATAAATGAATCAGGTTAGGAGCTCGTTAGTGAACTGGAAAGAGTTAAATTTGGTAGTCCTTTTAAGGAAGATGCTTATTTGAAGCCACAGGGGTGAATGAGATCAGGTTGATTATAGCTATACTACTAGCTCTCCACTTTAAAATCTTTCTGTCCACTACACCCTCATAAGTGGCATTCTCAGGGAATGTTCCTCCAAATAGCTCGTCACATCCTATAACATCTACATTTATTTTGAAAAAAGTTTTCACATAACCCAGTGTGAACTAAAATAAAATTTTAAGGCTCACCCCCCCCCCCACAGGCTGACTGAATGAACTCCTAGTGGCCAAAGGAATATCCTAAAACTAAATTGCCTACCAAGAGGAAGGAGGTCAGATCTGCCTTATCATGCCCCCCTCCCTTCTTGGGGACATCCTTTGTAACCCATTAACAGGCTTAAGGGTATGCAAGACAAACCTACAGGTACTCAATTTACACAACAAATATATGTCCCATGTCTTAGCTCTGATAAACAGCTCCTAAGTTAAAACATTCCAAGCCTTTAGACAAAGCTTTTTGTCTTTAACCAATTACAAGCCAAAGAATCTTCAAACCCACCAATAACCTGTAAGCCCCCACTTTGACATGGACCCCCTTTTCTGGCTAAGCCAATGAATGCCTCCCAAGTATTGATTTATGACTTTACCTGTAACCCCTGTCTCCCTGAAATGTATAAAACCAACTGTAACCCAGACACAGGAAGTCCACTTGCTGAAGGACTCTTGGGAATGGCTCTGGGTCACAGTCCTCAAATTTGGCTCAGAGTAAATCTCCTTAAAATTATTTTTTGGCTTTTCCCCATTGACAGCAGCATACCTAATAACCACCATTTGTTAACACATTGACTGCCACACTAGAAAAACATTTTTTTCCCTGGGACCACAGTGTTTCATTAAAACAATCCTTTCTAATTCATTTTTTATTGTTTTCTGTGAGTTATATGCAATGCAATCCACGTTTTTAGAATTAAATTGTCAATATTAAGTGTAACAATAAGAACCATCAACAAGTAACATTTTCCGGAACCAACTGCAGCATTTTGCTTCATGAAGCCCCAGGCTCAAAACTTGCCTGAGTTAAATACAACTCACCAGGCAGTCAATGTCTTTATGGCTGCTTACTAATACCTGTTCCACTGATTTTAACTAGGATGGGACAGGGCTGACCTCATCTTTCCACCCTTCAGTGTGTAGTCAGCTCTTCATTACTTCACTTTCTCCCCCACCTCCTCCGCTGAGTGTAGCAGCATCAGCATAGTTCACAGCAACCTCAAACTCCTGGGCTCACGGGATCCTCCAGCCTCAGCCTCTCGAGTAGCTGAGACCACAGGCGCGCGCCACGATGCCCGGCTAATTTTTCTATTCTTAGTAGATACCGGTCTCGCTCTTGCTCAGGCTGGTCTCCAACTCCTGAGCTCAAGCGATCCTCCTGCCTCGGCATTCCAGAGAACTAGGATTACAGGCGTGAGCCACCACGCGCCGCCTATGATCTCACGTTTTACGACCCCAAGCTCCGAAGGATTATTTGGGTACGTCTCTCCGAGTCCACAAGATTGGCCCCTGAACCCAGGCAGGTGCAGGCGGTCCGAATGCCAGGCAGGGGGCGGTGCTCACGCCACAGCCCAGCTGACGCGACATAGGCCGAGATCACCTCAGGCGCGCGCGGTGCAATCACAGAATGCGCCGCTGCCAATCGCGACCCCATCAGCCTCGCCCCTGGGATCCCTCCGCCCGTCCCTTCGCCCGGCCTCTTCGCCCGGTCCCTCCGCCCAGCCCCTCTAACGCTGTGTCCTGGCGCCCCGCGATTCTTAGGGCGTGATCGCTGGCCATGTTCTCTGCCAGCTCGGCATCACTTGTGCCACAGGCGCGGCCAGCTCCCTCACGTCCTCTCTTGGCGCAAGGAGACGACCGCAGGGTAGAGCGCTATTTAAGGGGCGTGGCCAGCGGCAGCCCCCGCCCCGTTCTGTGACGCGCCGGGTGGCGCGTGGGAGAGCCGGGAGTGGGCGGGGCACTGGGTTTAGTAGGAGATCTGGAGTCTGGGGTCGCCTCTGGGCGCCGGTCTTCCGCTTCTCTCGGTCGGTCGATTAAGGAGGAGCAGTAGGGACCTCGGCCTGGGCCTGTAGTGTCTCCGGCGGAGTGAAGCGGCAGCAGCGGCCGGGATGGTGTTGCTGGGCTTACTGCAGGCGGGCGGGTCGGTGCTGGGACAAGCGATGGAGAAGGTGACGGGCGGCAACCTTCTGTCCATGCTGCTGGTTGCCTGCGCCTTCACCCTCAGCCTGGTCTACCTGCTCCGCCTCGCTGTCGGCCACCTAGTCCAGCTGCCGGCTGGAGCGGTACGTGCACCCCTGGGGCATGGGCGGGGGCGCCGGGGCTAAGGGGGCAGAAGGGCTGGGGAGCGGCCGCGCTCACAGTCCCGGGGCTGGTGGCTGCGACTGCGACGCTGCTCGGCGTGGCTGTGGTGGCGGGCGCATGGGGGGCGGGCTAGTGACCTGGCGCCGTCTGTGCTGCTGGTGGGGCTGGTGCTCGCGGCCCTGGTGTCCGCCCTGGCCGTGTGCGGGGTCTTGACCCGGGTCGTGCTTTGGGCGTTTGTGGTCGCAGTGGTGGCTGGATTGGCGGCTGCGGCCCTTGCTGTGACCCTGAGCGCCCGGGTGGCCATGCTGACTGCCGTCATGGCGTTGGGGCCCGTGGTGGAGGCTCCGATGGTGATGCTATTGGAAGCCGCGGCTCTCTTTCAGTGTGGTGTGGGCTGTAGGTAGCATTACCCAAAATGGCCATTTGTATGTGTATTAAGGGGGATGTGTTCCGTTCGGTAGAGTGGGAGTGACTGGAGTGTGGTAAGGGTCTTCCGCTGGTGCTAATAAATACCGGTTTCTCCAATTACGCGGCTTTAATGACCACTACTTTTACAAAACCTCCCAAACATATTGGGTGAATGCACAATTAACAGTGAACAAAAAGTAGCTTTTGAAAACTATCTTTTTAACTAACAATGGAATGTAGAAACTAGTGACCAAATAGCTTTTTGAGCCATACCAGGTATGAGGCCTGCTATTTTTCCTACACATGGGATTTTTGAGGAAGTGGTATTTGTCTTTGAAAAGACAAAGGTACTTTAGTGTTTATAGATTGTTTTAATTGAGGAGTACTGTGAGGTTGAGACCACCGAAGATCTGAGGAGTATCATCCTTTTTCATCATTGCAAGTTTGATTTCCAGGAGACTTAGTGTTGTAATGTGCAGATCTCATTTTGTGGCATCTAAAATACCTTTTGTGATGAGTGCTCGAGATTTCCTACTACAGCTGATAGACTCTTTAAAAATCAGTGGGTCTGGTCATTTGTAGTGAGAGGAGTATGAAATGCGTTGTTTACTCATAAATGAAGCTTCTTAACCATTTCCCTTACTGTACCTCAAGTTGCTCTTTTTCTATACATGCTTTTCTATGTATCTTACCTTTTTTAGGCAAGATTCTGGGACTAAGTGGTGAAGAAACTAGATAGTGGGTCCTCTGGAGCCATGTGTTCTGTGTGGCTATTCTGTGTTCTGTGTGGCTATTCAACCAACTATGGATCAAAAATATTCAGGAAAAAACCCAATAAAAAATAATAAAAATATTATAATACAAATAAACAATATAGTAAAACAACTATTTGCGTAGAATTTACATTGTATTAGGTATTACAAGTAATCTAGAGATGATTTAAAGTATATGGGAGGATATGTATAGGTTATATGCAAATACTGTGCCATATTATATAAGGGACTTGAGCATCCCTAGGTTTTGATGTCTGTGGGGTGTCCTGGAACCAATCCCCCTACACTGAGGGATGACTGCAGTTTGACCTTTTTGTTTTTTCATCATTAGTGGTTAGAAAGTAATACTTGCCAGATTGTGGACAGTCATTTAAAATTGTAGTGCCTTTGTGTTTGTCTGTAGTCATTTATCTTAAACTATGTTTTGAGTTTCTGTTCTTTTTTTATGATAGTTACTCTCCTAAGATATTTGCAGTTTGACTGTTTTTAAGTTACTTTTGATGCTTTGTTTTTTGGTAACTTTTTTTAGCATTAATGGCAAATTTTATTTACTTTTTTGGTCATGAAACTAAACTGGGTTTCTCTTTTAAAATGAAATGAGAACTGAATTTTTTCTTTTTTTCTTGCAGAAAAGTCCACCATACATTTTCTCTCCAATTCCGTTCCTTGGGCATGCCATAGCATTTGGGAAAAGTCCAATTGAATTTCTAGAAAATGCATATGAGAAGGTAAGTTTTTCAAATAATAAGAGGAAATGAAAGTAGATAAGTGCTTTTTAAACTTTCTTTTAATGACAGAACATTGAAAAAAAATTGTAATCTTAAGCATATCCCCCAGTATAGGAAACAAAATTGAAGCTGCTCTTATACCTTCTGCCATGTCCTGGTGTAGTTTTTGAGACAATACTCAGGCAACCTGTGGTTGTGGCAACTATAGTTTAGTTTAAAAACTACTGTTCTATATTTTGTATTCACTGATTATAGTTAAAATTGATGTTAACTGACCTTCATTTTTCTTAACTTTGCATGTCTGGGATTTTCTAACCTGCTCTACACATCTTCTGTGACTTTAGGATCCACTTGGGTGTCCCACACAACACCATGGCCACTCAAATCTTTGCCTTTTTTCTCTGTAATGAGCTTTCTTGTACCAGTTCAGCCATTTACTTCACAGTCTCACTTTGGACTTGTCAGTCTTAATTTTTTTTACCTCTATAATATTAATGTAGACATTCTATTCTTAGCATACTTTTGGTTTGCTTGTGCAGCTCCTTCAGTAATAACCATTCCCAGACCTCAGTAGATCTTCCAGTCCATTGTCCCATTTTCTTTCTCCTGATCTATCAGTCTCATTTCTTCACTTTCCTTCTTTTCCACATTGAGTCCGTGGTCCCTCATTTTAGTTACACTCTTGCCAATACTCTACCTTAAATTTCCCTGTCCTTGGATCTTTTCATTGTTCTCAAATGGCACAACTTCAGCCTTGAAGAGAACCAATTGTTTTGTTCTTCCTTGCACCGCATTCTTTCCTAATTTTATAATTGCCTACTTTGAACATAGTTTTAATATTGCTCAACAATCCTGTTGTATTCCTATGATTGGGTTACTTTTCTATTCACCACAATGACTAATTCAAACTTTCACTTTTGTAAACTTCTGAATCTTTCTACCTCTCCATCAAAGCAGATGACTTTGTCTCTCCTATTTAAAGAGGTATTAAAAAGTATCCGCTCCTTCGTGTTCTCAATTTCAAACATACAAACCTACTTATATTTACATAATCCTATTTTCTTTTCTTATCACACTAATAATTATGAAATACTTACTTTGTGCCAGTACTTAGTGCTTATCTCAGTGAAGCTCCACAAAAACCTTTTCAGGCATGGGCAGGTGGCCTGTAATCCTAGCACTCTGGGAGGGTGAGGCGGGAGGATCACTCAAGGTCAGGAGATCAAGACCAGCCTGAACAAGAGTGAGACCCTATCTCTACTAAAAATAGAAAGAAATTAGCTGGACAACTAAAAATATATAGGAAAAATTAGCCAGGCATGGTGGCACATGCCTGTAGTCCTAGCTACTTGGGAGGCTGAGACGGAAGGATTGCTTGAGCCCAAGAGTTGAGGTCGCTGTGAGCTCGGCTGATGCCATGGCACTCTAGCTCGGGCAACAGAGTGAGACTCTGTCTCAAACAAACAAAAAAAAACCTTTTCAGATTTATCCATTTTATAGATGACAAAACTGAGAAGCAGAGAGGTTATATAATT
Source organism: Microcebus murinus (assembly GCF_040939455.1). Lineage (NCBI taxonomy): Eukaryota > Metazoa > Chordata > Mammalia > Primates > Cheirogaleidae > Microcebus > Microcebus murinus. The sequence continues at coordinate 46,968,497 of NC_134112.1, forward strand.
TGTTCTTGGGCTCATCGTTAGACAGTAGCCACACCAGGGTTTATACATGGTCAGATTTCTGAGCCTATGCTTTTAATAATAATAATAATAGAAAACAAGTTATTAAGGTACTAGATAAGCTAAGGCACTTTTCTCTGCCCTATATATATGTATGTATGTGTGTGTGTGTGTATATGAAATTAATCTTGACAGCAGATGATTGTGAAGTAGGTACCATTATTATTAGTACCATTTTATAGGTGAGGGAAACTAAAGCAGAGAGTTAAGTTCTCTGACTATAGAAGCAAAGTCACATAGCTAAGAGGTAGTGGAACTGGGATTTGAACCCAGGCAGTCTGGCTTCAGAATCTCATGCCATAGTTTACTGTGTTTTACAACCTTGATTTTATTATACTATATTTTGCCTCCTATGGGAGGCTGACCTTTTCCATTCTTCTCTTTTGTCTCAGGAACCTTATGCTATTTTTGTTTTGCTCAATGTATAGTTGACTTCTTTTTCGCCTGGATCTTTCCCTTTTTCTCTGAAAAATTCTCAAGTGTCACCCATTTAAAAACTTCCTTAATTTGGCTGTATGTATATATGATCTAGGTGCTGCCTTATATGCTCAATCTCTCATCTCATCTCTCATCCTTCCCCTCTCTCTTCCTCACCTTTAGGACCTTTGTGTATGCGTGGCTGCTAACCTAACTCCTACTCATCCTTCAGGTCTCAGCTCAGGTGTCCTTTTCTATCTTAGATCTCTCTTTTATAGGTTTTCTCATCACAGAGTTGCATTGCTTTATGTTATACTTGTCACATTTGCAATTTTGCATTTGTTAATGGGATTGATTAATTTGTGTCTATTCCAGTAGACTAAGTTTGGTGAGTCAAGAACAGGATTTTTGTTCATGATTATATCCACAAATCCTAGTCTTCAATAATCAGAAAACTCCAAGAGAAAGAAAGCATTCAACACCTAACCAGATTAACAAAAAATAAAAAATGAAATCATTCGATGTAGGTGAGATAGTGGTAAAACTGATAACCAAATAGTGTCTTGACACAGCAAGTACTGTAGAAAAGGTCATATTGTTGGGCTTCTCCTGTAAATTTATTTTTAACCAAAGGAGAAAAAAATCTGTTTTCAGAGATATTCGTCACAGAATTATCTATAGTAAGTAAAAAAAAAAAAAAGGCCTGACACATCACCCATATGTCCAGTAATGAAAGAGCAGTTTAGTAAATTGACATTGTGATATCTGTGTAAACAAATATTTTCAGTATAAATAGTGAAAAAGGCAGAATAAAAAGTCGTATTTATACTACATTTGCAACTGGATAGATGTAATTATACATTTGGACAAAGATGGGAACAGGGGAATATGGCAAGATGAAAAGAATTGCCTTAAAGTTTATGTATGTTTTATTTTTTCAACAATGTATTGTTTTGTGATGTAAAAAAATTAGTGCCTTAGTGCTACTTTTTTTTTCCTTTGGTAACATCACTATGGGTACCTTTCTTTCTTTAGTATGGACCCGTGTTTAGTTTTACCATGGTAGGCAAGACGTTTACTTACCTTCTGGGGAGTGATGCTGCTGCACTGCTTTTTAATAGTAAAAATGAAGACCTGAATGCAGAAGACGTCTACAGTCGTCTGACAACACCTGTGTTTGGGAAGGGAGTTGCATATGACGTGCCTAATCCGGTAGGTGACACTGTTGTTGTGAATAAAGACAAATCTATACTTTAATAGTTATAGCTAATGTGTGGTATTCTACATTTAAAATGTAGAAAGAATTTATTCTTTGGTTTAAAAATATGAAGAGCCAAGAGACCTTTAAAAGAAGAAAAGCCATGGATAACTGACAAGGAATTGGTATTTTGTTTTATACTTGTTGGCATGGACTAAGCGATTTTAAAGGGCTTCCTGTACAAAGAAATGCAATTAATGATAACTTTGCATATTGGGATTTAATATGAGAGGGTAATAAGAAATCCCATTATTTCATCAAAAGGACTTCCTACCTGCCCAGTTTGCCTGAAATTCTAGCATAAAAGCTATTTTGAGTTATAGATTGCTGATATTAGAGGTCCTCTTTTAATGCAGTACTTCAGGTATGGGATATGTTTGTGTGTGTGTGTGTTTTACCCTTAAATTCAAATATTAAAGTAAGTTGATACAGAATACAAATCAGATATTTGGCCCAACTGCTTGGTGTGGGCTCTGGCTGTGTATGTAACACACATAACCCAGTACCCTCGAGTAGCAATTAAAAATTAACATTAAATGTTGGTCTGGGGATAGAGGAGGGATGGGGGCGAGGGATGAATCTCCTCAAGGCCAAAAGAAAGGGGTCTGGAAGATCCCTCTGCTCAGGTAGCTATTCATTTTCTCACACAGCTTATTAGACTCTTAAAATATAAATGCCCCCAAAGGGTTAAAACCATTAGTTATCTTAGTGTTACATAGTTGTAATAACCTAAATGGATCTTATGATAAAACAAACATGTTTTAATGCAGTATATCCTTAATTTTTTTTTTTTTTTTTTTTTTTGAAGGTTTTCTTGGAACAGAAGAAAATGTTAAAAAGTGGCCTTAACATAGCCCACTTTAGACAGCATGTTTCTATAATTGAAAAGGAAACAAAAGAATACTTTCAAAGTTGGGGAGAAAGTGGGGAAAAAAGTAAGCCAAACATTTTACATTTGTCCCATTCCTACTTTTTTGTGAATAGAAATCTAAAGTATGCGTGTGGGTAGTGTATTTGAAAGAAACTACAATGTATGTTAAACTACCTTGGATTTAATGGAAGGGACATGCTATTACTGTGGGGTTGTAACTGAGAATCCAGTCTTTATACTGGACTGCAGTCAGTATTGTCTTCAGAGGCAATTGCTGTGCCCATAGTAGGAAGCATCATCTGCCCACAGGGCAGCAGATCACCACATTCTGGCTCTGGTCTTTAGCTTTTATTAAAGGCCAGAAACTATTTTTAGTATAACTAAAGTTGGTATGATATATTTTCTCACCATACAAGAAGCTGATGTGTAAATTGGAATGCCAGTTTAATAAATACATGTGAGATATATAATTGTAGCACCAAGAAGACCAGAATATTTACCAATCTCTTTATGGGGAAATCTAATTGGAAAGCCAAATGATTGGCAGTTCATTTGGTAAATGTGGAAATAAAGAACAGGGAATTAGATAGTTTTTATGTCATCAATATGTGTGTGCCTGATGAATCTATCTCTAGTGTTGGGGTATACCAACTAGTGAGATTAGTTACAGTTTTCTTATGTATGGCCAAAACTTCAATTTTAGTCCTGATCATCCTACTTTTGACTTGGGGAATAATCTAGTCTTCAGTCTTTGGACTGCTGTTCCATGGGAAGTGCCTCATTGTTGTCCTCATATGTCTTAATATTTTGCTGCTTTTGTTATACTGTGACCTGGAAATCAGATAACCACATTTATTTTTATCTTCATTTTATCTTTTCACAATGATGAAGAGCTCATGAGTGGGGTTTAGACATGCCTTTGTGGCTTCTGTTTTGGCTATCCATAGGGGGGAGGGTACCTCTCATAATTGGGTCTCTTGCCTCTCTTTCTTCATGTTGTGCATAGCCACATATCTATCTATAGACTTTTATTGATGGTGCAAATAGAATCTTGTTTGTTCTTGAGTTTTTATTCTCAGTTTTCCTTCACAATACCTTTATATTGTCAAGAAAACAGAATATTTCAAAAGACTTTTTGGAAGTAGTAATGGGAATGATCTTTTTCCCCCTAGATTTGTTTGAAGCTCTTTCTGAGCTCATAATTTTAACAGCTAGCCATTGTTTACATGGAAAGGAAATCAGAAGTCAACTCAATGAGAAGGTGGCACAGCTGTATGCAGATTTGGATGGCGGTTTTAGCCATGCAGCTTGGCTGTTACCAGGTTGGCTGCCTTTGCCTAGTTTCAGGTATGGATAAAGAAGACATTACACTTGGTTATGTACCTTTGTATAATTACTGTAGTGTTGATAGGTAAAACATACAAATTAGGGGAGATTATGAATCACTGTTCTTCTGTAAGAATTCAAGACAGGTTTTTTTTTATATAGTGAGCTCATTTTAAGTAAGTTTCAGCTTATTAAGTAGGTGATTTGTTGTCTGTTTAGTATTTTGAAGCCTGCCTATCTCACATGTTCCTGGTACTCAGGAAAGTCTCTGAACCTAAAAGTAATATAGCACTCCCCCAAGCACTTATTTGAAAGTCTTTGATGGCTTTCTAGTGTATTGTGAAATTTCTTTTGAATATTTGTGCCTTTACTTAATTTTCTGTGTATCACCATGCCAGCTGTCCTGTGATTTCCTTAAGGTCAGGACTGTCTCTGATACAAAACAATATAGCTCTTAGGACTTGATGTTTAGCTTAGTGTCTTGCCTATTAGGTTTTCTGTATCTTTGTTGATGCATTTCTGTGTTTAGGTAAGAGATGGGGAAGAGTTAATCTGGCACTTCCTTTTCCTTCTATTCCGACCCCTCTATCTATTTACAGCATAAAAGAGGGATGGGAGTAAAAGGGAGAGCCAGGAGAGGTTCTCTAAAGTTCTCTGGAACTCATTACCACCTTACATTTGTAAGGAGCTTTGGAGTTTCAAAATATTTTTATATATATTATGTTAGAACACCCAGCACAACCCTTGGCCCATATTGGGTTTTCTATAAATGTGCATCAAGCCTATTTCCACCTCTCCTATCTCCTGGATGAAGTCAGAATTCTTAAGTTTGGTATGATAGGCCCTTCCCACTTTAGCACAGTCTTTCTCTGTTTCACTCATACCGACTGGTTTAACCAGATTATTCCATACACTTTCTTAAACAGGCCTTAGGTTTTCCTGGCTGTACTGTATTCATACTGTTAAGCGTCAGTGTCGTCTTCCCTTCTGTACATATGATCTCAGTTGATCCTCAGTAACAGTCTTATAAGTGAAGCAGGGCAGGAGTTTTTATTATAAGGCTTGGTTTAAGAGAGGGGGCTTAGAAGTCAGATTGTCTGGTTTTAGATTCCAGCTCCAATGCTCTTTGACTGTGTGATCTTATGCAGGTAGCTATAAATTGAGGATACTAGTATTTACCTTACAGGCAGATAAAGTGGGTAACTCATGAAAAACACAACATAGTACCTGCTACATAGCACCCTTTTTAAAGGTAAAATTTTAGGAGTTAAAGCTTGTTTTCTGAATCTACTACTATTTTTGCCCCCTGCAAAACTGTTGTATTAGAAAATAAAAAGTAGGATCAAATCCTGTAGAAGAACCAGAGTGACTGTTCTGCTTCAAGACTTGATTGGTGTTAAAATTGTAATTTCATGTTAATTTAAGAGTATTATACTTTCTGTTGAACTGGAAAATGCTTCTTAAGGAATTTCTTGCTTATTTTAGGCCTTTAGTTTGAACACAGGCAATGTGTTAAGAATCTAGGAGATATATATATCTAGGAATCTAGGAGATATATATATCTAAGAATCTAGGATATATATACATTTATATATATATAAATATACATATATGTATATATATATATATTTAAACACATTTCTTTCCCTTAAAGGCCGTGAAAATTTTCAATGATGTAAGGTTTTCATTACTACTTATTTTTTCTTGGTTCTGAGTTTTTGTCAGTTATTTTAGAGTCATTCAAGTTTATACAGTAAGGTTGCTTTAAGCTAGGTCCTGGTTTTAAAAATGAATTTGATCCTAGAAAGTATTGCTTTATTTTAAAAAATCATTATTTTTGAATTATAGACGCAGGGACAGAGCTCATCGAGAAATCAAAAATATTTTCTATAAGGCAATCCAGAAACGCAGACAGTCAGAAGAAAAAGTTGATGACATTCTCCAAACTTTACTAGAGTCTACATACAAGTAAGAGCTGTTTAGATCACATATTAAGCTGAAGTAGGAAATTATATATTAAAACATAGTTGAATAATATTTCTAGTTTAAAAATAATGATGCTGGCAAAAGAAGTTGGTAGCTATGATTCTTGGACTTTTAAAATTGTTGAGACATAAATTACTGGGATCTCACACTTTACTAGAATTCCAGTGGCTGGGCATGGAAGTGGCTGGGTAAAAGTTTGCTAATAAACTGTGATGAAGTCTTTTGTAATCAAAATCCTGTTTTCTACTGGTCTGTCTCTTTTGTAAGGCGGTGTGGGAACCCGCTGACTTGTGATAGGCAAATGCAAGAGACTATTATACCTGAAAAATGTATTCATTATGACACTTTATTTAAAGGTTGAGGCATGACATGTGTCTGCCAAAGTGTTACATTTGTGTGTGTGGTTCATTCCACAGGGATGGGCGTCCTTTGTCAGATGATGAAGTAGCAGGGATGCTTATTGGACTGCTCTTGGCGGGGCAGCATACATCCTCAACTACTAGTGCCTGGATGGGCTTCTTTTTGGCCAGAAACAAAACACTTCAAGAAAAATGTTATTTAGAACAGAAAACAGTGTGTGGAGAGGATCTGCCTCCTTTAACTTTCGACCAGGTTCGTTGGATTTTTCAGTTTCATCACTGCCTTATGACTTTGGGTATCTGCAGTTAATTTTTAAAAGGGATAATTTGAGGTTTTTTTTATATATCTTAAATTGATTAGCTTTATTTTCAGATTATTCCCCATAACCTTGCATAAAATATCCTAATGATACTGCTTCTTGCCATTAAACTTTATCAGATATGTTTCGAGTTGATACCTTAGAGATCCTTGGGGTTGTTTCTTTGGTACCTACTTCTCCGCTTCAAAGTCTGGCTTCTTTAGATAGAGGATATTATGTGTGTGTTATGAAGTGTAGAAGCCTCCGAATTACCTAGACTTCTACATGTCCAGAATGGCCTGGGCATTAGTAGAGACTTTCAAAAGTGGTAGTGGTAGTAAGGGGGATTTTAGAAATTCATAAACACTACACCTGGCTTGCTGGGTGGAAAGGAAGAGAGAAGGATGCACTGTACAACCTGAGATTCTATGTTGGAAGTAAACTCTGGTTATATTCTCTTCTTGTTATCTTTTGTGTTCTTTCATCCTTTATTATGGTGTATTACATTACATTGATTTTTCCAGATGTCAATTGTATTCCTGGGATAAATCCTGCTTTATTATGTTGCTGTATTTTTATATGCTGCTAGATCCAGTTTTTGATCTGTAGTTTTGTGATGTCTTGAACTGGTTTTGGTATCAAGGTCATACTTATTTCATAGAATGAGTTTGAATGTGTTTCCTTTCTCTTCTATTTTTTGGAAGAGTTTGTGAATTGTTGGTATTAATCCTTTTTTAGCATGTTTGGCAGAATTTACCAGTGAAGCCATGTGTGTCTGTGCTTTACTTTGTGGGAAGTTTTTTGATTACTAATACAGCTTATTTGTTTTAGGTCTAGTCAGATGTTCTATTTCTTATGTCAGTTTCAGTAGTTTGTGTTTTTATAGGAATTTGTCCATTTCATCTAGGTTACCTAGTTTGTTGGCATAAAGTTGTTGATAGTATTCTTTTTAATCCTTTTTATTTCTGTAAGATCAGTAGTGATAGTGATGTCCCCTCTTTCATTTCTGATTTTAGTAACTTTTTATATCATAGGCTAATTGATATGCAATTCACATACCATAAAATATATCCCTTTACAGTATATAATTTAGTGGTTGTTAATATATTCAGAGTTGGTAAACCAGCATCACAATTTAATTGAAGAACATTTACAGCACTTCCAAAAGACAGCCAGTACCTATTAGCAATCATGCTCCATTCCCCCTGCCTCCTGCCTTTGGCTAGCAGTTATTTACTTTTTGTCTCAGTGGGTATGCCTATTCTGGACATTTCATATAAATGGAATCATAGAATACATGGACTTTTGTGACTTAGCTTTTTTCACTTACGTTATCAGGGTTCGTGCATGTTGTAGTATGTATTAGTACTTCAATCCATGTTATTGCCAGTAATATTCCATTATATGGATATAATGCATTTTGTTTATCCATTCATCAGTTGATGGATATTTGAGTTGTTTCTACCTTTTGGCTATCATGAATAATGCTGCTCTAAACATTTGTGTACTGATTTTGTGTGGATATATGTTTTCTGTTTCGGGGTCGTACATACTTAGAAGTAGAATTGCTGAGTGATATAGTAACTTTGAGGAACTGCCAGAGTGTTTTCTAAAGTAGTTGCACAACTTTTCAATTCCACAGTGTATGAAGGTTGTGGTTTCTCCACATCCTCACCAAACTTGTTATCTGACTTTTTGATTATAATGGGTATGAAGTGCTATTTCATTTTGGTTTTGCATTTCCATGATGACTAATGATGTTGAGTGTCTTATGATGTGCTTTTTTTTTTTTTTTCAATTGCTGTTTATTTACACTTGTTGCCTAAGTGCTCTGCATTGAATTTGGGTTAGACATGCTTATCTTATCTTATGGGATAAAGGTAGTAAACAATGACAATGATTTAAAGGAGTCAGGGGCACTTTTCTGCTTATTGTCATTATTTGAAAGATGTCAGGTTGTATGAGGAACTTACTCCTTTAGAGACTTTTAGGAGACAGGGCATCAGATCCATGGGTTCTTTTGTTTCAGTCAAGGCTTACTATCCAGGGGCCTAATTGATAGCATACTCCGGATGCTTTCACTTGGTAAATGACCAGTAATAAAGTAAAACCCAAAAGTCATTTCCTCACTTGCCAGGCCTAGGAAAAGAAAACTTGCAAGCCTTTTGCTCATTCTCCCTCCAAATGTACAAAGGCAGACAACCCAGTTGCTCTCACACAGAAAAAATTAACCCGGGTCACTCTCCAGACCATCACTGCCATCCGCCCCTGATGTGCTCTTTTGACTTTGGTATGTCTTCTTTGGAGAAATATTTTCTCAGATCCCCTTCCCATTTTAAACATGGGTTATTTACCTTTTTATTGTTGAGTTGTAGGAGTTCCTGTATTTTTTTCTTGATGTACTTTTGTTGTCTTAAGAAACCATTGCCTAATGAAAGGGTATGAATATTTACTCCTATGTTTTCTTCTTAGTGTTTTATAGTTTCATCTCTTACATTTAAGTCTTTGATCCATTTTGAGTCAATTTTTGTGTATCTCATGTGTATCTCAATGTATCTCATGAGATCTTCATTCTTTGGCATGTGGTTATCTGGTGGTCCCAGCACTGTTTGTTGAAAAGACTATTCTTTCTACATTGAATCGTCTTGTCAAACACCTATCATAGCCAGACATGGTGGCACATGCCTGCAGTCTTAGCTATTTGGGAAGCTAAGGTGGGAGGATTGCTTTAGCCCAGGAGTTCAAGTCCAGCCTGGGCAATATAGCAAGATACTGTCTCTTGAAAAAAAGGAAATCTATTGTCTGTAAATTTAAGACTTTACTTCTGGGCTCTCAATTCTATTCCATAGATCTCTATATGTTTATTCTGATGCCATTACTGTAGTTTTATATTAACTTTTGAATTTGGGAGTGTAAGTCGTCTGACTTTGTCTTTTTCAAGGCTGTTTTAGCTATCTTTTGTCCCTTTAATTTCCATATGAATTTTAGGGTCAGCTTGTCAATTTTTTTTGTAGCTGAGATTTGGATAATGATTGCATTGTATCAGTATATCAGTTTGGGAACATTTGTCATCTTAACAATTTTAGTCTTTAGATCTATGAACACAAGATGTCTTTCCATTCTTTTAGGTCGTCTTTAATTTCTTTCTACAATGTTTTATGGTTTTCAGTGAACAAGGCTCTTACTTCTCTTGTGAATACTTTAAGTATTTTATTATTTTTGATGTTATTCTTCCTTTTGCCAGTACATATCTGCTGTTGATCCCCTCTAGTGAATTTTTCATTTCAGTTTTTATACTTTTCAATTCCAGAATTTTGATTTGGTTCTTTCAAAAAAAATCTGTTAATATTCTTTAGTGAGGCATTGTTTTATACTTTAATTCTTTAGGCATAGTTTACTTCTTTGAACTTATTTATAATAGCTAATTTAATTTCTTTATCTAGAAAGTCCAATGTCTGGGCTTTCTCAGGAACAGTTTCTTTTAAATTGCTTTTTTACTATGTACTGGTCATACTTTCATTTTTTTCCCTCTTTTTTTTAAAATAGTTTTTTGTTGAAAACTGTATATTTAATTGTGGTAACTCATCAGATTCCCCCCTCTTTGGATTTGTTATTGCTGTTTTGTTGTTGTTGCTGCTGCTTGTTTAGTGCTCTTCCTGGATTAATTATATAAAGTCTGTATTCTTTGTCTGGTGAGGTCACCGAAGTATTTGTTTATTTACTTTAGTGGCCATCTAATTGGATAGAGATTTCTTGAAGTGCCTTGAAGAGTAAGTCTCCCAGGGCTTGCTGTGTGTGTGTATGTTAGGGCATGTTATCAACACTCCAACAGGCAGTTATAACTCTGTGAGGGCCTTTACTTCCTGTGTATGCAGGTCAGCCTGAGATGAGAGATTAGAGTCCTCTCAGATCTTACCTAGGTATATGCATAGTTCTGAACATGTATGTGGCTTTCAAGATTCCCTTATGTTAGAACTTTTCAAAGTCTCCTTTGGATATCTCATTCCCTATTTTTCCTTTAAACTTTTTGTTCTATCTCTTGATAACTCCAATTGATATCACCACCTCAAGTACTGCAATGGTAAACAATTTCTGCTGATTGTTTTTGACAAATTTGTTTTGGCTCCTCTAATAGTTTAGGCTGCTGGTTTTCACAGCACTGTACTGTAGTTGCTATGCTGATTTCCAGTGCTACCATGGATCTGGGGAGAGGAGGATGAGAGTAGTACATGTTACACTACCACAGAGCTTGCTGTTCTCTCCAAGATTCACATTTCTTTTTGTTGAATTAACTCTCTTTAGATTGTTGTAAGCCTTTGGTTAATTTTCTAGAGTTTTGAAAAAGTTGACATTGAGATTTTTGCTAATGTTCTCATTTTTTGAGGAGTGAATTTTTGTAGCTCCTTACTATGCCATTCTTCAGAATGATCACCTCTCTTATTTTCTTGCCCTCCTTTTCCCCCCTACTGATCATGGACAGTGATAGAGCATGATAATAATACTCTGAACCAGTTCTCTGCACTTCCGCCTAGAATGCAAGCTATCCTGTACTAAACCAAGAGATTAAAATAACGTTTTATATTGTTTATATATGTTAAATATTTGTAAAAATCAGGAAATGCTTTTTCTTTTTAGCTGAAGGATCTAAATTTACTTGATCGCTGTATAAAGGAAACATTAAGACTTAGACCTCCTATAATGACCATGATGAGAATGGCCAAAACTCCTCAGGTAAGTCTCCTGGCTAGATCTCCCCCCCCATACGCCCCCAGTTTTTGTTTATCAAAAAGAGAAAATAGAATAGCATCAAATAAAATTTTTTAAAGAAGTAGAGGAATCATCACTTCTACATCATTTTCAATTTTATATGTTCTAAATATATGAATATTTTTACAGAAGTATAGAGAGTATACAGTCATAATTTGTTGCTAGTCAATCTGTAATGCTAATCATACTCTGCATTTTTATTTAACAATTGGGGTTTTTAAAGTAGAAGTGTATTTTTTCATTGGTTTTAAAAATGTTTTGCTATAAAAAATTTTAATGTGAAGCATATAAATTGGACAGTGAAAGGGTCCCTGAAATTCCACTGCTAATTCTGAGGCATTATGAGTTTGTGTACTCTACACTTTCAAACCAATGTTGGCTCACTTGAGTTAAATCATCATCTTGAGTTAAATCATCTTGTGTGGAAATAAATTTTAGTTGGCCTATCATCTAAGCCAGTTTTTAAATATATATACATATGGTCCTTGACTTATGATGGTTCAACTTATTTTTAAACTTTATGATGGGCTTATTGAGACATAACCCCATTGTAAATCATGGAGCATTACCATGTTGCCCTGAAAATAAGACAGGGTCTTCTATTTATTTTTCCTTAAGAAGACACCCTAGGGCTTATTTTCAGGGGATGTATTATTTTTTTTTAAGTACGGTACAACAATCTACATTATTCAAATATAGTTAAGTCGTCTTCTTCTGGAACATCATTATAACTCTCCGAACCCTGAATTCCATCTCGAATTTCTTGCAACTCTATTTCCTTTAGAACCGTTGGCCCCAATCTCTCATGTCTAGCAATAGAGCTCTCATTAAATGAGCAGGGCTGGCTTATTTATCAGAGATCCAGTGAGCACTGGGTCCAGTCTGCACAGTGGAGCAGATATGATCTCTCTGGGCTCAGGAGAAGACTGTTTGCTGAAACTTTTCCCATATCCCCTGGTGTTTGTGGGGGATGAGAGAGGCCCACAGTGCTGAGTAAAATGGCAGCCACAGCTTTCCTTCTTCCCCCTGGGGACACACAATACCTAAAGCGGAGCTTCCCGCTCCTCACTTCACTGAGGAGACTTTTCCCTCAAAGCCTCAGCTTGCAGCACACACAAGATGGCCGGGACCTGACAATGGGAGCCAACCTTGTTGGTGGGGCTGCCTGCACCTTTCCGGTCACCTCTGGGATAGTAGCTGTTGAGATGAGAATGGCTGGTCTTCTTTGCCGCTTAGTGACAAAATGCATGGGTTGTGCAGATACACTGCGTAGCCACGCCCATCACTAGGTCTTATTTTTGGGGTAGGGTTTATATTACGCAAATGCTTAAAAATCCTGCTAGGGCTTATTTTATGGGTAGGTCTTATTTTCGGGGAAACACGGTATATGTATGTCATGTACATTAATGGTTTATGATACAATGATCTGATTTGTTTGGTAGCACATTTTAAAATTCTCTAATGAAATGTGTTGCTTTTGTTTATAGACTGTGGCAGGATATACCATTCCTCCGGGACATCAGGTGTGTGTTTCTCCTACTGTCAATCATAGACTTAAAGACTCATGGATAGAACGTCTGGACTTTAATCCCGATCGTTACTTACAGGATAACCCAGCATCAGGAGAGAAGTTTGCCTATGTGCCATTTGGAGCTGGTAAGATGATTATATTTTAGAATTGAAATATTCTGACAATATATTTGTCCCTCTTGAAATAATCCACGTGAATTTTATTTATAGATATCTCTCCCTTTCCTCATAGGGACATTCCTACAAACTTTTATAGGAGTTAGAATCTTTTTAAGTTGGAAAAGAATATTTCATTTGTATTAAATGGAATTGTTCTCTGAATCCTTACATAGTACTCTATTACCTTCTAACCAATCTAGTTTTATTAGGCCTAATTTTTATAGTCCACCCTTGTTTTCTCTTACAATAGTATTTAAAGCTTTTGTCAGTTCTGTTTTAAAGAAAGATTGGAGTTAGCATACCACATTCAGGGAATTCTTTCAGGCTAACTATAATGGATTACTAGCATTTCAGAAAGGAGCAAAGGTAGCCTTTTACAATTAAGGCTTTTCTGGATTGTTAGTCAACATTTTAGCTGTGAATATCCTTATGATAAAATGGTCTTTAAATTTGGGCAGGTTGTGTATAGGTGTGCAAACTTCACTTCCAAGAACATACTAAAATAATTTAGGCAGACCCTTGTTTCTCCAATAATTTCTCAGTATAGGTTAAACTATATTCTATGACTTCTTATTTAGTCTTTCCAAAGAGATGACTTGTCATTGGTCACTTTTTCCACATATAAAGGAAAGTATAAAGTTCTTTGGGAACTTCAGATCTTAACTTTGTTTAATAAATTTAATACTGTGGTATATAACATAATATATAAAAGAATCATAGATTGTTAACATTTGGAAGGGCATTAGTTCTGTAGCCCAAATTCCATCCCAAAGAGGAATAATTTCTAAACTGCTAAATTATCTGGCCTCCACTTGAACTTTACAGATAATGGGTTGCGGGTTGCTCAGTTACCTTATATGACAACTCATTCCATTTTTGGACAGCTATCCATTTTTAGAACCTTATATTAAAGTTCATGTTTCTCATTTTAAACATCCCATTTATAGGTCTCAGTTGTGGTCTCTGAAGTTACATTGTATGAAATATTTAGATGCAGATATAATGTCTCTTCTCTTCAATCTTTGTGTTAGTTTCTAGGGCTTCCATAACTAATTACCACAACCTCAGTGGCTTAAAACAACAGATATTTATTTTCTCAGTTTTGGAGGCTGGAAGTCTGAAATCAAGTATATTGGTAGGACCACGTTCCTTCTGAAGGCTATGGGAAAATCGTTTCTTGTCTTTTCCTAGCTTCTGGTGGCTCTTGGCAATCCTTGGTTTATAGCTGCATCACTCCAATCAGTGCCGCTGTCTTCAACAGGCTTCCTTCCTTCCTTGTGGTGTCTGTGTCTTCATATAGCCTTCTTATAAGGAACACTTGTCAATGGTTCTAGGGTCCACTCTCACTCTGTGACTTCATCTTAATTACATATACAAAGATCCTGTTTCCAAATAAACTCACATTCTGAGGTTCTGGACAGACTGGAATTTTTGGGAGTTGGGAGGCATACAATTATCATGCTGAATATCTTGTTAAATATCTCTGATTTCTTTAACCATTCTTCAAATTCTTTAGCTATAATTTGCTGTTTAATTTGTTTCTGCATATAGCATGTAGTAATAATACATTTTGTGAATCATCAGGATTTATCTATTCGTCTGTTGATTCTGTTAGGATACTTCTAGGTTGTTGCTATTAAAAATAATCCTTTAACTATTTTTTCTCTAAGCCAAGCTTCTCTTTAGTACTTATATTTGAATATGGACATTTGTAAATGCCCCTCTTAACTCTAGCTCCTAGAAATAACTGCAGTTATGGGCCGAGCAAGTACTGTGCTAACTCAGTATCAGTTTAGGTTTTTTCTTTTGATGTAAAATTTTACAATGAAATGCTCAAATCTTAAGCTAATGTTCATTGAGTTTTGACAAATGAATTATCATAGTTCAGTCTAATTTGTTAATTTTTAAAATGTTTTTCCTGGTCATATCTAAAAATCTTTGCCTAGACCAAGTTATGAATATATTCTCTTCTTCTCTACTAAAACTTAATTATTTTAAATATATGGTTTATATCCCATCTTGAATTAATTTTTGAGTATGGTGTTAGATAGGAATTGAATTTCATTCTTTTCCTCATGTAGTATCTAGTTATTCCAACATCATATGTTGAAAACTTTCTTTTCCTCATTGGCTTGCTTTAAGCACCTTTGTTGATAATCAAATAAACATAACAATATTTCTGAGCTTTCTGCTCTATTCTGTTGATCTATTGTTGATTCTCATCCAGTACCATACTGTTAGGGTTGCTGTACTTTTAGCCTTGAAGTCAGATTTGAAGTTACTACAACTTGGTTCTTTGCTTTGGAGATCCTAGGTCCTTTACATTTCCATATGCATTTTAGAATCAGCTTGTCAGTTTCTACATGTGTATGACCTTTTACATTTTGATCTCAGTATACATGTTATTTTGGGTTTATTAAATCCTTTTTTCTTCCATAAACATTTGTAACGGCATTTGAAATTTTGATTGGAAGGTTCTCATACTGACTTAACCAGGACTCTCCTGGGACAGAAACTAAAAATACTCTATTACATTCTCAAACTAGATTACCATCTCAATGACTCAAATCTTCCATAGATTTAACCCACATAGATATTAAAACTCAAAA
This sequence comes from Microcebus murinus, assembly GCF_040939455.1. Classification (NCBI taxonomy): domain Eukaryota; kingdom Metazoa; phylum Chordata; class Mammalia; order Primates; family Cheirogaleidae; genus Microcebus; species Microcebus murinus. Next base: position 46,984,135 of record NC_134112.1, read on the forward strand.
AATATAATTGGGAATGTCATTATATTTAGCCAAGTGCAGTATTCCTAAAAACTGACACTGAAAATCTTCTGGGATATTTAGTTATATACATTGTTTTATGTGAAAATAATATATCATTTTATTATACTATCTGTGCATCTGTTCATCTGGAATGTAGACTGACAAATGTTAAAGTGATCCTTATGGAGTTTTTTTTTTTTAATTACAGGGCGTCATCGTTGTATTGGGGAAAATTTTGCGTATGTTCAAATTAAGACAATTTGGTCCACTATGATTCGTTTGTATGAATTTGATCTCATTGATGGATATTTTCCTGCTGTGAATTATACAACTATGATTCACACCCCTGAAAATCCAGTTATCCGTTACAAACGAAGATTACAATGAAAAAGGCTGCAAGGAACAATGATACATCACTGTAAGCTGCAAAGGCACTGAAAGAGAATGGAGTTTATGAAATAACTATGATACACTGTACTTTTTATTCTAAAAGCCAGTTTAACTTATGGTTTTAATGTTTTGTTAACTGAATTGTTCTATCAAAACTAATGGCATTTGAAACATTTTCTAATAGTTTTGATACTCACTATACATATGTGCTTTAAGGAAGTTCATTAGTAAAAACTTGTTCAGGGGATCTAGGTGTAATTGGCAGATCCTAAATAATTTCCAGGTAGTAAATTTAAGAGCATACATAGCTCTTGGCAAGTAAGTTCCAGAGTAATTCAAATCTTGCATTCGTTCTACAAGGTATTAAAACTTTTTTTTAAAAGTAAAACAGTACGGTGAGATATGGAAACCACAGGTTTTCTCTGGGCAATTTTTTTTGTGTGAGAGAGGATGGGAGGATAGGAAATAAATTCATATCTAAAGCCTTGAATAAAAGGGTATACTAATTGTTTTGGTATGATGATAGTCAGCAGTGGAGCTATGTTTGAAAAAAATATATATCCTTTGAAATTTAACTGAAAGCACTGCCTATAGGAAATTGAGAGAGATCTAGGACCATACTTGATATTTCCTGAATATAATTATTAATGCTAAAGACTGTTCATATGTCTTGATTTAATTATTAAATATTACATATTTATCAAGTGGATAAATATGTATCTGGTTCTACAAGATCACATCTGTGTGAAAAGTCCTTAGGAGATAATTTTATTTCTTCTCTTTGGCTCACAGTTGTTTCCTGCTTCCTTTCTAGAATCTAATTAGGGATGTTTCTGTTATTAGTTCTGTTGATAAAATATAAAATGTGAGATCAGGGAACTCTGGGTCCTTGGGAAGAGTATAATCAGTCATGTTATATAAAGTCTGTGTTCAGGAATCAAATTGTAACTGGGGACCCAACTATATGAGATATCTATAATTTGGCCATATAGCCTCATCTTTTTATTAGATGAGGCCAAAATGTTTTCTTATGTATATTACAGTCCTGTTTAAAAGACTGGAAGACTCATGTTAAACTCTAATTGTAGAGGAAAAAATCTCTGCTGTTAGATAATTTTTCACATTAAAATTTTCTTTGAGAAAAGCAGACTCTGTATTCATGGATTTTAAGGTATTTGCTTTAGTGAGTAGAGTTCAGGGAATCTAAGGATTTGGATGGAGAAAATTACATCTTTATTTGCACTAATTTCTAATCCCAGTTTAGTATTTCATTTAGTTATGAATTCAGGCAACAAACCATACTATTAATAGTATTAGAGTATCCATGATTTTGTTAGTAGAAATCAGATATTTTCATGTTACATTATAAATGTTGCAGACCTATTAAATTATCTTTTGTTCTCATCACTTAGAAATTAGTAAGTAATCAATTAATTAGTGCTACATTAGTAAGATCTAGTAACCCACTGTTAATCTTATTTATTTGATGCTTTAATCTTATATATAATTTTAAAAAGTTTGGCCACTATTTCTATATAATTGGTATCCTTTTTCAATCCTATATATTTTATGTTTTTAAAAGCATTATTCTGAGAAAGGATCTACAGTCTCACTAGACTGGGAAGGAAATTCATAACAAAAAAAGTGAAGAACCCGAGGTACGGCTAGTCTGTTCAATATGAACAGTTTGTTTTAGACTTCAACAGATTTTTTTTTTAACCACAGACTAATTATTGAGCAGCATGAACAAGTGTGACCACAGATGCCTAATATCATAAGGAAGGCTGATGGTCAAATAATGGGAATGAACCCAGCTTAATCAGAGCATTTATCCATTTGTTCTTTTTTTCTCCATTGTGTCCTAGAGCAGAATATTCTTGAATGGCATAGCTGAAAAAGGTTTTTACCCACAGCTTATTGGAATCCAGCTGCTAATATGAAAATTTAAGTATAGTTTGCCCTCCATATCTGTGGGTTCTGCATCCTCAGTCAACCAACTGCAGATGAACATATTCTAAATTTAAAAAATGCAACGAAAAATAATACAAATAAAAGGACTATACATCAACTATATAGCATTTACATTGTATTAGGTATTATAAGTAACCTAGAGATGACTGAAAGTATATGGGAAGATGTACATAGGTAATATGCAAATACTACATCATTTTATAAGTGACTTGAGCATCTGCAGATTTTAATATCTGAGGAGAGTCCTGGAACCAATACCCCATGGATATCAAGGGACAACTGTAATTAGAAAATTTTAAGAATATACAACTTGCTACAATGCCTGTGTTTGTGTTGGTATAAAAACATCAAATAAGACAATTAACCTCCGGTTATAAGCATCAAATACTATTCCTCTTGCTGTTTTAGTAAGTTACTGAGGAGGGAGGACTCCAGATAAGAAATAACTTTGGGGTTTGTATTATATCTGTAAGAACTTCTCAATCTGAATTTGGCTTGGACAGCAGGAATACTGTTTATAATTCTTCTGCATTATGATTAAAATTATTTGAGTTAAATGATTTCTGCATCATCTTGGCCATTGATTTGTAAAAACACTATACATAGACATAAAGTTGATACAAAGGCACATGCAAAACTTTCTTCCTCAATGGAGGGAGAGAAAACCCCAACATAATTCTAAGATTAGGACAACTTACCAAATCCCTAAGTCCTACATATTTGAGGTAAGTAATGAAATGATATGTACCAAGAACTATGGCTTGTTAAAAACGAAGAAGGTTCAAATACAGTGTGGTGAAAATGGTGAAGTCATTTTTATTTCAGTACTTGACAAAATACCCCATAAAATTCAAAACTTCTACCATTATACAAAAATAGGTCTCTACAAGTGATATCTGTCTTCATCACCAGTAGCAAATATATTAGGCAGAAACATGTAACTTCAGTAGCCTTATAAGAAAAGTGCAGGACACCTCAAGCTACACATTCAGCAATATCATAATGCGCAAAAGTTTAATCTTTTCACCCATTTGATAAATACACAAGGTTTATAATTTAATGTTTTAAATTAGCATTCCACAAATATACATGTAATTTGATGATTACTGTGCATGAATACATGCACAATGTTTATATATACAAATTCCAGTTTTGTGTTCTGGTGAGGGATTTGTATACAATCATAAGCTGTGTTTGTACTGGTCCCATTGAATATTCACAATACAAAAACACAAAAGAACCATTGATTTACAAAAGGAAATTTGTTTAAAATCACTTCAATTAATGATGTTTCAAAGGATTATCTTCTCATGCCAGCATGAAACTGAGTAGTTGAACCTATGAGAGAAAAACAGGACATTTAAATGATATCAAATTAGGTTGCTACCTATATCAGACTAACTAGTGCAAGCAAAGCAGGAGATTACTATTGTCTCCATTAAAAAAAAAAAAGCCTTTTTCCTTTAAAATGTCTTATTCATTCTTGCACTGATTTTTAAAAGAGATTTGAATATATATTTAAAACTCACCGTGAATGGTTCCACAGCAAGGTAAGTGAGACTAATGTTAAGAGTTTCTTCAAAGTGCTGTGAAGTTGAATGTTCTATAATATATATACCTTATACATCCTGAAACATCTTTTGGTTTTCAAAATCTGGATCTTGTGGAAGTTGTATGCTCAAAGCAAAATAAGCCAATCAAACCAACCAACAAACTCCGGCTCTGCTAATAAGTTTCCCATTACTACAAGTTGCTGGAGTTAAGTTATTTTTTGATTGAAGAGACAAACTACTAATTTAAAATAACCTATAAAATAGCCCATAGTTTGTGGGACTAGTAGGAAAAAACGTGTCCTTAATAAAAGTTAAACATAATATAAAAAATGACTTAGAATACAATCACTTAAAATGATTCAAAGTCTCTGAATCAGGAGTGAACTGAAGGGAGATGGGGGAAATAGGTTTTCCTGTAATGAACAAGAAATCCACCTCTGTTATAAAGTATGAAATTTTTTTGTGTTTTTGAACAAAAAAGATCCCTCTTAAATGGGATAGTTTTTTTGGATTATACATAAAAAGCACAAAGTAGTAGTAGGGATAATGACTGCATTAAGTGCTTAAATCAAGTGCTTCCTCCTCCTCCTCCATACCCGATTTGTATGCTTTATTATAATACTTTCTAAGATGCATTACTTAGGAATATATTCTCCAGTAAACTCCGTAGCCTCAGACTTACCTTGTGCTCATCGTGCATTTTGCCTAATCAATCTGCTGAATGAAGCCAGAAACTTTTTGTGGGAAGTAGGATTCAAGGTGGTCAATCGTGTCTTAACGTAAAGCCTTTATAAGTCAGTTTCTCTGCTAGTTACACAGAATTTAAGCTTTGGCTAACTTGATAACTCATGAACTGAACTGCAAGATTTGATCATCCTAATGATGAGTCAAGGAGTTTCAGAGAGGAGAGTTGTGGGTCTAGCACTTGATGCTGCCAAAAGAGTACCTGACTGTACAGTTCCAAGTCGTCTTTGCAGTGCTTCGAGTCGAGTGATGTAATCTGTCAGGGCTCTGTCAGGATCATAATTCTGAAGCTGAGAACATGCTAGGGAACCAGGATTTAAATCAGCTGGAATGCCTGGATACCTACAGGATTAAAAATATGTACATGAATCCAAATTATCCAGAAACAGTGCAAGTAAGTTACCAACCTACCTCCACCTACTTCCTCCAAAAGGGAGGCCACTTGTACACTGGTTAATCAATATCCCCTATGCTTCTGAGTTTGGGATGAGAAAGAAACAACTCTTCAATAAATTTAAAGAAGCTACTAAGTCATCATAACAACGCCCAGTATAATGCTTATTGCAGAGGTCCTCAATAGATGTTATATATGTATAAAAGCATCTTGTCATGCAGACTATAGAGTTTTTCATTATGGTCACATACTATCAATTTTAGTCAATACTCTTTCCAATATCTGTCTAACCACAGCATATACTAAATAACACTTGGTTAGTTTTGTTTCCTATACCCTTGGATACCAGGTACAAATTCAAACTAGTTTTGATTCTGAGCCTTACATTATTGTAAATTATATACAACTAAAGATGTCTAGCCATCTCTATGCAAAGAAGTCAAAGCCCTAACAATGTCCATCTTTCTCTATTAAATATATTTAAGTTACTCCAGGCAGGTTTTCTCAAATGCTTACCTATTTTGAAATGGTAAAGGAGACCTAGGATAGTCTAGATCTGATCTTGAGCGATAGGTAGTTTGTCTTGGTTCTCCATATAGCTCAAGCCCACCAGAAGAATGATAAAATGGGTCAGTCTTTTCAGCACCTAAAGTAATCCAAAATGTACCTTGTAAAGAGAAAAATTCCAAGCCCTTGAAAAATTTTTACAAAACAGATAAGGTCTCAAAAGATGATTATACTGTACTATACCACCATCTCCTACTTACAGTAATTTTCAATTCTGACTAAAGGAGAGAAACAGTGCAAATTTGGCTTTCAAATGTTATTTTGTTTAACTCTGAATATGAGTATTTCTCATGTCTGGAACTATGCCTCAAAGAAAATTATTTAATTGGAGTATTTCTTTTTAAAAGACATCTTGGCTATAACTAGATGAGAGGTGAGAGGTGTCTGAGTGTATGTGGCTTGTGGGAGAAGATGATGGGGATAAAAACAATTAGACTAATGTAACCAAGTCCTTTTATCACTCCACTCTACTGACGTATTGAAAAAAACTTGAAATCATGATTTAACTTTTAATACAACATACAACTCATGGTACAAATTTCAGCTGTTCATTGTAATGATATCTGAAAATAATTTGCTCAGGGTACCAATAATATTTACCCTTTCTCTGCTGTTTAGCTACTGGTAGAATAAGGTGGTTTAATATATCAATATACAGCACAGGTAATCTGTGTAATTCTGTGCTCCCAGCTTCTGACCTCATCTTTATGCCCCAAATATTTAAGCCCTAGTTTGTTTCTACTTCTAGATGTAGAGAGAAGGTATTTTCACTATTACCATTATTAATCTATTGGTAAACTCAGAAACCTGTATGAATTTTGCTAAATTATGAAAATGTCAAACCATAACTCTTCCACATGATGAACAGCAACCCTGTCTTGAAGCAGGGACTTAAAAGTCGGCACAAGGAAAGTGGGCTCTGGAGCCAGACTACCAGTGTTCAGTCCTGGTTCCACCCTTTCCCTACTGGGTAATCTGGGGCAAATGCCATGTGCTTTCCATGCCTCAGTTTTTCATCTATAAAGTGAAAATAATAATCGTACTTAGATCACAGGATTGGGAGAATACATGAAAGGGCATGGGGCCTAGTGCAGACTAAGTAATCCATAAAACCAGCCATTATTACGCTCTTTAATTATTCAGAAAGTATTACACTACACACAGTAATTTTAGGGAAAATTTGCTATTTTGACTTCACCTTGGTTCAGTCCAAAGCCATCCCTGTTAATGTTGATGGAACCAGAACCCGTGACTCGATGCCACCGTCGAACCAAAAATTTCATTCTAAAAAAAATTCCAAGATAAAATTTCACAGCATATCTATAACAAAGTAAAAATATATATTTCCCACAAAAATCAAATCGTACATTTAAATATGAATGCAGAACAAATTTCAAAATAATCACGATTGCCCAAACTGGGTAAATGCCCCCTCGTTTGTGGCAAAATCACTTGAAACTTAAGAACAGACTTCAAGATCCTATTATTCTCTTCCCAAGTGGCACAAGAGGTCTCTTATATTGATTGCTAGCATCAGGTTCTGGATTTAGGGATAAGCAGTGCAAAAGAGATGGAGGGCAAAAGTAGACAGGAAAAAAGTAGGTGGGCAAAGAAACAGTGAAAAATAATGAGAAGTAGAGAAAAGAATGCTGAATAAAGGGCAGATGAGATAGGCAAGAACAAAAAGACCCTTACATTGGCATAAGAGTATACTGGGAAAGCTGGAAGATGGGTGAGGCTCTTCTAGTCCCTTTGATCAGGGACAAAAAACAATACTGGTTTCAAAAGGAATGGGGGTATTAGTATCATATACCAGCTGCAACAAGTTGCTGCCTACTGCATCTTGGCTCAAGGAGCTTTCTGGAAGGTCAGTTTTCTTATTTCTAACCAGTTTCCAGGCTCAGTCTATGGAGGTCAAAATACAGTAAACATACAAAAGAAGACAAGAAAAAGGGTAGCAGAGTGAAGTCCTTCAATAGCAATTTATACACTGCTTTCACGGAGCTGCCTCAAATTCCTCTAATCAAAAGTACTAGCTAACTCCTGCAAACTCCTATTTATTTAGTGTCTTCTAAGTTCCATGCATGTTGGTCTTCTCCACTAGAAAGTGAGCTGCCTTTATGGATTTAGGCAGGGACTGTCTTTTTCATCAGTGCACCTACCAACATTTACCCTGGTTTACCCTATACAAGGAGACAGAATGAAGGTGAGAAAGGAGGAACTGAAACCAGGGGACTACAAGGTGGAATGCAGTAGAGTAGAGGCAAGGGGAGTCAAAGGCCAACAATAAGCTAAAGCCTGAGCTCCTGTTTCGAGAGCCAGCACAGATGAGACCTGGGAGGTCACCTACTATACAAATATGGAGTATAACCCGAAAAGAAGAGGGATGATTAAAAATAACTTGTTAAAAAAATAACTCTTTTAGAGAGTCTATGAATAAAATGCATTTTCAAGTACTTTACCTTGAAATTGCAATGGATACTCTGACGGCTGACCGAAACCTCGTGAAGCCCTTTGGACGGTTGGTGATCACCTCTAGATCTGTAAAGGCCGGCTGACCCCCCATGCGGGCAAGCAGGGCCAGGGTGGCATCTTCACATTCCTGGAACCCACCCAGTAACAGCAGCAGGTATTTCTTCTGATAAATGAGAGCTTTTCGAAAACTTTCTGCCCTCAGGTATTTACCATAAATTCTCTATTTTTAAAGAAGGAAGAACATAATGACATTACGAAGGCATTCAGTTGTTCTCTAGGGGAAAATAACCTAGATTTTAACAACAAGAAAAAAGTAGTAGTAGTACCAGTAATAAAATGGCAAGTACCCTGACACTGTTTTCTATTTTATCAGCAAGGATGAAAGTTAGGATAAATTAACTTTAGCCTTTATACTTCAGCCTGGGCAACATAGCAAGACCCCATCTCCACAAAAAATTAAAAAATTAACCAGGTGTTGTGGTGCATGCCTGTAGTCTCTGCTATTCTGGAGGCTGAGGCAGCGGGATCGCTTGAGCCCAGGTGTTCAAGGTCGAGGTTGCAGTGAGTTACGATTGTACTACTGCAGTCTAGCCTGGGCGACAGAGAGATACCCTGTTTCTTACCAAGAAAAGAGAAAGAAGTCATAAACTTATATTCTCTATACAGTTGGAATAAATATTCCAAAAGTTTTTCTTTCTTTTTGTTTTAGATTTTGTGTTAACCGATTAAGGTAGTTTTACTACAATATTCATTATCAGTCACTAGAGAGGCTATTCAGAGGGCTTCCCATCTCACAGAGCATGATGCTCTTACAATGACAGCAGTACAGCTTTTGTTAGAAGTGAAAAGATAACATTCTGTTGGTCTACTAGGGAAGAAATTTGTAGGAAGTGGAACCAGGAGCTCAGGGTGCTCTGTGATTATTAAAAGAACTTAATTTGGTCCCAATCCTGGACATGCCTCTCCACAAACATGTGACCCGCTAGAGACCTGCATTCATGACACAGACTGAATAGAGAGATCTAGAGATGTAGCTTGAGTGCCACCTAAATTTCTTTAGTCTGTTCAATTAAGGTCACTGAGAGATGAAACAAGGCAAAAAGAAAACCAGCTGTGATGTATGTTTAGATGGCAGATGTCTCCTACCTTTAAAGTGACATGTTCAGAATCGGAGCTCAGATTTTGAAGTAAAGCGTCATTTCTTAGTTCAGCTTTCAGCTTGTACACTTCGGCCTCTGCCCTTTTCAAGGATTTCTGAAGAGTTGACTTTTCTCTGTTCCATACTTCTTTTTCAGCAGCAATGATGGCTTCAATGTTGGTACTACCATTGAATGAAAACCTAGAAGACTACAAAGACCATAGCCTACTTATAAGATTTTAAATAACAAGACTCTGAAAAAAATCTGAATTAAACATATTAAAGATATCCCCATAATAAATAGAGTTTCAGCTTCCCAACTTCACCCAAGGAAAGTTCAAAATCAATCTCAACTGATATAAAGGAATATACAATCTTAAGTCCTCTGCTAAGTAGATTAATTTTACAACCAAAAGTCCTTGTAAGAGCCTGGCCATAGACAGGGTTTAGCAGATTTAGCAGAGATCTGAACTAAAAAAGTCAACAGATTTAACAGATGGACTATCTGGGTCCAAATGTTGAGCTTGTGCCTGAAATAGTACACTGGAGAAGTGTACAAAAACAATCCATGGGTAAGGGGATTCCTACAGAAGCCACACAGATGTGTTACCATTATTTGACTTTACAGCTGTCTTACAGGTCTTCCCTATCTTTATATTGGGTAATTACAGAAGCTAGCAATTTATATAATAGCTTTTTTTAAATGGAAAAATTTTAAGTAAATTTCCAGAGTAATTTATTAGACTGAAATATGTAATTTTAAAAGCATCTTTCACCTGAGTCATAAGCTTAATAAGTGATAAATAACTGAAGACAACTATTGTCAGGATTCACATTTGAACATTTCTTTGCATGTGCCTGCTATCAGTCCATAGGCAGCTAAGTACCTGGCTTTGGAGATAAATATATCTTGGTTTGACTAAGACTTCAGTTCAGTTTTCTCATGTGCAAGGCTGCAATGTGTCTTAGAAATTCTGTACATAGACAACTCAGAGTCTAATACAGACATGGCTCCCAACTAACAGTAATTATTAGAAGTTTAGTAATCAGTAATAGCAACATTGTTATCTCTACACAATTTTCCACAGATCCTAAGAATTAGATACTTGATATTTTTTACATTACCAGGGTTAAAAAGAAACAAGATGGCAGAAATAATAACTTTGAACTACTTCTAATATGTGTACATGTTAAAAATAGACATACATAATCTCTACCAGCTCCTGTTGGCCGATACCACCTGATCTGTTCTTCCAGCTTCATAATCATGTTTCTTAAATCATTCTTTTCTTCAGTTAATTGGCTGATATGTCCTGTCAGCTCAGCATTTTGTTTCAGTAGTCTTTCAGTCAGTGAGCCACAAGGACTTAAAGACACCAAGTTGGGCTGAAAAAAATAAAACAGCGTAAGGTCACATAAACACAAATGTACGTGAACAATGCATCTAAATGTCTGAATAAGCTCTGATAGCAACACATGGCAAGAAGAAGTGGTGCTTGAGTTTTAAATAACAGGCAGAAATTTACCAGGCAGGAAAGAAGACAAGGAAGAGCATATTAAGGAGAAGGAATGGCATATATGAAGGAAAAAAGGCTGAACAAGAGTATATTGCTTTTAGGAAGCTACAAGTTACTTGGTAAGCCTAGAGCAAAGGTTGCTTCACATTATGGATAACAGACCTAAACACAGACGATGGAGAACCATGAATGGCTTTAGGCAGGGGTATGCCACAAACAAAATTTTTGTTAGAAGTTAAAGGCACAGGACTTAGTGACTGCTCAGATGTGCAATTAAGAGTAAAGGAAGATGGTCTATGGTGACTAACAATTTTCTAAACTGGCAATATCACGACCAGAAATATGGGCTTGGGGGAGAAGGGAGAAAGGAGAAAGGGAAGATGGAGTTCAGTTTGGAATGTGCCTGTTAGGTTTCAAAAGGGTTACTGTGTGGTACATTTCCCTAAGGAAAGATGTCTAGTAACTAATTGAAAAGACAGGCATGGGCCAGGCACAGTGGATCATGCCTGTAACCCTGGCACTTTGGGAGGCTGAGGCAGGAGAATCGCTTGAGGCTAGGAGTTTGAGACCAGCTGAGGCACCATAATGAGATCCTGTCTCTACAAAAAAAATGAAAAAAAAAATTAGCTGGGCATGGTGGTTGTGCACCTCTAGTCCCAGCTACTGGGGGCAGGAGGCAGGAGGATTGCTTGAGTCTAAGAGTTTGAGCTATGAATGCACTATTGCACTGTAGTCTTGGCAACAGAGTGAGACCCTGTCTCAAAAAAATAAAATAAAAATATAAGCCAGGACCACAATACACTAGAAGATAAGTTTCAAAAAGGTGAGGTCTTGTCAGATTTTTTCACTGTATCCCCAGAACCTAGTACAGTTAACCTGCCACATAGTAGGTGCTCAATGTAAGTATTTGCTCAATAAATAACACTAAGTCTAGTGAGAGCTCAGGCTGTGACACTGAATGAGCTTTCATAGTTAGAGGAACTGATGAAGGTGACTGATGAAACAAGCCTAAGAAATGACAGAAATGGCAAAAAGCAAGGAAAAAGAGGGTTTTAAGAGGATAGAAGAAGTCAAAAGTGCTGAATACAAATCAGTAAAGAAAGACTGAAAAGATTCTCCAGGTTAGTCAATTGTGAAGACACTGGCAGGATTCTAAGGGTGGTTTCACATAGTGGTGAGGGTAGAAGTCAGATTGCTCTTTCAAAAAGTTTGGTCTCAGGCCGGGCGCGGTGGCTCATGCCTGTAATCCTAGCACTCTGGGAGGCCGAGGTGCGCAGATTGCTCGAGGTCAGGAGTTCAAAACCAGCCTGAGCAACAGCGAGACCCCATCTCTACTATAAATAGAAAGAAATTAATTGGCCAACTAATATATATAGAAAAAAAAATTAGCCGGGCACGGTGGTGCATGCCTGTAGTCCCAGCTGCTCGGGAAGCTGAGGCAGCAGGATTGCTTGAGCCCAGGAGTTTGAGGTTGCTGTGAGCTAGGCTGACGCCATGGCACTCACTCTAGCCTGGGCAATAAAGCGAGACTCTGTCTCAAAAAAAAAAAAAAAAAAAAGAAGTTTGGTCTCTTAATTAATATAGTAAGAGGTTAATGTAATTATTCAACAACAATGAAGAAAGTTAATTTTCTATTTTCTCCAAAGCTTTCATTATCATCATCATTATCTTCTTTTTGAGACAGAGTCTCACTCTGCTGCCCAGGCTAGAGTGCCATGGTGTCAGCCTAGCTCACAGCAACCTCAAACTCCTGGGCTCAAGTGATCTTTCTGCCTCAGCCTCCCAAGTAGGTGGGACTACAGGCATGCACCACCATGCCTGGCTACTTTTTTCTATTTTTGTTAGAGACAGAGTCTCGCTCTTGGCTTAGGCTGGTCTCGAACTCCTGAGCTCAATCTGCCCGCCTCGGCCTCTCAGAGTGCTAGGATTACAGGTGTGAGCCACCGCACCTAGCCTTCATTATTTTCTATTGAGAGAAGACAAACATTATTCATATTAAAAATAATTAGAAAAACTCTTTATAGAATATGTTGCCAGTTTTAAACAATCCATAATTTCTATTATATCTTCACTCTCAATGTGTTAGGAAGAGCTATTAAAAAATTCTTACCTCTTCGCCTGACTGGCCAGTTAATTTCTGTAGTTGTAAAATAATCCCATCAATATTTTCCTGAACCCAAATGAAATCTTCATCATCTGCTGTTTCAAACTGTAGTCTTTAAGAAAAAGACAAAAACGTCAAAACAAACCTTCTCAATTTGGGTTGCTGACTAGCACAAATGTTATAGATCAGGTAACGCTCTGCCTCACCTATCACTTCTCCCTTATAATAAGTGTTCTCTTTCTCTGGGTCAAGGTGTTAGTTATTTTCAGATATGAGTTTTATTAAAGGATATCATCTCCTAATGTAAACATGCATTACCTTTAAAATTTTAATTCCCCACCCTTAGCTAGCTATCAGTGAGCAATGGGGTCTGTCCAGCCTAAGAATGCTATTTTTCTAAAGATTAGGCAGAAAAGTCTCTAACCTATTAGAGGCTTTCTGGGCTAGATGCTGTAGTTTTGAAGCTACATGTTGAAGCTTTTGTCTGATCATTTCTAGTTCATGATTACAGCCAGTTCCTCCTCCATTCATTTCAATCAATTTAGGATAGTTTGATTCTTTTGTTTCTCCTTCTATTTTCTGTTGAAGAACCCAATTTCTAGTTCGATCACTGGTTAAGCTCCATGTGGTTGGCTGGCAATTTTGGACAGAAAAAGAAAATAATAATTACAAATGAGCAGCATATCACATTCTTTCTAAATGGAACACAATTATTGTTTATATTTCAAAAAAACTTCTATAGAATTCATTTTTACATGATTTGCATATGGCTATTTAAAACAATATAATCCAATATCAAAATTTAATGGTCAAAGGACTTTAGTACTTTTAAAAAATATTTAAAAAGAAACAAAGTGTTAGTTTACCTCATTAAGATTCTGATACAGAATTCTTCTACTTTCTCGTTTTTCTTCTCGTTCCAGTTCTTGCTTCTGGAATTCCTGCATAATTCCTTGTAGTCGCTTTCCTTCAAGGTCTAACTTATAAACTTGTTGCCTTTTCTCTTCCAGCTGGCGTTGAAGATCTTCCACTTTGGACTGGAGCTCATGCATTTTTTTCTGTCCTTCAGTGTTGGCTTCTTGTTCTGTCTGCAACGTCTTCCTATGAACCTGCCTATCTTTCTCCATTTGCTGCCTTGTTTGCAAAGAATCCAGTTTATATTTCTCAGTCTCATTTAACAATTCTACTATGCGACTATGTTTTTCCTCCAGCTGTTTCTGTAGCTCTTTAAGTAGGTCCTCAGAGGGTAAGGATGGCCGAGGTTGCCCACTATCATCATTGCTCTGCAGTTGTGCATGTAATTCCCGTTCTCTATCTAGGGTACTACTCATTTCCCGAATTCGAACTTTCTCAGATTCAAGAAGAACTTGAAGCTCTAAGTTTCGACTTTGTTCCTCTGATAACTGGGCATCATATAGCATTCTTTGTGATTCTATTTTTTGCTGTGCTTCATTTAGTAGCTGTTTCTGTTGTTCCAAAAGTAGATTTAGCTGAATATTCCTTTGTTTCTGACCCTCCAGTGAAAATTTCAGATCCTTGTAGGTGAAAATCAAATTTGAGAACTTGTTAATATTATTAAAATACTTTTTATAAATATACTATCATGTGTTTATTAATACTAAATGGTGGCATTTGGTAACAGAAGATAGAACTGATCATCCAGTTTATTAATTTAAATTTTCAGTGGTTAGGGCATAACTGGGACATAACTATTTGAAGACTCAATTGATTTTCATCCTGGAATATAATGATGATAGGCAAGATAATAATACTTTTCTCTCAAAACATTAATCTTATCTGGCTAATATGAAGCAAGATACATTTCTCCTAAGAATAATGACCTTTAAAAATGTAAGTGTTCCTGGAGATCTTATATTTTGATAAGATTCCTGAACACATTAATAAATTCGTATAAAATATATATATGTGTTTCTGATATAATGTAATACAATTTCCTAAAAAACCTTGTATTTTGCAGTATCATGTGCTAAAAATAATAGGGCTTATGGGAAAAGTAAGGCCAGGGGCAAACTACTCAAAATCTATGCAAATTTTTAATGTTTAAAAAACAGTAATTAGGCTGGGTGTGGTAGCTCACACCTGTAATCCTAGCACTCTAGGAGGCCGAGGCAGGTGGATCGTTTGAGCTCAGGAGTTCGAGACCAGCCTGAGCAAGAGCGAGACCCCGTCTCTACTAAAAAATAGAAACAAATTAGCTGGACAACTAAAAATATATATAGAAAAAAAATTAGCTGGGCATGCCTGTAGTCCCACCTACTCGGGAGGCTGAGGCAGGAAGGATTGCTTGAGCCCAGGAGTTTGAGTTTGCTGTGAGCCAGGCTGACGCCAGGGCACTCTAGCTCAGGTGACAAAGTGAGACTCTGTCTCAAAAAAAAAAGACATAGTAATTGCTACCTGGGGAGATAACATGTCCCTACCCAGAAGAGTCTACTATGCCTGGAGACTACCTCAATGGACATTAAAAACAAAAAATGGGCAAAAATGCTGGCAACACATTTTCTTTAGCATAGAGTAGTGGGAACTAGGATTACGTGGCTAGAAAAATAGCTGTAAGCCAGTAAGGCTACCACTAATGTGGTATTGCAAGTAGTACAACCTGCCTTGAGTCAAGTGTTCTGTAAGGATGGAGTGCGTTTCTCTGGGAGAGCCTAACATTCATTTTAAATTTTCTTGAAGTAAAGCAGCAAGGGCTCCTGCTGCCAGAAAAGTATCCCTGTTCCCTTTCCTAGGAGAAAATAGGAACCCAAACTACTATTTATCAAATTGTGTGTATACCAATTCACATCCCAAAAACATATTGCAGCAGAGCAGTCTATATGCATCCTTGGATATAGCAAAACAAAATCATCACACCATTAACATTTCCTCATAATACAGTTTAGATAACACTACAACAGTGTGCAATGGATAGTGAACAACTTATCATATCTTACAAGAGTCTAAGGCTGATATGTTAGATGGAGGAAAGTCTCAAAGACTTTTTTCTATCAATTTGGATTTTCCAGAGACATTTAAAGACACAATACCTCAAGTTCTTCTTTATCCTGTTCTTCACTGCGTCCCAGCTTGGCTTTCTCTTTCTCCAAAGACCACTGGAGCTCTCTTGACTTTTTCTGTTCATTTGCTAATGTATCATTAAGCAAATGTACTTCATCTGTCTTATCTTTAACTTCCAACCTAAATCAGAGAAACAAATGAACTTTCATAAAATTATTCTGACCAAGTATATAATGAGAGAACAAGAAAGAGAAAACAGCTTCCACTGAAAAGTTGAGACATATAATCAATAAGCTAATAGGAAAATATAAACCAGGAAAGGATTAAAGATTCTTGACTGTGGCTCATTTCAAATTAACTATTTTTTACTATTGCAAAGAACTATTTTCCTTTGTCTTTTACTGAACATGGGATTTGCCATATGTATCTGTGTGTGTGAAACCAATGTTCAAAATAAAGATGACTGTACTTATAATGTCTCTGGCAAACAGAATATCTCAGTATTTACACCAACAATGCCTTTTACAAGAATTATCTCTTCAAACATTTTGCATATTTCAGCTGACTCATGAATCTCACTGAGTTCAGAAATATCATTTCAAATTCGTTGGTGGCAAAAATAAAGGCCAAAATGATATCTTAACAATAAATCTCAAATTGAGCTGAAGGACAGTGGAGATATGCCAATATAGTCATAAGTTTATCACCTGGAAAAATTTAGTTTTTTTCTCTCTACTGTAGTTTTGACTTTAACAGTTTCATGCTATTTAAATATCACCTATAATGTTATATTTTGGAATATTTACACAGTGTTTGTGACAAAATTACTCCAATTCCTTTACTAATACATATTTATAATAAGGAAGCTTGGCACACCTGAATGCCTCTAATTCCTTTAGGTGCTTATGCTGTGCCTTGAGTGTTGTTTCTAGTTCCAATTTAGTTTGTGCAAGTTCACTCTTTAGTTCAGCAACTGCCATCTTCTCAGAACTTAGCTGTTCCTGCAGTTCTGTTGCTCTGTCTTTCACACTGCTTAGCTCCACTTGCATCTCCAGCATTTGAGACTGCTTCTGCTGTATATTATATTCCAAGACTTCTAAATAGAATATGATTCATATTTAAAATATGATCAAACAACTCATATTTGGTTTATAAATATTTTGTCAATAAGAACTGATTTCTAATTTAGGAGATTATTGCAAAGTAAACAGGAAAGAAAAAATTAGAGTTCCAAGAATTGGTAATTAATATAAATATACTTTATGCATGTTTTCCTTATAGTGCTAGTAGTCAAGATTTTCAGAACTATAAATATATAAGGATAAAAATTTAACAGAAATACATTAATGGATGTAGGATTCAAAATTTAAAAACAACTTTATTCACACAATACTGTAATAGAAACTTGTGTTTGTTAATTCTGAATTTCAATAGTTCATATTAAAAAAATTCCAAAGACTTTTCACAGCCACACAAAAATAACCTGCAGGAGTTACCCAAATAACTATGACTACAATTGTCAGTGCTGCTTGCATCTTTTGTTCAGCACCCCTTTGCAGACAGTCCCTAGGAACATTGACTCTGACTCCCTAAGTTGGAAGTCCAAACCCCAGTTTGGATCCTGTTTTTTTCATGAAAAACCAACCAAACCTTTGCTACATGTTTGTTACAACGAAAACAAACTGAAAAATTTAAATCCCTAAGTATGTTAAATGAAACAAAGCATGTTACAAAATATGTATCAGGATACTCTCTTTATGAAAAATATAAAGTTATGTACACTTGCATGTTGAAAAGGTCTGGAGACATATCTATCCAGGTGTTAAGTAGTCATTACTTCAGGATTTAGGTGATTCTATGGGTGATTTTCACCCCATTCTTTTGTTTCTCTATTCTACCATAAATATGTATCACTACTATACTAAAGAAATTTTTTTTAACCTGACAAAATTCTATTAAAGTATATAAATTCATATTAACTCATATTAATGACATTAGGTGACAGGAATACCATTGGCTTTAGCTGATAATCATGTTAATTTAGGCTTTTAAACTATAGAGGCTAAGGATTTACATATATAAATATGAATCTATGTGACCTTAAGGTTTCAACAGTATTCTATAACCTAAATAAAATACTAATCAATTATCTCTAAAAATAGCTTTAAATTAGGCTTATATCTAAAGAGATTTTTTTTTTTTTTTAAGACAGAGTCTCTGTTGCCCAGGCTAGAGTGCAGTGGCGTCAGCCTAGCTCACGGCAACCTTGAACTCCTGGGCTGAAGCGATCCTCCTCCTCCTCAGCCTCCCGAGTAGCCAGGAATACAGGTATGTGCCACCAGCCCTGGCTAATTTTTTCTATTTTTAGTAGAGACGGTATCTCCTTCTTGTTCAGGCTGGTCTCCAACTCCTGAGCTCAAGTGATCCTCCCTCCTCGCCTAAAGGGATATGTTTAATTTATCTCATTATACCTGTTTTCTCTGAAGTAGTTTTAGCCTGCTCCAGCTTTTCTATGACGAATATGAGACTATGCTGTGACTTTCAAAATTCACAAAAAATGGTGTTTCTACCATTAAATACAACAAAATTACTGAAGACACAGGCATGTGTTCTCACTAGATATGATGAAAATTAGATTTCACTAAACTCTAATGATTCCCATCTGTAGCTCAATTTAAATGGACAAACACCCCTATCAAAAAGTGGGGGGAGGCTAGGTGTGGTGGCTCACGCCTATGATCCTAGTACTCTGGGAAGCTGAGGTGGGCGCATCGCTCAAAGTCAGGAGTTCGAAACCAGCCTGGGCAAGAGCGAGACCCCCATCTCTACTAAAAATGGAAAGAAATTAATTGGCCAACTAAAAAATATATAGAAAAAATTAGCCGGGCATGGTGGCACATGCCTGTAGTCCCAGCTACATGGGAGGCTGAGGCAAGAGGATGGCTTGAGCCCAGGAGTCTGAGGTTGCTGAGAGCTAGACTGATGCCATGGCACTCTAGCCTGGGCAACACAGTGAGACTCTGTCTCAAAAAAAAAAAAAAAAAGTGGGGGGAAAAAACCTGAATAAGCAAATCACAAAAGCAAAAATCTAACTAGCCAATAATCATATGAAAAAAGACTAAACTACTTCAGTAATTAGAGGAAAGTCAATTAAAACCACAATAAGAATCTAGTGCACACCCAATAGATTGACAACAGAGGTCTGACAATACCAGCTGTTGGCAAAGACACAAAGCAACAGAACTCTCATATACTGCTAGTGAGTGTACAAACTGATATGACCACTTTGTGAAACAGTTTGATATTATCTAATAAATCTGAAAATATGTATCTTATGACCCAGCAATTCCACTCCAAGGTATATATTCAGAAGAGTCATACATGTATGCATCACAAACAGTGTACAACACTGTCCTTGGTAGCACTGACTGCAACTAAAAAGTAGAAACAACCCAAATGTTCAATCATAAAATATATAAATTTTAGAATATCTATACAAAGGAATTCTAAATAATAACAAAAATGAATGAACTAGAGATAAATGCACTAATTTAGAAGAATGTTATAGAGAGGTGAAAGAAATAAGACATAAAATATATACAGATTGATCAAGTTCAGAGATAGGAAAAAATGTAAACTTACATGGTTTAGGAATATATAAATAGACAGTAAAACTAAAGAAAAATCAGGATAATGATTACCTCTAAGAAGCATGCATTTGGAAAGGGGGCTTTTGGGAAACTGGCAATGTTCTACTTCAAGTGGTGATATTTCCATAGATACTCATTTAGTAGTTTGTCATGGTGTACATTTGCACTTTGTTTTTTTTTTTTTTTTTTTTTTTTTATTTTTTTTTACCAGGTCAAACAATGGATGCACTTTGTATTTTCTTGTATGTATGTTACACCTTACAATTTTTTGAAAAAGGATTAAAAAGAATTAGTTACTTGCATTGTGGGTTTCTTTTTCTTTTAAGTGGTTATCCTCTAAAGAGTGTAGAAAAGATTTTTCTTAATATGTAGTTTAAAAGAAAGATAATGAACTTAATGGGCTTAACAATGGGATCAGGGCAACGGTAGTTCATTTTAAATTAAATATGCCTGTTTAAAACCCTTTTGACGAACCAGAATTAATATAGATTATGTTCTTAATGTTATGAGAATGAGAACAAAAATATGTTCTTAATGTTATGAGAATGAGAACAAAATGTGACTGAGGAGATGTGTTTTAACTGAATAATAACGAGAAGAAGAGACATAAAGTGAAATATTTTCAGCTATTTGTGTAACCATACAAGCCTGTCATACAACATACCTTGGCTTGGTTTATCATGCTCTTGTTCTCTTTTCAGAGTCATTTTTCTGCTATTCATTTGAGCATGCAGTGCTTGAATTTCAGATAACAAACTCCTTCTATCTGCTTTCTGGAGGCATTCCATAGCTGCTCGATATTCAATACCCTAAACAAAGAAAATAAAAAAATCAAATGAAGACAGTGGTAAAGATAATAAAATCAATCAACAAAAAAATCTAAAGAGTAATGAATGGAACACACATGCTAAAATTTTTTTATTTAAAAAATTTTACATGGATAGAACCGGAGGAAATTATATTAAGTGAAATAAGGCAGGAACATAAATACTGCACATTATCATGCTTATGTGAAAGCTAATGTGAAAGCTAAAAAAAAAAGTTATCTTGCAGAAGTAAGAAGTGGAACAGATGACACCAGAGGCTGGGAAGGGTAGGGGGAAAGGAAGGGGTAGGAAGTGTGATAAAGGGTACAAAATTACAGCCAGACAGGAGGAATCTTTCTAGTGTTCTATGCCACTGAAGGATTATTATAGTTAACAATAATATATACAGTTTCAAACAGATAGGATTTTGAACATCCCCAACACAAAGAAATGATAAATGTTTGAGATGATAGATACGCTAATCACCCTGATCTGATCACTTCACATTATATGTACTGAAATATCATATACGTACCCAATGAATATGTATAATCAATTAAAAAACATAAAATTTAAAACTCAGGAAAAAAAATTATTTTTCTTTTCCAAAATGTGTGAGGATATGCTGCATGCAAATGCTCCTTTACCCCTAACTACTATATATTGTATTTCAATAAAAGAACATTCTTTTTCATAACTACAATAAACAAAAGTAAAATTACCATTACAAACTATTATCTGATATACAGAGCTTACTGAAATATTGCTAAATGTCCTATAAAGCAAAAGGAAAGGAAAATTGATATTCATTAAGTCTTTATCTTTTATGACCTTTTAAATATATGAAGAGTACAGGCTAGTTATTTTATGTCCCTCAATTTAAAAAAAACTATTTTGAAATAATTTAAGCCAAATTTCCTGTGTACCTTTTAGGCAGGTTTTCCCAATTATAACATCTTACATAACCATAGTACATCATCAAAACCAGGAAACTGACATTGGTAAAATATTTGTTAAACTACAGGGCTTATTTATATTTATTTAGTTTTTATATACACTCATTCTTTTCTTGATGTATAGTACTATGAAATTTTATCACATGTACAGGTTCATATAACTACCACCACAAATCAGGGTACAGATTGTTTCACTACCACAAAAAAATTCCATTGTAATCACACCCTCTCACTAACCCTAAACTCTGACAACCAATGATCTGTTCTACAGAGCCACAATTTTGTCATTTCAAGAGTATTATATAACATATAAGCTGTTGTGGGTATAAATATTACACTTTGTTCCTTTTTAATTGTTGACCAGTATTTCATTGTACAGATGTAGCACTGTTTGTTTACCCATTCACCTGTCAAAGGACATTTCAGTTGTCTGTAGTTTTTGGGTATTTAATATAAAACTGCTATGATATTTGTGTATAGATTTTTATGAAGACATAAGTTTTCATTTCTGTCTGAGTAAATATCTATTAGTATGACTGCTAGCTTACATGGTAAGTGTTATGTTTAACTTTTTAAGAAACTCCCAGATTATTTTCCAGAGTTGGCTCTCCCATTTTGCACTCCTACCAGCAATGTATGAGATGCAGTTTCTCTGCATCCTCATCAGCACTTGGTGGCGTCACTATTTTTCAGTTTGACAGATATGTAGTGGCCTCAATTTGTTTTAGTCTGATATTTCTCCCAGAGGAAATACCACAAAAGTGACATTATGCCCTTTTTATCAGTAATTATATGTCATCTGTTTATTCCACTACTGTTTAACTTTAACTCTGATGACTTGGGATAAGGTGGTATCTGCAAGGTTTCTTTACTGCAGACTTAACTGCTTTTCCCTTTTAGAGAAAATTAAAGTTTCATTTAGATACCTGTTCTTGTATTTTCTGTTCCAAACAGTTTAATAGTCCAACAGCATCTCTAGTACCTAGAGCTGTCAGCTCAGTCTGAAACATGGCTAGTAAAACACTGTGCTCCTGTAAGAAAACTTGTTGAAGGGCAAGCAGAAGTTCACCTCGCCAGTCTGAGAAGGTCTCCTGAGATTGAGAACTATCATAAACCTAGCAGAACACAAATAACAAAGGTCAGTTTTCAAATGAGCAGGTTTTTAAAATATACTAAATATATTAATCAATCAAAATAAATATTAAAAGCCTAAGAGCATATATTTTCAAGTGTAAAAATATATATAATAATTAATGTAAAAACACATAAAAGATAAATTGTAAAACAGTGATATTGTTACAAATAATATAAAACTATTTAGATGCTTATATTCTTTGGGTACCTCAGTTTCTCTTTGCACTTGCATTTTTGTAATTAAATCCTTAAGAGATGAAATTGTATCAAGGTAAGCTCTTCTCTCTTCTAGCCAAGATTCTGAAACCTGCTGAACAGAATGGTTCTCTCCATCACTATAGGGAGACTCTGTGAGAGAAAGCACCTGCATCCCCTCATTATGGACAGCTCTCAGTAATCCCTAGAAACCAAAACCCAAAAGCCAGAATTATGACAACTTCTTCAAAGACTGAAATTACACACAAACAGAAATAAATTTAAAGCAAGATAGTTTTATTTAGCTATACTGATTTAGAAAATCCATTGTAGACAGAAAACTCCAGCCCAACATTACTGAATGCCTTCTTCCTGTAGAGGGGTAAACTGATCCTAGGAGATTGTCTATGACTTTTCATAGCTCTTATCTCTAAGTTCCTTCTATACATATAGCTAATGTATTCTTCCTGGGTTTAATGACTCAGCATTGATTTGACCAAAAGAAATACATGGGAAATAACTTCTACTTTTTGAAACTATCATAATAATTCTGGCAAACAAAAACATTAATAAGAATTATGAAGAGAAAAAATCTTCACACATAATCATTTAATATATTATCTGTGAAATATTGAAATAAAAAAAAACAGATCCCCAAGCTCATGCCTATAATCTCAGGGGCTTAGGAGGCTGAGCAGGAAAACTGCTTGAGGTCTGGAGTTTAGGATCAGCTTAGGCAACATAGTGAGACCCAGTCTCTAAATGAACACAATAAAATTTAAAAAAACAAAAAATTAGGCAGGCAAGATGGCACATAGCTGTAGCCTCACCTACTTGGGAGGCTGAGGCAGGAAGATAATTTGAGCTCAAAAGTTCGAGGCTACAGTAAGTTATGATTATGCCAGTGTGCTCCAGCAGCCTGGGTGACAGAGTGAGACCCTGTCTATTAAAAAAAAATAGATCCCCAAGGTTCTCACAATATAACTTTTAATAAACTATTATGTTCAATATAGAAATACTGGTTAAGTTAGTAAAAGATACCTATCTTTTAGTACCTTTATTTTCTTTGGAAAGGAATCTGTTGAACTTTCACCTTCGTCTCCTCGGCCTTCTAATGCTGTGTCAAATCCTTGACTGTGTGTAAGATAAATTCCCTGACCCCAGTCTGATCCAGAATCTAAAATAAAGAAAATCATTTCCTGTTAAAAAAAAAACCCCAACCCCCTGCCCCCAAAACAGCACTTTTTAAACAAATAGTATAACCATTCCAGAGATTTATATAACTTACCACTGGAACATATTTCTCTAGTTTGGTAAGCATCAGAATGTGTTAATTCAGGAAATGAAGATCCCTAATTAGAGAAAACAAAAAAATATTTTTTTCACTTTAAAATAAAATCCAATGAATCATTTTGATATTTTTTAATGCTGTAATCAAAAAAGAAATTAAATCTGTCATGCCTTTCATAATAAATGAAACTATCCACAATTTATAACAAGTCTATATTTTTTTCTTCATGGATAATGCCATAATAGAGACATTGATGAATTAAGAAATAACAGGTTCCAAATCTACACAGGAATTTAACATATTATCTAACTCTACACAGTGGAAAGATTTAAAATTGTAATAATATGATAAGAAAGAGACTGCCTCAAGTTTTTATTTTTTATTTTTTCTTAGGAAACATACAACCTTCCAAGTCTGAACCAGAAAGAAATAGAAACCCTGAATACACCAATAACAAATAGTGAGATTGAATCAGTAGTAAAAAAAAAAATCTCCCAACATAAAATAGCCCAGGATCAGATGGATTCACAGCCAAATTCTACCAGATGTACAAAGAAGAACTGGTGCCAATCCTGCTGAAACTGCTCCAAAAGATTGAAGAGGAGGGAATCCTTCCTAACTCATTCTACGAAGCCAGTATGACCCTGATACCAAAGCCAGGAAAGGATGCAACCAAAAAAAGAAAAAGAAAACTAGACTAGTAACTCTGATGAACATAGATGCAAAAATCCTCAACAAAATGCTAGCAAACTGAATCCAACAGCACCTCAAAAGGATAATTCACCACAATCAAGTGGGTTTCATTCTAGGAATGCAAGAATTATTCAACATATACAAGTCAATAAATGTGATTCACCACATAAACAGAACTATAATTAACCCCCCCATATGATTATCTCAATATATATGGAAAAAGCATCTGAAAGAATCCAGCATCCCTTCATGATAAAAACCTTAAAAAAACTCAGCATAGAAGGAGCATAACTCAAAATAATAAACGCCATATATGATAAACCCACAGCGAACATTATGCTGAATGAGGAAAATTTGAAAGCATTCCCCCCAAAACTGGAACAAGACAAGGGTGCTCACTTTCATCACTTCTACTCAACATAG
Organism: Microcebus murinus; assembly: GCF_040939455.1. Lineage (NCBI taxonomy): Eukaryota > Metazoa > Chordata > Mammalia > Primates > Cheirogaleidae > Microcebus > Microcebus murinus. The sequence continues at coordinate 47,009,154 of NC_134112.1, forward strand.
TACTGGAAGTCCTAGCCAGAGCAATCAAGTATGAGAAAGAAAGAAATGGCATTCAATTTGGAAAAAAGGAAGTCAAATTATCTCTGTTTGCTTATGATATGATCATATGCCTTAGAAAACCCTAAGAACTCCTCCACAGACTCCTAGATCTGACAAATGAATTGAGCACTCCTAGATCTGACAAATGAATTGAGCAAAGTCTCAGGTTATAAAATCAATGTACAAGAATCAACAGCATTTCTATACACCAATAATGACCAACCCGAAAATCGAATCAAGAACTAAATCTCATTTGCAATAGTTACAAAAACAAAACAAAACCCCTAGGAATATATTTAACCAAGGAGGTGAAAGATCTCTATGAGAACTAAAAATAACTGATGAAAGGAATTGCAGAGGACACAAACAAATGGAAAAATATCCCAGGCTCATTGAAATAATTAATATTGTTAAAATGATCAAACTTGCCAGGTGCAGTGGCTCACGCCTGGAATCCTAGCACCCTGGGAGGCCAAGATGGGCGGATCCTTTGAGCTCAGGAATTCGAGACCAGCCTGAGTAAGGGTGAGACCTTGTCTCTATCAAAAATAGAAAAAATTAGCAGGGCATGGTGGCACATGCCTGTAGTCCCAGCTACTCGGGAGGCTGAGGCAGCAGGATCGCATGGGTCAGGAGTTGGAGGTTGCTGTGACCTAGGCTGAATCCACGGCACTCTAGCTGGGGCAACAGAGTGAGGCTGTGTCTCAAAAAAAAAAAAAAAAAACCCACCACCAAACTGCCCAAAGTAATCCACAGATGCAATGTAATCCCTATCAAAATACCAACATTGTTTTTTGCAGAATTAGGAAGAATGATTCTAAAATGCACATGGAATAATAATAATAAAAAAAAGAGACTGAAGAGCCAAAGCAATTGTAAGAAAAAGAACAAATTTAGAGGCATCACATTACCTGACTTCAAATTACAATATATGGCCACAGTAACCAAAACAGCTTGGCACTAGCATAAACAGACACAGAAATCAATGGAACAGAATAGAGAACCCAGAAATAAAACCCATATACCTACAACCAACTGATCTTCAACAAAGGAGACAAAAACATATACCGGGGAAAAGATACTCGTTCAATAAATAGTGCAGGTAAAACTGGATAGCTGCATGCAGCAGAATGAAACTGGATCCCTGTCTGTCACCAAATACAAAATTAACTGAAGATGGATTAAAGACTTAAATGTAAGACCTGACACCATAAACATTCTAGAAGAACAGCAAAACTCTTCTGGACATGGCCCTTAAATGGCTAAAGGATTTATGACTAAGACCCCAAAAGGAAATGCAACAAAATCAAAAATAGACAAATGGTACTTAAACTAAAAAGCTTCTGTACAGCAAAAGAAATAGTCAAAAGAATAAACAGATAATCTACAGAATGGGAGAAAATATCTGTAAACTATACATCTGACAAAGGACTAATACCTAGAATCTAAAAGGAACCTGAACAACTCAGCAGGGAAAAAAATGAATCACTCTTTTATAAAGTAGGCAAATGACATGAATAGGCATTGTTCAAAAGATACACAAATGGTCAAAAAACATTACAAAAAAATGCTTAACATCATTAATTATCAGAGAAATGCAAATTAAAATCACAAGTAGATACTATCTTACTCCAATTAGAATGGCCATTATTAAAAAGTGAAAAAACAATAGATGTTGGCATGTATGCAGTAAAAAGGAAATGCTTATTACTGTTGATGAGAATGTAAATAAGTACAATCTCTATGGAAATCAGTATGGAGATTTCTCCAAGAACTAAAAGTAGATCTACTATTCGATCTTGCAATCCTACTGCTGGGTATCTAGCCAAAGAAAATGAAATTATATCAAAAAGATACTGCACTTGTATTACCACAGTACAATTCACAATTGCAAAGATATAGAATCAACCTAAGTGCCCATCAACTGATGAGTGGATAAAGAAAATGTGGTGTGTGTGTATGACAAGAAAAACACACACACACCACGGAGTACTACTCAGCCATAAGAAAGAATGAAATAATGTCTTTTGCAACAATTTGGATGGAACTGGAGGCCTGTACGTGGGGTTCAAAGGGTGGTTGGTTGGGAGGGGATGGAGGATTAAATATTACCCTATGGTGTACAATGTCTATTATTCAGGTGATGGGTACACTAAAAGCCCAGAATTCACCACTATAAAATATATACATGTAATGGAATTCAACTTGCAAAACCTAAATCTACTGAATAAAAAAAAATTGAAAAAAACTCCCACATATTAATCATATTAATAAAAACCAAATACCTCTTTAGTTCTCAGACACTGTATCACTGCCTTCAAGGTAGCACATTCCTCTGTCAGTAACTGAACAGCAACATAATGTTCTCTCTTTAACGTTTCAGTTTCTGAAATATGTCTGGATTCCATATCCAAAATTTCAGCAGCATGTAGTTCTCGCATCTGCTCAATTTTTTCAGTAAACTGACTGATTATTTCAGTGACTTCTTCTGAGGAACATTCACTCTGCAAATCAATTTGGATTCCTGAATTTCTAACAGGAATTTGTAGAGTCTGATTGCTGCTATTGACCCTGAGAGTCCCCTCAGTCTGAGATGCAGAGCTTTTACCCATTTTAATAGGAAGTGGCTCTAATATGCAGACCTTTCCATTTTCCTGTACCTCAGTCTTATCTTCTTTTTCTAAGTAGGAGGATAATTTCTTTTCTGTCTCTGTGAGTTGATCCCTAACTTGGCTTAAATCTTTCTGAAGAGATGCCATACTTGTTTCTTTTACCTAAAACATAAGGAATAGAACAGTAAAGTATTTGATTAAAAATTTTCCATATTAAATGTTAAATTTAAAGGCAGGGACAGAGTATAATTAATGATTTCATGTTTTCCACAGAATATTAAAAAAAAAAACATTTCAGAAACATTCTCATATATTCACATGTATGTATGGTCATAGATTACTACAGAGGTAAAATGATTTTATCCGCTTCTACTTTTGGTTCTCTTTTTTCCTGCATTAACAGACTGGAGATTAAAAGTATCCTAACAAAGATTCCCAGGAAAACCAAACAAAAAGATGTTGGTAAATAAATGTATAACAATGGAATTTTTCATCAAATTGACAAAAGACTTTTTATATAGCTTTTCAGTTATGGATCTGGGTTTGTTTTTATAGAAGAGAATATGCTTTGACATGAAATTAAGATAGGTAGAAATATGTGAATTAGGAGCTTTGTTACTTATCTTACCAAAAGCTCTTCTTGAAGTTTTTCTGCCTTTTCTTTATAACTGGCAAGTTCTTCTTTGGTAGCCACTAAGTCAGCTTTAAGGATGGCAAGTTCTCCCCCAAATCCACTTTCTTTGTTGGTACTAATTAACTCAGGAGTTGTCTGAATGGTAGCGGAAACATAAGAAACACATCATTTTTAAAAAATATAGTTCAAGGCACTTATACATTCAAATAAAACTTTCTCAGGAATGACTGCCTACAAATAAAGGGGGTTACAACAATCAGTGTTCTTTCAACAAATAGGAAAACTTTTCAGAACCATCATCTTATATTCTTGAGACAAAGATTGTTTTCTTGAGAAAATGAGTTTCTGGGAACAAAAGGTAAATCATGCCATTACTATGTATCCTAAAAATTTATAAATTATTAATAAAAATATTTTTGGTACCATTCAAAAGTGCTTCATATTCATACCACTTACCTCAAAAGAAACCAGGTGCAACTAAGATATTTCTTAGAAGTTATACATGGAAAGTCATATTATTATTTTAATTATTTCTTACAGTAATTTATAGTTTACATAAGCTAAGAGAAAAAAGCCTAGTAAATGGAATTACAGAATCATGATGTATTAATCTCCTAGTATTTAGACAGTACCATACTTCTAATACTCAAAATTATAAATTTAGAAAGTGAGAATTAAAAAAAAGCCCTGTTCATATCCGTCATAAGCTAAAAAATAACTGTAATTTCAGATCTTTACGTAAGTATACTTACAGAGGTAAAATACAAATTTTTACCAAAACATCCTTTTTGGTAAAAATAAAATTTGTAAAAGTTAATGCTTTGTCACCCACTCATTAATTTATTAGATACTAATATATTATTTTCCTCTAAAATCTGTATTCTTTGTCAATAGTAATATATTTTGACATTTTTCATTACTTAAAAGGAATGATAATATAATATGCACATTAGAAGGAAATTAAGGAAAAAAATCCCACAAAAGTCCTACAAGACATTTGCTAAACTTTAATGTTTCTACGTTTCTTCTGACTGCTCTATTTAATGACAATACTAATGAAATAAATGTGTTTGAAGACCGTGAAACAGTCTGTATCCATTATTCTAGTGATAATAATGTAACTGCCCATTGTTAAATTTGTCCTGAAGCTGTCTCTGCACCTTGAGCTCCTGTGTAAGGAATTGCTACCTAATTTAGTACATAACCAAATTGAAAACCTCACTTAGGAGTATAAAAAACAGCCAATTCTGGCCAGGCGCGGTGGCTCACGCCTGTAATCCTAGCACTCTGGGAGGCCGAGGTGGGCAGATTGCTCGAGGTCAGGAGTTCAAAACCAGCCTGAGTAAGAGCAAGACCCCCGTCTCTACTATAAATAGAAAGAAATTAATTGGCCAACTAATATATAGACAAAAAATTAGCCGGGCATGGTGGCACATGCCTGTAGTCCCGGCTACTCGGGAGGCTGAGGCAGAAGGATCACTTGAGCCCAGGAGTTTGAGGTTGCTGTGAGCTAGGCTGATGCCACAGCACTCACTCTAGCTTGGACAACAAAGTGAGACTCTGTCTCAAAAAAACCCAAATAGCCAATCACAAGCAGCTAACTGATCAGACCATGTCCAAATAAGGCAAATATTTAGCTGTAACTAATCAAGCTATTTTTGTACTTTTCTTGAGAGGTCTATAAATATCCACTGTCCACTGCTGCACAGCAGAGATTTGTGAAGCTCTTCTGGTTCTGAGTATTACCGAATTCATGAATTGTTCTTTCATCAAATAAACTTGTTTAAATTAGTTTGTCTAAAGTTTTTCTTTTAACAACAGTATGTTTTTATTAAAAAATCGTTTTCTATAAATTGCTAAATGTAAACAGAACACTACATTTAATAAATTAACAGTCGGTTTAAAGAATAAAGGAAAAGAGTTTCTTGGGGTATTAAAGTGAAAAAATCAAGTAAGAAACTAACCTTTTGAACTTCACAATCTCCTTGAGGGTTTCTTTTTCTTTCTTTCCCTCCCTGTTTTTTCTCACTCTCCTCCAATAGCTTCTGTAGTTCTAGCACCCTCTTTTCTTTTTCCAAAGAATTTTTCTCTGCAATTTCTACTTGTTCTTTTTCTAGAATCAAATTAGTGTGCATTTCAACCATTTGGCTTTCTAATTCTGATATTCTCAAGATTAATGTTGATACATTTGACACCATCTCGTTTTCTGTTAGTTGATTTAGTCCTTCAGATTCTGATGAGATTGCTTGTTTATCTTCACAGAACTTTGCATATTCCTGAACTGCCTCAAGTTGGACTTGACTCACAAGAGCAGCAGCTACTTTTTCCTCAAGTATTTTTTGTAGGTTTACAATCTTCTTTTGAAGCATTTCTGTTTCAGACTGGCCTTGCTCTTGTATGTCTTTTATCTGTTGATAACACTGGATAAGTTCTAAGTCCTTTGCACTAATAGTACTCTCAAGTTGTAGTAACTTTTTTTCCAAATTACTTATGGGAACTTTGCTGTTTTCTTCAAAAGATCTGAGGTAAGTCTGATTCTCTAGGGCTTTAAGATCATCCTCAGTAAGAACTTCTAGTTTAGGTTTGTCTTTACTCAGATCATCTATAGCCATGTTAACACTTTTCTCTGGTATACTTTGGATTTTTTCCATATTTTCACGTTCTCTCTTTAAGCTGCATAATTCTTGTGTTAGTTGATTCATTTTAAAATTGGTTTCTTTAAGTACATTTTTCGTGAAGGTCATTTCTTCATTAGTAGTTTCTACTTGCTTTTCCAAAGCTAGCTTTTCAGCTATAACCAAATCCAACTGATGTTTTAAACTGTCTGCTTCTTCTGGGAGAAAATTAGCATCCACTGATGTCTTCTGTCCAATATTTGCCAATTCCTGCTGAAGTTTTTCAATCACTTCATGGAGCTGCTCTATTTCTTCTTCTCTATTTTTCTTCACACATTCTTGATCACTCATCAAACATTCTATTTGAGTTTCAAGATCCCTTATTAGTGCATTCTTTTCTTCAATAACCTATTAATGAAAAGGATTACATAATAAATATGTATTTTTATTTTGGAAATTTTAATTTATTTTAGGCAGGACCTTAAAGAGATGACTACTTTTCAGACATACTACCTTACTTTAATTTCAATATAGACCAATACCTCCCCCTACCATATCAAACAAAGACCTTACTTAGAACTTCATTCAGAAAGTTATCTTAGATATAAAGTGATTACTGTGCTTAGTAGCTGATTTCCTATTAGGAAAATAGTTGATATCTATCTCTTTTTTTGAGATAAGGTCTTGCTCTTTTGCTTGGGCTATAGTGCAATGGTGTGATCACAGCTTGGTTCAACCTCAAACTTCTAGGCTCAGGCAATCCTCCTGACTCAGCCTCCCAAGTGGCTGCGACTACAGGTGTGCACCACCACATCCAGCTAATTTTTATATTTTTTGTAGAGAGGGGGTCTCACTCTTGCTCAGACTGGTCTTGAACTCCTATCCTCAAGCAATTCTCCCACCTCAGCCTCCTGATATCAATATATTTTAACTGAAAAGATGAAGCATTGAAATAAAGTCTTTGGTTGCATCCAAAGGTAATTAAATCATATTAAACTCATATTAAATAGAAGAATTTATAATAGGTTTGATTAGAATAATATGATAAAATCTAAGTCAAAGAGCCTCCCTGAAAAATATTAAAATCTTTTGACAATATTAGAAGGAACAAAAACATAGATTACTGTGTGTCTTATCAATTAATATTAATGGTTAAAAGAGAATTAAGAGTTACTTGTTTTTAAATTTAGTGGGAAACTGAATAATATAACCATTTTGACCTTTAAAATTCTGGCTCATTTTAATTTCAGGTATTAATAACAACCAATTTTAAATGAATATACCTTGTTATCTGTTGTAATTTTAAGTTGCTGCTGAAGGTTTCTAATTTGCTCCTTTAATTGGTCAATTTCTACCTCTTTTTCCTGTATTATTTGAGCAAATTTTCCAAATAACACATGTTGGTCCTGAATAGACATAGCATCAGATTCCTTTATGGCAAATCCCAGTCTCTCCATTTCATCCTAGGGACAAAAATAACCAACACAGTTGAATGTATCATTACATGTCATTTTGAGAACGTTCTCTCAATTAACTCTTACAAAAGATACAGTACATATCATGTACAAATGAAAAAAATTAGAAGAATCATATGGTTATTATAAATCAGTAATTCTTAAAATATTTTGATAAAAGTTCTCAATATTTTTCATTTATGATGAATTCAAATGTTTAAGTTGGGCTGAAAATAAGTTTCATGCAAATTTGTTTGTCCATTAATGTTCCTCTGTTAAGTATTACTTAGTAGCTGGGTTTAACAAATGTTTAATAAAGCTACACAGAACCAAAACTATGACTTGCTTATATGGAAAAGTTTCCCCAAACTAATTACCTTAAATAATTTATTTTCTTGTTCAAGTTCTTGTAGGCGGGTAGTAGACTCCTTTTTCTGTATTTCTAATTGCATATGTAGTTGCTGAACCTCTTCATTCTTGTTTTCCAATTCTTCTCTAAATTGTTCTAATTGTTCTTCTAAGTTTGTAATCTTTAATATCAAAATTATCAAAAGTAGGGAGAAAAAATGTTTATACAAATATTTGTCAAGATAGAATGAAGAGCATCATATTAGCTTTGCAGAGTACATATGCTTAAAACATGAGTCATAAGAATAAAAGAATGTGATTTTTCTAAGTCGGATATACCTGTGTGGTTCCTAGAAATGCTCAAACTGAATACCCTTAAACTATCCTACTCAAACAGAGAGGAGACCTTCTATGGAAGGATAAAATGATCCAATTCCTACCTAAAATATCCTCTCATGAAGCAAAAAAGAGTTATAGAAGGGGAAGAGTTCACATATTAAACCTTAGTTTAAATTAATTGCTATCAAAAGGCTCAAAAAACTGTAGAAATTAAGTCAATTATTTTAACCACCAAGTAAGCCTAGGTCAATTTAGTCCACTTATATCTAATTAACCCACTGAAAGGTTTGGCTGCAAAAGGAAGCAGGGGTAGAAACTAAGACCAAGAGATTCTTAGGTCTGAATTACAGAAACCTTAGAATAAATTAATTATACAATTTTAGTTGAAAATTAGAGAACTCCTATGGGTAGAACAGAAATTTGTTTATTCATTTCTGAGGATGGAGTATCAGTAATGGTAAAGCTACTGATCACTGATGATTATACAGAGACCGAAACTAATAATGGATATTAAGAACTAGTTTTTTGTTTTTTTTTTTTTTTTTTAAGAGACAGGGTCTCACACTTTGTTGCCAGGCATGAGTGCAGTGGCATGATCGCAGCTCAGTGCAACCTCAAACACCTGGGCTCAAATGATCCTACTCTCTCAGGCTCCTGAATAGCTGGGACTACAGGCACATACTACCATGCCTTGCTAATTTTTTCTATTTTTTGTAGAGACGGGATCTTGCTATGCTGCTCAGGCTGGACTCAAACTCCTGACCTCAAGCGATCATCCCACCTTGATCTCCCAAAGTGCTAGGATTACAGGCATGAGCCACCACACACACCGCCAAGAACTAGTTATTTTTATATTTATAAAATTGGTTTTGCTTGTGGACAGTAACAGTCATTTAGCTCACTGGTTTGTAGCTACTTAATAAATACTGAATGAATGAATTTCTAAATGTGTATTTACCTGATGATAAAAAAACAACCCAAGATGCAAGAGCCGCATTTAGTGGCAGCTGGCTCAGAAAGCAGCCTATAAATCATTTAGTACCTTAGAAGCTGAAAGAGGGCAGATGCTGATTACACATTGACATACTACATAATTAGAATCATATTATAGCAGTGAAAAGGCAAAGCCTTAAAATCAGTTAGCTTAATATTTCTTAGCCAGAAATAGTATCAATAGTAACAACAGCCATCCTTTATAAGCAATTTACTGCTAAGCACTGTACAAAGTGCTTTATATGTAATATTTTCTTAAAACCCCATTAGATCTGTCCTTTGATTATGCCCATTTTAGAGGTAAGGAAGAGCATAACACGGGAGTAATTTGCCTTGCAGTCACAAGGCATGTAGGAGAGCCATAGTATGTGGTAGAGCCAGCTTTTGACCTTGGGAAACTACTTCTGGAGCCTTCCATTCTAAGCTATCATTTATCCTGCTTCTAATAACTGAATGTCTGAGACTGACATTTAAAAACTTTTCTCTAACACTGGTATTAAACTCAGTAGACACTGAAATATTTAGTGGTTGTGCATATCTAATTATCAGGTTGTTGAACATTGTGATGATTAGATTTTCTTCAAAGTTATATAATATTATTTATAACCATCTCTGTCCGTCTCTGTCATCAAAGTACTTTTGATGACAAGGTATTATTTTAAAACCAACACATACATAGTTATTTAAGTTCAAAATTGATGCCCTATCTCATGTGACATTTACTTTTTTATATACAACAGTTTATGATCAAATTCTCACCTCTGTGATCTAAAGCCTTGCTGTTCACAAAGTGGTCTGTGAAGCAGAATTGGCATCATGTGGGAGCATGTTAGATGTGTAGAATGTCATGTCCCACCCCAGACTTGTTTTTTAACAAAATCCCCAGGATATTCATATGCACATTAAAGTTTGAGAAGCCTGGCTGAAGGCACTAACTTTTCTTGTCTTTAGAAGCTAAAGTTGAGATATCATGTCAGGCATCTCAATCCCTCAAAATGATACTATGGGGCCATTCTTTCCTCTTATTCAGCCAGACTTCAATTTAGTCCTGTCCTCTCTTATTACTGAGCCTGTAATAACATAAAATCAGAATATTGTTAAGGTTTAAAAATAGAAACTGGTAGCTATTTGTTTTATTATTAAATTTATTTGGATTACATTAATTTGTACCCAACCAATTTGTGTTTTCTTTTTGTAAAAGTGTTTCTCTCTTTTTCAAATGTAGATATGTCTCCTTAATTAGACAGTAGATTCCTTGAAGTCCAGTACTGGTTTTACAATTGGACAGTGATGCTCTGCATGTATCAAGAGCTCAATAAATGTTGAATGGCAGTATTAAATACTTCTTAGGACAAGACAACACAGACCCCAATGCTTTGGCAACGTAGCATCACAAGGGCTTCGGACTCAGAGAAATGTGAGAGGAATTCTTGCTCAACCACTTAGTGTATGAGCATGAGCAAGTTACTTAACTTCTCTTAAGACTCAGTTTACACATCTGCAAAATGAAGAAAAATAGAGCCTGTCCCCAGGGAGAGTGCAGGGATTAGTGGTATAAGGCATTTAAAATACTTAGTACTCTCTCATATATAGCCCTCCACAAAATTATTATTATTGCTATCTGTAAGATTTCATTAGCTCTATAAAGCTATAAAACCTATTGAAGGTATAGTTTTCTACAATAAATCCTTCTATTTCTCTCCCCATTATTCCTTCATCCTAAAATCTCAAAACTCCTTTCTTTTACAGTTTTCTTCTCTATCATCCTGCATTTCTAAATATTCTAATAAACTTTAAAAAATGTTTTGTAAGGCCAAGTGTGATGACTCACACCTGTAATCCCAGCACTTTGGGAAGCTGAGATGGGGAGGATCATGTGAGGCCAGGAGTTTGCAACAAGCCTGGGTAACATAGTGAGACCTTGTCTCTACAAATAATTAAAAAATTAGGCGAGTGGAGCACACCTGCAGTCCTAGCTACTTGGGAGGCTGAGGGAAGGGGGACTGTTTGAGCCCAGAAGTTCAAGGTTGCAGTGAGCTGTGATTGTATCACTGTGTTCCAGCCTAGACAACAGAGCAAGACCCTGTTTAAAAAAAAAAAGTTCAGAAAATCTGGGCTTTGAGTATTAGAGTATCTTAAATATAATGACATATAGGGGGGCTGGGGGCTGTGGCTCACGCCTGTAATCTTAGCACTTTGGGAAGCTGAGGCAAGAACCTGAGGCCAGGAGTTCGAGACCAGTCTAGGCAAGAGTGAGACCCTGTCTCTACAAAAGATAGAAAAATTAGCCAGGTGTGGTGGTGTGCACTTGTAGTCCCAGCTACTGAGGAGGATGAGGCAAGACTGCTTGAGTTCAGGAGCTTGAGGCTGCAGTGAGCTATGATAAAGCCACCCTGCATTCTAACCTGGGAGACAAAGGAAGACCCTGTCTCAAAAACAAAAACAAAACAAAAAAAACACCACCAAACCTATATATACACATTATATATATAATGACATATAGGGACATCTTATGTTTATACTCCATCAGATATCTAAAAACATTTCCCTAGTTCTCAAGAGAAAATGCTTAAGAAGTTACTTTCATTAAAAGACATGTTCCTGTCTCAGTCTCCAGTTATAAGTAAGCAAACAGGTTATGACAGAGTACTTGTTATTAGAAACTGGTAGATGAGGGTCAGCTGTCAGTTTAACCCTCTGTCTTCTTATCTGTAAAAACTAGCAGTCAGTTGACAGATATTCTCTATGGTTTTCTGTTGGTCTAAATGACTATAATTCTGAATAAAAGTTAGACAGTTATTAGAAACTTAATTCAAAAATTAAGGGGTTAGCATGCTATATCATATTCAGAAGATAATAAATATATAAAATTAGTAAGCTTAATCAACTATCCATAGTCAAGTATCATTACTTTTGGGTCTGGTTTTGAAGTTCCATCTTATTAGGAACAGAAAATTTCTTAATTTACTTTAAGGGAAATCTTTAAATGTTAATTCTTTCAAACACAGAAGGGGTTACATATAAACAAAAGTGCTGCCCATTTTCCACAAAAAAGTCAAAAAAGAAAATAAACAAGAGCATCTCAGATAAACATTAGTCAGTATTATGTGATAAGTGATAAAATGATCCTTTTCATGGAAATGATCATTTCAACTATCGTCATTTACATAGATACCTTTTTTCTCCTCTAAACTCCAAGTTCTCTGAGCTATAGTTTTAGCTGATGCCTAAATTATTCTTATAATTTTCAAAGGATTTATTAACCATTCTATACTGTTTAAGTTCAATAAATATTTGTTAAAATATATTTAATTATCCTGAGAATATTATAGACAAAAATGTAATTTTTAAAATTTTAAACATTTTAAATGATATGATTTATCTAGACAATGTAGTGTATAATATGTTTTAGAAAAACTATTAGTAGACAAAGGCTTAAATAAGTTATAAATTAATCAGGAAGTTGAAATTACCACTGTCCTAAAAGTAGATTTTCTTTTTTTGGAAGAGAGTAGAGAAACACAAGAGAACTTTATATAATATTTTACTATTAATCTCTTGTTTTAAGAATATATTTATTATATTGTAAAATAGCACTATAATCTCTCAGGGCAATACAACTTAAAAAAAAGAACCAAAACCCACAGGTGAAGCAGCAATAATTCAATGTCCACACTATGGCTAGGAAAAAGGAAAAGATACTGCCTTTTGTCCTGACACTACTATATTTGTCCACCCTGCTCTTCCTACCTGTTTAATTGGCCTTCTTTCTGTCCCTCTAAACTTCTTCCTGCTTCAAGCCTTTATACTGGTTATCCTCTCTACCTGAAACACTGTTCTTCATTATCAGCTTATTTGTTCACATGTTGATTGCCTTCAAAGTCAAGTTAGGCGCTGAGCTGAGAAACAGTCTAAACTTTGGTTTTAGATCACACACTCCATTCTGTTCAAATGACATTTTCAAGATAACTGATTTAAATATTTAAATTTAAATATTTAAAACTACAATTCTGTCATTTAATAATAAACTTACCTCTTTTTCCTTTCTGTCTATGGCATCTCGCTCAGCCTGCAATTGTACTTCTAGAGACAATTCTGCTTTAGCTTCTACAGCTCCAAACTGTTTTTGGTCTTCTACCTTTAAATATATAAGAATTCTCTCAAAATCTGAGACATTAAATCTTGATTATACCTTTTTTGGAGAGAAGCAATTCTGTTTCTCCAATTAGAAGTAGAACATCTACATTAGTAAATAATCAAAAAATTACAGATACTTAGTTCTGAATGCATTTTTCATAAATTCAAACAGGAATCCCCTATGTACGCCCTTCCCAAGTTTCCTTATCCTACTCTTCTTTTATTCATTTTTGCTTTCTACTGTACAATGGGGATGGATTTCATTCCTGCTTAGTTTGGGGTAAAGCAACAGCCTAAACTGCTATCCATTATTCACTTAGCTATTATTGATGGTTAAAAGGGTAATTAATTCTTCTGGGTCAGCTAATCTTCCTTTCTCAGGACTAAGACGTGCAAGCAACATTTGGAAATACAAGTAAACAGAAATGGTTATGAAGTTAACAAAGATATAAAGATACACACTTGATATTATTATTTAATAATATCAAGAAGTCAATAATTTTTTATTTAAAAGATCTGATGTTTTTAAGAGTACTCTTCATTAAAACACTTAATAAAGTTAACCCAAATAAAATGTCACACCTTTTGAAAAGTGTCTGCACTAAGGAGTAAGGCTTGCTCCAGTTCCCTTACTCTGAATTCTAGTTTCTCAATTTCCTCATTCCGCTCTTGTATATCCCTTTGAAGCTGTTCTTTAGAGAGCAAAAGCTCACTGCACTTGTCTGTTTTTTCTTTCAGATGATTTGTTAACTGTTCAACCTGAAATATAAGAAGCAAAAATTATAATTAAACAAATTTCAGCAAGCTCATAACTACAGGTTGAATATCCCTAATTTCAGATCCCTGAAATGCTCCAAATCATACTTTTTAATTTTAGAGATGAAGTCTTGCTACGTTGCCCAGGCTGGAGTACCGTGGCTATCCACAGGCTATTCACACGGAGTACAGTTTGGCTATTCATAGTTGCCGTCATCGTGCACTATATTCTCAAACTCCTGGGATCAACTGATCCTCCTGCCTCAGCCTCCCAAGTAGCTGGGATTACAGACTCAGGTGCTACCATTTCTGGCTCAAAATCTGAAACTTTCTGAGTGCTGACATGATGCTCAAAGGAAATGCTCATTGGAGCATTCTGGATTTCAGATTAGGGATGCTGAACTGGTAAGTATAATGTAAATGTTAATATTACAAAGTCTGAAACCTAAAACACTTCTGGTCCCAAGCATTCTGAATAAGGGATACTCAACCTGTATACAATATATCTATCTTCATTTCAAAAGGTATTTTTTTCCAGAAAATATTTTTAAATGCCATCCTAATTAAATTTTTTATAAGGATAACAACTATTGTCTACAACAAAGGTGACATTTTCCAAGTTGATAAAACTAAGCAGTGCTAGTAAAAAAGAAAGAATACTGTTGTCACACAATCCTTAAAAAAAGTTTTTTAATGGACCAGGTGTGGTGGCTCATGCCTGTAATCCTAGCACTTTGGGAGGCCAAGGTGGGAGGATCCTTTGAGCCTGTAAGTTCGAGGTTGCAGTGAGCTATGATAAGGACACTGCACTCCAGCCTGAGAACAGAATAAGACCTTGTCTCAAAAAAGAAAGAAAGAAAAAAAAAAAAAAGTTTTTTCTCTTAAGACTTTCTCCAGCTAGACAGAGGGGAAAATTGCATGTTTAATATGTTAAATTATCTAATGACACAACCATGCTAAGATCTAATAGAGATGACAAATTTGCAGAGTACTGATTTACTCTTCTATGAGATAAAATGACCTAAAAAAAAAATCTTGTATGGATAATTTGATAATAGTCATTTGGAAAGCTTTTTCAATCTGTTTATTCCATTAGCCCAGAACAGAGGTGGGAATACAGGATGGCAAGAAGGATCTGTGTACCTAGAGAGTTTCCCTAAGTATCTTGCTACTCTTGGTTTTTCTGCTACCCAAAATAAATTTAGTACTCCAAGACATATTCCCTAAGACTGATATGCAGGTCTCCTCAGGTGAATGGTGCTGCGATGCAAGAATATAAACATTAATAATAATTTATGAAATTAGTGCAGATCAAGTGAGAGAGAAAGTTTACTAAAAAAAGATGTGATGGTAAGGAATAAAGGAGTTCTACCTTTTTTCAGTGAAATACTTGGAGGAAATTACCTAAAAATTACAATAATTCCTCAGAACATTAAAAAATACAAGAACACTATAATTTCAAGGATGACAGTGGTAAAGTCATTAAGAAGAAACTTTAACAATAATAGGTTGACTAAGATTTGGGAGTAAGGTCAAAAGAAAATGCAACAAAGCAGGTACAATAAAATTGCACAATATAAATATAAATATAGTTAGAATTTGTTGATCTTGAGAAAATCAGAAGCTAGGAATCAGATCTGGCAAGGTAAGGAGAGAACAAATGGATCATAATGTTCCTGGAAAAACATCAAACACACATCCTTACTAGTTTCTTAAAGTTACATGAATGAGGCAGGACAACCTGTTTAAATATATGAAAACTATATGACAGTCTAGAATACTTAAATATTCCTTTGAGTTTCACCAAATGACTATTTTTTAAAAGTTGAAAATATGTTTGTTAGGAATAAGGGTAATAACTACAAACTTTGTGGGAATTGATAATTCTCCTGCTACTCTAGTGGATAACATTTTATTGCAGTGAGTTTATATATATTTTTTATTGTTTTGGAATTATTTTCAGAGAAATAAAACCCGGTAAACTGCATAGAAATTACAGTAGAAATAAAAATTATTTTCAGAAATAATACTAAATTTAAGTGTTCACTATGTGCCAGGCCAATACTCCAATGAGGTAGGTGTTATTACAATCTCTATTTCAGAAATGAATAAACAGAGATTTGAGAGATAAAGTGACTTAGCCATTGTAACATATCTAGTAAATGTCAGAGGCATGCTCCAAACTGGGATTGCCTTACCCCTAACACAATGTCTTTATCAACATAACACACCATCTATAGGAATTTATACAGTGAATCTTCCCTCATTCATGTAGCATTCATTTCATAAATAGGGAGTTATGACTATTTCTATATGAGAAAAATGGACAAATGGGGTGAAAAAGAAGCAGAGAGACTAGTTAGGAGAGCATCATAATGATCCAGGGAAACAATGATAACAACTAGGATTAGGGAGATGAACGAACATTGGAAGAACAGAAAGATGTAGTGCAAGCTGACCCAACAATAGGTTGGAAGCAGGGGTTGAGAAAAAGAGAAGAATCAAAGATGAATTCTAGGCCTTAGCAATGAGAAAGGTGTAGAAGGTATAGAATTTATTGAGATGAAGAAGAAACATGTTTTATCCTTGTCTTTCTTTGGTAGGGGCTAATCAGGAATCAAGTGCTCTCTTTTGGACACGTTAATTTTGAGACATTAAATGGAAACAGAGTAGGCAGCTGAATATTCATTCAAGTCTAGAGCTCTACAGAGATGTCAGGGATGGAGGTACAAATGTGGAGTCATGTATATATGACTGCCTGGGAAGACAATATAAATAGGGAAAAAGAGACCATGCCATCATTTATTTCAGTTAGGTAGGAAAGAAACAAAGACTAGAAGAGATAGACTAGTGCAATAGGTGTGTCACAGAACCCAAGAGAAGGAAATATTCTGGAAGAAGGCTATAATAAATGCTTCTGAATGGCTGATTAGGATGAAGACAGAAAGGTGATTATTGGATATAGCCATGAAACTCTGTAATATCTTCAAAAGTACAGCTTAAATGGAGTAAAAGGTATTAAATCCCACTAAAATACAGAGGTTGGAAACTTCACTGGAGTGGATTTAGAAGAGAACAGAAAAGTAAAGAGTGAATACAAACAATTCTTTTGATCAGTCTTCTTGGGAATGGGAATGAGAAGCAGGGAATTTTATTTAATCAGGCAGTAGTAGACGATATATGCAGATGGGAATGATTCCAAATTTCAATACAAATATTTAGGGTTAATGACTTTCTTATATTTAAGTAACACTTAATTTTCTGATTTTGAGGATTATGTATGATAAAAATAACTCAATTTTAAGTTTTTCGTGATATGCATAGTATTTTATACTCAAGATACATATTTCTATAAGGTGGGAAATATCAGTAAGGTTCTTACCTCTCTAGTTTGATGTTCACTGATAGGCTGGAATCGAGGTACAACCTTAAGTTGCTGTTCTAGTTTCTGTATTTCCTGTTGGAATACATCTCTCTCATGTTCTCTATCAATGGCTTGTTCCTTAAGTTTAAAAATAATAATAATAGTAACTGAAGAAAGAATATTTAATGAAGATATTACTTCTCATACTTCCCCTTTAGTAACAGGTTAGTTCTGTTTGAAGACAAGGCCTGATGACCATGGAATACCCCAAGGTTTAAAAAGATAACATTTTTTGGTATGGAAGATAGCCTATTTGGGCTCCTCTATAAACACTTAAGTATTTATATACTATCTGAAATACATTTATTTTTTATTAAAGAAATGTTAAATAAAGAATGAAAAAATATTAACCTTAAAAATGACTTCAGGTTTTCCAATAAAGGAGGAATTCCACTGTTAATTCAGTTATTAAACACAATAAGTAAAACAAATTGTTTGGTAAACCAATTTTTAAAATCCTAATCTAGGTTTATACCCAAAATTATAAAATGTGTAAGAATCTGATTTTCTGATTTGTGAAGAGAGTATCAATCTTAAATGAAACCCCAAAGGAAGAATCCATGTAAAATCAGAGATTTAATATCTTTTTGGAAGACAGTAATGGCAGCATGACAACTGTTCTAGTTCCCTCTTTCCAACTGCCACACTTTTACCTTTGTGTATCTTTTTATTGTGAAGCAATAGTGGCTAATTTACTCATAGAATTCTCACCTGCTTTGGCTATTGGTTAAATGAAAGACTAGGATAAGCTTCTTAACTCTGATTTTGGAAAGGCTAACTGGTAGGGCTTGTTCATAATCTGGCTGTACTGATTTTAATTCTGATTGCTGCATGATAAAACTTACCGGAATTTTAAATTGGAATACTATTTTTGGTCAATTGGTAGAATACACATGTAGGTAGAAACAGTAATTAAAGAGTCTTGATAATTTAAAATTCACAGCCTAGAACAGTAGAGTACGTACGTACATTGAGAAAAATCAATATTCAAATTAAAAATACTTACATCTAAAAATTTTCTTGTTTTTTCTAACTGTTTTTCCAGTGCTTGGTTTTGCTGTCTTAAATCCATTAGTTCAGCATTTTTTTCTTGTTCCAGCTCTATAAACCTACTGACTTGTTCCTCAACATCTATTTCTAGAGCTTTCACTTGTTTTTGAAGGTCATCACGTATTTTTTCAGCTTGACACTGTACTTCTAGTTTTTCCTTCATTAGTTTTTCTGTCTCCTGTAGTAATTCTGTTTATAAATGAAAAAGTATACTGAGTTAAATCACAATTAGTGATATTATGATAATGATATTACCCATAACTATGTCAAAATTTTACCTTCATGAAATAAGACTCAGAATTATTTTAAATACACATAAAAAGTAAATATTTTCTTATGAAAATATCAAAATATCTTAATGTATTCCTATATTAGTAAAGCAAATTATTTTAAACAAAATCATACAGAATTAACAAGAGAATATGTTCTGTCACCAAAAATAATATTTTTGTGAAAACAACATAGCAAATCCACAAAAAGTTTATTTTCACATCAGGAAACAAAGTCCAATTAAATTCAAACATAGAAAAAACTCACCATTTTCTTCACCTCAGGCATAAGTCAATCATTCCAAACCCATAAAGTCAATTTTATATGCACACACAATACACAGAAGATCAAACATTGTAAATCTTTAACCAAGGCAAGTAAGAGTTACAGAAAAACAAATACAACTAAGACCAAAATTTCCTGTTAGTCTTACTTCTTATTAGAGTATATTCCTGAGTTGCTTTGCATGCACACATGTATGTGCATCAAGGGAAAACTGACATGCATAAAAGGCAGTGTGGTACAGTGGTATAGTGCTTAATAGTAGACTGTGGGTTTAAATCCTAGGTCTATACCTTATCTTGAATGTGACAGTTAATGTGATATCCTTCCGTTTCCTTATGTGTAAACTGGGAATAATATATTACTAATCTCTCAGAGTTACTTTGGGATTGAATAAGTTAATATATGTAAAAGAACAGTGCCTAGGGTATGGTAAGTATTATGTATTAGCTATTATTATTATTAATGAAGTATATATAGCAAAAATAAAACAATTCTCTAATGAGGAAAATGGAAAAAAACACGTCCCTAGAGTCTTTACACTAACTGTTGTGCCAACTCTGTACTCAGGACTAGGATCTATAGAAAACAGATTTCTTTTTAAAACGATACTGATATTAGATGTTAATATAAAGGTAACTCAACCAGAAAGCCTCTTATTAAATTTCACTAATCCTTTTGGTACCATCATCTTACATATTAAATGATTTAGAACCAGCATTTTGAAAACTCATAGACTGAAAGAGTTTAACATATTTCTAAAGAAAAAGTTTTTTTAAAAAACCAACTTTAAAAAAAAAAAATCAAAATGATTTTAAGTTCCATGCAAAAATAGACACAATAAGATGATGGTAACTATGAATCTTAGTTGTTAACCTTCACATAAAAATATGTACTTTTATCATGAGAGAAGGCTTTTTGTTATTGTTAAAGAGAAACACTGTAAGTATGAAACACAACAGCAAAAATGCAAAATGAGAGGTATGTTAGTGGTTGAAAATCCAAGGGTCACCCACATTTTGGAGTTGTAAGTCTACCACCCAAAGACTGGCCATGCAATTGTATACACACACCTGCTTCAGGTGCTGCATCAACTGCAGCATCTACTAGTCCTAGGAGAATAGGAAAAACAAACAAACAAAACCAAAAAAAAAAAAAGATACAACAAAAATTTATATGTCTTCTATTTCCTAAAAATAGAACATACACAACATATACACACATACATATTAAAAGCAAAAGTTGAAGTCATTGATTATTATCACTGGTAACACTTGGAGAAGTTCCAACATTTCTTGAATATTTTACATGTATGACATGTATTCTTTCCACATTAAAAATTCCAACCCTAAACTTACATTAGGCTAATTTGAGCAACCAGAAAAAATGTTACCATATTACAAAAGTGTATGTTGTATTTCTAAACGGATAAAATCCAGTGAAACCACATTTATATGCATAATTCCAACTGCATGTACAACATAAAAGTGAGAGGACATGATAAACAGATTTAAAGTTCCATCATTACAAAGACTGACATTTACTGCTAAACAAACTTTAATGTCAAGTTGTTACTTAATTTCTCATTTAAAGAAAAATTAAAGGTTACTTGTAAATTTAAAAATTCTTTGAACTCCTACTTAAACAGATGTCAGCCTGCTTCTAGCAGCCCCGGACCTTTTTAAATCTATTCTTTTTAATCTGCTTGCAAGCTGAAATCCCCTCTACCTGTTCACTACTAGATCAGTGCTCTTAGTTATTTAATCCAAGTAAATATTTCTGCTGCCCCTCTGCTATTAAAACAGGTAAACCTTATATAATTAAAAAATATTCTGCCTCATTATTTGTGGCTTTCCTTTTGAGGATAAACAAAGACCTATCTTTTCACATTAACATCTGCCAAAGGGAAAAAAAAATCCTGATTATACATGGTTGGTTAATAAGACATTTACCTATAAAGTAGATTTTCTTATAACTTTTCAAATTTTTTTATAAAATACATGAATAATGATACTGACAGAGGAAATATAGTCACCTTGAACTTTTAAAGAATATAAATAAAATTGGCCAAATATTTCATAAAAATTCTGAAAATACATACGTTGTTCAACTGGACCTGCCTCTGCTTTCATAGCCTCCTTTTGTCTGAACAATAATTCTCTTTCTTCTTGGATCTGCTGCTGCTCTGCTTCCAATTCTTGCAATCTATTACTGGCACATAACAACTCCTGCTCAAGACGATCTATTATATCAGTTTTTTCCTGGATTTGCCTTTCAAAAAGGGTTTTTTCATCTGCATAGCCATCAATGACACCTATAAAATGAAATTAACAGAGAATAGAATTATTAATCATTTCAAATTTAACCATTAGGTTTTAATATAAATAATGTCTATTGTTAGCAAAATGTTAAATCATTCTAATCTATTAAAATCTTCAATGAATTTGCTATGGGTAGCAGCAACTATTAACCTTTATTATGGTATGTTCAATGCAGCCTTTTTCTTGTTTACCATTGTGTGTAAATATGAAATTTCTCTCAACTTTCTAGCACTTGGCTATACTAAAGTATCATGTCATGTAGGTATAACTCACTTTTTAAACAGATATAAACATATAGGTTCCTAAAAAGCTTAATATAAATTAGATGCTTGCGAACTGAATCACATTTTAAATATACTAGAGAAGTTGGTATTTTACGTAATTCTAGAAGGCCAATATGTACAACAGCAGGGAGGATTAGAGCATAGGGCTTTAGAGCTGTGAAGCCTGGACTCACCATTTAATGGTGCCCTTAAGCAATTTAATAACATCTTTTAGTTCCAGTTTCCTCATCTTTAAAGCACAAGAATTGTTTTAGGATTGTGGGACTATGGTAACAACTTATCATCATCCATTTCTGTATTTCCTAAAATTTTTAACATTTTCTATAATTCTGTAAATTCTTATTGTGTGTGTGCGTATATATATAAAATAAAAGGGCTGTCGGAAAGTATCTGGCCATCGTTAATATAATGAGACCAGCTACATGGCTGGATACTTTCCAGACAGCCCTTATATATACATACCTACACAAAGTTTTAAAATTTGCTTGGAGGAATTCTGAAGACAAAGCACAACTACTTTTCAATAGTCACTCTAAATTAGAGATTGGTAGCTTTCAAACCTGGATGTGCACCAAAATCTCTATCTTAAGACTGAAATTACTCCACCCTCAGTTGCCAATATAAAGGTGCTTACCCTCAGCCTTACTGAGCTCCACAGCCAGTTGTTCTCTGGCCCTGGACTCTTCATGAAGGCGCTCTCGCAGTTCTTCTTGGCACTTAAGGTACTCTGTTGCTTCTTGTTTCTGTCTAAATGACTCACGCATCAACTCTGTCTGTGTAACTTTTGCATGTTCAAGCTAAACAAGGAGGGAAAGAGTATATTGAAGATTAAGTGTTGGGAATATCAGTGTCATTCCCTATTAAAGCTTAAAAAGGGGGAGGATTTAAATAAGGATATACTATTGAATTATAGTCATTTAATATTTCCAGTGCATGCTAACATTAGCAGGTAGGATAAGTCTCATTAGACAAGTAGATTAGCTGTGTACAACTTTCCATAAGACATGTGTTCTAGTTTTATTGAACAAAAGAATATGCTTCCTTTAGAAATAAACCACTTTAAATCTATGGTTATGTATTCTACCATACAAAGGAAGATATAAAGTTCATGAAGTACAGGCTTTTATTGTATTTGCTAAAGAATTTTATGCAACTGTGATAAACTTTCTTTTATATTTAATAGTTACTGGTTGTGACTCTTACAGTATTTGCTGTATACTGTGGAGGGCTAATAATATGTGGCATTAACTAACAAAATCATAGTGAAACAACAAAATGAAATTATATTTATAATCCATGTGTTTTAACTAAAAGCTTTCTCTTTCTGTCCACTTGTGAAACATTCCAAAACTCTATACATATTCAGCTTATTTTTAAAACCTTAGAGTACAGAGGCATTAACCATAAATATAGCCTACTTAATAAAATACTATCACTGGCCTGGGCATGGTGGCTCATGCCTGTAATCTCTATGGGAGCACTATGGGAGGCCAAGGCAGCAGGACTGCTTGAGGTCAGGAGTTTGAGACCAGCCTGAGCAAGAAATAGACGCCATCTCTACAAAAATATTACAAAAATTAGCTGGGTGTGGTGGCATGTGCCATAGTCTCTGCTATTCAGGAGGCTGAGGCAGGAGGATTGCTTGAGCCCAGGAGTTAGAGGTTGTAGTGCGCTACGATGACACCACTGCACTCTAACCTTGGTGACAGAGTGAAACCTTGTCACAAACAAACATACATAAAACCCTGTCACTCGCACATACTGACTACACATTCTTAAATGGTTTTTAAAATAGCAGTACACACTCAAGGCTGAATTTCTCAATTAGCAGATAACTGGATCACTGTTACTGAATCAATTATAAACAATTACAGAAAATCACTGTCCATGCCTTAGTTTTCTGGGCTTCTGTCCATCAGTGTT
The DNA here is from genome assembly GCF_040939455.1 of Microcebus murinus. Taxonomy (NCBI): domain Eukaryota; kingdom Metazoa; phylum Chordata; class Mammalia; order Primates; family Cheirogaleidae; genus Microcebus; species Microcebus murinus. The sequence continues at coordinate 47,032,635 of NC_134112.1, forward strand.
TGCTTATTGTTTTTACTGAAACAATTATATGGGATAAAATGGAACTCAAATGCTTCTAGTACTTAATCTAAACATTTCAAAAAGAAATAATGATGTGTATTAATAACAGGCTCACAGCAACATTGAGCATGAGAATTTGGAAATTTATATATAAAGTACTTTGTGTATATTACTACTATGCTTCAAGTTTCAAATGTAGTGGTTTCTAATTTATAGTAACATATTAGTAATGTATTATAAAATTATATTACTAATTAAGAATATTTTATTCTTTTTTTTTTTTTTTTTTGGAGACAGAGTCTCACTTTGTTGCCCAGGCTAGAGTGAGTGCCGTGGCGGCAGCCTAGCTCACAGCAACCTCAAACTCCTGGGCTTAAGCAATCCTACTGCCTCAGCCTCCCGAGTAGCTGGGACTACAGGCACGTGCCACCATGGCCGGCTAATTTATTTATATATATATATATATATATTAGTTGGCCAATTAATTTCTATTTTTTATAGTAGAGATGGGGTCTCGCTCAGGCTGGTTTTGAACTCCTGACCTTGAGCAATCCGCCTGCCTCGGCCTCCCAGAGTGCTAGGATTACAAGCGTGAGCTACCGCGCCCGGCCAAGAATATTTTATTCTTAAACTCAAGTCTTCAGCTGCTCACATCTGAGTGGTATTTACCATAACAAATGGATTTTAGAGTTACGAAAGCTTTTTATGGTCACTCTAAATCAATTTCCAAAATATCTGTTATGCAATTATTCTTATTTTAATAGGGTGTTTTAAATATCATCTACAACTTATTATTTGAAGATATGAATACATGTATAAGACTCAATAGAAAATTAACATAAATTTATAAATATTTTTACTTTTAATTGGCAAATGAGTATTTTTCCTTTAAATGTGAATACCTAATACACATTAATTTTTGTTATAAAGAAACAAAGTATGAACTAATTTATACACAACTATTCTCCTGAATTTAGTCATAACCCATATTTTAAAAATATATCAATTGTTTTATATACACATACGTAATTTTTTCCTGTACATTACATGACTGCCTAGTAAATACATATCACTAAAAAGGATATGAAATTTTTTTTCCCTTTCAAATTTACTGTAGGAATACAAGAAAGTATTTACAACAAAATAAATATTTGTTTTCGGTATGTAAATTAAGTAAGTTTTGCTTCTATGCTCTATGTCTTGACAAGATTTAACTAGTCTTGTAGTAAGTTTAAATATTTACCATAAAATCCACAAGAAATAACTTCGGTTTTATAAAACAAAAAGGTTGGAACAATCAAAACACAGTAAATCTAGCAAATTTCATTTATTATAGGAGATGGGATCCATAAATATTGGGATAAGAGATCACCCTTCAAACATTCATCTAAATTAAAAAATCTCTTCTATCCAGTTAGGGTATGATTTATTCCTAATATCTATAATAATATGAAGTCTATAGCAATTTCATATTCAATATTTTTGAAGTATTTAAGAAACTAATCATTACATTAAAAGTATGTGTAAAGCATCAGGAAATATTCTGTCACTAATATAAAAGTTGCAGGAGAGTTAACAAAAGTATTCTGAAAACCATCTGGCTTGTTAAATATTAACTAGTATAGTATAAAGCCATGAAAGTCGTAAGAAGTGCTGAATAACTTGTAGTTATACTGGATAACTTGTAGTGAATCATTCACAACATATTTAAGTATCAAATGAATCTGAAATACTAAATAATGCAGGTATCTTTATGCTAAACACCCCTTAACAATATTTATAAAATATATTTTACAGAAGAGGGTATTTCTCCACAAGATTAGTAGGAATATTAAAAACAGAAAATAAGTTCCTTAGGTTAACAAGAAAATTAAAATTAGAATCCAAGTTTCCTTTTTTCTTTGTCTGGAACTAGAATCACTATGCCATGTGATTGTAAACACTTCCTAATTGGCTCAATGACAATTCACTTAGCTGTTTTAGATATCACAATGTCTATTCTCTCAAATATAATCATTCCATTTTTTACTCAGGATTGGCATCATGAACATACAAAAGTAAGAATCTTAAGGACAGCAGGATGTTTTTAAATAGCTTTCCCAACGTCAGAGAATATAATATCTCATTCTGCTTTCTCTAATTAAACACGTAGCCAAGTTAGGGCTCTTAAACCCAATTTAGCCCTTCAATATATCCAGGATGAATGTGTAATAACACACCAAACAACAACAAAACAAGGTTCTATTCCATTTAGGCTTAATAAAGGCACTTAAAATTTCACTTATTATACATAGCTTTAAACTAAATGAATATTTTTTATACTTACTGAATAAGGAGGGGTAGGCAGCGAAATTTTAGAAATAAGCTTTAATATGTGCCCATTTCTTTTATGAATAAAATGAAAAATAGAAGTATTAATAATTACTGAGTTATTTTCATCCAAATGTTCACACAGAGGAAAAGGATGTGGTAAAGGCACACGAGATTCAACCTCATAAATGTCTTCATCTTGTTCTTCCAACCATGAGCCACTGAGTTTGACAGTTGCCAAATAGGTTCTATAAGAATCCATTCTAGAAGATGTAGCTGCCAAGCTTCCTCATTTGCTTTATCAGTTTTCCACTACATTAAACAGTTCTTTTTAGTTTATCAAGATATACCACAGCAGTAGGAAAACCATTTTTAGCATTATCAAATAAACATTATAAAATTCACACAACTGAACAACAAAAGAGGTCAGAAAGTCCAAGAAAAAAACCCATAAATCTAAAAAAAACTAGATCTCTATCAATCTTGGTCCAAAAAACTCCAAAACAAACGAAAACCAAACAACAACAAAAGAAATAAAAGCAAGCAAACAAAAACACCTTTTTAACTAGAACAATTAAGTCCATGAAAAATGGAAGAATTAAAGCATAAATATCTAATTAGTTGAGCAATAAAACTGCTTTCAGAATCAAATGTCTGTGGTAGTAAGTAAGCCTTCCAACCTGAACCTGACAGAGAAGGTCAAGTTTTAAATCTCCATAGCAGCAGTCTTGAGAAACGTAGCTGCAACATTATTTCCCTTGTTCTTGCTACATCTCGTTCAAGAGGAAAAGCTCTTCTGAGCAGAGCTATTCAAATAGCCTCTAGAGCTGAGCCAAAGGATTCTATCTAGTCAGTCTCCCCTGAGGAAAAGGTCAGAACAGAGGGTGTGGTTTAATAATGTCTTTACGTATAGGTACACACTGACAGGTGGAATGTGAATTAATAAGCTCACAAAAAAGCCTGTCTAACAGGATCCAAGTTCCACGTCAGAGCTTTGAAAAGGCAATTAGACAAGTTTATAATGTTTCTAAGATAAGCTGGTGTTTTTCCACCCCTTACAAAAACTGCTTTAATTTAAAAATGTGAAATCAAGCCATGTTTGAGGCCACATTACTAATCAAGTATACTATTCAAGTATAGCAAATAATCATTGTTTTTAAAAACTAAACTTCCTTTTGATATTTCCTTAGAAATACTACTCATCTTTTGAGCAGCCACCAAAACTAAATATAGACAGTTCAGCTATAACCTATTTGCATATTATTTACAGAGTGTGTTTTAAGAAAAAAAAATTCTTTTTAAAGCTGCACTGTATATAATTGTTGAAAATCATGCCACTTAAAGTATCTTACGAACCCTGATCAAACTTTAAAAAAGCCCAAGTTGTATATAATTATTAGCCTTCTGGTAGCTCCAGAAACTTGGCAATAGTGAATAAATAAGCCACTCAGAACTTAAAAAGATAAACAACTTATTTTTTAATATTAAAAGATTCTCAGTAAATGAATGTTGTTTTAAATAAAGGAAAAAGCTTTCATTTTGGCATCCTTTTTTTTCTATCCAAGTAACTAAGCATTCTAAACCCAAAAAGTCTTTATCTAAATGAAAAATCCATACTAAAACAAGCAGGTAATATCAACAAAAATCCATTATATAGCCACTCTCACTGCATAAAGTTGTTTAGAGAAGCCAGTACTTAAATCCTTCACAGTAGGCTAATAATTGGGGCAGAGAAATTGACGTTTTCTACAGAAACTCCAGAATCTACAGGGAGATGGCTGTGGCTGGGGAGAAGCAGCTGCCTCTTACAGTTCTGGACTAGGCAATTAAAATTTTTGTTTATTAGGGTTTCTTATGGGACCCTCCAGTTAGTCTGTGAGGATGTCTCTAACACAAGATAGAGACCTAACCATATAACTGCTGCAGCTAAATGTGACTTTAATGGGGTTTCAGCAGACACACAATTATCAATATCCTAGCTGCTCGGCTTTATGAACTGGTGGGACCTCTGTTTAGCAAATCAAATACCTCAGGGAAAGAATCGGTTCCATCTGAAAATTACAGTTTATTTTGATAATTTGGTGTCTAATTTCTCTTATTTGAAGCAAAAACAAAACTCCTAAGAAATATCCCTTTATAAGTAGTAATATTTAGGTAAAGGTAAGAAGTAACTACAAAAAAAGAGAGAAACTGAGGAAAAAAGGATTTAAAAAAGTAATTAAGATGATTTAGAATGGGTCAAACAGCCCTCATAACAACAGTCTAGCTAGTGGTACAGTATATGAATTGATACTTAGAAATATGACCCTGAATTAAAATAATTCAAATTACAGTCTGTTGTTTTCATCAATTTTTGGAAGCATGTAAAACTTGCTTCCATTGGTATAAAACAAAACCCCACAAGTAAGGAGTAATCCCTTGTAACCAGGAAATCAGGTCAAGGTAAGAAATCAACCACAAAGAAAATAGAGTAAAATTAGGAGAAAAAAAGACTCAAAAGAGCAGGAGAGATCATTCAGGATAGTGGCATACAGCCCTGATAGCATCAGTATATTAAAGATGATATATTAATCAAAATTTAGGAAGGTTGACTCCAAATACAGGCAGTCCCCAGGTTACCAATGAGATACATTCCTGAGAACATCTTTAAGTGGGTTTTGTATGTAACTTGGATCCCTGATGAACAGCGCATACACCGCTGTAATAATAATTATAACAACAATACTATAAGGGCTCATGTGTTATAATAATACACTGTTAATACTGTAATAATAATAATAATACCCCTTATTGTAATAATAAGTTACAGAAACTATTGTGTTCTTTTAATTCAAACAAACAGAACATAAAAACAAACTCATACAAAAAGTTTAGATATGAGAAATTTCAAAAAGAACATTAAAAAGGTTAACACTAACCTAGCTAGGCTAATAGGAATGTTATGCATATTTTGATCTTCTAACCAAATCAATAATAAACAGTCCATTTCAATAAGTAATCCACTACAGTAGTAATTACACTAGTAATAACCGACGCTTTCACTGGAGCACTGCCTTTCACATGTTCCATCATTTTCACTTTATCCTTTACAACTGTTCCAATAGTTGAGCAACTGAAGCCTTATGCTTTCCCAATGAATGATGGCATCTGGCCTTTCTCCAAACGCTTAATCATTTCTGCTTTTGTTTCCACTGTAATTACCTTTCTCTTTGCTGCAGATCACCTGGACTTGCAGTAGGATTTTCACTTTGGAGGCATGGTCGTAAGGGTAAAACACAGACTCACAAAATTGAATGAAGATGACGAAAGTGATACTATATATATAAGCGACTGTATAAATAATGAAACTAGCCACTAGCATAAAGATGCTGTGCTGATGAACCTTATGCCACGCGAGTTCGGCAGAAACTAGTTCCCAAATTATTAATTTAATTATTTAATTATAAATTATCCTTATAGGGAGCCTTGGGAGCCTGTTCATGGAACACTGTAAGTTGGGTTGTCCATAATCCAGGGACTATCTGTAATTCAAATTATATTCTATTTTGGTTTTTTCCTTTTATTTTAAAAAGCATGTAAAACTTTTTGTGATCAAAAACAATTAAAAGAAAATGACTTCAGATTTTACAATAACACACTTCTAATTATCCAGACTAACTCATTTATCCCCAGGTTTCAGATAATCAAGATTTTAATGTATATTTGAAGGCTATTAATTTGCACTACAGAGTTGTTTCCCATATAAAAGAGCTTTACTTTAACCACATAATGTCAAACCATTTAACCGTTTTTCCCCATAAATTATTTCCCTCAAATTGTAAAACACTCTGGTTGCTCTCTTTTGGACTTTGATTTGTTTACTTATTTCTCTATGTCATTTAACAAAAGGACTAAATCCTGCATATATTACCCTGACAGAATCCTCACCAATGCTAAACACACTGGAAGACAATAATACTTGACGGCAAAATGTGTTTTAGCACTTTGATCACAGTTACGTTTAAAACACAACAACAAAACATAATCTTCACTTAAACTACTGTTTCATATCCAGACTCCTCTGAGAAAATATAGAAGCATGTAGGTTTGATTCCATAATCCTCAAAAATGAGAATTAGTAAACTCATGAGAGCTTCCTATAGTAAAATCATTCTATGGGAATAAATCAGTTATCCATTAATTTCTTCCAAGGCCTGAAGGAATCTCTTGAAAAATAATCTTCTTTATTTAAAGCCATCTTCTATGGCTTTAAAGGATATCTCTAGATTCTGGAAAACTTTAATTGCTGAAAGACTATTCTCATAGAACAGAATTATTTCTATTTCTACCTGATTTAAGAGATTAAGAATCTGGGCCGGGTGTAGTGGCTCACGCCTGTAATCCTAGCACTCTGGTAAGCTGAGGTGCGCGGATTGCTCGAGGTCAGGAGTTTGCAACCAGCCTGAGCAAGAGCAAGACCCCGTCTCTACTATAAATAGAAAGAAATTAATTGGCCAACTAATATATATAGAAAAAATTAGCCGGGCATGGTGGCACATGCTTGTAGTCCCAGCTACTTGGGAGGCTGAGGCAGAAGGATTGCTTGAGCCCAGGAATTTGAGGTTGCTGTGAGCTAGGCTGACGCCAGGGCACTCACTCTAGCCTGGACAACAAAGTGAGACTGTCTCAAAACAAAACAAAAAAAAAGAGTTAAGAATCTGTGAAATCATACACTCACAGGTAACTTTTCTGCAGAACCACAAAGAGACTACTGAATAAAGACTGTATCAAACAGATTACCTTTCTAAGGGCCTTAGGATAGTCTCTGAGCACTTTTCCTCAAATTATAATGAAATCTTTCCCAATAGGCAATTACCAACACGTTGAATATAAGCCTGATTTTACGGTAGCCTATCTAGGCAAAAGTAAAATCCATCATAATAAATGCATTATTATATGGACTTAGACATTATCATTGGGAAAATCACCTCTCAAATCAAATACATAAAGTGAAATACTCTTATAATACATATCCTGAAATCAGCCTATAAGGCAGATACATTGTCTAATGTCCTGATACTTAGTAAAGAAAATGTTTATCAGTTCTTTTATAAAAAGAGGATGTAAACCTATGAAACCTATATAGCCTAATATTTTAAAACTAAGTACAAAGTTTAATCATATACAACTTCCAATAAAATTATACAACATAAAAAACCATACCATTAAAAAAGGGGGGAAAACCCCAGAAAGAACCTTGAATATTCAACAAAATTTACTCAGACATTGGGCTCTTTTCAATGACATTTGCCTCCCCACAACCACAAGCCCACAATCACCTGCAACAATCCCTCTCTCTAGCATTATTGGAGGCAAAGTCTTTCTGACAAAAAGTCCACAATTTTCACCTGTGCTCTGGATTCCAACCTCACTCCATAGATCTCATTCCACAAATCCTGTCCCTTTTGTCCTGCATCTTAAACTTCTCCATTGCTAATCAATATAAATTATTCTAACCTTTAAAAATGCAATTTTTAAGCTAGTGCTCTTCTATTTTCTTCAGAGCTAGATGTCATGAAATTGCTATCTCTATTTCTTCATGTCTATTTCTTTAACTGTCTAAATTTTGGATTCCTTCTCTACCACTCTCTTACACTGTTCTCACCAACTAAGGTCACCGATGACACCCATGCTGAATATCCAATGGACACTAAATCCTCAGTATCTGACCTCTCCCTAGTAGCTGACACTTTGGGAAACTCTTCCCTCATTTGGCTTTTATGACACTATTCTCTTGATTTTCCTCTTACCTCTCATTCTCAATATCTTTTGTAGACTTTTATCTTTATTCTCTTTTAAATGTCAGTATTCTATCAGTATGAAAAATTAGCTCTTTGTAAACCTCTAATACCATGGCTTCAAATACTTTTACATGATAACAACTTTCAATCTAGTCCTCTCCTAACTCCAGACCCTAGTGAATATCTTTACTTGAATGCCCCTTCTGTGCATTTCAAACTCAGCTTAACTCATTATTCACTTCTTTTGCATCACCTATCTAAATGAAATAACCAAAAACTTGGTCAGTCAAGGATTCATACTTGGTTTTCTCCCCTCTTCCTTATCCTCTACATCTAATCAGCCATACTAACTTCTCCTAAATTCACCTTCAACTAGTTTCCAAATCACACTCCTCCTGCCTTAACTTAATCTCTGTTAACTTCTCAATTGGAATGTTCTAAGAGTCTCCTCTCTCTCTACATTCAGCACCTTTTCTCACCACCTTCCTGCCCACCCACTAGGCATACTGCTGACTCAGGAATCACTCTAAAATACAAACCTGATATTACTTTCTTGCTAAAAATATTTCAATGACTTCCCACACTTTTCAGCATAAAGTTAAAACTCCTTAACTTAGCCTACAAGGGACTTTGACATGTGAACACTGCTTAGCTTCTACTAGCTTCCCAAGGTCCACCCTGGATGTTTGTAACAAAAACTATAGCTCTTCAAACACATCACAAACTCTTCAAACTATTAATACACATAACAATATTGATGAATGCTTGTTTATACCAACATGTTTTATGCCTTTTGCCAAAAATTTTCTTCTTGACCATCTACTTAGTTGCTATTTGTCTTTTAAATCTTTACTTTCTTTTCTCTCATTCTCTCTTTAGTCAGTCTTTCATCTCCACTTCTCCACAGAAATTGCTCTTGTATGGTCACCATTAACACCTAGATTTCAAAATCCATTCCTCAGTCTGTAACCTGCATGGTATATCAGCAGTCATGGGCAAAGTGATTCAATCCTCTCATTTTCAGAGGGCAGACAATGTAGTGGTTGAGAGCACAGACTCTGAAGCCAAACTGCCTGAGTTCAAATTCTAACTCTACCACCTAACTTGTAAGGCTGGGCAAGTGACTTCTCTAACTAGTGTCTATGCTTCTTCCCTGAACACCCTCACCTCAGTCTATTTTTAACAAGGCAGCCAAAAGTGATCATTTTGAAAAATACAAGTTAGATTATTTACTTAAAATTCTCCAATGGCCCCAAACTGGAAACAATCTGTACATCCTTTAAACAGTGAATGATAACCAAACTGTGGTACCTCCATATAATGGAATATTACTTATCTATAAAAAGGAACAAACTACTAATACACATAACAACATAGATGAATCTTGAATGCACTTTGTTAAGGCAATGAGGCCAGACCCAAAAGACTATATATATACAAGGTATGATTTCATTTATGACACTTCAGAAGAGGCAAAACTATGAAGCAGGCTAGTAGCTGTCAAGGGCAGGAGCTGGGGGAAGGGCTGACTATAAAAGAACTGCACCAGGGAATTTTGCCATGATGGAACTATTTTGTCTCATGATTGTGGTAGTAGATATATGATTCCATGCATCTGTCACAATTCAGAGAACTGTCCACACAAGGAATTTTAGTGTACATAAATTTTTTAAAAAATTGAGAATATGAGGAAACTCAAAATGGAATACAAATAACAAATAAATCTAATTATATTAAAAATGAGTAACAAAACCACACTGAAGGTATGGGAGAGAGGGAGAAAAGAACCTTAGACACTGTGAAAAACAGTATTTTGACTATGTACTATAGTGCCAAAGGCACAAAGTACTGTACACAAATATAGTACTGTAGTTAGTAAATTTTTTTCTCACAGGGGTAGTACAGGTTAGCAATCCTGAAATTATTTTGTGTATATTACAGTTGAAGAAATAAGTAAAAACACTGTAGATAATAAGAACCTAGTTTCTCACTGTTGGAGAAAAAAGTGACAAAGGAAAAGGGGAAGGGTAAAATGAACACTGTTGTACTAGACTGGAAGCAGAGGTGTCAGTATGTCCTTTGGTTTTTTATTTTTACTATGCATGCAGATAGATAAAGGTGCAAAGGTTAGTATACATACATATATCTTCGAACTGTCCATTAAGAGGACCTAGAAGTAATGACATCCTAGTAACAATGAGCATATCTAGTACTCAGATCTTGGTTTCTAAATATTATATTCCAATAAAAGGAATGTGGGATCATTGGAAAAGCTGTTGATTCTAGGGCTTCAGGGAAAACACAAAATGGGCCTGGAGCCTCGTGCAGTACAAATGCTCAAAAAAGCAAGCATTTTGAAAGGGCACAAGGGTCACTTTGAAAGAGTTCTCAATGCCAAAGCTGGAAAAAACTAAGTAACTATAGTACTGCATTATAATCCATAGAACAAAATAAATAGCCATGAGTCGACACTGATACTGGCTACAAAAATAAATGTGAGTGAACAGACAGCTATTTATAGAATTACAATAAATAAATGAAGGAATGAGGAAAACAGGAAATCACCATTAGAACACCACAGTAATAATTACTACAAGTAAGATCCACCAAGGGATGCAAAAAATCAGTGGGTGAGGCCAGGTGCCGTGGCTCACACCTGTAATCCTAGCACTCTGGGAGACCAAGGTGGGCAGATCATTTGAGCTCAGGAGACCGAGACCAGCCTGAGCAAGAGTGAGACCCTGTCTCTACTAAAAAAATAGAAAGAAATTAGCTGGACAACTAAAAATATATAGAAAAAATTAGCTGGGCATGGTGGCGCATGCCTGTAGTTCCAGCTACTCGTGAGGCTGAGGCAGAAGGATTGCTTGAGCCCAGGAGTTTGAGGTTGCTGTGAGCTAGGCTGACATCACAGCAGTCTAGCCCCGGCAACTAAGCAAGACTCTGTCTCAAAAAAAAAAAAAAAAAAAAAAAAAAAAAAAAAAAAATCAGCAGGTGAAAGTTAAAGAGAAATAATATTTATATAGTATCAAAGTATCTCCCCCATGACATTTACTAATTACAAAGAAAAAAATGGTAATATTACAGTTGAGAAAGCCAGCAGATACCACAAGCAATCAAGATTAACATCACCAATAAGAAGACATTGACATTATGTGCCTCCTGACAGGACACACAGAGAAGGGAACATCACTCTTGTGGTATTCCTATCAAAAATACATAAGCTTCATGTATCATGAGAAAACAAGAGACTAATTCAGATTGAGGAACATTTTATAAAACAACTGACCAGTACTTTTCAAGTGTTAAGGTCACAAAAGATATAGACAGACTCAGAAATTGTCAGAGACTAGAGAGGACAAAGACGACAAGACAACTAAATACAGTGTGGGATCCTGGAATAGAAAATGGACACTAGTGGAAAAACTACTGAAAACCAAATGGTTTGTAGTTCAGCTAATAGTATTGCACCAGTTTTCATTTCTTAGTTTTGATAATTATAGTGTGGTTATGAAACATGTTAATATTTGGGGAACCTAAGTGAGGGGTAGAACTCTCTGTACTATTTTTATAACTTTTCTACAAATCTAAAATTATTTTAAAATAAAAGCTAAAAATTTTCCCCAAGAACTCCCCATCTCATCAAGAACTAAATCCAGAGCTCTCTGCGATCTGGTTCCCCATATCACTAGGACCTCCTCTTCCACATTCTTGCCACTCTCCTCACTCTAGCTGCCCTGGTCTCTTTGTCAGCCACATGACATGCAAACTACTACCTCACAGCCTTCATATTTGTTTCTTCGCTTGAACATTCTTCTCCCACATACCTGTATGGTGGTCTCCCACACTTCCTTAAAGAATATGCCTGAATATCACTTTATCAAAGATGTCTTCTCTAATTTTTCTATATAAATGCTTCCTTCCCCTGTCATGCTCTATTTCTCTCTATTTTACTTTTCTTCACGACCGTTATCACCATCTCACATACTATTTATCATACATATTTATTTTTGGCCTCCACCATTAAACTAGAAGCTCCTAAGAGCAGGGATTCTGTCCACTTTATTCATTGCTGTACCTCTAATGCCTAGAATAGCAACTGTTATATAATAAGTACTCAAAAATATTGCTGAATGAATGACTGACTCATCTCAAGCATGAAGTCCTACAGTAAACTTTACTTGGTCCCTACCTTACCCCCAAATGTCAGGCTGCTTTCTTCTCTAATCTCAGAATATCCTGTGTAGAGCTATTTTCCTGAATTTCTTTCACTGCAAGCACAAAGATATTTCAGCAGTGCCTACCTGCTGTTTTAGATTTTGTTATAATAAATGAAAAAAAAATCAAAAACCAAAGTTAAATGGAAGTAGTCTATCATAAAGAAGAATCAAATAATGACACATTTAAGAGGAAACTGGAGTACCAGTTATTTCACAGCTATTATATATTATTTTGTGTCAATCTGAGTGACTACTAAAAATATTCTTCAGGTTGAAAATGATTTTAGTTATTAATTAATGGGAATGTTCTGAAGAGGTCAATGGCCTTAACCATTTATCCATGCAAGATTAATAAGTGAACTACAATTTTAGTTTAAAAGAAAGATTTACAAAACTCCTATTCCCATTGTCTTAAAAACATAATTCACTTAAGAAATTTTTATAACTCATTTATAACTCATTTTTATAACTTTTTTTTTTTTTTTTTTGAGACAGAGTCTCGCTTTCTTGCCTAGGCTAGAGTGAGTGCCGTGGTGTCAGCCTAGCTCACAGCAACCTCAAACTCCTGGGCTCAAGCAATCCTCCTGCCTCAGCCTCCCGAGTAGCTGGGACTACAGGCATGCGCCACCATGCCCGGCTGATTTTTTTTATATTATATATATTAGTTGGCCAATTAATTTCTTTCTATTTTTATGGTAGAGACGGGGTCTCACTCAGGCTGGTTTTGAACTCCTGACCTTGAGCAATCCGCCCGCCTCAGCCTCCCAGAGTGCTAGGATTACAGGCGTGAGCCACCGCGCCCGGCTTCATTTTTATAACTTTTTATACCTAACGTCAAACACTAGCTCAACCTTTTATATGACAGCTATTAGTAGAGCACTTCAAAATTAAGCCAGAACAATGCAATGTGAACATTATACTAATAATCTCAATATTAGTGGGTCTCAAACTTTAGCAGTATCAGATTCACCTAAGCATTTATTAAAACAGGTTGCTGGGCCCCAAAATTCAGTAGGTCTGGAGTTGGGCCTGAGAATTTACATTTTGAACATGTTCCCAAGTGATGTTGATGTTGCTGGTTCAGGGGCTGTACTTTGACAAGTGTCTGCTGTAGGGTGACTGCTCTACACAAAGCTTTTGTGATCTGTTCAGTGATATTTAAATTACAACAATACAGTAAAAGCTAAAAAATATAGTGCTGATTTAGTATTTAACAAATTGAGAGTAATTTGGAAAATATCATGGTCAGGCTCCTACTCTTCTTCACTACTAGGTCAAATAAGCAAATGGTTCTTATGAGCTGTGGTACTGGCCCGGGGTACTGAATGTTTCTGGCAGATCCCATGTACTTGATGTTGGCAGTATTAACAGATTATGGAGAAGTTTCCCTCTCTAGTAGCTTGTGAGAACAAGCAACCTGTAGGAACCACTGATCACTTCTACTTTATTTACCATTTTCCATGGTGCTTATCAAAAGACAAATACTGTATTGCATTAACTAAACTGTCCATAATTTACAATGGGATCAAGTAGTAGCAACAGTATTAACAGTGGTCAAGATCCAGTCAAAAGTATTTACATAGGTCAAGAAAAAAAAGTATTTAACAGTTGTTTTCATGGTACGAAAGAAAGTATAAATCACAGGAATAAAATGCTAATATGCTTAAAATAAGGAAAACACAAAACAAAATACAGGATCATGTACGAATTCAGGATAGAATCATCTATACTAAACAACTTACACAGAATAAAAGGGACAATTATAACGCATATGCATTTAAGCATTTAAGTGTTAAAAGGCAACCACTGAAAATGTCTAAATCAGCTCAGTTTATCGATTGGGGTAGCATATCATACTTCAAACTCAGTACATATTAACAATATAAGGAGAGTACCTGACTACTAGTTTCACTTATGGCTTCTAGGAGTTTTTCAACTGCTGCTTGTAGTCGAGAGCTAATGTTCAGCATAAATTCTTCATTTTCAGGGTCTATTTCAGTTCCAGCAAAACCACTCCTCACAAGCCGTTGAGATAACTCTGTTCCTTCCTCAGTTACTTTTGACCACATGCTACTGTCATTTCTTGGCATATCACTTCCAGAATAAGAGGGTATGGATTCATCTGTTACTAGAATAATAACATTTTAAAGCCATAAGTTAATTATAATAATTATAACTTTAAAAGTTCCAAAATAATATGAAATTGAAACTTGAAATCATGGAAATTATAAAGTCTTTTAAAGACAGCATTGCAACAAAAGGAATACGCAAACACAGAATGTAGTATTATTCAATAACCAAGTAAGAATGAAAAGAATGCTATCCTATGCTAACAGGACTTCACAGGAATTAATATTTGGGTTATTTAGTATTTTTTCTTTGATAAAAACTTTTATGACAACTTTCAACAGATACTAAGTGTCCACCGTGTAGAGTTTGCTAAGTAATGGGGAAACATAGGTGATAAGATCTGGTTCCTATCCTCAAGGACTTTACAGTATACAGAGTAAACAAATATATAAATAACTAAAATAAAAGAAAAACATTGTGCGATAGGATGTTCTAGGTGTACAGAAGTATAGAATAAGTGCATAAATTTATTTGGAACAGACTGTTTGATTTTTGAGCATTACACTGTGTAGTATCACCTGCTCCACCTACACAGTAAAAGGGACTAAGATCATTTTGTAGCTTGCTACTTTTGTAAGAGGTAGGGAAAAGATTAGACTGATGATCAGTTCTAATTTAACTTTGGACATTGTTATCCACACTATGCACACAAACTTACATAAGTAGAAGATAAGCTTTGGAAATGTTTTCTCTAAAATAAAAGCATATAGATTATTCATCACTGCCATGGAATATTCATGCATGGCAGCATGCTACAACATGATGATAAAATTTCCTGAAGAGAAATGATCTATTCTTTTATTACATGTAGTACACATTTGTTATCAGTAACTATAACAAAGTTAACAAACTAAAGCAAAGGAAACTTTAATGTCCAAAAACCTCAGAATAAACAGTTTGATGCATTTACCCAGAATAATAGCTGTTTATTAGAACTCATCTTGCTAAAGTAGCTGGTACCACATGGAGTTCTCTTAGCCACATACAGTAATGGTATCAGATGCAGCTTCAGACACAAGATCTGACTTCAGCACAATTCAATACTCGGTAAGCAACTCCTCTTTACCAGTCAATGGCTGAAGAGTACAAAACTGCATTCTATGGCATGATTTTAAAAGTTTGCTATCTGTACATAGGTTTACCTATCTAATTCTTGGTATAACAACTAAAACTATTTTCACTTCGTATTTTTGTTCCTAAAATTAAAAAAACACATCAACTACACTGGTATTTATTTTTGCTATTCCATGTGTTCAAAATGGAATGCTCTGATAACAGAGATTAATACTTTATAAATATTTATGAATTCAAAATGATGTTGGAATCCAAAATGATCAAGGCATAGCACAAGGTATATTGCAAAATCACTAAATCAAAGTAATGTAACCTAGAAAATAAATATTTTTAAAGAGATTATAGAAGAAATATTAATAGTTTTTAGTTGGGTCTTAAAAAAACTAAAAACACTTATGTTAAATACAGCATCTTTATCTGAGACATTAAATGGATTCTAGTGACATTTTCTTTCTCATAGGTACAGAAAATATGACAAATTTGGGGCCAAGGGAATAGCCTGATATGATGAGAAAGCTAAGTTTTATGGGGCAAAAATATGGGGAGAAGTAGAGATGACATAGAAGGAAGAGCTAAAAAAAAAAGGTAGCTGGAAAGTAGGTTGGATTCAAGCTGTGAATGATCTTAAATCTTACAGTAACCTTGGTATTTATGCTATAAAAAATGGAAAGGATAAGTCATTTTTTGAGCAGGAAGATAATATCAAATATGTGAATCAGGAAATAAAATGTAGCAATCCAGACAGGTAAGCTGGAGAAGAAAAGCCTAGTTATAAAGCTATTTCAATATCCAGATGAGCGGTGACAAGGACATGAACAAAAATGGTGGAGCTGTGGGGTGGGTTGGCAAAGTCATAGGTTGGAGAGGACTGAATGTGTAAGACAAGGTAGAAAGAAAAGCACAAGATGACTCTGGGTTTCCAGTTTTGATGATTCTTAGATGACAGAGGAATCATTAAGAGAAATACTAAAAAATGAGAAGAATGTATAATAAGCATGAAAATGATTAGCCTGAAGTATTAATGAGGTATGTGAAATGAGTTAACTGTTAGAATTTTGGGTCTGCAGAGATTTTGGGATCATTTGTAGAAAGGTTAGAGTTGAAACCGCGGAAGTGGATACATTTGTTTTAAGAGTATATTTAGTGAGAAAAGGAAGACAAAGTTGGAGGCTCTGTGTATTATAAGCTAACAAAAGAACCTGTATTAACAGAATATGAGAGACAGGAGAGAGATGTTCCAGGAGACAAAAGAACAGTTCAAAAAAATAAAAGAGACTGGGGGCCGGGCGCAGTGGCTCATGCCTGTAATCCTAGCACTCTGGGAGGCCAAGGCAGGCAGATTGCTTGAGGTCAGGAGTTCGAAACCAGCCTGAGCAAGAGCGAGACCCCGTCTTTACTATAAATAGAAAGAAATTAATTGGCCAACTAACATATATATAGAAAAAATTAGCTGGGCATGGTGGCGCATGCCTGCAGTCCCAGCTACTCGGGAGGCTGAGGCAGAAGGATTGCTTGAGCCCAGGAGTTTGAGGTTGCTGTGTGCTAGGCTGATGCCACGGCACTCACTCTAGCCTGGGCAACAAAGTGAGACTCTGTCTCAAAAAAAAAAAAAAAAAAAGAAATTGGGATAATGTTAGCGGTCTAGAAAGACAATCAGGACGAGGATTGAGAAGATGCTATGGATTTGACAATTAGGAGGTCAGGAAAGCTGTCAAATGCAGGAGTTAGTCTACTCTCTCATCAAGTTTGCTGAAGTTTACCTTAAGCAGGAAGCAAAGCTGAGAACAATCAATACAATTTTTTTTAAGGCAGTATGAAAACAACAGCATTTTTTAGATATAGAGAAGGAATCAATGGTGAAGAAAAGATTGAAGATATTGTAAATTACATGGCAGTAAAACTCAAGCACAAAATATAGAAAACATGAAACAAAACATTTTATAAAAGGCCACTAAATATCAGTCTTTTGAAATGGCTAATAAAACAAATAGACATTAAAGTACCTAGAAAAGGTGAAGAAGTCAGCTGAATGTATTTTATTAATAACATTTTGAAGATACAAACACTCTGAAATAATCTGAATAATACATTCTGATGAAGAAAAAGGATTTTTAAAAATTCTTATGACATAAAGGAATGAGAAGAACATCAAGTTTACATTTCATTTATAATAACTAGTCTTCAGGTGGAAAAATCAGAAGATAATATAAATCAGCAGGGTAATTTCACAACATGCCAATAATCATCTTAGAATAGCCAGTTTGGTAAACAGAATCAATTCAGATTGGTGAACCACTCAGATCTATGCCTTTTAAACATAGTAAATGATGGCTATTCAAGTCCTTTAATCATTTACTTTATGGATTAGATCATGTTCTTGTCCAGACAGATAACAATAAATTCCTTAGATTAAAGCAGGATGGACAATATGAGAGAGTCTTCCCTGCCCCAATGGTTCTCTGTAGATCCCTATAGCTCCAACTGGAAACCACTGGGCTCTAGTTTGACCCTAGTATTCAAAAGTTGAGAAAACTGTACTGAAGCCATGGGAGACTTAAGAGATTTGCCCACGGTTACAGTGAGCCAGTAAAAACCAAAGCCTTCTGATTACTAAGCCACCATTCTTTCTATAAGATCACACTACTCCAAAAGGAAGCTGCAGAAAATGAGATTTGGTCCCTGACCTCCCATAGAAGAGGTGAGCACTCTACCACTGAACTATCACAAAGCAGATTTAAAGGAGATTTTCTTCCAACACAGCCTGGGAACTTGTTTTTATGAACTGATCTAATAATATTCATTCAGGCTCAAGTGATCTTACATTGGCTCAAAATCTCCCTTCAATTTCATAAACAAGTTTACTCTTATGAGGAAGCAAACATTAGTAAATCATTATTTATTTTTTTTGAGTGTTAACAAGTCCATACATGTTTAAAATCTAAACAAGTTCAGACCTGAAGACCGAAAATGGATTACAAGTGTTGAAAGAAAAAGTCATATATAAAAACTGAAAGGTAAAAGTCACTTTATAATCAGATTAAGACAATTTTTGTTATGTTAAATAACACATAACTCTTTCAAAAAGGTACATTAGTTTTTAATAATAATACTTCCATTAAAAATATGAAGGAATATAAAAAAAATTCTTACATATGGAACACAGTGTTAGTACGTTAAAACCTACATTTTCTTCAAGGTTTAAGAAAAATTTCAAAGTTTTAAATTACAAATTCTATTAATTCAATATATCCTTTAAGATGCAAGATAGGTCTAATAAGTGTCCCCAAAGATATTAGTGGCCATCCTAATTTTATTAGTAAGACTAAAACACCATTGCTAAACATAAAGACATAAAAATTGAGTTAATTAAATGGAAAGTGTACATTATAACTAATGATGCTAATACCAGCAAAATTATCTCTGCTACAATATTCTATATACTATATTTCTTAACTGTGGATTTAACTTTTTCTTTTGTATCTTATTATTCTTTCAGAATCAGTCAACAGTTAAATAATTAAAATTTTAAAGGGTTTAATTGATTGAAATGTATGTAAGGTGGTTTTGAGCAAAATATTAAGTACTATGACTTTATCTTGCCTTGAATCAGAATCTCAGTGCTTCCTTCACTGGACTGTGAATTGCTACAAAGCAGAGCACATAGAGAAACTGCTCCATAAATTTTTGTAAAATTGAACTGATAAAACTGCTTAAAATTAAAAACTCTATTACTGGATATCTTAAAATAGGATATAGACACACTTCATCAATATTGGCAGATTTAGGTATAACTGCCAGAAAGTAAGCTAGTGGATCAGATGTCCTTTTAGGTCTGCTTTCTCACAGAAAATGAATATAAACAATCCTCTGTGCTTGAGTTAAATTACAAATGTATTACTTTTTATAACTATGGGGACACTACTCTGGAAGTTAGTTCACAGTTGAAGAAGACAAAGATAAGGAAGATGGCTATGTCATGTCAAGACCTAATCTCTGGATTCTCTCTTATTTCAAACCACTTTTTAAAAGAAAGAAAGCACCTAGCTGAGGATAGTCCGAAGTTAAGACCAAACTTTTGATTTCTCATTAAGACTTTCTTCAAACTATCTCAACAGGTATGGAAAAGTGGTGCCAGATTCCTAAAAACTCTTTATTTCTAACCTTTCCTTAATTGATAGAGTGGTTTCAAGATGTCATCCATATTCCACAGATATTAAGAGTCCTGAATGCTGATGTGGAATTTTTCTTTTATTGGTGGAGAAGCTGGAAGCCTTCCAGTTTATGCAGGCACAGTAGCAACCCTAGGTAGCTTGAGCATGAGCTAATGTGCATATGACAACTCTAAGGCACACACTTGCAAATGCTATACAGTAATAGAGTTTGTAAAGAATGGCTCTAATGTATTTGTGTTTGGAGGTCCAGTTGCTGGAACATACTTGAATATTTTCCTTTTTATATTTTCAACATAGAGAAGCACCTCGAACTCAGCAAGATTTGTGGAATATGATGACTGCTTCGACAGCATATAAAACTAGTACCTCCTGTGTGTTCCTCATGGACACTTGACTTTACAGAAGCCTCCGCTTCTGATCTCCAAATCAGGCTGGCAGATGACTGGCCTTTACTAGATCTATCTAGAATCCCAAGGACATGGCGACCAATTGTTTCTTCAACAGCTGCTGTTGTCTTTACAACTTCTAACAGGATCTTCAGAAGTCTGTTATTAGCTTTCTGGAGGGCATATCTGTAAAGAAACATTTATTAAAATGTTTAATCTTTTTAGGCATACACTTTATATCCTATAAAAATGCACTGCAAAATATTTGATGATATATATGATCCTCTCAATTAACATAATATGCAATAGCACCTACAACAAAGTGTTTCTTGTTTTTCATTTATTTTATAACTATATTATAAAGTGATTTGTTTACATCTGAAGAAATTTGGGCCAGTTTAACTGTACCGTTTTTTTAAAAATGTGCAGCATTTAATTGACCTGAAAGGAATCAAATAACTAAACTTTTAAGCTAGCTGCCAGGTTAGAAGAAAATTTTAAGGAGATAAAAAATTTAAATTTTAAAAAATATGGTAGTACCAAAGTATATGCAAGTTATTAAGCTGGTTATACTGCTCATGGTTATTCATATATATTTTGTACAATTAATCTTTTTATGTATCAAACATATAAAAACAAAATTTAAAACATAATTTTAAAATCTCACCAGAAAAAAATATGTGGTGGTATTTCTACAACTTAATGGTGAACTGGATCCTTAAATTATAAAAAATAGGCAGAGACCAATTTTTAAAAAGGTCTGTAGTGAAATTTCACTATCTGCCAACACCAGAGGGAATATCATAAGCTGTTTTTATTACATCTGCTCCAGAGACAAAAATGTCTCAAGTTACACCACACTCATTTCACCCAGTAGAAGAAATCTATTTTCAACTAAATAGAATTAATGGTATGTCTTTTTAAAAATACATTCTTATTTTTAAAAAATTAGAAAATACTGCTAATTACCCACCATAAAACCTTAGCACTCAATTAGTACTAACATTTTAATTGTTACATTTCTAGACTTTACACCTTCTCTGTCTCTTATAAATATACATATTTTTTTAAAACAAAAATGGGATCATTCTGAAAAATGAGCTTTTGTACATTTTCTTTTTTGTTTAACATGAACATTTTTCCATTTCAAGAAAGGTACTTGTATAAATGGTGATTCAGAGGATTACCTAATTAATTTTCTAAAGAACTCTCTTAACAACTCAGTTCAACAAACTTTATACTTTATACATGTAGACAAAATAAGAGACTTTCATGGTAAAGGTCCTCTGCCTTAAGACAGTTAACTTCACATTGTAGGAGATTACTAACAATCAGGTTAAAGGATATCTGTTTTCACAGGCACATGATACATCTATTTTAAGATATAAAGGGAGAAGTTTTCCTTTAGTATTTGTCAAGTGAAACAGTTCTATTTTTGTACCTAGATCAAGTTCTCTGCTTATATAATCAAGAATACTAAAAATAAAACTCTAAATAATTTAGTTAGTAGAAAGTCAAGGGTTTTATTTCCTTAACTTTTTCTGAGGTTCTGTTCAAACCCCATGTCCTAGGATAAGAGTAATGTAAAAATATTTCTACTTAAGAAAAAATGATTAAAATATGAAGGTAAAAAGAAATAAAGATACTCATTTTGTTAGCACTCACTATAAAAATTCCTAAAGATTAAATACTGCATAATTTTTAAAATATACCAATTAAAAATAAATAATATAAAATAAACATTTTGTTTATTTTATATTGCCATGGTAACTCTAGTTTTCATACACTGTCTTTCTTGTTTGAGTTCCATACTGACTGCGTTCCATACTGATGATCCAATGGGGAAGCCAAAATCTTAGGGGCCAAATTCCTCCATGCAAGCTGAGGAAGGAGGTTAGGAGGACACAAAGAGGGTTGACAGTCACAGAAATTGGAAAAGGAGGAAATTAAGTTAGTAAATATTAGTTTTAACTTAAAATTAAAGAAATTATCTTCATTTGAATAAATTTTAAAATATTGTGCTTAAAGTCCTTAATATTAACGTGGGATAACTACTCTCATTTAACATTTTTATATTAATCTCTGAAAATCAAAGTAAGGAAAAGCTTTGTTAACATCAGGTAATTAATTTATTACTTTATAAAACTAGGATAAGGATTAAAAGTTTTCATCTCTTATGTAGTAATGCATGAAAGAAGCTAAATGTGAAATGTTTACAGTTATAGTAACTTTTTTCTTAGCAAAACCAAACCAGGAAATAGCTTACATTGAATACATGTCCATATAGTCAAGAAATAAACTAAGAAAAAAGGAGGAATAAAGTTCACAAGTAGAACTGCGAACTTTTAGATACAAAATGACATATGAGAATAAAATTAATCAAGAAAGATTCAATATCCAAATACCTTAACATTTAAAGTATGTGATTAAAATCCAATCAAAAATTACATATATACAATAGATTTTTTAAAATTTGTCTATTTAATGATCAAAAATTGATAATCCTTTATATTCTAAACATATATGGACATGTTTAATACACATATAGTATGACGGTTTTTAAGACAAAGTATAAATGTACAAGATAAAAGTGAGGACAAATAAAGCTTACTACATTGAAACAACCATTTTAATTCATGTGGCACATTTTGTATACCTTTCATTGGACAGAATATCAGAAGGCACATCTTCAGGTTTTCTGTCCAATTCCTTTTCTTTAAACGTCTGTTCTTCAATTTCCTCTTGACTTTCATTTCCATTCTGTTTAGGTTTGTACAAAGGTAAAGAGGAGAAGACAGAAAGAAAACCTGTCATCTCGGAAGTAGCATGTCATTCTTCTATATTGGTATAAGGTAAAATAGAAACCTTTGTGCACAAAATTGATACTGCTTCAAATAATATTTAACTATATCTTATCGGGAGATTAGCATTATAAAAAACAAGATGAAACATTCTAGTGCACAGATGAAAAAAATTTTTATGGGTTCAAACTAAATGCAGGCTATAGTGCAACAATAAAGTTTGTTAGTTTGCTCCTTGGTGAAATAGTTGCTGCCATAGCAATGCCAGATTCAAATTACTTTAAATAAGGCATTTTGACTCCACCTACCTTACATGTAAGCAATCACAAATATGTTAAGCTCAACACCTACAAAAAATACATTTCACATCACCAACAAAGACAAACAAATCCTACTGAATTGTTGATCCATTGCTCCTAGGTGGGCCAAAGTCCATACTACCTGTGTTTGCGTACTGCTGTTGCGCAGCTCACAACACAGCTTCTCTCTTCCAGCTAAAGACAGCTGCTTTAGTGCTTCCAGCTCCTCTAAAAGCACCCTCTCTCTCTCTGAAACCAGGTTTTCATTATCTATGGAAGATCTCTAAATAAGAAAAAAGGTCATGAGAGAATATTGTTTGCGATAGAAGAAAAGAGCAGAAATATTAAGCAGATTTCTTTTAAACCCCTGGAACCAACAGATGCTGGTTATACCTTTTATTTATATTTCATTATAAGGGGTTAAAAGAATATACAAAGTTCAATGCAAAATTTGAAACCTTAAAAAAAAAAAAAGCTAATTAAGCCTAGTCAGAAATTTGTGCAGTTCAATTAATATTTTAATGTCAATTTTGCATTGAATATTAAGAAGTGTGAATTTACAAAATGCAATGAAGAAAAGCAAAAGCAAAATTAGTTTTTCCAAATTATGTTTTATGCTCAACTCCCAATTTTCCTATTAATTTATACTTGGAGTATGTATATACAGTAAAACTTCTTTATTTCATGTATCTTCTTTTAGCTTTAGTTTTCAAAATTAAATTCACTAAATTTAAAAACTTTATATAAAAATAAAGTTAAAAATTTATATAAAAACTTTTACATAAATATTTCTTGCTTTTCTGCAATGATTTTGTGAATACATTTTATATAGCAATTGATTCAGCTCCCAAATACCAAGGGATATTTAGATTTAGTCAAGAAAGGGATAAGAACATTATATAAATTTACATTTCTCAAATCAAGAAGAGATGTTTCTCTGGAGAAAGTTCCAGAAACATACCACTTCATACGTTTTCCATTCATGATTAAAAAGATGGATTAAAGATAGATAAAGGTAAATGTTAGAGATGCTAACTGGTAGACTCACAAAACTATAAATGAATATGGGAATACTGAACAATAGCAACTGAATACTGGAGTACCTCAGCACAAAGTCGTTTCAAATTTTTCAAAGAGCTTTTGCTATGTACAGTCAATGAAACAATTTTTAAAAAAATTAACCGTGTAGCCACTTTTCCAGTGCTTGAAAAGTTAGTTAAATAAAATGATAGAAAGACAACGCACACTTCAAGGTTGAGTTAGGTGTTCTTAACCAGAACTAACGCTGTTGTGCTGGCGGAGTGTGTCCCTGATGCTAAATATATGTAATTTATTCAGATCTTGGCAAAAAAAGAAACATTTTACAGGCTAAAGTACACTGCTATTTAGGGAAGAAAAAGGACTTTAAGTCCCATACCTGGGCTAATTGTCTATTAAGTCTCTTAATCTCTTCTTGTAGCTGTTCCTGGTCTTCTCGCTGTCTCTCCATCTGTCGCATGTGTGCCTGCCTTAATAGTTCCGTTGCCTGTTGATGTTCTTGGTACTGTCGTACAAGTTCCTGCCTCATATCTTCCAACTGCTCTTCATTTAACATTAGCTGTCTAGAAGCATCCATACTTGATACCAAAATCTCATCATGGATCTTTAATGGTAAAAAGAAAAAAAAAATTCAACCATAACACATTTTGTGGAAATCTGTCAGCATTGATATTTTAAATAAATATGAAAGCAATCCTACTACTAACCCATACAGAAGCTAATACTTTATTATTACTAAACAAAAACATGATTTTCTAAAAGGAATTTTTCTTAATAATTCCAATACAACATGAAGTTAATTATCATTATGTTATTTTCCAAAAGTAAAATAGCTACTTATCAGTTAATTTAGATATAATCTAATTCTAAGGGATGAGAAGAATAAAGAAAGATACTCAAGATTCCTTCCTACTCTTAATGAAGCTATAAGTCCCATTATTCCTTTGGACATTTTATGATGGGAAAATAATATAAATGGAGTATTCATATTTGAAAATTAAATTTATGAAACAAGAAATTTTACCTATTTAATTTATATTATGCAGTGGTTACCACAGTGCTGCAGAAAACTGCTTGATAAAAAATAATTGGAATACATTTTATTTGGAAATAAAAGTTTTATATTTCAGTTTCTCATACTTATAAGAAATCAACTCCTTAAGTAGTTCTACAAATTCCTGAAGAGATATTACTTAAACAAACCATTCTGCCTTGAACAACTGCCAGTAAATTAAAGAGGTTTTCACGAACATCTCATGGTTTTGCATTCCATAAAGAGTTGACAGTTTTATTTGTATGTTCCTCTGAGTAAGACATAACTGATCCTGAACATTAATAAAATTTTTAATTTAGATAATGTTAAAGAAATATGATTTATTATACTTTCTGTTAAGGCAGCAAACAGTTGAGGTATAGACACAGACCTGCCATTAATAAGAAAAACAGTACTAGTATATAGTTAGTAAATTGCTTTAAACTGTCTTAAACAGGTAGGTATTTTCCTGTAATGTTGTTATGTTTAATTAAGCAAATAATTTATTCACAGATATCGCCAAACTGTAGTATATAATCTTAAATTGGCTGAAACAAAATTAATGTAGGTATAACTTGATACAATGAGGTACAATGAGATTTATCATGTACAATGTCTTTAAGACAAACAACACTATGAACTAGATTTGTTTTATTTAATATTAAGTCACTTATCCATATGTCTTATAATAAAATAATATGTGAATTATAAAGTCAAGACTTGATTTGATACCTTCCTCATCTATTAAGCAGCCTTAATTGCTAATATTTTATAGAGAAGGAAGTCACAATTTTTCATGTCTTTTATTTAAAGAGGCATACTTACAGATTCTTTGGCTATAAATGTTTTATCTTTGGAGAACATTTCTTCTGAAATAGTCAGTTCATGGTCCTTTGATTCTAGCATATCATCAAGATCGTCATTATTCGATAACAGAACTTCCTTTCCATCTTCTCCTAACTCTTTACTAAGTGGCTTAAATTCTTCTTTAAATTTCATGTCCGTTACCTCAAAAGTCTGAAAACCAACTTGACCCTGTGATAATTTCATTTCATTAAAATAGTGTGGTTCTTCCTGCTCACAGAGAGAATGTGCTTGTTTTGATGATGTAGTATTTTCTTTTCCCCCAGATATTCTAGACAGTTCAGTTTGTTGAGCAAATGCTATACTCATTGACACAATGACCTAAAGAAATAAAGCAAACAGGAAAGAATTAGATTTATAAGTACCATAGGAATTTAAAGTCACTACTCAAAATTATATGAATCAGAAAAAGCATGGCCTCATGGTTTTAAACAAAGAGAAATCTTATGATAAAGCGATAAAGAGATAAAGATACTCTATTTTACAATGAATCTAACCATAATGGTATACTAGATTTTATGGCTGATATTCATAAAGAAATGGAACCATAATGGTATACTAGGTTATATGATTGAGTTTTAATATTGGAACTATTGAATTATGAGTTTGTCTGCTTATGTTTTTTATAATATTTTAACTGTTTCGATAACTAATCCCAGTGGAGTATATACATTTTAAGGGATTGATAGATAAGATATAAAGGAAATTAGGGAAAACATAAATTAGGTGAAGAGGCCAAGACATAAGGAATTATCCAGGCCATAAGGACTTACTCACTTACATCTGAGCTGAATATCTAGGTCATGGAGACCAAAGTGAAAAGTGAGACACCATCATTTTTATCTAGCTCTCAAATGTCTAATTCTTAGAGAAATCCAAGTTTTCTCTTGCATGTAAGTGAGTAAAATGTATATACTCCACTGGGATTGGTTATTGAAACAATTAAAATATTATAAAAAACATAAGCAGACAAACTCATAATTCAACAGTTCCAATATTAAAACCCAATCATGAGGGCATAGATCAGGGGTGAGCATCTGACTGCAAAACCCAATAAGGTGTGTGCATTATGAAAGGGAATACAAGGACTAAAGAAATGGAACCATAATGGTACACTAGGTTATATGGTTGATATTTAAGAATTTAAAAGAATGACACTGAGCATAGCGAGTAAGGATACAGAGGTGAGCAAAACTCACATTGATAATGTCCTCCACTGAGCCAGGAGCTAATGTTCAGTGGTTATCTTCTCTTAGTAACTGTAGCCATTATCTAACATCACAGTAAATTCTCTGAGTGGAAGTAGATAAAGGTAATGTATATAGGATCAACCACTTTTTCTTTTCCTAACTTCTCTGCCACTTCTAAAGAAGGCCAAACTTTTCATAAGGTAAGAAATATATAAAGATTTGTTTTGGCATTCTGTAAAGTTTCTAATTACTATTCTACATTAAGAGAAGAATGTTTTTCTCAAATAAAAAATCTACACATTTCACTTAAAGGTAATGATAGTTGATACCATTATCTGAAAAGATACACTATAAGTGAAAACTTGTAACTAAAAATAAGGGGCATACCATCAATAAAGATCTATGTTTTTTGAAGGCTCATAGGGAATATAAACTAAGATAAACCTCCAGATAAACTATAAACTTACCTTAGCTACTTCTTCTTCTAATCGTTCTTGGTACTGTTTTTCCAGCAATTGAACCATATTTGTTTCCTGTTTCACTCCAAATTCATCAGAAAACTAAATGAAAAAACAAAATATGACATTTATTTACACTAATTCCACCACTTATTTTTAAACTTCTACCCTCAAAATGTCCCCAAAATATCACTATTTCTTAGAAAACTTCTGGATACTCTCAGCAAAAAATAAATTTCAATCCTTCTTTTTTAATTAAAAATAATTCTAGCAAGCAACTCTACTAAATAATTATACTTACTACTGTGAACTTAACATTAAAGATGCAGAGAGAGAAATATATTTCCCTATTATTACTAACATGGTTTTAGGATAGAATAAAGATTATTAAATATAATAAAACATATATGTATATATATTTAAATATAAAAGTAAAAAAGTCTATTTTATCCCTTAGAAGGACAGAGAGAATGTGGGGGGGGGAGGGGAGAGAGAGAAAAAGGGCAGGGGGAGAGAGCAGGGAGGTGGCATGGCATCCCAAAGAAAGAGAAGGGAGATGCCAGCCTACATTTTCTGTTACCTGGGCTGGAGTGCAGTGGTATCATTATGGGCTCAAGGAATCCTCCTGCCTCAGCCTCCTGAGTAGTTGGGACTACAAGAGCGTGCCACTCTGCCCAGCTAATTTGTATAATTTTTTTTTGTAGAGATGGGGGTGGGGAGATATTTCGCTATGTTTATCAGGCTTGTCTGGAACTTCTAGCTCAGGCATGAGCCATCACACTCATCCCCTAAGCTTGTCAAAACTGTAAAGATGTTCTCAGCATAAAAGTATTTATTTATTTACCAATTGTCTGAATTTCATCCAATCAGATATTCCATATGGGGTGAGTGTAGAAGATCAAGCATGTGACTAACATATCTCCTCTGCATCCAGAATGGAAGGCAATGATTGTTACTATCTCTAGGACTTAGGAGCTAAAAATCTACTGAGTGAATACCAAAGTTTAGCAGGTCTGAGAAAAGTTGCAAGTTTGAGAAACTGGGAATAATAGAATGTTGAGGAAAGGCAAAAGGTGGTTTAACTAGATGGCATGCACTACTATAAAAGACATGGAGCTTTTATTTATCATACAGACTCTGCTAGAGGAGGTCTAATCCATTATCCCAGCCCTAGCACTTGGATCTTGGAGATTCTTATTTTTTTTTATTTTATTTTTTTTTGAGACAGAGTCTCACTTTGTTCCTCATCAGCCTAGCTCACAGCAACCTCAATCTCCTAGGCTCGAGTGATCCTTCTGCCTCAGCCTCCCAAGTAGCTGGGACTACAAGCATGAGCCACCATGTCCAGCTAATTTTTTTTTGTATATATATTTTTAGTTGGTCAATTAATTTCTATCTATTTTTGGTAGAGACGGGGTCTCGCTCAGGCTGGTTTCGAACTCCTGACCTTGAGGGATCTGCCTGCCTTGGCCCCTCAGAGTGTTAGGATTACAGGTGTGAGCCACCACACCCGGCCCTTGGGGATTCTTAAACCCTATTCTAGAGATAGCCTGGCACAATTTCCTGTGGTGGGAAGAAAAGGCTATGATGGTCCATAAATGTTATATGAAACAAGACAATTTTAAACTATAACATATTTAGAAGGAAAAACACCTCAAGTTTAACTTCTCTGTGTTTTTCCTATACTATGAAAATACATTTAATTTCCTTTTTTATATATTCTGGGTCTTTTATATAAGGTATCCTCATATTTACAAGGCTTCTCAGCAACTACTTATTGGGTAATTACTAAACCACAGACATAAAAATGATAGTAAGAAAACTAAAATCAGTGTATATAACAGTTTAAAGATCCAAAATAAAATACCTCTATTGTACCATCAATATCCTCTTTTAGACAGCTTCCAGGGTACACTTTTCTCTGTATATCAGATTCTGTAATTACCACTGAATCAATAGAGAAGCTAAATATAAATTAAAAAGAGTAAAAGAATTAGAGTTAGTGTATGCTTTACTGTTCACCCAAAATGTATACCATGCATAAAATGTGTACTGTGGCAGGGTAAGTCAACAGTTATGAGTACATAAGTACATAACTTAAATCATATTTTTAACTCATTTTTCCACTTAAAAGTAACACAGCTGAATGACAGAGTATTTTAACAGATCACCAACTGAATTTCATGCCATTTTATAAAGTCTACTATAAATCCAGACATTATATAGGTATTGACACTTTTTAAAAGTTATCTGAGATACATTAAGAAAAAGTCCATAAAATCTCACTTTTATTAAGAACTTGTTTTAACATATATATGTATATATGCATAGAAAAAAGCCTGATTTTTTTTTCTATGAATACACATCAATAGCAACAATGATTACTTCACCTCTAGTTTAGTGGAATTGGGGGCAGTGGCAGTAAAGAGAAGAATCTTAATGTACACAGTCACTTCCCGATTTTTCTATTTTTAATCTATTCACGTATCTTTTGGTATTCATGTCTGTATTTTGTGTTGTTTTACATGCATTCACTAGTTTATAAAAAAATTTTCTTAAAATGCTTGAGTCATATAAATAAGGTAAGATTAATATTTAGGAGTTGTGGGGAAAAGATAAAAAGAGCAAGTTATATTTTTTTGATTGTGGCAAACAATTTCTCATGCCCATTTTCACGTGCACCCATGCTGCCTTCTTTGCTCCACTCTCCTCTTGTCCACAAACTCTTCCTTCTCCTATTCTCTTCTATATTTCATTATGTCCAAAACTTGCCAGATACAAGTTATATCACTGTTACATTTCATAACTTATATAGCTAATCTCCTACTGATGAACATTTGGTTGTTTCCAAATGTACACTATTACAAACAATGCTATAATATAGATCCTCAAAAACATATTTTTACATACTTCCATGGATGTTTCTATATGATAAAAAATCTTATATATGTTTGTTTGTTTTGAGACAGAGTCGCACTTTGTTGCCCAGGCTAGAGTGAGTGCCATGGCATCAGCTTAGCTCACAGCAACCTCAAACTCCTGGGCTCAAGCGATCCTACTGCCTCAGCCTCCTGAGTAGCTGGGACTACAGGCATGCGCCACCATGTCTGGCTAATTTTTTCTATATATATTAGTTAGCCAATTAATTTATTTCTATTTATAGTAAAGACGGGGTCTCGCTCTTGCTCAGGCTGGTTTCGAACTCCTGACCTCGCGCAATCTGCCTGCCTCGGCCTCCCAGAGTGCTAGGACTACAAGCGTGAGCCACTGTGCCTGGCCTAGAATCTTATACTTGTTAAGTTTAATATTTAAAATTTTAATACAGTGCCATAATCTAAAAAGTTATGCTAATTTTATTCTCATAATAGTACTGTTTGAGTATTTTCTCAAAATTTCAGCAATAAGGAGTCATAACAATCTTAAAACTTTGCTAGAAAATATGTCTTTATTTTTGAGATTACCCTTTCTTTCAAATGCTATTAGCCATTTAAGTTTTTCCTGCTGTGAACAGCCTTCTCATGTTCTATGTCCATCCCATGTTTCTAAATATTCATTCATTTCCCTTATCCTCCCCTCCTTCCCTGCCCTTTCCTAGTTCTCCTATCATTCTCACCATTTTGTCTCTGTTCTACTCACTGTGCCTTGCATATACTGTTCTGATCCATGGCTTTATGTCTTGGATGTTATTTTTATAGTCTAGAAAACCACCCTGATTATCTATCCAGCCATTACGATCCAAACTCCTAAAAGTACTACATAGTCCACAATGACTTCATTCTGTAAGCTTTATAGTATTTGAAAGTGTTTATCCTAAACTGAAAAAAATCATCTGGCTAAAACTGAATTCACTGTTCCTTTTACAATTCCTCCTCCCCCACCTCCTGATTTCCCTATTTATATTAATGTGCCATCGTTCTCCATATTCCCTAGGCTCAACCATAGAGACATCTTTGACTTTTCCCTCTGCTTTGTTCCCAACATTCCTTCTATTACAATGTCTCAATATTCATCTTTCTTTTCCATTTCCCTGGTACCACGCAATAGGCAGTATTACAGAAACATGTAATGGAAAATACCACACAGACAAGTGTTTAAATTCCAGCACTTTGGTTATATCATTGTTATATTCCCAACTACTATCTTTTAAAAGTTATTTTGTGAATAATTATTTCAATGATTAAAGTCCCTGGATGGAAAGAGCCACTTTCTATACACCTAATTCTTCCTCCATGGCATCTAGCCAAGGCTCTTCTGAGTTACTATTTCATTTGATCCTTACACTCTAAAGGGTAATTATTATTATCCCTGCTACTATTTAAAGATGTTTAAATAATCTGTCCAAGATCAGGTAGCCAATAAAAGGTCAAATCAACGGTCAAATGAAGATCTACCTGAAACTAAAACTCCTGGTCTTTCCAATCCCATAGTGAGATTCTAGTATGAAGAAGCTTTTAGTATTAAGTCACCAAGTATTTCTTAAATGAATAACCCAATCATTTTTCTTAAACTATTTCAAGTCTACCTACATAAAACAGTATTCTCTATTCAAAATGTTTCATAATCGTGCCCAAAATATGTGATGATATTTATAAGAAATAACTTTGACTCATTATTGTTAGAAACAATTAGCATGGTGGTAAGTAAAACTCTTTTTTGTGGAGAGAGGGGGTAAACTAATGGTTTTAGCTGAAAGGTATTGTCAATATACTTCTACTGAGTATCACAGAAACTCTGATGGAGGATGGTGAGCTGGCAAAGGCCCAAATACAGGAACACCACTAGCAAGCCTACATTTCCAGAAACCTCCCTTTTCTTCATGCTTTGGAGAGAAAGCATCACTAATTACATGAAGATTACTTGAAATGCAGTGACCATTTATTAGAGAGTTCTTGCTATCTACCTATTTTTTTTCATAGCAGAAAGCATAAAGCATAGCTTCCAAATGTCAATCCAATGGCTGCATGATTCAGAATTATTAATATCTTGTTAAAAACATGAATTTCCAGGTTCTATGTCAATGCTAATAGGTCGGACTCTCAAATGTATAATCCAGTAATCTGTAATTTAACTATTAAAAAATAGTATTAAAGTTCAAAAACCTCTATTATTTCTGATGTATGGTCATGTTTGGGAACCACTGATCTCAAAGAACATGGGAGTTTTATAAGGCTGTGACAATATTGAGTGAACAATTCCAAAATCTATATACAGGACCCAAATAAAAAAGAAAGTAACAAACTGCTTCCAGAGGAGTATAGACATTTAGTATTTTTCCACCACCATCCAAAAAAAATGTGTTGAGGTTCCCTTAACAAGTGCCTATGAAGACATCAGTCCTAGAATAGCAGAGCCAGCCAAAGTTAGATTAAATCTGAGGGTTTTATAGATCTAGTTATATACTATAACACTTATCGACTAAATTACAAACTGTTCCTTCATTTATCAAATATGTATTGAGTACCTATTATGTGCAGGGAATTAGCATAGGTGTTTGGGATACATCAGTGACTTAAGTGGACAAAGATTCCATACCCTTATAAAGCTTAAAGTCCTTCATCAGAAACAAATAATAAACAAAATAAATACAAACTTACCCTCTCCAAATTTATATATATTTGGAGACATACATATATATATATATAAAATACACATAAAACACATATACATTGTATAAAATGTGTACAATGTATGTATACTCAAAAAATAGATAGCATTAAGTAATATAGAAAAAATCAATAACGTAGGATACAGAGCTCTAGGGGACAATTTTAACTTACATAAGTTAAAATTTACATAAAATTTTTAACTGAACAAAAAAGGCCTCATGAAAACATGACATTTGAGTAACAATCCAAAGGAAGTGAGGGTATTGGCTTTGCAAATATCTCAAAAAAGATCATTCTAGGTAGAAGGAGCAGCTAATGAGAAAACCCTAAAGCAGATGCATACTGATACTGCTTGTTTGAGGACCCCAAGAAGGTTGCACAATTTGAGAATAGTAACAGGCAAGTCAATAGGAGGTAATAAAGAAGTAATAGAGACTTGTCATGTAAAGACTTAGTAATGCACTATAAGGACATATGAGCACTGGAATAACATGACCTGTCTTAAATTTTAAAAGCAAGGTTCTGGTGACTAAGTTGCCTCTGTTGATAATATACTTTAGGGAGGAGTTAGGGTAATCCAGATGAGACATGATGATGGCAGGGACTGCAGGGTGGTGAAGAGTGCTGCAGTTCAGAAGTACTTTGAAGAAATACAGAAGTACAGAGAAAATAGGATTTCTTGACAAATTAGAAGAGAGGTATCAGAGAAAGAGGACTCATGATAGATAGAAATGGCTGCAGAAGGAGCAAATTTTGAGGGAAAGATCCAGAGCTCTACTTGGGACATGGTGAATTTAAACATTAGACAATCAAGTGGAGGAAATCCAGCCAAAATTGGTATGACCCTTTCTTATATTCCTTAAACACTCACCACATCAAAGTAGCAAAGACTAGGTATAGAATAAACCACAAATACATGCACACTGTCTGATTTAATTCAGTAGATTAGTAACAATCAGCATCTTTAAAAAGAATGGCAAAACAATGGAAATAGAAAATAAAGAAGTGAGCAAATCATTAATAAATTTTTTTAAAATGAAAGTAAAATTCCTATACTAAAGTGTCTTTGGTTTACCTCAACATCTATTTCATACATTTCAAAGCCAGAGAATTATCTCCCATTCTTACTTGTTAAAAATGCTACACTGTACATCTCTTTCAAGCAACTTTGCTTAAGTTACACTTTTGTCTTAAAATAACCATTCCAGATGATACATGATTGTTACTAAAATATAAATACTGCTGAATGAAATTATAAGTAGATGGATACCTTGGCTGAACTGTGGACTCAGTAACAGCTTGAAGTCTTTCCTGCAAACAACTGATCTCTGCCCTATAGTTTTCTTTAGTTTCTTTCAATTGTTGCTGCAAAGAGGATATGAGATTTTCTAATGCTTGAA
The DNA here is from genome assembly GCF_040939455.1 of Microcebus murinus. NCBI lineage: Eukaryota > Metazoa > Chordata > Mammalia > Primates > Cheirogaleidae > Microcebus > Microcebus murinus. The sequence continues at coordinate 47,067,396 of NC_134112.1, forward strand.
CTTGTTCTTCAAGTTGTTTAATTTTTTCAATATCTTGGAGAGAAGATAACTTGCTTTTATGATTGGTATCTGTTATATGAATAGAAGAAAATGCACATTTCAGTACAAATTTCTTAGTGAAATACCATACTTTGTATGTGCAGAAAATACTAATTCTTCTTTGAAAAAAATGTTCTTCATGGTAATAACTCAGGTTTTAATTTGAATTCATTCTGATGAAAACAAGAAAACATAAATAGTGCAATTCAAGATCATTTTTTCTATGCTCATGACTGTAGTACCCCTAAATCCAACAATTTTATGTCTTTAAATTTAAAACAATTTAGACTAATAGAATGTAAGAAGTGGGAAGGGACCAAAGAGATAAGTAGGCCAAATCTTTCATTTTAAGTATGAGAAAACTGAGATAAGAGAGGTTATAATGAAATGTCCAAGGTCACTAAGTTGTCTCAAATTTTAAAGTAGAAAATTACTGAATATTTGGCATAAAAACAAAATATTGATTGTGGTATGTAATCAAAATTTACCAATGTCTTGCAAACTGGTCATATGAGAATGGGTTGATAACAACTTTATTTCCTCTTTTGGGAGGTTTTCTTCTGCAAATTCAAGTTTCATACCATCTGTTTGCTGTCCTGAAATCTATTGGAAACAACAGAATAAAAGCAGTTGCATAAACATATGATCTAGTACTTTGAAATCTATATTAAGGCAACTTTGAATTTAAGATATTTTTTCAAAATCACCAAAAATTGTAACACTGATATTATTATTATTATTCTAAGTTATTCCCTATTCTCTTTAACACAGTGTTTCACATCCCATTCCCTTCATGGCACTGAAATTACATTAGTAATGTTCTTTGATATTTAGAAAGGAGTTCATATTACTGCAAAAACAGTGCTTCACAGAATTTTAGTAAAAAGTTCATAATAATACTTATAATATGACTTATTCTTTGAAATTTCAACTCATAAATGATAAATTTTATATTATCAATACTTTATTAACATAATTTATTCATCTCTGGATATATCCCATGTGCAACCAGGTAACTAACAGATTGGTATGCTGCTCTTTACAGTACAAAAAAAAAAAAAAAAAAAAAAGGAAGGAAACTAATGAAAACAGATAAATCTCAGCTTATTTCCCTAACTATTAAAATGAGGCAGCAATATGTCAGAGGCATATGTGTGTTAATTTACTAATTCATCAAATATTCAATAATCTATGTAATCAGCATTGTGACAAGGGAGAGTAAAAATATATAATCAGTAAGAAACAAATATGGTATATCTGCCATCATAGAATTTATCAAGTGGTTGGGGAAATAAAATGAAACAATTAGAGAAGTGCTAAACTTCATAAAGTGTGACTATAATGACAATGTCACAGAAGAAAGACTGATGTGGATGTAATTACAGAGGAAGTCCAATTTGATTCAGGCCTCAAAGATGTTTGGCAATGATTCAAGAAAGCTATAAAGAAAGAGTAACAGCATTTGTGAAAGAATAGCCTATGTTGTTAGTAGTGAAGACAATGATCTCAGGGGTTTAATTTGGCCAAGGAGGGGAAATAAAGCTAGTTAAATAAAGTAGATCCAAATTACAGAAGACATTAAAAGCAAGGGGAAAGAGTTTAGACTTGCTAGACCAGATGAACAAAGGATACTGTAGAAGCAGGTGAGCAACAGGATAAAAGCTATTTCCCAGGAAGGCTGTTTTAATTGGTTACTACTATTATCAAGCCTACCCAACTCCTACCCTCCAGTACATTTCAACAGAGGCCTTGACTCCTACTTCCCAGAGAAAATAAGATCAGGTAGATTCTTAAGATTCCAGCCCAACTTTTCTAATTCATTCAGCAAACATTTATTAAGCATTTATTGAGTGCTAAACAAGCACTGTGTTAAGAAGAAGAAATAAAAATAAACAGGTTTCCTGATTCTGAAGGGTTTAGAATCCAATAGAAGAGACAGAAGAATAAGCAAATAATCATAACAACATGAAAAGTAATGTGATTCAAACACAAGTTTGTATAAGGAGCTTTGGAACATGGAAGAAAGACAGAAGGGTAGTCGAGTATTTAAAATAACAGAAAAAGGTAAGTGCAGTAAGCACAGGCTTGTACAGGATGCTAAGGGAACAGAGGAAGAAATGTCTAAGTCTAGGAAGACAGGTAAAGACACAGAGGAAGTAACATTCGAACCAATTGGATTACATGTAAGAACAAACCAAGGAGACTAGAAGGGGATGGTCAGTATTAGGTAGAAAGAACAGCGTGCAAAAAAGCCCAAGGGTGTTAGATCAGGGTGTATTTGGAAATTCTGAGTATTTCAGTATGGTTGAAATGAGGAGGAAGATTAGAAGAGAAAGCCAAAAGGTCAGGCAGTGATGTACTGTATTCCTGACTTTGACTCCCCAAAAACCCTGGGATGCCTCTGCAATTGTAGCTAACTTACTGTGTTAAAATGTGAAATTCGGCCGGGCTCGGTGGCTCACGCCTGTAATGCTAGCACTCTGGGAGGCCGAGGTGGGCTGATTGCTCAAGGTTAGGAGTTTGAAACCAGCCTGAGCAAGAGCGAGACCCCGTCTCTACTATAAATAGAAAGAAATTAATTGGCTAACTAATATATATAGAAAAAATTAGCCGGGCATGGTGGCGCATGCCTGTAGTCCCAGCTACTCGGGAGGCTGAGGCAGAAGAATTGCTTGAGCCCAGGAGTTTGAGGTTGCTGTGAGCTAGGCTGATGCCATGGCACTCACTCTAGCCTGGGCAACAAAGCGAGACTCTGTCTCAAAAAAAATAAAATAAATGTGAAATTCACTTATTACCCATTATGCAGAAAAGAGTTAACATAAAAGTCACCAGATTGCCTATCTGTAGGAACGTCTGCAGGCAAGCTTAGCCCTTAATTGGAATCTGGGAACATAACTAGTAAACAGTTCCCTACACTAGAATAAAACTTTGCCTAAATGGTAAATGTGGCTTACTTTGCCTAGGCTGTGCAAACACTGTGGTCTATGCTGAACACATACATTTAAGTCTGAATGTTGGTACATGCCAAGCAGAGTATGCCTATGCAACTCAGGTCTGATAGAAAACTGAGGACTCATAGTAGGCTCAGGTGAGGTTCCCTGGTAGAAAACACTTTGCACACACTGTCACAACTCATTGCTGGCAGTATTAAAGTATGCCCTGTGCCTCTACTGGGAGAGCAAGTTTCTGCCTGTTTTCCTCCAGACTTTGCTCCAGGTACCTTTTCAGAGCTGATTTTGCTTTGTATTCTTTTGCTGAAATAAACTTCAGCCTTAAGTATAACTGTATGTTGAGTTTAAATCACAGAACCTGGGAGTGGTTCTTGGGGACCCCCAACAAACCCAGACTCTGTACCCTGATATACAGACATCTAAGGCTCAAGTTTCAACAATATAGGGAATGGAAAAAAAATCTTAGCCTTGCTTCTCTCCTTTTTCTTCCAAACTGACTATTATCAAATTCTTTGAATTTTTCCCTACAATATCTTATAAACGGTCTCTCTTCTTCTTTTCTACCTCCCACTGCTGCCAGACTAATCTCTCTAAAAGTTCAACTTCATGATATCTAGCCTATGATCACAAATTTCTATCAGTTTGTTAATATCTACAAGATAAAAGTCCAGTCTCGCAAAGTTTAGTACAGTCTACGCCGTGGGTCCTCAAACTTTTTAAACAGGGGGCCAGTGCACTGTCCCTCAGACCATTGGAGGGCCGGACTATAGTTTTAAAAAAACTATGAACAAATTCCTATGTACACTGCACATACCTTATTTTAAAGTAAGAAAACAAACGGGCAAAAACACCTGCATGTGGCCCGAGGGCCGTCACTTGAGGAAGCCTGGTCTATCCTCTCTAATCTTAGGGTCCATTACTCTCTCAGAAATATGAATATACCACACTTACACCTCCAAGACTTTCATCATATCACCTCTCCCACCTGAAATGCTATTCTTCCCCCTACCCAACAATTCCCCTCCCCTTCCTTATCCAAACCTATGTATTTTTTGTGGTCCAATTCAAGTCCTACTTCCTCCAACAAATCTTTCTTAATTATTTCAGCCCATACTCATCTTCCTGTTTGCTTAATTCCAAAGTACTTATTTACTTATTTTCACTTTTAAACACTTAAATGTTTCCTTGGATAATTACTTTATATATGTATATCACATTCCTTGACTTAATTTATAAATGCCATCACTTTATAAATTTCCTCAGTCTAGTGCTTATTCATTGACACTGTATACTGCTTTACTCCCAGAACATAGAACAACTTGGCATATAATTAGCAAATAAAAATTACTGGCTGTCCAGTCTGTCCCTGGATCTAAGGAATAAAATAATTCATTCATTAAGAAATAAAAATTATTGGTTGGATGAATAAATGAGAATGAGGTATACATTTATCTTTCATTTCTTTTGTACTCCCTTCAGAGTATACTTCAAAATGTATGGTGGAAAATCAGGGGTCAGAAAGATGACTACCTAAGATGATCCTCAAGAAGTGGTTTAGGCTGGGCGCGGTGGCTCACGCCTGTAATCCTAGCTCTCTGGGAGGCCGAGGCGGGCGGATTGCTCGAGGTCGGGAGTTCGAAACCAGCCTGAGCAAGAGCGAGACCCCGTCTCTACTATAAATAGAAAGAAACTAATTGGCCAACTAATATATATAGAAAAAATTAGCCGGGCATGGTGGCTCATGCCTGTAGTCCCAGCTACTTGGGAGGCTGAGGCAGAAGGATTGCTTGAGCCCAGGAGTTTGAGGTTGCTGTGAGCTAGGCTGACGCCACGGCACTCACTCTAGCCTAGGCAACAAAGCGAGACTCTGTCTCAAAAAAAAAAAAAAAAAAGAAGTGGTTTAAAGGAAAGAAGTTAAACTCAAATTTCAATATGTTGATTGAGACATACATTAAAGGATTTCTGAGTAGAGATATCTGATATACGACTCTGCAGTTCAGAAATAAGGACTGACCCAGACATAGAGATCTGGACGCCATGAAAGTGGATGAGAATAGCATACAGAGTCAGAAGAGCATCAAATACATATACTTGGTAACTATAAACAGGGTAGGCAAAGTCCAAAATGGAGGCTTAAGAAGCCACAAAAGGGAAGAAAGTGTTCTCATAAAGCAGCAAATACTGTAGTCAAGAAATAATAGATTAAATTATAAAGAAAACTAGTTCAAGATACTGCATTGAGCATGTGTTTGTTTATACCTGAGGTTGCAAAATAGAAACTTGAACACATCTGAACAAGCTACAGATGTGTTCTTTTGGGGATAAAACAGTTTTTGTTGTTTGTTTCCTTTCTGTTTTCCAGCTTTACAAAATAAAATGTTTATTTTAGAAAACTTTCTAATATTTTTAAAAAGCAAAAAGCTTCATATAAAATTGATAAACCAACTAGCAACACTGGACCTGCATTCCCACAAATGGTAAGAAGAAGCTTAAACTGAGCAGCCTCTGTCCCTTTTGGATGAGGTAGGTTTTCTCCAGGTTTCACTTGGCCTTCCTCATTTATTTTATGAGCACTAAGCTAAAACAGGCATTTACATTTGTGACCTCTGACATATACCTCCTCCCTTCCCATGACCCAAAGATAATAAAGAATCTTTAAAAGATGTAAATCCATAATAAACAAGAAAATGGGAGGAAACCAAAAGAGATTCTACTCAAACCTCATCAGTACTATCACTTTCACTGCCTATCATCCTAGCACTCTGGGAGGCCAACATGGGAGGATAGCTTGAGCTCAGAAGTTTGAGACCAGCCTGAGCAAGAGTGAGACCCTGTCTCTATTTAAAAAAAAACACAAAAAACTTTCAAATCTGTCTAAACATTTTAATATAATTGAACATCGAAAAGCACTCCAAATGAACAGATTTTTCTGGATTTTTTGTTCTACAACTTGAGAATTACAACACTTATCCTGGCCAATAAGTTATTTTTTGTTATGTTTTTAAAGTTATTTTTCTGATATAGTTAATAAATTTTACTGAATCGTGTATATTATCTTACCTAGTTTTCTATGAATATACTTTTAAAACTGCTGAAAATAAAACTGACATAAATAACACTGTGTGAAACTAATTAGCTATGTTATAAACAACTGAGCTAGTTACCAGTTTTCTCTAAACAGAAAAACAGACCCATTTCTTTAATTATGTTATATATAAAATTAAATGGAATCATTTCACATAGCTTACAATTTGATATCTTATGTTTTTTAATTCATTGTGATTTCAAAAACTCTCTAAAAGGATTAAATATTATTCAACTTGTATAAATTCCTTCAGTTACTGATATGAATTCTTTGCTATAACTATCTATCACTTTTCCCAATCTCCTTTTCATGTTCTTATCTTATAAATTCTTGGTTGATAAAGCAGCTTACAGAACAACAGGTAATAAAATAAACACAAACACTATAATACATTTTCCATTTCACATACCTTGCTTAATTGTTTCTGAAGTATCAAGAGTTTGTTGCATTCTTCTGTTACTTTGTTGAGAAGAGTTTGCAAGTTTTCTTGAAGGTCTAAATGATAAACAGACAATTATACTAATTTCACTCCACCATAAAAGTCTGCATCTTCCAATAAATGTCATTCACCTATTTATAACTTCAGAAAATTGCCTACTGGATATAAATCTCATATATTTAGTAACCAAAAATAAAAATCTCATTAATATGAAACACCTGCCACAAAGACAATTTGAAAATTTCATATTAAAATATGTTAAATTTCTCTCGGTATTCATTAATTTGAATACATTTTGTTCATTATCCATATAAATGGACGGGGCTAGGACATATTTTTATCTGTGAAGGAACACCAGAAAATTAATTGAGGGTACAATTTGTTAAAATAAACTAATGCCAGATTCCTATTAAGAAAAATATTTAATATATTTCTTATTTTTCAATTTTCTTATTCATTTTTAAAATAATATATCACTGACAAACTTATTCAATAAATGCAATACTTTTAAAGATTTGATCTATGGTATAAAAAGTTAAAGAAAATAATTAGAATGAGGAAAAAGATGGGAGTAGAGGAATAAAGAAGAGACAAGTAAATTTGTAGACAGTATCAATTATCTTCGTATCACAATTACTGCATTATAAAAGTTAAAAATGTATATTAAACATAAGATTCCATGAATCAGAAAGGATAAGATGTTAAGATAATAAACTCAACCCTGGCTTAGTGATTAAACCATAATTAAAGGTCAAATAAATGTCATCAATTTATTTAAGAAAACTAAATACTGTTTAATAGTGTGGTAAACTATTATTACCTTGAAATTCATATCTGTAATCTCGTAATTTTAGTTCTTGATTTTCAGAAGTGTAAGCACCAGAATTCTCTCTCTCTTCCACATTTACTTCACATTTTAAAGCAGGAGTATAATATTCACCAAGGACACTGCATAAAGTCTGTTAACAACAAAATTGGGTATTATAAGTAATTAAAATTTTTATTTCTGCCTCTAAAGATCATTAAACATTATTCTCCAAGACAGTCAAAAGGTCACAGAAAAATCAGTCAGAAAACACCCCTCCATACACCAAATCAATCTGTAAAAGAAATGTCTATATTTTTCTATGACATGAAATTCTTCTTACATCAGGAAAATATAATCTTCAATGCACAAAACTATAATTTTTTCTGCTTCCTTCTAATAATAAAATATATCTTATACTTTAATCTACCACTTCCCAGCTTGGATCTTACTCTGATATCATCTCTGTAATGTCAAACATCCTTGAAAAAAATACAGGATAAAGTTGGAACATCCTTGAAAAAAATACAGGATAAAGTTGGAAGTTCAGAAATGATTATCAGAAAGAAATAAATTACAACAATATTAAGGAGGAGGAGGTAACATTCATACACTTTTCTGTAACACAGAGTATTTTCTATAGCTTATAGACACACAAAAACCGAAAAATGTTTGACACATTGTTTTCGTTGTTTTTCTGAGCAATAGATAACTCTATCATTTAAAATGATACATATGGGTCAGGTGCTGTGGCTAAGGTCTGTAATCCCAGCACTTTGGGAGTCCAAGGCAGTAGGATCATTTAAGGCTAGGAGTTCAAGACTAGCCTGGGCTACACAGTGAGATTCTGTCGCTACAAAAAATAAAAATAAAAAAATTAAACGGGCATGGTGGCATGCACCTGTAGTCCTAGTTACTTGGGAGGATCCCTTGAGCCCTGCAGTTGGAGGTTATAGTGAGCTATGATGACACCACTGCACTCCAACCTGGGCAAAAAAAGAATGAGACCATGTCTTAAGAAAAAAAAAAAAAAAAAAGAACAAAAAACACATGCCCTATACTCATTAGATAAGCTTGCCATATAACTTTACTTTTGTTACTCACACAAATAAAAATAACCATCAACAACTTCTAAATTTAAAAAATAAATTGTTTACTGTTACTATTTTTTTGAGATTTCTTGAGATTTGCTTAAAATTTAAACTATATTGTCAATTACATGACCACTCAACTTACAAATGAAGAAACTGAGACACAGAAAAATTAAATAACTCATCTATGGCAACATCAACAATTAGTGTCTGTTCTACTGGTAAGATAATTTACCTGAATTTCTTTTGTTTCAAACTGATTATTAGGAAATTTTTTAATGCTCATTTTGAGTTAAAAACTCAGGAATACTTCTGAAGTAAGACAGTTGGGAAAACCAGGTTAGATGATTCTGCTCATCAAATGAGTAGCAACTTAAAATTTAGCACTTGTCCAAAGGTACTTTTTCACTAATCTTACCTGTGAGAAATTAGAACATTCTTCAGACACTGCATTTTGAAGTTTTCCAATGAGCATTTGTAAAGGCTTTGCTTCATCACCTAATAGAAAAGATAATGCATTAAGACATTCAATTTACCTATTTAAGTACTATTATCATATTTAACCTATGTTTCAACTAAAAGCTTCCCTAAAAAAGATTAGTTTTAAATTCTTTCTTTCAAAGTTATTTTCCATCATTTAATGTTAACTGTCTCTGAAAATTTGTAAGATTTTCAATTTCTATTCTACAAGATGATATAAAACAGTGACTTTCAAACTTTTTTTTACTATAATCCAACATTAAGAAATACATATCATAATCTATTATATACATCCATGTAAAACAAATAAAAATTTCACAAATCAATATTTACCCTCCCTACATGCTATGTGCTCCAGTGTTTTCCATTCTACTCTTTTATTTATTTTAAAAAAATGCTTGGCTCACGCCTGTAATCCTAGCACTCTGGGAGGCCGAGGCAGGCGGATTGCTCGAGCTCAGGAGTTGGAAAACAGCCTGAGCAAGAGACCCCATCTCTATATAAACAGAAAGAAATTAATTGGCCAACTAATATATATAGAAAAAAAATTAGCTGGGCATGGTGGCGCATGCCTGTAGTCCCAGCTACTCGGGAGGCTGAGGCAGAAGGATTGCTTGAGCCCAGGAGTTTGAGGTTGTTGTGAGCTAGGCTGATGCCATGGCACTCACTTAGCCTGGGCAACAAAGCAAGACTCTGCCTCAAAAAAAAAAAAATGCTGGTCATTACTCACTAAACTGACTTCATCACCCATCAATGAACCCATTAATTAACTTGTAGTTTGAAAAACACTGGATAGACTACCTAAAGAGGATATTAATAAAAAGAATACTTTAAAACATTAGTAAATTCAAACCCCAAACCTCCTGATGTAAAAAAGTATGGTTTTCTTATTCCAGCCACTCTTGAATTTTTACTCTCTTCAACAGAGCAATTCCATTGGAAAAACTTACAAACCACCTCATTCCTAAAGGCAAAAGTAGAAGCCCAGAGATACTTCGAACATAAGAAGCCTTAACTGAGTGATGAAATAATTATTAAACATAAAAGTTAACTGCAACTAGTCCATAAATAGGTTCCTTTTCTTCCATTTAAGGTCCTTTAAACATTGTTGCTTCCCACAGTGTCATCTTAAGTCTTTTGGCTCACTCTACACAACCTCCCAGGATGTCTCATTCTTGTCCTTGGCTGCAGATGACCTCCATGTTGATTCTAAATCTTCGTCTTGAACTTGCACCTCTCTCTCTCTCCTGAGTTTCATACTTCTATTTTCAACTACTTACTGGATTTTTATTTTATTTTATTTTTTAGGCAGAGCATTCCACACTAAGTGGATATTTCTTTTTCAAAGTCAATAGGTATTCTTATTCAATATGTTCCAAACTGAATTTATTATCTTTCCCACAAATCTGTTCCTTGTGCTTTTTGTGACTGTAAAAAACTCTCAATTCAGTTACCCAAGCTAGAAAATTAGGGATCATTCTCAATTCTTCCCATTTTTACTGCTAATATTAACTGTAGACTACAGTTTACTTCTTTAACTTAACTTTCCTTTCTATCCTCATCGACACTGAGTTCAATATCATATTGTTTATCGGAATTACTGCCAAAGTTGCCTAACTGTCTTCCTATCACTAATCTCACCTCCTCCAACTCACCCCAATGGTGTCGCCTTAAAATAAAAATCTTACTATGTTACTCTTGCTATTTCAATTCCTGCAGTAGGTCTTATCACCAATAGCGTAAGGCTTAAATACGCTTCATGCAAAGTACACAAAACCTTTTCTATGTAAGCTCTTGCCAATCTCTCCAGCTTTATCCCTACTTTCTCACATATCTTGAACTCTCAATTCTCCAAAATGGATGTACTTACACCTCAAAGCTAAATGCCAAGCCTTCCCTAAAATTCCTACTCCTGCCCACCACCTCACCCTACTCATCCTGCCAGAAAGCACTAGACTTTGCTCCTTTCTCCTCCCACTCTTTTTATTCATTCTTCTATTACAGAAATTGTCAGTTGATTTTATATATGCTCTCCCAATGAATTGTGACTTTCTATGGGAAAATGAGTGATTTTGGCTTTCTCAAGCACTTAAATAAATGCCCAGTGATTATATAAGCACATGGATCCAGACCTGGGATATATAAGTCATCTTCCTCTATGGGTTCTAAAATATGGACAGAATTATGGAATGGTGGGCTCTAATTGATACTTATTGGGTTCATGGTACTTATAAGTCAGAAACCATTTACCTGTTTCTTCTATGTTTATATTTTGTAGCTCTAACTGGTGTATTTTCTGAAGTTCCTCGATCTTTTCCTCTTGAGCAGAAATGAGCTCCTCTTTAAGACTGCTAAGAGCTTTATCTTTTTCATTTTCCATATATTCACGAACCTGATCCACATGAGTTGAATAAACCAAAGAGAGGCATATGCGTTGGGCTTCCATCTGTAGCCTTAAATCATTCTTAAACCGAATATAAATGATAGAAAATTTTAAAATTACAAATCAAATAATTGACTCCTATTTCTTTACATATAATGACTAGAAGGGAGAAAATACATGAAGTTATAAGTTTAAAAATTCACATAAGAGAACCAAAGTCTAATTTTTTTCTTTCTTCATTCTGCTGCATTGATATACTTGTCTTTTTCAAGGAAAGTAGCACAATGTTTTCATTACCTCAATTTTATAGTCAATTTTGATATTTGGTATAGATAGTATGTTTTAAAATATTTAAAATGTAGAGAAATACAAAGAATAGTGTTATAAACACTTACATGCTTACAACCCAAATTAGCAAATACTAACATTTGTATTATTTTTCTTTATTTCCCTCCTCCCTATATACCTTTTTTGGTTTAAAAAGGAAATATTATAGACAAAATTTAATCCACTATGTTCTCACTTACTCCACAGGCAGCCATTATTAAAAATTTGGTACAAGTTCAGTTCATTTCTTATACTATCACTTCTCAATGTATATATAAACAATGTATTATATTTTACAATTTTTTTTTTTTTTTTTTTTTTGAGACAGTCTCGCTTTGTTGCCCAGGCTAGAGTGAGTGCCGTGGCGTCAGCCTAGCTCACAGCAACCTCAAACTCCTGGGCTCGAGTGATCCTTCTGCCTCAGCCTCCCGGGTAGCTGGGACTACAGGCATGTGCCACCATGCCCGGCTAATTTTTTTTATATATATATCAGTTGGCCAATTAATTTCTTTCTATTTATAGTAGAGACGGGGTCTCGCTCTTGCTCAGGCTGGTTTTGAACTCCTGACCTTGAGCAATCCGCCCGCCTCGGCCTCCCAAGAGCTAGGATTACAGGCGTGAGCCACAGCGCCCGGCCTATATATTTTACATTTTTAAGGATTTACATAAATGGCATAAAATGGCATTTATTTTAAAAACTGCTTTTCTCATTCGCTATGCCTCAGATTTGCCCAAAGACAGAGGTGAATTTATTTTAACTGTGGTATAGCATATATGAATATATCACAATTTGTCCATTTCCTTTCTGGAAAGCAGCTGGATTATTTCTAATTTTTGGATATTTCAAAAAATGCTGCAGTGAATTATATATATATATACAGAAGTACTGGCACATTTGATATCTCCCCTTAGACAAATGTGCTAGTTCTTCTCTAGTATAGTGGTTCTCAAACTTTGGCATGCATCAGTTACCTAGAGTGCTTATTAAAGCATGTTGCTGGGCCTCACCACCCAGAGTTTCTGATTTAGGAGGTCTGGGCTGGGGCCTGAGAACTTGAATTCTACTTGTTTCCAAGTGATGCTGATACTACTGGTCAGGGACCACATTTTGAGAACCACCTAGAAATGTTATTGCTAGGTCATAATGCACATTAGATTTTACCAACTTATTTTTTATATAACTGTATTTATTTATATTGCTATCAACAGTGTACAAGTACTCACAGCCCCACATCTTTACCACATATTTTATTATCAGATTAATATTTTGCCAATATAATGGGTATAAAATGCTATTTTACTGTTGTAAGGTTGAAAGTATCTTTTCATGTTTATTTTGGTTTTCTATTCTGAGACACATGTCTACTCATGTCTTTTACCCATTTTTACATCTTGTTAATATTCCTTTAATATATGTGGCAAATATCTGGTCCCAGTCATTAACCCTCTTTTATGGTATTGCTTGTAAAATAATTATAATCAAATTTATTAATCTTTTCCTGTGCTTTAAAAAAAGTCTTCATTGAAAGTCCTTCCCTCTCTCAAGATCCTATTTTCTTTTCATGTGTATGTCTTTAACCAACTTGGAGTTATTTTTTTCCTAAAGGTAGGCTCTAATTCTTTAACTCCCATTCCCAATATCAAAAGGCAGGTATCCCAAAAGCAGTGATTGGATACTATAAATTTTTCCTAATATGGCTTGTTCTTTCATTTCTCTCAAGTCTCTGTTCAAATATTGTCTCACCATAGTGGTTTTCCCTGACCTACCCTATATTAAAAAACACCCATACTCACTTCTGGGTAGATCCCTAACCTCATACCATACTTAGTTTTCTTCATAGCACTATTACCTGACACATGATATATTTACTTGTCTGTCTTTAAATTTAATGTCCGCTAACCTTCTAAAATATAAGATTTATTCTTTGTTATCTATTTTTATTTACTAATATATTACCAGTGCCTAGAAAAGTGCCTGGAATGCAGATTTGTAGGGCCTCCTTACCACATTCTAAAATTTCCCAACGATCTGGATATGTTTCTGGGCTTTCCACTATGTTCCACTGATCTATTTGTCTAGCCCAGCATCAAACCATACTGTCTACTATAATTTTGTAGTAAGTCTTGATATCAGATGGAATATATTTTTCTAGAACTGCCTTGGCTATTCTTGGATATTTCCTCTCCTACATTGACTTTAGAATCAGTTTAAGATCCATGAAAAACCTTGGAATTTTGATTAGAACTACACTGACTTGTAGAGATGAATTTGGAGAGAACTGGCATTTGCCTTTACTTTATATCTTTCCACTATTAACATGGTATATATTAGCATATAGTTAGGTCGTTATGTGCTTTGATGATTTATAATTTTCTTAACAAAAGTCCAAAACATAATTGTGTGGAGTTTCAAGTTTTGTCCCTTCTGCTCCAAGTCTTTATCTCACTTCTTATTCCTGTCATACTGCATTGGCTAGGAACTATAAAACAACATTGAAATAGTTAAAAGTTGACAGTGGGTATCCTAGTCCTCTGCTTGATTTCAATGAGAATGCTTCTAAATTTCACCATTAGACATGTTATCTGCTAAATATTTTGATGAAAACCATTATTGCAGTTAAGAAATTTCCCTTCTATTCCTGATTTCCTCAAGTTTTTTAAAAAAATTCTGAATTGTTAAATTTTGTATAGATTTTTGTTCGGCATGTATTAAAATGTTCATATGGGTTTTTTCCTGCTATGTATGAATGTGGAGTTACATTAATAGATTTTTCAGATATTGAATTATTCTTCCATTCTTGCTAGTTTGCTAATATTTTATTTAGGATTTCTACAACCCCACTCACATGTGAGATTGGTCTATAATTTTATTTTCTTGTACTGTTCTTATCAGGCCTTTTTATTAATATTACATCAGCCTCATAAAATAAATTGGGTGGTTTTTCTTCCTCTTGTTTTCTTTTTTCCTTCCCTCTCCCTCTTTTTTTTTTTTTTTTTTTTGAGACAGAGTCTCACTTTGTTGCCCAGGCTAGAGTGAGTGCCGTGGCATTAGCCTGGCTCACAGCAACCTCAATCTCCGGGGCTCAGTGATCCTACTGCCTCAGCCTCCCGAGTAGCTGGGACTACAGGCATGCGCCACCATGCCCGGCTTTTTGTATATATATTTTTAGTTGGTCAATTAATTTATTTCTATTTTTGGTAGAGACGGGGTCTTGCTCAGGCTGGTTTCGAACTCCTGACCTTGAGCAATCCGCCCGCCTCGGCCTCCCAAAGTGCTAGGATTACAGGCGTGAGCCACCACGCTCAGCCCCCTCTCCCTCTTTAATACTATTTTATTAAGCAATTATATATTTGTTCTTTGAAAGCTGATAAGACTCACTTGTAAGATGGTCTTGGTCCATTTTTAGTTAGAGGAGGGGGAGAGGGAAAACTTCTATTTTAAATTCTTTAGTTGTTATTGGTTTTATTCAGGTCTTGCATTTCAATGTGAGTTAATTTTAATAATTTATATTTGGTAATTTGGGTAATTTATATTCTCCATCTAGTTTTGGTTTTAAAAAAATTTAAGTGGTATCCGATATTTTTAGGAGTAATCATCATATATTACAGTTTTGAAAACAATTCCAGATATTTAACAGAGCATTAATAGTTAAGCAATTTGAATTTCTTGACTCTATTTTGGCTATTAAATATGTAAGATATATCTACATTTGACATAAGATCATATGAATATAAGTAATTAGAAATAAAAAGAGAACTTTTCAATGCCTTCCTACTGTACTTTGAATAAAATCTGTTAAAAATCTATAAGGCTCTCTAATGTCTAGTCTCCTCTTTCTTCTTCAAACTCTTCTTTTACTCTTCCTCTCTCTGCCCTTGACTACACAGGACTTCATTCTGTTCCTCAAACTCACTCAAATCTTTACAACTGCCCTAATTCCTATGTGGCAGGCTCCTCCTTGTCATTCAGATCTTGGTTCAAACATCAATTCCTTCAAGAAATCTTTCCTGACCACCGCATTTAATGGTTACTGCCACCATGTCCTCATCATTCTCTATCACATTATCTTGTTTTATTTCTTCATAAAATTTATCACTATTTCTAACCACTCTACTTGTTTCCTCAATATCTGCTTCCCTCACTAGAATATATGCTCTTCAAAACCAGAAACCTTCTCTCCCTTATTTGTCATTATACTCCTACACCTGGCAAGAGATTCAATAAACATTTGTTAATAAATGAAGAAACACATAAAACTTTATTAGCATCATTATACTGTAGATACCCAGAATTTTCTTGTTATTTCTAATATCAGTATCTGGCAAATATAAATTGTCTGGAATGATCTGATATTGCTAATTATATGCAGATAATTCTTTAACTGCATTTAAAGTTAATATTGTATTTTCCCCTTCAGGTATAACAAGACTTTGAAAAAACTCTAGGACTTAAATCAAGTTTTATTTCCCCAAGGAAATATAAATTCATAACTACCAAACAACTATGTAGAGTACTAAAAAGCTTAACAGTTCATTTTCCGTTGTGGAAACTTAAAAACACCAGTACGAAATAAAAACTCTAAAACCAATCTTTGAGAGTACAACAAAATATTATAAAATAAAATTAGTAATTTTTCTAAAGCTGAGATTCTCAACAAAGTCATTTAAACTCTGGTATTTCCAAAGAAAATGTGAAACCATTCCCATGTTCTATTTTTTGAGTAGAATATACAACATAGATTAACTGAAAGGAAAGCATAAATGTTTAATAACAAATACTTAAATGATAAATGATAGCTCAAATGAGAATTAAAGGGTTCACTTTAATTTGCATGTAAGGATGTGAATTTATTTTATTAAAGTGAAGACTCTTAGTATGAAGTGTACATTTTCATTGTGCTTTACCATATATCAAGAAGTAAACATACCTGTTCTGATTTAAGTACACTGAGTTCCCTTTGAAGTTTATCATTTTCACTTGGTTCAGTTGCCCAAAGTGATGATTCATTTCTTACTGCTGGCAAGTGATCCAAAAACAACTGTTCTTGATTGCTTTCTTTTCTAACAGTCATATTTTGAAAATCAATTTTATCTTCCGCCATTATTTTCGATTCTTCACCAAAACCTTCATTTATTTTAGAAACCGATCTTCCAGAATCACTGTTTGTCACAGTCACTACTCTATCTGTTAAAGAGCTTATCTGAACATCACATACATTTACATTTTCTGCCCTATTATGGTTGATTATGATTTCTAGCTCTCTACATTTCAATAAAACTTGTTCTTTCTCTTGCTTTAAAGATGTAACTTCTTTACTTAAACAACTAATCTCACCATGTTTTTGTTTCAATTGTTCAGAAAGATCAGACAGTCTCTTTGAAAGCTCTAATTTCTCTCTTGTGGTTACCTCAAGTTTTTCCATGAGTTCTGTTGTATCTTTTTCAACAACCTCACCAGTTTCCCATGGTTCTGCTATAAAAGCCTTGTCATCGTCAAAGACAGAACGTCTCATTTTCACCGTAGTTGGATTTATTCTTTGCAAATTAAGCTCTTCATTAAGTGCTTCAAGCTTACTTTTATACTCTAATTCTTGTTTATTTTTACTGTCTTCTAAATCATCTTTTACTTTGAGAAGGCAAGCATATTCCTCCTGTAACTCCTGATAGTTAACTTCAAAGTTTTTTTCAGCAAATGAAAAAGTGTTCTTTTGCTTTTCAATCTCTTCATTTAGCTGAATACACTGTTGTTTGAGGTCCTCATTTTCCTCTGTAAGTATTTCTATTTCTTTTTGCCAGCTATAGTCTTTGGATTTGGACTTAATGGAGTCTATGAAAATCAATCTTTCTTCTTGGTTAACAGGAGTGTGTATTTTCAACATGTCTTCAAGGGCTTTCTTTTCATCTTTAAGAATGCTATTCTCTGCTTCAAGCTGTACAACTTTTTCTTGTAGATCATCTTCTTTTTCTTTCATTTGTTTCTCCAATAACTCTGTTCTAAGTTGTAATTCTTGAACTTCTTGTTCAAGTGTACCCTTTTCCTTTTCTTCTTGTCTGAGTATTTCAATTTCTTTTTGAAGTTCATTGATTTGAAGAGTCATTTCTTCTGACTTTGAATTCACAAGGGACTGTTGTAAATCTTTTAGCTTTGAAATTTCCAAAATTAATTGATTCTGCTTAGTAATCAAATTGTCTTTTTCAAACTGCATGGTTTCTATCTTTTGACTCATTTCATTCTGTAAGCCATCTATCTGCTGTTTATAGTGAATGCCTAAGTTATCTTTAAGTTTTTCAATATTTATTCGATGTTCAATTTCTAAATCTTCCTTCAGTTTGGAAAGTTCTTCTTCATGACTAAATAGAAGCTGTGTTCTCAGCCTCTCTAATTCAGCTTCTTGTGATTCAGCCATTCTATCTAACACAGCATTCTTTTCTTTTTCTAACATTTCAAGTTTTATCTTATAATTTGTGACTTCTGCTTCATGTTTTAATTCTAGTTCCTTCCTGGCTTCAGATGCAGAAACAATCTCAGCTTTCAAATCTTCCACTGTACTAAGGGACTTATGTGCTTCATTCAGTTTAATTTCTTGTTCAGCTATGGTCTGTCTAGCTCTCTGAATTTGGTCCCTTGAAAAACTCAATTCTTCAAAAAGGTCTTCAAGCTGTCTCTGTAAATCAGACTTTTCTCTCAAAATGATTCCAAGTTCTTCCTTGAGTTTTTCCTTTTGAGAGTTAGTGTCTTGCAATTTTATATTCAGTTCATTTATTGCCACATTCATTAACTTTATCTGATCTTCATTAACTGTAATATTTGGATACGATCTTACAGCATTCTCCATTTCTCCCTTATGTTGTGTTTTCAGTCCCTCTATCTGTGCCATGTGTTGTTTTATTAATTCTTGTTTCATCTGCACTATCTGCTGCCCATACATCTCATCCAACTCTGCCCGGAGTTGTTCTAACTTTCTTTGTGTTTCTTGTTCCATTCTTTGTACTACATCAGTTTCAAATTGGCTATCTTTATGATTTCTCTTCTGAAGTTCTTCAACTGTCCCCATTAACTGTTTTATTTCCTCAGAACACTGTCTTTCTTTTTGCTTAGAATTCGACAGCTCTAATTTCATACTTTTTATCTCTTGGTTCTTTTGTATAACTTGCTCTTGTAATTCTCCTAGTAATTTATCAGCAGCTGTTACTTTATCCTTTAGCTCAAGAGTTTTTTTTTCTTCTTCTGTTATTTTTGTATTTAATTCTTCAATGATTGCTTCCTTTTCCTGTATTTCTTTTTTATTTGAGTTTTCCACTTTTTTATCTTGTTCCTTTAGGAAAAAAAAAGAAAACATAAGCAGAGCATTTTTAGCTTCTGGCAACTTATACCACTTAATCTCAAGAATTCTCATGATAGAAGACTCCTTTTTAAATAATTCAATAAAAATATTGGGCCTGCCCCTCAATTTTTCCCATGACAACGAGAACTAGAACTTGTGTACTCAACATTACTTATGAGCAAACACTACAGCAGTTTTGGCCTTCTTGGAAAAAATTTCTCTTACATTACTATGATTATAATTTTTAATTTAAAATTCCAGTCTGATTTAGATGTCTCTAAACCATTCTATTTTCATTTTTCTTATTAAATGATCAACATTCTAAGTATTTAGTATTTTTTTTTTGAGACAGAGTCCTGCTCTGTCACCTTGGCTAGAGTATAGTGGCATCATCATAGCTCATTGGTATCTCAAATTCCTGGGCTCAAGCTATTCTCCTGCCTCAGTCTCTCAAGTAGCTGGGATTATAGGTGTGTGCCCCCACGCGCAGCTAATTTTTTCTATTTTTAGTAGAGATGGGGTCTCCCTCTTGCTTGGGCTGGTCCTGAACTCCTGCCTTGGTCTCTCAGAGAGCTAGAATTCCAGGCATGAGCCTGGACTAGTATTTCCCCATAGCTAAAGCACTACATACAATCTAGATACTTTCAGAAAGATGTCTTAAATATAAATCAAGGTTCCTCTCATGTATTCTGGTAACTTGAACATGTTCCACAGACAAGTGCTATGAAAAGAGGAAAATAATAGCAAATACAAATTCCTGTGGGTCTGCCTTAACTTCAGTCTTGGGGTCTTAAGTTAATCAGAAATTTAGGAATATGCAATAATTAAGTGGCTGAACTTCATGTGAAATTTAAGATAACTATACCAAGTATGGCATATCAACTTGATCCTAGACTTTTGGTTCAAATTTGAAAGTAAGGGAGATACTTTTCCTTAGTTCCTATTTGGCACTCTATTTTGGAATTGAGACAAGGCTGAGCCCAGACACAGGCCAAGGCATATGTGGTTTCACAATTATTTCAGGATAATCAGCAAAAGCTCTGGGCTCAAAGTTCTGGCTCAGTTACTTAGTTGCCTGTGTAATTAGCTAAGGGCTGTAATCCTCCAAAAAATAAATAAATAAATTCCACAGAATGGATCAGAATATAAGTAGGTAGGTAAAATTACCTGGAGAAGAGAGTCAAACAGTCAAACAGAAAGACACCTTGAATGAATGTATAACATATCTAAAGAGAAAATGTCAAAGACTAGAAAAAGAAAAGCCTCAGAGGGAAATGCTGGCAGTGCCTATTCAAGTACAGTCTTAGTAAGGGGGACCAAGGCACTGTTAGCCTTTGACAATTGTGGTCTCTCTAGAAAAACCATTACCTAAAGTAGAAAGCCACGTTAGGGCATTGTAGCAAACAGCATTTAAGAATTTAAGTATATAGGCATGACCATTTCTATTGTGAGATAAATACATCAGGTTATCACAGGCTAATGCCACTGGATATCTGATTCCTTTAACATCCTTTGATCTAATGCTCACTAAATAACTTTCTAATTATTACTTGGCTTTTTACATTCATTTGTCCATGGAAAGAAAACAAAATCCAATAAACTTAAAATATATAGGTCCCTGTGATAATTATTTCTCATCATAAATTAATAATTTTATTCAAACTTTAAACATTAGCCTCTTGAACTTGGAAAATCTGAGTTCACCTCTGAGATAGCTCAAGTCTCAGTTG
Organism: Microcebus murinus; assembly: GCF_040939455.1. Classification (NCBI taxonomy): domain Eukaryota; kingdom Metazoa; phylum Chordata; class Mammalia; order Primates; family Cheirogaleidae; genus Microcebus; species Microcebus murinus. The sequence goes on from NC_134112.1 coordinate 47,088,051, forward strand.
AAAGGAAAAATAAAATCAGACTTTTGAGATAACTTTTGAGTTATCTTAAATCGAAGGCCAGATTCTACACTACATAAATTAACCAAGGTAATGAATGCTATCCTGTGCAGCCTCTTTGGTGAAATTCTACCACCTTTGTTTCGGTGTCACATATCCTATCTAATGTCACCATATGTTATTACCACATACTGAGACTTCTTCAATTTCTGTACTACACTATGACATTAGTAAGTCAGTTAAATCTCTTTTAATCCCAGTGTTTTCATCTGCACAATAGAGAATATTATTTCCTCTATCTCAAAGAATATGCTTAAGGCTAAAATAAAACAAATACTGTATATTGAGGTATTTTATTCTTATTTTGCTATATACAAATATATTTATATATTAAAAATAAATCTATAAAGCATTTGGAAAGTCTTAGAAAGTAAAATTAGTTCATGGTGATCAATTCCACTTAAATTGTTAAATAAGTAGTTTTGAAAAATGTTGATGCTGTCATAAAATCTAACTTTTCTATTTCCTAATTTTCTACAGGTGGGGGGAAGCTAACAGTATCACTTAATTCAAAATTGTCCAACACCTGATACAATTACAAACAAGAAATAATTCTTCATTCAACTATTGAACATCATAAATTTATGGTTTATTTTTCTTAGTACCACTTATGTCATAGTACATGGTTTTAAACCACTTATTCTGTGTGCCCTGTAGTTGAGGACACAATCCCTTCATTTTTTGGAAATACACCTGAGAAAGTGGCGAATATTATACTTCCTGCCTGTGCCTACTGCACCATGTGAAGTGTGGAGGATGTGGACAATGAGAATGAGCTTCTGACCATCAACACAGTTGTCTAGGGGACCAAAACAGTTTCAATTGTGACCCTAATGCCTTAATTCCTCAGCTGCTCTAATAGAACTACTACTCATGAAAGATTAATTTTTTTTAAATGAGTAATTAAAAAATATATTTAATGAAAAGCACTGATAAAAGTATTCTTGCCAACATTCAAATAAACAAAGGTTATTCTTCCACTAAAATGAATTACTTGAGTTTTAAATAATCTCAAATTATACTGTCTACTGAATATAATAAATACAATACAATTTCCAGGCTCTTCTTACCGAGGCCAAGATTATATTTCTACTCTTACCTCCTGGAAAGACTCATTTTCAAAGATTATTGTTTTCTAGATAAATTACAATATTTTTTGCTCTCTAGCCATTTTCAACATGTTTCAGCCTGGGTCTTTATGTCCACTCCACACTCGTGTCTAAACTGTTCTCTCCGTCTCTATCAGTTGAGATCCATCACTTATTCACTTGTCTACCAAGTAAGTGTTGGGTAGTTACTATGTTCCATACATTATTCCAACTGTTGGAGAAGCAAAATACAATTAAAAAGGGACTGTTCCCCCTTACAGACCTCCCTCAAATATCACCTCCTTCCAAAAGCCTACACTGAATCTCTTCCCTTATGAAGCCAGACCTACTCAGAACCTTCAAAACACTTTTTACCTACACTTATCCTTGTTTTGTGATTTCTTGTGCACATGCCAAAGCTCCCCTACTAAACTGAGTTCTAGTGAAGAAAAGTGCATATTTTAAGCATCACTATATGTCTTGCAAGGGCCTGCTTCTAAATTGATATCCTATAAACATTTACCTAATAATCTTTAAATTACCTTAGTTGTAAAGCATGTCTTTTTCATAATTTCAATGTCTTCAATTTGTGCATTTCCTATTATTCTAAGAGCAGTCTCTGGAATCAGACAACCTAAGTTTGAAATCTGGCTCTATCAACTTATTACCTGTGTATGTGGGCAATTTATTTCATCTTGCTTTGTCTTGCAAGTGTCCTTGTAAAATAGGGGTGATAATGGTACTTCTATTGCACAAAGTTGTGGTGATGATTCAGTGAGTTAACATGTGTAAGATGCTTTGAATATTGCCTGTTATAGAGCAAGTGCTTAATAAATGCTAATAATTTTATTATTATCCAAACAATATTCTTGTCTTAGTAATTACTCAACTTCTTGCAGAAGAACCTAAGTTTATAAAAAGTACTATATTACATCCTTATTTTTCGCAGATTCCTTATTTGTGAATTCTTGTTAAAATTTATATGTAACCCCAAAAATCAATACTCATGGTGCTTTCATAGTCACTTGTAAACATGGACAGAGTGACAAAAAATTAGAGTTTCTGGGCATGTTTCCAGCTGAGGTCAAACAAAACAACTATACTTGGCCTACTTCAGCTCTCATACAGAAAAGACTAGAGGATAGAGACTATAGGAGGCAGTGAAGTGTAGTGCAAGAAGTTCCTGCTATCGGGCAGTTAACAGGATTTGAATCCCAACTCTGGCACCTGTTAGCAGGGTGGCCTCAGGTTAGTCACTTCTGAACTTCAATTTCTCTTTTAAAGAGTAAAGAAAATAAGGCCGGGCGCGGTGGCTCACGCCTGTAATCCTAGCTCTTGGGATGCCGAGGCGGGCGGATTGCTCAAGGTCAGGAGTTCAAAACCAGCCTGAGCAAGAGCGAGACCCCGTCTCTACTATAAATAGAAAGAAATTAATTGGCCAACTGATATATATATAAAAAATTAGCCGGGCATGGTGGCACATGCCTGTAGTCCCAGCTACTCGGGAGGCTGAGGCAGGAGGATCGCTCGAGCCCAGGAGTTTGAGGTTGCTGTGAGCTAGGCTGACGCCACGGCACTCACTCTAGCCTGGACAACAAAGGGAGACTCTGTCTCAAAAAAAAAAAAGAGTAAAGAAAATAGATCTACCAGGATGATTTGTCTTTAGGATTTAAGATTATAATCTAAGTGAAACGTCTGCGCGCGCGTGTGTGTGTATATGTATATATTCCCCCCACAGAAGCACTTACTTGCTAAATAAGTCTTCCTAGCAACTTTGTAGAACATAACTCATGTGAATAAAGAAAAGTGACTGCATTTATTTTTTCCTAAATAAATCCATAAAATTTCATTTTGTTGTGAAAATATTTTCAGAATTCCTTAATAATAGCTAAAATAAGGCAAATACTTTTAGATGACAAAAAAGGACAGAAACTCTAGTTATAAATTTAGATCCTCCTGTGAATTCAGTTTAACATAGGCTGATCACTTTTAAGGAATTCAGTAATGTGTATTATCTTAAAAACTCTATGACTGAGATTCAAATTTGCTTTTGAAATAAATTATTTTACATGCTTAGAGTTTAATTATGAAAATTTGTGATTCACATAACAAAAAGATAAATACTTTCATTAAAAACTTTAAAGTTAATTGCAAAGCTGCTATAAGATGGATGACTTCCTTAAAATAAACATACCATTTCATATACTTTAATTTTCTCTTGCAAGAAACTAATTTGCAGTTTGAAATCTTCCTTCTTTTTTTGATAATCTTCTAATAGATGGTCTTGTTCTTCCAGCTGTTGTTGATGAGTAAGGATTTGTTGTTTAGCTTGTAGTAAATCTGCAGCTGTGCTACTATGAGTAGTATTTCTCAGAGTTTCACTAGCCTGTAACTTGAAAACAGAAAGAAACAACAAAACATTAAATTCTGAAGTGATTACCTTAGAGAATATTAATAGATACCTTTTAGGGTATTATTCAGCCCACAATGGCTCTCTGGGAACTTCCCTGGCTTCACAGGATTGAAATCCCAGCAAACATGCTGCGCTGGCTGACTGGATAAGAATAGGCACATTACAAGGAAGCAATATTATCTTTCCCTTGATATAGCAGAGAAAGGAGATCTCCTAAGAGAAACATGACTGAAGAAGACATGCAGAGAGAAGTGAGGCCTAAAATACAGTATTTCCTGGGTTCCCGATGACTTTCCAGTTTCTAGTTCTAACCCCTTTCAGAGGCCTGGTTGTATTTTTGCCTTTGAGTTCTGTAAGACAAGTCTATATCATTACACTAAATTCCTCCATTTTGCTTAAGCTATTTCAAATTGTTTTTGTTACTTGCCATCAGAAATCCTGATTAATGCAATTAGATTACTGTGGCTCTAATTAAAGGTAAATGGAATATATTCAGTCTATTTACCATTTTAGAAACTAACTAAAATAAAACCATACCAGCATTGGCAAAAGTAGGGTGTGACTACAGCTTAATTTCTGCAAAAATTCTCTCAATCCGCCTTATAAGGTTTTGCAGGATTTCAAAAAATACAGGAAAGAAGTATAGATAAAACAGTAGCAGAAAACCATGTAAGAAGTATGAATTAAATTCTTGGTTGACATAACACATATTCAACTAACTTTTCCAACATGATATAATATGCAAATGGCTTTTTGACAAATTCACATTTGTTCCTAAAAGTGAAAAATTTTTTAAAAAATTCATTACTAAAAAACTAATAAATTTTATTCTATTAGTAATACTTACATGCTGAAATTGAATCTGTAATTTTTGACTTTGTTCTGTCAACTCTAAAAATTCTCTCATTGTCTCATCCTTTTCTCTTCTTGCTTGTTGTAAATTAGCAGTGAGCTGGGTTATGATGCCATCTCTTTGTTTAATGGCAGCTTCAAATTCTTGTAACTAAAGGAAACCAGTGAAAATAGTAAGCACTAGATTTATTTTTTAAACAAAATTGTTATTAACTGTTTTTCAAAAATATGTAATTCAAAATACATTGGCAGAATTCTTACCATTTGTAAGCAGTCTCTTCCATATTTTAAAAGATATTAGCTTGAAGGAATTGGTTTTTATTTCCAAATCAACTTTGAAAAAAATTTATCTAAACTAAGGGGAAAAATACATTTGATCTGGCTTATCCATATATCTACTTCTATCTTTATATTTAGGGGTGCCCCTAATGTATCCCTAGGCAACACTACCATAGACATGTTCAATCCCAACTTGTTTCTGTAGCAGATGAGATGGAAATGTATTGTCATCCTCATCAATGTCCTATTTCACTTTGTTTTCATAACTGCCTGCCAAGAACAACAGATGTTACTCTAACCACAAAAGGTTACTACAAGGGCTTGCTGATTTTTTTTTTTTTTTTTTAAGAGAAAGGATCTCACTTTATTTCCCAGGCTGGATTCGAACTCCTGGGTTCAAGCAATCCTCCCGCCTCAGCCTCCTGGGTGGCTAGGACTATAGGCATACACCATCACGCCCAGCTTGCTGACATTCTTAGTGGGTTTAAGTCATAATATTTTGATGGATGTGGTTTGTATCATAATTTTCTCCCAGGATGATTATAAAAATATCTGTACTCCTGAAGTACTTTTGGACTAGCTATCTCATCTAAAGTTAAATGAGAATCTGGATTACATTAGCCTTGTTAATGAAATCCTAGCTTTAAAGAGGGTTGTTTATATTATGTACATGGACAAAAATTAAGAGATGATCTTAAGTTGCCATTTAGTTTTGTTTTGTTTTTGAGATGGGTCTCGCTTTATTGCTCAGGCTGGATTCGAATTCCTGGATTCAGGCAATCCTCCCACCTCAGCCTGCCCAGTAGTTGAGATTATAGCTGCACCCAGCTAAGTTAAAAACCCCATCTTTATGGAGAGTGCATGTGTTATCATGCAAATTTATTATTTTTGTTAGTACCAAACTGAAAGCCACAGAAAGTAAGCATACCTGTTGCAGTCCTTCAGTCCCATAGGTGGCTCTCATTTCTTCCAGTTCTCTGTTTAGCTCTTCAATCTCATGCTGTTTCCCAGCTAATTCATTTTCCATCATCTCTAGGTGGGTCTGACTATACTGTGCTCCTTGTCCAGAATAAGAATCATCAACACCAAATTCTTCTTCCTAATCAGGATTTTTAATAATTCAGTACTAGCAACATTACTTAGGGAGGATTTGATTCAAATATTGAATACCATAGCAAAGTCCACTTTATAACATCACTCATCACCTGTAAGTTTACTGGTATCACAACCTACTTTGTGTTAATATGATATATACCTCAAGGGCATAACAGGATATTTGTAAATTCTGTTACAATTGAGTTTTATAATAAAGGGTAATAAGTTTGTTTTGTTAAACATTAAAATCAGTTTGAAATCACCCAGAAAGAAGTACATGCAGAAAAAGGCTTTGTTAGTAAGCAAGATAATTTTAAATAGTATAAAACATTAGTATCATGAGTAGTTTTAAATACTGTACCCTTAATAAATTTGTAGGCTTTCCTGTTCTCACCACAAATCTGCAACCATTTACCTGTATAAAAACAATTTCCTGATATATTATAATCTTAGAATTTTATTTAGCTAACAATATTTCTGCTAAATGTATTTGTGTGTATGTATCTTTAATCTCTAGAGAAAATGCCTCATTAGCAAAAAACATACAGTGATTAAATTTAATGGAAGTATCTAAAAGACTATGACCATTTCAAATGCCAACCATTCCTTAAACACCTCAGTACTTACAATGCAAAAGACACTGAACTACGTATATACATTTTCATTTAAGCAAATTAAAGTTCTAAGTGCAATTTCTATTTGATCTTCAAAATGAAAACTATAAACTTTAAGTTACTAGATCCTCTTTTACAAAATGCTTTCTTTAAATAATTGTTTTTTGATTAGGCCCCTATTCATTTTCAAGTAAAACCATTTAATGATAGAAATTCCTTGAAAGCTGATAAGCAAGTCAAGAGGTAGGAGGAGATTAACTGGTGAGGAACACTCCCTCAAGAACTTCGTACTGAGGCTACTACTGTGACAACTGTGCCAACACTGACCAATGTGAAGGTTTTCCATAAACTATGGAAAATAAGGAGGTTTCCATATTACTACCTATCTCTAACACAGATATTTTGTGGTGGGAGGAAAGAGAATGACAGAATATGTCTCCAGTGTTGACTTAGGGAAAGATTAATTTCAGAACAATTTCTTCCTGATTGAGCCTAGGGAGGTTGTGTGTTCCTAAGAATTTGTCCATTTCTTCAACTTTTTCAAGTTTATGTGCATAGAGCTTTCTATAGTATTCAGAGATTATATTTTGTGTTTCTGTGGTATCAGTTGTAATATCTCCTTTTTCATTTCTGATTGAGCTTATTAGGGTCCTTTCTTTTTTATTTCTGGTTAATCTAGTGAGAGACCTATCGATTTTGTTTATCTTTTCAAAGAACCAACTTTTTGTTTTACTAATCTTCTGTATATTTCTTTTGGAATTGACTTCATTTAGCTGTACTCTGACCTTAGTTATTTCTTTTCTTCTGCTGGGTTTGGGATTGGTTTGCTTTTCCTTTTCAACTGCTCTTTGCCCCTTAATAGTGCAAAGACCAACTTCATCCCTGCCTATATCTTAAATTACTCACAATTCTATATTAAAAGAATCCAAGACAATGAAGTTGTTACTGTTGGAATGCATAGCATGGAATAGCCCAGAATTAGAATTAGATCTCTATGGGCCACATGCTTTAAAAAGTGAAAATCCTAATTAAAAGTTCTTTATTAGAATTTGATTCCTTTGCTTTTGTTGTAAGGATAATTTATGAAAATCAAAGCTTAATTTTTTTCATTTTTTTGAGACAGAGTCTCACTCTGTTGCCTGGGCTACAGTGCCATGGCATCAGCCTAGCTTACAACAACCTCAAACTCCCGGGCTCAAGCGATCCTCCTGCCTCAGCCTCCTGGGTAGCTGGGACTACAGGCATGCACTACCATGCCTGGCTAATTTTATATATATATATATATATATATATATATATATATATATATATATATATATATATATATAGTTTTTTGTTTTCAGTTGTCGAGCTAACTTCTTCCTATTTTTTTAGTAGAGACAGGGTCTCACTCTTGCTCAGGCTGCTCTCGAACTCCTGAGCCCAAATGATCCGCCCGCCTCGGCCTCCCAGAGTGCTAGAATTACAGGTGTGAGCCACCACGCCCCGCCTGTATTGACTTCTTAAAACACTAAGTAGCTGTTTTTAAAAATAGGTAATTAAATATTAGTCACAAGACCTAAATTAAAACCAACTATATTCCAAAGTTAGAATAGAAATACTCAATAGAATATCAGTACCATTAATAGTTAGCAATAAAGTATTCTATTTTTAATAGACATAATTATTTTATTGATACCTAAAGGGTACAATATTTATTTATCTCTTCTTCTAACATTAGTTTTCTAACATTATACCTGGTAAATCTTCAAATGAAAGTAAATCAATAACTTGAAACATGAATATTAGATTAATAGACTCCTTGAACTGAAAGAAAATCTCAATTTCCCTTTTTTACAATGTCCTTTTTTACTTTGGCATTTGTCAAAGTTATTTAAACTTCAGACTGTGTTAATAAATTCTTTTTTAATTCACAGAGGATTTAATCTTAAATACAACTTAAAGATCTAGAAGAGTTCAAGTAAGGTATATTTTAAAGTTCAAAATAATCTGTTGAGGTAAGTACCATATAACATTGCTATTCAGAAAGAATCAGAGAAAACATAATTTTCACTGTATAACTATAAAATGGACTTCACACAAAAACTCACCCTTTTAGTGAACATCCGTTTTTTTTTTTGAGACAGAGTCTCACTTTGTTGCCTAGGCTAGAGTGAGTGCCGTGGCGTCAGCCTAGCTCACAGCAACCTCAGACTCCTGGGCTCAAGCGATCCTTCTGTCTCAGCCTCCCAAGTAGCTGGGACTACAGGCATGCGCCACCATGCCCGGCTAATTTTTTCTATATATATTAGTTGGCCAATTAGTTTCTTTCTATTTATAGTAGAGACGGTGTCTCGCTCTTGCTCAGGCTGGTTTTGAACTCCCAACCTCGAGCAATCCGCCCGCCTCGGCCTCCCAGAGAGCTAGGATTACAGGCGTGAGCCACCGCGCCCGGCCTGAACATCAGTTTTAAAATATGAAAGAATGAGTTACAATTTATTTATATCTTACTCTTATACTTAATCTGGAAATACATACATTAACAGACATTAATAACAGATGTTTCTACAAAAATAAGAATCTGATGGTTCATAAAAGACCATGAAAATTATAAGAGTTCAATGTGCCTATCTGATGGATGCAGTTGGAGTCAAGTAACTAACGATTAAGATCATTCATTCAAAGTCAAAGTTGAAAAGCTAAGCTTGTTACTTTATATATAAAGCATATATGCATGTCTTCAATTCCAATCACTTGACAAATGCCATGAATCATACAAGCAACTTGGTTAAGAAATACTAAATAATCAGATGAAATCTATAATGGGAGTACATACTCTACTATTATTCCATCTTTCTATACATACCAAAGCATATTTATTTGCCTGTCTTATCTCTATATTGCCTGTAGTATTCCCCAAATTTCTTCCAAATAACCCTACTCTAGGGGTATAAAAAATAATTTGTGTAAATATGGTGTTCTGGACATAAATGTACTTTCTGAAGATGATTATATATAATTTGTAAGAAAAGTATTTTTTCATTTAGTCTGACTTCTCTAGTGCAGGTAATTAGATAATGTGTTTGTTTGTTTGTTTGTTTATTGAGACAGAGTCTCACTCTCTTGCCCGGCTCGAGTGCCATGGCATCAGCCTAGCTCACAGCAACCTCAAACTCTTGGGCTCAAGCAATCCTTCTGCCTCAGCCTCCTGAGTAGCTGGGACTACAGGCATGGGCCACCATGCCTGGCTAATTTTTCTATATATATATTTTAGTTGGCCAATTAATTTCTTTCTCTTTTTATTAGAGATGGGGTCTTGCTCTTGCTCAGGCTGGTTTTGAACTCCTGACCTTGAGTGATCCTCCCACCTCGGCTTCCCAGAGTGCTAGGATTACAGGCGTGAGCCAACGCACCGGCCTGGATAATGTGTTTAAACAGAAGAGATCTGGGAATAAAATTATTTGACTAATTCTTTCCAGGACTGAACCCATTTTCAATCCATTGAGTACACCAGTCACAGAAGTAATAAACATTAAACACGTGTCATACCTATTACATATAATTTCCAAACTAAGTTCTAATTAAATATATTACCACAATCTGAAATCCTTTTGAGAACAATTTGTTAAAGGGATCTTCATCTCTCACTGTTTCATATAAACATGGTGTGAAAAATAGCATATTACTAGGGAAAAATAATAAAGGAATCAAGCTTTGCTGATTATCTATCATATGCCAAACATGTACTAAATATTCTCAAAATTGTTTTGGACAACTACTTTGTGAGTTATACAACTACACTGTGAGGTAGATATTATTACCCTCCCACTCCAATTTATAGGTAAGGAAACTATATTTCAGAGTTTAAGTGATGTGCCCAAGTTCATACAGCTCAAAAGGTGATTAAGTTTAAATTTAAACATAAGACTTTCTGCTTCCAAAGTTCCCCTGTTCTTCCTTCTATTACCTTATTGCCCTATTAACCAGAAAAATGACAGTGATATTTAGGCAAAATACAAAATTATGTAATCTATGATTAAAACTATGTGATTCTGAAATTTTAGAATACTCAAATTCAAACCACAGCTGCCAAAATAATTAAATGTTGCAAATCTGGCATTTGTAGTTAAGTTATAATGTGTGTGTTGTCAGAAAGGTATCTCATTTTTTAGGGGTGTTGCTGAAAGATAATTCCTTAAGAGCTCCAATATGAAAAATATTACAGTGTGAGATTTATTCCTCAGGTTATAAATTTGGTTTGCTTCAGCTTGGTCTTTCTTCAGCTTCCTGAAATGGGCAAATATTGTTTTGAAATCTCCTGTAATTTTAGTTCATTCAAGCTAGTCAAACATCATTTAATAGAGTAGCTAAAGCCTCAAAAATAGTCCAGAGCATCATGGATCCAACCAATATCCATCTCAGTAATCTTGATGAGACATCTCAAACATTTCACAACCTATCAACTTTTCTTCTGTTTTCTAAAACACAGTGAACATGTAAGTTTCCCAAAGCATAATCCATTGTGAATCCAGATGTAACATATGTAATATTATAGGGTATAACTCAAATCAGGTCAAATCTGTCAAAAATTATTTCATAATTACCTTTTTCTCAATCTAACTGTAATCTAAGTCATTGTTTTTTCCAAATTCTAAGGCAGTTAATCAGTTTAGTTTTTTTGACCAGCATTTAAAAGATAAAGTATCACAGGATACGTGATATTGTAAAAGTATCCTTCCAGAAACTTGTTTGGAAAAAAATGTATATATGCATATGTTTATTCATATATAATTATTCATGTATATAACTATACATATATGTAACTATAAATGTATATGTGAAATTACATCTATATGTAAAATATGTTTATTACTGTGAACTATGGTCAACAACTATGATAAATACTATTCTAAATTTTTTCTGTAGTGCTTATATTTAAGTACTATTTGTACTCTACTTTGAAACACATCACATTTACTAGGTGCTACAGATATATAGTTTCAATACATTTTTCTGGACCTTATAATCTCTACTAGTTTTTTAACTAAAAAAATTTAGGTAAACAATGTCTCACTGTAACAAGAACTTCCAATAATATTAATTTACCTTTTAATAAAGAAAACCTGAAAATCACCTTTTGATGTATTTAGCTTTTCAAATCAGTATTAATATTAATAAAATTAAATTTTGCCCTATTATCCCAATCTGAGAAAATGGCTACATAAATTTTAACCAAATTTTCTGGGCAGGTATGGGATGTTCTCAAAGACAAGTCAACTGGCATAAAAAAATATTCCACCTTAAAGAAAAAATGCACTTTGTAGAGTTCTAGGGTGCCCTCGAGATACAGGTAGTTCAAGCCCAAAGCATCTGAGACTTTCAATCAAGAAAGACAGGCTATAAGTATTAGGTCATTATAGAAAGAAAAAAAAAGTTTTATAAACACTTTTCATAAAGTTGTCTCTTGGTGTCTGCAGGGGAACTGGTTCCAGGACTCCCCAAGGCTAGCAAATCCATGGATCCTTAAGTTCCTTATATAAAATGTTGTAGTATTTGCATATTAATCTATGTACACGCTCCCATTTACTTTAAATCATCACTAAATTACTTATAATACCTAATACACTGGAAATGTCATATAAATAGTTGTTATACTGTATTTTCTTTTTCATATTTCTCATTGTTGTATTATTATTTTTTATTTTTTCTCAAACATTTTTTATCCATGGTTGGTCAAATCCTTGAATGCAGAACCCATGGATATGAAGGGCCAAGTGCATGTGCCCCAAATTCAAGTCACAAAAGCAGAATCTGAATTGGAAGCAGTGATTTTTAAATCAAGATATTTCACCCTTAGGAGCAACTTTACATAGCCTAAATCAGGCACCAATTTATTAACTTAATGTTGGTTAATTATTATCCTGATCAGATTATTAGTAAGCATATTCCATTCACTTCTGATGTGTCAAATTTTTTGCTTCCATCAGCAATCTAAAACAGTAATATGTTCATTAAGAACACAAGAGTTTTTTTTTCTCTATTAGAAACCTACGATAAATTGAGACTTATTGAATACACTGAGTTGCTGAACCATTCAGAGTAAGTAACACTTTTCCATGTTCTCAAATCTGGACCAAAGAAATGACAATTACATCTCAAAGAATAAGAAAAAAATAAAATGACATGTACTTGTTACCAACACATAAAGATATGTCCTAAAGTGTCCAGTGACTATATTAGCCTTTATCACCTAAAATAAAATCTACATTGCAACATTAATTTCAATACAAGTTTGTATGATTAACTAGAATTCAAGAATTTGTAAAAAGCATTTACTTCAAATGAAATACCCTATATTATTAAACTTTTACTGTGCTGAACATAGATAACATTGTAACAGTCATGTATCCTAGAAACTAAAACAGGGTATCTTACTACTAACCAAGTTATTTTAAAGATTTAAGATCTTAGCCAATAACTTGGAAAAGGGTATACCAGTAAAACATAATCCTCAGGTTTTATAGTCATTTACATACTTTATTATATTACATTTATAGAAATATAATAGAAGCATGTGCTCTAAGAAATAAAATAGCAACAATCAGTAATTTCAGTAATACAAAATATCAATTTTGCTTATGACATTTGAAATCATAACATAATCTAGTCTTACCTCCGAACTACAGTCATCTGCTGTGGTTGAAATTTCACTTTCAGGCTAAAATAAAAGCAAAAACCAATTACAATTATGACTGGGTTTTTTTTCCCTAAATATTGTACTTTACTAAGCCATGACTGTTGGTAACAAAGAAAACTCACATAAAATACCACTAGAAAACTATTAAAAAATATTCAAACCTTTAAAAATTTCATTTAATTATAAATTACAATGGCAAAATAATGCAATTAATTTACCACTAGACATTTTTCTGAATATAAAAGTACCAACAGGTACTTTCACCTAGGGTCTCGTATATGCTACATATCATTTGTAAGCCAAAAGCACCAACTAAGAAACCACTTCTCTAATATATCTATCTGTACAGTAGCCAGCTTTATCCATGGTTTAGTTTCCTGCAATTTGTTACCCACAGTTAATTGCAGTACAAAAATACTAAATGGAAAATTCCAGAAATAAACAATATATGTTTTAAATTGCATGTTATTCTGAGAAGCACAAAGAAATCTCACTCCACCCTACCTAGCCCTTTGTTCAGCATGTCCACATATGCTACCTGCCCAATAGTCACTTAGTTACTGTCTTGGTTATCAGATCTTATGTTGTAGTATCGCAGTGCTTGTGTTCAAGCAACCCTTACTTAATAGTGGCTCGAAAGAGCAAGAATACTGTGTCTAATTTATAAATTAAACTTTACCATAAGTATGTACATATAGGAAAAAACAGTATATATAGGGTTCAGTACTATCCATGGTTTCAGGCATCCGCTGGGAGTCTTGGAATGTATCCCCCACAGATAAAGGGAAACTACTATACCTCTTTTAAATAAAAGAAAGTCCTAAAATGCTACTATTGAAAGAGTTCAATTTCTCCAAAAGAAGAATCAAAAAATCTTGATAACAAAAAAGTAATAACTTGGCCGGGCCTGGTGGCTCACGCCTGTAATCCAAGCTCTGGGAAGGCCGAGGGGGGTGGATCATTTGAGCTCAGGAGTTCGAGACCAGCCTAAGCAAGAGTGAGACCCCATCTCTACCAAAAATAGAAAAAATTGGCCAGGCATGGTGGCGCATGCCTGTGGTCCCAGCTACTCGGGAGGCTGAGGCAGAAGGATCGCTTGAGCCCAGGAGTTCAAGGTTGCTAGAAGCTAAGCTGATGCCACAGCACTCTAGCCAGGGCAACAGAGTGAGACTCTGTCTCAAAAAAATAAAAAAATAAAAACAAAATTAAAAAGTAATAACTTGATGAATAAATAACCTTTATTGTCATAACACCTTTGCAGCTTACAAAAGCACTTTGAAAGACATTCTTGTTTCATGATCACATACCTGGGATTTAGGTATCAAGTGAGTGGCTTTTTCATGCTTCTCTCAGCTAAGAAGTTTTGGGAGGAGTCAGGGAGGAAATGTAAATTGTCTGACTCCAAAAGTACGGCCTTCACTGTTAATCCGCTCATCTGAGCTAATAATCTCACTTTACTGGTGAGGAAAGCAAGACCCAGAGAGATTCATCTTTTCATCAACAAATATTAACTGTTGCTGTTTCCTTTCTCATCCACACCTATGGAAATTTTATTCAACATTCAAGACCAAGTTCTAAGTCTACCCTCTCCATGAAGTAGTAACTGATGCCAGGAATAGAAATAAGCTTGCCCCTACTCAAAATGCTGTAACAGTGGTTTCTAACTAATGAGATTCTCTCTCTTTTAAATATAAAATATTTTTATGACACAACCCCTCATCTTCATTAATTTAGTGCATATTGTATACTAGAAACTGTGGTACTGAGAGTTAAATGGTGAATAAGACAATTGTTGCATTCAAAATGCTGAAACTATAAAGAGGAACCCAAACATTGATTTGTTATGCAGAAAAAGATAATACACATTCAAATTGAATCAAGCACTAAAGTTGCCACATTGTATTATTTTAAATGTTCAGTTTTTAAAAAACAAATTACAAGACACACAAATGAAAAAGGAAAGTATGGCCTATGCACAAGAAAAATAGTGATCAATAGAAACCATCCCTAAGGAAATACAGATATTAGACTTAATAGACAAAGAGCTATTTTAAGTATTATCATCACATAACTAAAATAAGTTAATATTTTAAAAACTAAATAAAATTGTAAGAATGATGCCTGATCAAATAGAGATCAATAAAAACAAAGAGATCTGGATGCAGTGGTTTATACCTATAAATCCAGCTACTTAGGAGGCTGAGGCAGGAGGCTCCCTTGAGTCCAGGTGTTCAAGATCAGCTGGGCAACAAAGCAAGACCCCACCTCTAGAAAAAAAAATTGTCTAGGCATGGTGGCATGCGCCTGTAGTCCCAGCTACTCAGGAGGGTGATGGGGAAGATCATTTGAGCCCAGGATTTCAAGACCACAGTGAACTATTATTGTGCCACTGCACTCCAGCCTAACCAACAGAGCGAAAGCAAATCAATCAGTCAATAGAAAGAAATTATAAAAGAACCAAAGAGAAATTCTGGAGTTGAAAAGTAAAATAAATAATAACTAAAATGAAAAAGTCACTAGAGGGATTGAAAAACAGATCTAAGGAAGAAGAGAGAATCAGCAAACTCTGATAGATTAACTGAAATTATCCAGTTTGAGGAGTAGAAAGATGACTTTATGTTAGACCATTAAAAACTCCTCAATATTTAAAAGAATTGAATTCATACAATATATGTTCTCTAAAATCTTTTGTCCCTAGTAATAGTTTTTGTTTTAAAGTCATCTCAATGGATACAGAAAAGGCATTTAGCAAAATTCAGCACTCTTTTATAGTAAAAAACACCCTATTGTCCAGAAATAGAAGGGAACTTCCTCAATTTGATAAAGGGATCTACCAAAAAAACCAAATCAAACCAGCTAATGTAACACTCAATGGTGAAAAACTGAATGCTTTCCACCTAATACAAGATACAATACAAGGATGTCTGTTCTCACCACCTCTTTTCAACATTGTAAGGTTCTCACTAAGGCAACTGGGCCAGAAAAAGAAATAAGACATCAATATTGGAAAGGAAATAGTTATACATCTCCAGCAGCAGACATAATCTTGTATATAGAAAACTGAAGGAATTCACAAAAAAACTATTAGAGCTAATGGGTTCAGCAAAGGTGCAGGATATAAGATCAACATACAAATGTCGGTTGTATTTCTATACACTAATAGTGAATAATCAGATAATGAAGTTAAGAAAACAATTCTAATAGGAACAAAAAGTAGTAAAATGATAAGGAATAAAATAACAATAAAACGCTTAAGAATACATTTAATAAAAACAAGTACAAGATTTGTATACTGAAAACAATAAGATAACACTGAAAGAAATTAAAGAGGACCTCAATAAATTAAAAACAACCTGTGCTCATAGATCAAGAAGATCTAATATCGTTAAGGTGAAAATACTCCACAAATTTGCCTGCAGATTCAATGCAATCCCTGTCAAAATTCCTCCTTTCTTTTATGCAGAAATAGAAAACCTGATCCTAAAATTGATAGGAAATGCAAGGGACCCAGAATAGCCAAAACAATTCTAAAAAAGAACAAAATTGATAGACTCACACTAACTGAATTCAAAACATGTTACAAAGCAATAATAATCAAGACTGGGACATACACTAGTAAAGGCTAAAAATACAGATCTACAAAATGTAACTGAGGGGCTAGAAATAAACACTAATCTTTATAGTCATTGACAATTCACTGGGAAAGAACAGTCTTTTCAGCAAATGGTGCTGAGACAAATGGATATCCACATGCAAAAAAATGAAGTTGATACCTACCCCCCACCACAAATGAAAATTAACTAAAAATGGATCAAAGACCAAAATATAAGACCTAAAATTTTAAAAGTCTTCAAAGAACACTTAGATATAGATCTTCATGATCTTAGACTTGACAATGGTAGTTTTAGATATGATACCAAAAGCACAAGCAACTGAAGAAAAAACATAGTTGAATTCATCAAAATCAAACTTTGTGCATCAAAGGACACTACCAAGAAAGCGAAAAAAAAAAAAAACCAGAGATAACATTTGCAAATCATATAAGAATACAGCTAATCCTCTTCATTTATAGATTCTGTAACTGTGAATCCAGCTACTCAAAAAAAATTTATTTGTAACCACAAAATCAATATTTACAGCAGCACATTCATGGTCATTCACAGATATGAGCAGAGCAGTGAAAAATCTGTCACCCAATGCACATGTTCCTAGTGAAGGTAGAACAAGGCAACACTTCTTGTTTCAGCTCTCATAATGCAAACCAGTGTCTTTTTTATGATCTATTTAGTGCCACATTTTTCACATTTTTATGTTTTGGTGATTTTACTGCTTAAAATGGCCCCCAAGTGTAATGAAGAAGTGCTGTCCAGTGTTCCTAAGAGCAGGAAGGTTGTGATGTACCTTATGGAACAAATATGTGTGTTAGATAAGATTTATTCAGGCATGAGCTGTAGTGCTGATGGCCATGGGTTCAATATTAACCAATCAACAATATACATTTAAAAAGACATCCTGAAACAGAAACACACATAAAACAAGGTTATGTATCAGCTGGTTGATAAAAATGTTGTCATCAGTGTCTTGCAGGAACCTAATACTAAAACTATGGTAATTGCTAGAAGCAATGGTTCAATATTTATTACTTTAGTAATTGTGGCAACTTTACAGAACACAACAACTACAGATGATGAGAATATTTAGAATATCTCCTTGCCTTTATCTGAAGAATAAATAATTATTACATAGCACATATACTTATATTTCCAGGCTTCTGTTCTTTTCACATTGTATTCTTATTCTTGCCTGAGAGGATCTCTCCCACTCTTATAGTGAATAGCATACCTCCATTGCCAACCCAGACCTCCTTTTCACATTGTATTCTTATTCTTACCTGAGAGGATCTCTCCCACTCTTATAGTGAATAGCATGCCTCCATTGCCAACCCAGACCTCCTGCACAAAGCTCAAATCCCTGTATATCAAAATCTTACTGTTTCCACATAAACATGCCATGGCACAATACAAATAATAATCATTATTTGCCCTGTCCAACACTCTTCCTTCTCTATGCCTGGTCTTGGTCAGTGGCTCCACCATCTGGCTTACCATCCCAATCCACCCTTAATTTCTCCCCCATCTCTTTATCCTGAAAAATTACATCACTAAGTGGGGGAAACTAACATTCACTGAGCACCTACTATGTGCCAAGTATGATCTCCAGTCCCTCACCATTATTACCACCCTATCCCCAACACTTTGTGATCCATTTAAAAGTGAACTATCCAAGGTTTCCAGATCACAGCACACTGTTTCATGTCTTTATGAATGCTGTTTCTTCTGCACAGAGGTTGCTTCCCCCACTTCTTTGCCTCTGGTTAACTTCAACTTGTACTTCAAGCTCAGTTCTATTATCTCTTCTAGGAAATCTTCCCAAATAACAGACAGAAGGCTGACTTGGGCATTCCCTACACTCTAGAGAGCCATGTATACTGTTGCTAGCATAGCTCTGATCAGACTACACTGCTTATCTTTATATCTGCCTTCTACACTAGACTGATTTTTCTAAATGGGAGAGACAATCATATTCACCTTTGTATCCCTGCTGCTCAATCCATGGTATACTACAGTTACTCAATAAATGTCTGTTGAATTAAGTTCACAAAATGCCCTCTCATAGGTTTTCAAATAATTTAGGTATGATTGTTTAGTTATCATACTACTAAAGCTTTCAAAAGGGCATAAAAATCATGGTCGAATTGCAGAATGTGCCAATGATTATTGTCATTACAGCTATTCTCCCTTTAGAACTGTAATACTTAAAAATCTGGATGAATACTTACTTCTACAGAGAAGACCTGGTCATGCTTGACAATTTCTCTACTATGCAGAGTTCTCATTACTGTAGATTCAGGAGTCATGGATGATCCTACTCTCTCAGAACTATTTATATACAACTCATCACATTGTGATTGATCAACATCCAAACCATGGTATTCTGATATATCATGTTTACTGCTTGAGGTTTTTCTCTTTTTTTTCTGCTTCTTGGAAGAATTCTGTCCATCAGATTGAGCCTTTCTTTGTCGAAACTGGGCAAGCTATGAGAAAAAGAAAATTGGCATCATTGTCAAACTATCTCTAAATAAAAATCATGATACAATAAAGGACAATTGTTAAAGTCTTTAGTATAGGCATAACTATTGAAAAGCAAAGATAGTAGGAATTTACAAATAAACCTATAAAATACTGAGAGGTAAGAACTTAAAATGTCACGTCTGAAGAAAAGAAAATTGGCCCAGAGTCAGGAAAAATTAAGGGGAAATAGGCACTGTCATTCACTACTTGGTGAGAATGAAATCTCTGGATTTGAGATTATATGAAAACACATGAACACACAGCAACACACACACATACACACAACACACACAAACAGAGCTCTAAATGCAATTGCTTTGTGGAATTTCTGGGTCTTCTATTACTTTGTATTAAACAATTAATTTGGGCAAAAAGATTTACCTATATAAGTGTTCACTGCAGCCCTGTTTATAATGGGAAAAAAAAAAAAAACAACCTCAGAAATAAATATCAAACAGCGGTGCTTTTAAACCCTAATCACTAACATGTCAGCATCAGTATTTTTTTTTTTTTTTTGAGACAGAGTCTCTCTTTGTTGCCCGGGCTAGAGTGAGTGCCGTGGCGTCAGCCTAGCTCACAGCAACCTCAAACTCCTGGGCTCGAGTGATCCTTCTGCCTCAGCCTCCCGGGTAGCTGGGACTACAGGCATGCGCCACCATGCCCGGCTAATTTTATATATATATATATCAGTTGGCCAATTAATTTCTTTCTATTTATAGTAGAGACGGGGTCTCGCTCAGGCTGGTTTTGAACTCCTGACCTCGAGCAATCCGCCCGCCTCGGCCTCCCAAGAGCTAGGATTACAGGCGTGAGCCACAGCGCCCGGCCCAGCATCAGTATTTTTATCACGTCCTAGTCATGCCCTTATATATCATCTATTTAAAATATTTTGGGCAGTGGACTTTTCTTATTTAAATTTATTTTAAGAACTAAGAGAGACTTCAAGTTCCAAAATGGCAGGGTAGAAACAAGCTGAATGCGCTCCCACTCACAAAAACTCCTACTCACAAAACCAAATGTATAGCATAGAGATTATCACCAGCAACATCCAAGAACTAGATATGAAGAGGACACAGTTCTTGACACTAGGGAGAAGTGAAAAAACTCCAAGCACATGTTAAGAGAATTGGACTTTCATAACCGTGACTCACCTGTCCTCAATCTGCTTGGTACCAAGCCCAGAAAATTTCACATCAACTCACAGTTTCTACACTGGAAAAAGTGAAATCAAGGTAGATGACCAGCTTCCCATGCTACCTGAGTTCCCTAGCAGGAGTCTTGTCCTTACCTCAACCCATGGAAGTACTGAGAATGCTTGAAAGGAGAAATATCCCTGAGGGCAGTCAAAGATAAAGTGGGGAGGTGGAACTACTATCTGCAAGCCTAGAAACCTGGCCCAAGAAGATGCCAAATCAGAGTGCTGTTCAGCAGCACCATGCCGTAGGAGGTTTGTTCCACAGGTTCCCTGGGAACGAAACCCAAGCCAGCTTTCCTATACTACAGAGATATCCCATTTGGGATATCTCCCTTTTGGGACAGACGACACTCTCATGCCACCTAGTGCCAAAATGGAAGCATTGGTTGGGGGGGGGTGCGGGGGACAATCAACAGATAAACAAGAATCTCTAAGCAAACCCATCCAATAAAGAACAAAACAAGCCAGAGGACACTGGAATAAATAATCTTTCAGTGCAAAGACACAGGCATATATCTACAAGAGACAAAAGTAAACAGAGAACAATGACCTCTCCAAACGGATACAGTAAGAAACGAGTAAGACAGCAATATGTAAGCTCTCTGACCAAGAATTCAAAATAGAAGTTTTAAGAACTTAGTGATTTCCAAGATAGCACATAAAAACAATATAAAAATTTATCTGAGAAATCTAACAAAGAGATTGAAATTATTTAAAAATCAAACAAATCTTAGAACTTAAAAATACGTTTGCTGAACTGAAAATTTCATTAGAAGCTCTCAACAGCAGAATGCATTAAGCAGAAGAATCAGTGAACTCAAATTTTATTTTTTTATAAAAAAAAATGAGGGGAAAAAATGAAATACAACAAAGGTCACCTATAAAATACAAAAAAATTACCTCAAAAGACCAAATCTTAAAATTACTGCTGTTCAAGAGGGAGTTGAGCAAGGGCAAGGGACAGAAAGCTTATTCAAAAAAACAACATAAAACTTTCCAAAATGTGAGAAAAACATAAATATCTGGTTACAAGAAGATGAGATACACCAAGCAGATTTAGCCCAAATAATACTAGGCACATAATAATCAAATTCTCAAAGGTCACAGACAAAGAGAGGATACTTAAAGCAGCAAGGGAAAGGAAGCAAATAAATACAAAGGAGTTCCAATTCATATGGCAACAGACTTCTCAATGAAAACTATATAGGCCAAAAGAGAGTGGGTGGATGTTTTCAAAGTGCTGACAGAAAAAAATTGTCACCCAAGAATGCCAGTATACCAGCAAAGCTACCCTTCAAATATGAAGGCGGAAAAAAGTCTTTCACAGACAAACAAAAGCTAAGAGAATTCAACACCACCAGAACTGTCTCCTAAGAAATGCTAAAGGGAGTTCTTCAATCTGAAAGAAGAAAACATTAACATGAAAAAGAAAACACTTGAAGGTATACAAACCACTGGGGTAAAATTAAGTACACAAACCCAGAATACTCTTAACACTGTAATTGTGGTGTGCACTCCACACATACTCTGGTATGAAGCACAAAAGACAAATCTATCAAAAGCAGTAATACCTACAGCAACCTGTTAAGTGATAAGTATCAGAAAAATATGTAAATTGAGACAATACAAAGTCAAAATGTGGGTGCAATGGGGTTAAAGTGTAGCGGGTTTTTCATTTTTTTTCTTTGTTTCTATTTTTTCTTTTGTGATAAGTTGCCAGATCTTTAAAATAACTTGTTATATCTGCTTTTTTTTTTTGTAAGCTATAAAGGATAACCACAGCAAACATCTATAATGGATTCACTAAAAATAAAAGGCAACAAATTAGAACATACTGCCAGAGAAAAGCATTTAACTACAAAGGAAGTCAGGAAGAAATAAAAAATGGGTGAGAGAAGTTAGAAAACAACCAAAAACAAGCAACAAAATGGCAATACGAAGACTATATATAATAATGCTGAATGCAAATGCACTCAAGTTGCTAATAAAAAAGTACAGAGTGGCTAATGGATAAAGGAGGAGTAGAAAAGATATTCCATGCAACTGGAAACTAAAGAGAAGTAACTATACTTATATTGGCTAAAATAGACTACAAAACAAAGATTGTAAAAAGAGACAAACCTCACTATATGATAACAAAGGGGTCAATTTAGCAAAAGGATATAAAAATTTATAAATATCTATGTACCCCAAACCAGAGCTCCAAAGTATACAAAGCAAATGTTAATAGATCTAAAGGGAGAGACAGGCTGTAATACAGTAACAGTAGAGGATATCAACACAATACTCTCCATAGTGGACAGATTATCCAGACAGAAAATCAACAAGGAAACATCATAGTTAAACCACACATGAGACCAAATAGGCCTGACACTTACAGAACACTTCACATAATTGCTTCCTGCAGGATACACATTCTTTTCATCAGTGCATGAAACATTCTTCAGACCATCTTAGGGCCATATAACAAGTTTCAACAGATTAAAAAAAAAAAAAATCATGTCATCTTTTTTGACCAAAAGGGAATAAAACTGGAAACCAATAACGAGAGGAGACTCTGAAAACACACAAACACACGGAAATTAAACAATGTGACCCAGAATGAACAATGGGTCAATGAAGAAATTAAGAAGGAAATTAAAAAATTTCTTGAAACAAATGAAAATAGAAATACAACATCCCAAAATCTATGAGAAGCAGTCCTAGGAGAGAAGTTTATAGCAACAAATTCCTATATTAAAAAAAAAAAAATAGAGGCCGGGCGCTGTGGCTCACGCCTGTAATCCTAGCTCTTGGGAGGCCGAGGCGGGCGGATTGCTCAAGGTCAGGAGTTCAAAACCAGCCTGAGCAAGAGCGAGACCCCGTCTCTACTATAAATAGAAAGAAATTAATTGGCCAACTGATATATATATAAAAAATTAGCCAGGCATGGTGGCACATGCCTGTAGTCCCAGCTACCCGGGAGGCTGAGGCAGAAGGATCACTCGAGCCCAGGAGTTTGAGGTTGCTGTGAGCTAGGCTGACGCCACAGCACTCACTCTAGCCTGGGCAACAAAGCGAGACTCTGTCTCAAAAAAAAAAAAAAAAAAATAGAAATACTTCAAAAAAAACAACCTAATGATAAACTTAAGGAATGAGAAAAGCAAAAACAAATCAAACCCAAAATTAGTAGAAGGAAAGAAAACAACAAACATCATAGCAGAAATAAGTGAAATTGAGACTAAAAAAATATAGAAGATTAACATAGTGAAAAGTTGTGTTTTTTTATAAAATCGACAAACCTTTCTTTAGCTAGAAAAATGAAAAAAAGAGAGAAGACTCAAATAAAATCAGAAATTAAAAGGGAGATATAACAACTGAAATCACAGAAATGTGCAGAATCATTTAAAGACTAACATGAGCAACCATATGCCAACAAATTTGAAAACCTAGAAGAAATGGACAAATTCCTGGACACACAAAACGTATCAAGATTTAATCATGAAGAAATAGAAAACCTCAACAAACCAATAATAAAACATAAGCTCAAAGGTGTAATAAAAAGACTTCCATCAGGCTGGGCATGGTAGCTCAGCCTGTAATCCTAGCACTTTGGGAGGCCAAGACCGGAGGATCACTTGAGGCCTGAGTTCGAGACCAGTCTGGGCAACATTGAGACACCCTATTGCTACAAAAAAATTTTTTTAAAAAATTAGCTGGGCATGGTAGAGCACGCCGGTGGTCCCAGCTATTTGGGAGGCTTGAGACAGGAGGATCACTTTAGCCGAGGAGTTCGAGATAACAGTGACGTATGACTGCACTACTGCACCCCAGCATGGTCAACAGAGCTAGACCCTGTCTCTAAAAAACAATTAAAATTAAAGAAATAGTAAAAAAAAAATGGGGCTCCCATGAAAGAAAAGCCTAAGACCTGATGGCTTCAATTTTGAATTCTACCTAACATTTAAAGAAGAACTAATACCAATTCTACTCAACCTCTTCAAAAAAATTGAAAGAGGGAATACATTCAAACTCACTCCCCAAGGTCAAGGTCAGCATTACATCATACCACAACCAGACAAAAGAAACAACAAAAAAAGAAAACTACAGGCCAAAATGACAGATGACCACAGATGCAAACATCGTCAACAAAATACTAACAAACCTAATTCAATAGCACATTAAAAAGACTGTTCACAGTGATCAAGTGGCACTCATCCCAGGGATTCAAGGACGTTTCAACAAATCAATAAATGTGATACATCACATTAACAGAACCAAGAACAAAAACCATATGATCATTTCAATAGATGCTGAAAACTAAAAAAGTGATAAAATTCAACATCCCTTTATGACATAAACCCCCAACAAACTGGGTATAGATGAAACATACCTCAAAATAATAATGGTCATATATGACAGACCCACAGCTAACATCATACTGAATGGGGAAAAACTGAAAACCTTTCCTCTAAGATGTGGAACAAAACAAGATGCCCACTTTCATCTCATTCATTCATTCATTTATTTATTGAGACAGAGTCTCAACTCTGTTGCCCAGGCTAGAGTGCCATGGCATCAGCCTACAACAGCAACCTCAAACTCCTGGGCTCAAGTGATCCTCCTACCTCAGTTTCCTGTGTAGCTGGGATTACAGGCATGTGCCACCATGCCTGGCTAATATTTTCTATACATTTTTAGTTGTCCAGCTAATTTCTTTCTATTTTTAATAGAGATGGGTCTCACTCTTGCTCAGACTGGTCTCGAACTCCTGACCTTGAGCGATTCTCCTGCCTTGGCCTCCCACACCACTTTTATTAAACACAATATTGAAAGTCCTGGCCACAGTAGTTAGGCAAGAGAAAGATATAAAGGGCATCCAAATTGGAAAAGAAGTCAAATTAGCCTTGTTCACAGATGGTATGATCTTATACTTAGAAAAATGTAAAGACTCCACTAAGAAACTGTTAGAACTCATAAAATGAATTCAATAAACCTTGGGATACAAATATAAAAATCAGAAGCATTTATATATGCCAACATCTGAAAAAGCATGTAATCTGAAAAAGATATCAAAAATGCAATCCCATTTACACTACCTACACAAAGAATATAAAATATCTAGGAATCAATTTAACCAAGGAAATGAAGAATCTATACAAGGAAAACTATAAACACTGATAAAAGACATTGAAGAGGACACACAAAAAAAAAATGCAAAGATACTCCATGCCCACAGATTGGAAGAATTAATGTTGTTAAACTGACAACACTCCACAAATCAATTTATAGATTCAATGCAATCCCTATCAAAATATCAATGACATTCTTCATAGAAATAGAAAAATAATCCTAAAATTTATATGAAATCATACAAGATCCCAAATTGCCAAAGCAATCCAGGGCAAAAGGAATAAAGCTAGAAGCATCACACTACCTGACTTCAAAATATACTATAAAGCCATAATAATCAAATCAGCATGATATTGGCATAAAAACAGATACATAGACCAATGGATCAGAACAGAGAATCCAGATATAAAAACAACATCATATTGCCATCTGATCTTTGACAAAGCAGAAAAAAAAAAGAAACATACACTGGGGAAAAGAACTGCTAGTCAATAAATGGTTCTGGGAAAATTGGATAGTCACATGTAAGAAGACTGAAACAGAATTTGCACCTCTCACAAAAATCAACTCCAGGTGGATAACAGCCTTAAACCTACGGCATGAAACTATAACAAATCTAGAAAAAGAGGTTGGAAAAACTCTTACAGATATCAGCCTAGGCAAAGGATTTATAAAGAAGACCCCAAAAGCAATTACAGCAACAACAAAAATAAACAAATAGGAGCTGATTAAAGTAAAAAGCACAGCCAAGGAAACAATCAATAGAGCAAACAGACAACCTACAGTATGGGAGAAAATATTTGTATGCTATACATCCAAGAAAGGGCTAATAACCATAATCTATAAAGAACTCAAGTGAATCAGCAAAAAAAACACATCAAACCACCCCACTAAAAAGTGGCCAAAAGACACGAACAGAAGCTTTTCAAAAGAAGGTAGACTAATGGCCAATAAGCATATGAAAAAATGTTCAACATCTCTAATCATCAGGCAAATGCAATTCAAAACCACAGTGAGATATCATCTAACTCTAGTGAGAAAAGGTTTTATCAAAAAGTCCCCAAACACCAGATGCTAGCTAGATACAGAGAGAAAGGAACTCTGTATACACTGTTGGTGGGACTGCAAACTGGTACAACCTCTATGGAAAGTAGAATGAAGATACCTCAAGGAACTAAAAGTAGACATAGCATTTGATCCAGCAATCCCACTACTGGGTGTTTACCCAAAGGAAAAAAAGACATTTTATAAAAAAGACACTTGCACTCGAATATTTGTAGCAGCACAATTCACAACTGAAAAGCTGTGGAAACAACCCAAGCACCCATGTTAGTTACATGAGTGGATCAATAAAATGTGGTATATGTATATGCGGTATATGTAAGAAAGTTTTTGCTCTTATAAGCAGATGAAGGAAAACTGGGAAAGGTAGTAACTTTCTCAGAATACTACCCAATGTTTTTTTCATACTATGTCAGGATACACTTAAAATACCTCATCACCACCTAAATTCAGAAGTATGAATTACATGCTTTAGGCAATACTGGGTTAACTATGGTGAATCTGTATTAAAAATATTAATGTAAACCATTACTGCAAATAGAGATGTTCATGACACAGTAGTAAGTATAAAATAGTAATTGCAGTATAATCTACCTTTTTATGAAAGAAAAATTATACCTCTTTTTAATAAAGACAAGGCAGGCTTCAGATTCATAGCCTTCAACAATTACATGTAGCCTGAAATTTAATAACATTGTACTCAGGCATAGATAAATTCTTGAAGATTATAACAACTTGGGTGTATCTCTGGATTTGAGATTGTAGGTATTTTTCCTTTTGCTCATTTGAAATTTCCTTTTTTCTGTAATAAATTTTCTAATTTTTATATGAAGCAACTATTAACTACTGATTCCTAAATAACTTGAACTCTTTAATCATTCTGAGGAGAGAAAGCAAAGAATAAAAACAAGTATAGGCTCCCTTGTGCCTTAAAAAGAGGAAATATACTACCAGTATTACTATAACTATTAATTAGACCAATTACAATGATGGCCAGGAAAGTATTATGCAAAATATTAAAGCTATCTTTTTAATGATGTTATTATTAACCATCAACATAAGTGACAAATGTTATACAGGAAATACAACATATTTTATCTACTGTAGATGAAGTATATAGATGTATTATTTATAATAAAGGCATCTAATTCATAAATCAAAAATAGCTAATCATCAGCCGTGTAGAATATAAAGACATATTTAAATTTTGTTTCCAGTTATTTAGCAACTACCCAGTTATTCTACTTCATGTCTACTTGAGGAACAGGTGCAAAGCCAGTTGCCTCTATTTGTACATTATTAAGCAGGTGGAATGCATTTAAACTACTCTGGAGGTCAGCAAATTCATTCTTAAAAATAAACCAACTAGAATACTACTAAATATATTATCTGTAAATAGAATCAGATGTCTAGGCACATCATTTAAAAAGGAAAAGATCCCTCAGAATGCAAAGCCAAAAAATATCAATAATGATGTTCTTGATATTTATGCTCAATTTCAGAAACTTCTTCAATTCCATGTTATCTACATTAGAAAATATAGACAACAGAACATATCAGGACAAAGATGAATATTTTAAGATGCCACTTTATTAGGTTTTATATATTAATATAATTTATATTTACTACTCATTTAGATGTGCAAGCACACGAGAAAAACTAAAACTTAGCATTATAAAAAGTTTGATTAAAAAAAAAACCTCTGTGCCAATGGTATCTACTACTAAATGAACCCAAATGAAAAAGATGATAGATATTGAATAAAAAGCAGAATTATTCTATTATAGTATTTAGAACAAATCACTTCTAAGGACATTAAATTACCAAGACATTCTTTTAGGCCCTATGTTACTAATTATATGAAGTCATATTAGTTTTTTCAAATAATTAATCAGAAGGTAAGCTCCATGAGTATTGTTCTAGGCTATATATTCAACGTCTAGAAAAATAATAAATACATGTTCAGTAAAAAAAAAAAAGATAATTTATCTTTTACAGAAAAGTCACCACTAAGCAATAATTTTAAACACCATTTCACAGAACCCAAGAACTAAGATGATATAACATGTATCTCTAATTCTATTGTATGGTTCTATTGTTTTAGAATTAAAATTAACAATTTTTAGTTACTTATTAAATGAACTAAAACACAAAAATAATTCCTTTCACTATATCTCCCTCCTCTGACAAGAAAAAAGAAGTCAAAACAAAGTTTACATTCTCAGAAAAATAATAGCTACAATAACTTTTTTTTAGCAAGAGTTCTGTATGGTAAAAATGTGAGAGAAGGAACATGATCATATCATATATCCAATGTCTTTACAGCTATTTAAGCTATTTTTATTTTAAATCTGAAAAATGGCAAGCTAGCAGATAAGCAAAAAGTTCTACTCAATTAGGTAATCATCTGATGCTGAAATGATGCACTTTAAATTACTGAGAAAACATTTATTCTAAAACATGCTGAAAATTCAGACTACAGCCATCTGTGTTTGTCATTTTGAAGCCAATTATAAAAATGTTAACATATGTAGTCTCAGAAATAGTTGGAAGAGTTACTAGAAAGATATTATGTCCATATACACTTGTCTTTAAAACTGGTTCAGATCCCAAGCGCAAGTCTTGCCCTGACCAGAACATCAATAAATGACTAAACATAAATAATTTATTCCTTAAACTCAAGATTTATAAATTTATAAATGATCACCTCAATAAAACAATGAATTTCAAAATGCTGTATAAAAACATGCCAAGTTTTTATAATGTCATTTCAAAAACCCCACAACTATTTGTAATCTGTTTAGTTTCTTGAGTGTTCATTGAGTGTTTACTATGTGCCAGGCACTATGTTATAGACTGTAAGTCAAAATATGTGGTCCGTTAACAACAGAACCTTTCAGTCTAGGCCTGTCTGTTATTTCCTCAGGTTGTGAGAAATAAATGAGATAACAGTGTACAACTTCATAAACTCAACAGTAAGGAGGTGGTATGGGTACCTCTCTTGTCCTGATTTCCTCATAGGAAAAGGCTTTCCACAAAAGTGTAGTTTTGGAGTTTTATACCTGTGAGGGAAACAACTTGGCATATATCAGATTGTAAGTAGTTTATTTATTCAATAAATATTTACTGAATACCTATCATGTGTCCAACCCTGTGCTAATGCACAACATGGAGTGATGAATAAAACAGATACAAACTCTACTCCCATGAATTGTAATCCCAGTGTAAAATACAAATTAAACAAATATAGGTAAACACAAAAATACATCATTTCAAGTGATAAAAAGTACACTGAAGAAAATATATAGGTACTAGGAGAGCCTACAACAGAAAAGACTTAATTTGGATGGGGTATATGTGGAAAGGTATGGAAATATCTTATTGAGAAAAGAATGGTGGAAGCTGAGATTTAAAGAATATGAGTTACTTGCCCCAAATCATAAGCAATAAGTAGCAAAATAGTATAGAACAAGAATATCTGACTCCAAATCCAACTTTCCATTATACCAATTTGTTTTCCATGTATTCTCAGCTCTCTTTTTCATTTGTCATTATATCTCACAATCCTAGAACACTAACTTTAAAGACATGAATGAGTGAAATCACTGAACCAACAAATGCTTTTTTGACAAGACTGGAGAGAAAATAAAAATAAACACAACACATATATACTGAAAGAGGATGGTACAAAATATTATTTAAATATGCTACTAGTCTCTTCAGTGTTCAAAAAATAGCTGTAATTAGGGCTATTTTCTATGTTTTTGCTGTAGAAAAACTAAAAACCCTAATTAGTTCTGATTATAACTATGTGTACTTGTCGTTTCTGCCTTTAAAACTTTTTAATAGTCCTTAAGGAATGATAAACAAGAATACTATACAAACTATTAAAAAACTCCAGCAGCCTAACTACGGAAATAAAAAGATTACAACAGATGACTCAAAGACCACTGGCATAGAGTTAAAGTAGGGCAAATGAAAGCAAACAAGACAAAACCAACATTTTAAGGATGCTCTAAGCATATTTTCCAACAATATCACAAGAACATAAACTACTGGAGGATAAGAATGCCAAATAGACCTGAGTAATCACGTGAGGAAAAGATCACAGAACTTCACAATACTGAACCACCAGTCCTATTTATATCCTAGAATCTCATTCAATCCAATGACTTTTTTAAAAAATAAAGGTTTGGAACACCTTCATGTCTAAGAAGAGAACAAACTCGACAGCCTAAGGAACCATATTAATTTTGCAAATTTCAGCAAAATTTCATTGCCTGGCACATAGAAGGCACAAATATTTGTTGAATGAAAATAATGTTTCAAAAAGAATATGGTTTACATATAATAGACTACTGGTGTGTTGTGTCTACCCAGACTCTAACAAACTTGGTATGACATTGGACAAGCCACCAACTCAGTCTCTTCAACTGTACAGTGAGGAAGAGGTACATTAGAAGGATCTTTTAAGATTTCTTCCAGTTTTTAGGGGTTTTTGGTAGAAATTTTAAATCAGTCCCTTCTTTCTCTCCTGTCTGTACCCTCACTTAATTTTATAAGGGGGAAGAACTAGAATTCCATATTATAAAAACTTAAAAAAAAAAAAAACTGCTGCTTGGGAAACAGTTCAGTAAACAGTATCCATTACTAAATGATCTCAAACAAAAAAAGATAAATATAAGATAAAAAGTATAATGATTCCATTAAAATAAATCACTTTTAAGTACATAAAATTATCAAAACATTGTTTTAGGCTCATTTTACTGATTATATGAAGTCATATAATTTCAGAACAAAAAACTAAAAAGTAAGTTCTAAAAGGGCAGGGATTTTTAATAAAAATGAAAGCCTATACACTCTAAGCCTAGAACAGTAGCTCTTAATAAATATTTGTTGAGTGAAAAAAAGTAATTAATTTTTTTACAGAAAAAAGGCAGCACTGAACAATAATTTTAGGCATTATTCCTCAGAACTTCAGCATACCTGCAGTTTCTTAAAACAAAAAACCAAAAACACTAAGATGATGTATCAAGTCTATAGTTACACTATTGTACAACCACCCAATGCAATATTACGTAGCTGTCAAAAATAATATTTTAAAAAATTTTTAGTGTGGAAAATGCTCTCAATGTAAATTTGGGCAAAAAAGAACAAAACTGCATATAAAGTATGATTCAAGTAAAGTTTAAAAATATGCATTGAGTCCGGGCGTGGTGGCTCATGCCTATAATCCTAGCACTCTGGGAGGCTGAGGTAGGCAAATGCTCGAGGTCAGGAGTTCGAAACCAGCCTGAGCGAGACCTCGTCTCTACTAAAAATAGAAAGAAATTAATTGACCAACTAAAAATATATATACAAAAAATTAGCCGGGCATGGTGGCACATGCCTGTAGTCCCAGCTACTTGGGAGGCTGAGGCAAGAGGATTGCTTGAGCCCAGGAGTTTGAGGGCGATGTGAGCTAGGCTGACGCCATGGCACTCACTCTAGCCTGGGCAACAAAGTAAGACTCTGTCTCAAAAATAAAATAAAAATATGCATAGAAACAAAGAATAAACAACAAACTATTTTAAATGATTACTTGTGGATTATGAGACTATGAGTGATTGTTTTCTACCTTGAAAGATCTTCACAGCCTCCCTCCCTCATAGATTTGTAAAGCATATTCACTAGTAAGATGATCATAGGCCCATATGCTAATATCATGATTTTTAAAAGGATATATGACAACTATATACCTACTGGAAATCTTATTCCAAAAGAGTGACAGTGCTGTTCAGATGCCACCTATCTCTGCATCATTTCTCTGTCATCTCAGCTGCTTTTACCAATGAACAGTGAAAACAATAGCACTTTGAACCTAACCTTATCTAGTCTTTGTAGAATTAAGTTTAATTCCATTAAAAATAAACAAAAAATAACACTGTACAATTCATATAAAGGAAACTCCCTACAGGTATATTTGTAACAAATAGACATACTCAGCTGCATAAAATGTCAATTTATCATCTGACGTTTGCTCATTTATAAACCTTGGTTACAGATTTTTATTCCCTCTGATACACATATTTTTGTAGAAAAAAAATAAAAGAACTCCATGCTTGATGGGTGTCATGTATTCAGCATCTATCAACAGCTCACATGGAGATTTGTCAGAGATCACTTACGTGATAAAACCAGGCATATAATAAATACACAAATATCAGTTTGCTTTTGACTTCACTCCCTCTTTGTACCCCATTTTTGAACACAGTCATTATTCCCCAAGGACTGAAGGATCTTGGGATCACAACCTCTGCACATCTCAAAGCCCATGGCACATGCTGTGCATAAGAAAAATTAACAGTGGCAGTATTTATAATAGTCAAATAGTAAAACACTGCAAACAATACAAACATTCACTGATATGAGAATGGACACTGAGGTAAATTCCTATGATGAAATACTACGCTGGAGTGAACATGCTTTATACAATACTGAACAAAAAGCAAATCACTCAAGACTTCATATGATACCATTAAGTACAAACACAGGAAAACTAATATATTGTTTATGCACAAATATGTGGTACAGAAAAGCAAAGTAATAATAAATTCAGAATTGTAGTTACCTCAGGTGATGAGGGGATGGGATTAGACGTGGAAAAGATTTCAAATGTATTTGTATGCATATGCTTCTTCAGTTAGATGATAGGTACAGAGGGGTTCTTTTTGTCATTAATCTTTATCTTATTTATACACTTTATATATATTTTGTAAATGAAATATTTAAGTATTTTTAAAGCATGTAGAAATGGCCAATGCTCATAGCTCCTACCATCCATGACACCTGACTCTTCTCTCACCCTAATCTGATAAGAAAAAAAGAAGTGAATCAATTCGATTCTTCTCTTGGAAATAGGAAACAAGGAGGTAGGAAAGCTGTCCAGAAAGATAACATGGAGAAATGCATCCTCTATGAAAGATTCTAAAATCAGTGCATGATGCAAAAATCATATACATCTGTAGATACCCCTAAAATCACCCATAAAGTACAAGTTTACATGGTTAACCTCCTAGATGTATTACAAACTGAAACACTTTTCTCTATATACAGCCAATTTTCCTTCTGGCATCAAATCATCCCAACTTCTTCAGCTGCACACCAGGTAATGTAGGTGGCTTAGAAGAGGTCAGGATGTATAATCAAGCAATGTCACAGAATCACACAAAGTAGCTATGCCAGTGGGTCCTAAACTTAACAGTTCATTGAGGATCCTTAAAAAATGGTGAGACCTGGCTCCCACCCCAGATTTTCTGATTTTGGTATAGGGTGTGACCTAGGCATCAAAAAATTCTTAAAGCTTCCCAGGTACTTCTTATATGCATCAAAATTTGGGAACCACTTGGCTAGATGCTTACTCTATGAATAGATTTGCTTCCACTATTTATATACTTTTGTTTTCCCCCTTCTTTTTTCTTTTTGAAGTATACTAAATGTGGGAAACAACTCCATTGGATAAAACAGATTTGGGAATTCATCCCATAACTTTTGGTCATGTGCAAACGAACAAGATGGAAAAGGATGTGTAGACAAAGGAAGATGATTCACAAAGAGAGGAATATAAGATCTTGTGAAGAGAAGAGATGAAATGATGGAGAGAAAGGCATCAGCTTTTTTTTTTTTTTTTTTTTTTTTGAGACAGAGTCTCGCTTTGTTGCTCAGGCTAGAGTGAGTGCCGTGGCGTCAGCCTAGCTCACAGCAACCTCAAACTCCTGGGCTCAAGCGATCCTTCTGTCTCAGCCTCCCAAGTAGCTGGGACTACAGGCATGTGCCACCATGCCCGGCTAATTTTTTCTGTATATATTAGTTGGCCAATTAGTTTCTTTCTATTTATAGTAGAGACGGGGTCTCGCTCTTGCTCACGCTGGTTTCGAACTCCTGACCTCGAGCAATCCGCCCGCCTCGGCCTCCCAGAGAGCTAGGATTACAGGCGTGAGCCACCGCGCCCGGCCTGCATTAGCTTTTCAGTTTCCATGAGGCCCAACTTAAACTTCTCTGACCTTCCTTTGAAATCTCTGCATCTTCACAATAACCCTCTCTTTTCTCTTCTTTACTAAATTCAAATTTGCTTTGTTTTTTTGGAACAAAGAGTCTTACTAGAATTAATTGCTTACATTAAGCTATTTTAATCAAGTCAATATTTTATTTAAAAAACACATGCTGGTT
This sequence comes from Microcebus murinus, assembly GCF_040939455.1. Classification (NCBI taxonomy): domain Eukaryota; kingdom Metazoa; phylum Chordata; class Mammalia; order Primates; family Cheirogaleidae; genus Microcebus; species Microcebus murinus. The sequence goes on from NC_134112.1 coordinate 47,122,836, forward strand.
TATGCCTTCATTTGTACACCAATACCACATAACTGCCACCTAGTGGCAACCTACCTACTTGAATATGTGATACATTTTTTAGAAAGAACCTTTCCAGAGGTTAAAAATAATGAACCCACATTCTTTAACAGTTTTCCACTACTTTTAAGGTAAAATCCACACTATACATGACATATATGGCTCCTTATTATCTGATCCCAACCTATATTTACCATCTAATTTTCTGCAGTATAGCTTAATCCTCTATGTTCCAGCATGACAGTGATGAAAACAATGCCTAACACTTCTAGAACACTTGTTATAGAATGACAATATTCTAAGAGCTTTATACTTATTAGTGAATTCTCACAATAACCCCAAGTACCAAGACAGGTACTATTATTGTTCTCATTTTCCAGATAAGGAACAGAGGCACAGAGAGGTTAAATCCTAAAGTCAGAAAGCTAGTAAATGACAGAGCCAAGATTTCATCCTGGACAGTCTGGTGTAGTCCAACCTCATAACCACTACAATTATACTACTTATCACAACAAAATCTTTGAAAATCCCAATTACATGTCTCATAAGGAAGTTTTGATACAATATATCCAAAACTGACTATACACTCTTGCCTGAGGTCAACAACTGAAACTGTTCCTCTTCCTATAATTACAGCAAATAATTAGAAAATGTTACTTTGTGGTAACACCAACCTTCTCTCCATGCTACTCTCCTTTACCTTTCAGATCCAACCAATCACCAAGTTCTGCTGACTTTACCTTCTAAATATTTATTTATGCCCACTTCTGTTCTTACCTCGTCGTCTCTCATTTGTACTACTTCAGCAGCCTCATAAATGGTTTTGTCCTCCTCAACCTATCCTCTACATAGCTGCCAAACTGATCTAGAGTGCAAATCTATATAACCATATTAGCCCTCCACTTAAAAACTTATCAATAGGTCTGTCGTATATGGCTCGTATCATTTTTAGGTATGTCCCTTCTATGCCTATTTTCTTAAGTGTTCTTATCATGAAAGGGTGTTGAATTTGTCAAAAGCTTTTTCTGCATCTATTGAAAGAATCATGTGGTCTTTGTTTTTGCTTCTGTTTACATGGTGAATTACATTTATAGATTTACGTATGTTGAACCATCCCTGCATCCCTGGGATGAAACCCACTTAGTCGTGATGGATTATTTTTTGATAAGCATCTGGATTCAGTTAGCTAGGATTTTGTTGAAAATTTTTGCATCTATATTCATAAGGGATACTGGTCTGTAGTTTTCTTTTTTTGTTGCATCCTTTCCTGGTTTTGGTATCAGGGTTATGTTCACTTCATAAAAGGTGTTGGGGAGGTTTCCATTCCTCTCGATGTTGTGGAATAATTTCTGAAGGATAGGCACCAGTTCTTTGTAAGTGTGGTAAAATTCCGGTGTAAAACCATCTGGGCCAGGACTTTTCTTTTTAGGAAGATTTTTAATTGCTGTTTCTATTTTGGCTCTTGATATTGGTCTGTTCAGGAATTCTATTTCTTCCTGGTTGAGCCTAGAAAGGCTGTGTGTTTCTAGAAATTTGTCCATTTCCTCCACATTTTCTAGTTTGTGTGCATAAAGGTTTTTGTAGTATTCATAAATTATATCATGTATCTCCTTGGGATCAATTGTGATATCTCCTTTTGGGGTTCCTGATGGAGCTTATTAGAGATTTATCTTTTCTGCTTTTCGTTAGCCTAGCCAAAGGCATGTCAATTTTGCTTATTTTTTCAAAGAACCAACTTTTTGTTTTGTTAATATTCTGTATAGCTTCCCTGTTGTCAATTTTGTTAAATTCTGATTTGATCTTGTTAATTTCACTTCTTCTGCTGGGTTTGGGGTTGGTCTGTTCTTCTTTTTCCAGGTCTTTTAAGTCGAATCTTTGACAAAGCAGACAAAAACATACAGTGGGGAAAACAATCCCTTTCAATAAATGGTGTTGGGAAAACTGGATAGCCACATGTAGAAGGCTAAAGCAGGATCTACACCTTTCACCTCACAAAAATCAACTCACTCTGGATAACAGACTTAAACCTAAGGTATGAAACTATTAGAATTCTAGAGGAAAAAGTTGGAAGCACTCTCCTAGACATCGGCGTAGGCAAAGAATTTATGAAGAAGACCCCAAAGGCAATCACAGCAGCAACAAAAATAAATAAATGGGACATAATCAAACTACAAAGCTTCTGCACAGCCAAAGAAATAGTCATGAAAGTAAACAACCTACAGAATGGGAGAAAATTTTCGCATCCTACATATCTGATAAGGGGCTGATAACTAGAATCTACTTAGAACTCACGACAATCAGCAAGAAAAAATCAAACGACCCTATCAAAAAGTGGGCAAAGGACATGAACAGAAACTTTTCAAAAGAAGACAGAAGAATGGCTAACAAACATATGAAAAAATGCTCAACATCTCTAATCATCAGGGAAATGCAAATCAAAACTACAATAAGATATCACTTATTTCTAGTAAGAATGGCCTTTATCAAAATGTCCCAAAGCAATAGATGTTGGCATGGACGCGGAGAGATGGGAACACTACTACACTGCTGGTGGGACTGCAAACTAGTTCAACCTCTTTGGAAAGCAATATGGAGATACCTTAAAGTGATACAAGTGAATCTACCATTTGACCCAGCAATCCCATTACTGGGCATCTACCCAAAAGATTTTATAACACTCTACAAAAAAGACACTTGCACTCAAATGTTTATAGCAGCACAATTCATAATAGCAAAGCTGTGGAAATAACCCAAGTGCCCATCAATTCATGAGTGGATTAATAAAATGTGGCATATGTATACCATGGAGTACTATTCAGCTCTAAGAAACAATGGTGATATAGCACATCTTGTATTTTCCTGGATAGAGCTGGAACCCATACTACTAAGTGAAGTATCCCAAGAATGGAAAAACAAGCACCACATATACTCACCAGCAAACTGGTATTAACTGAGCAGCACCTAAGTACACACATAGGAACTACATTAATTGGGTATTGGGCGGGTGGGAGGGGGGAGGGGGAGCAGCTATATACATACATAATGAGTGAGACGTGCACCGTCTGGGGGATGGTCACCCTCGAAGTTCAGACTTGTGGGGGGAGGGAGGGCAAAGGCATTATTTGAAACCTTAAAATTTGTAGCCCCATAATATGCTGAAATAAAATAAAGTAAAAAAAAACTTATCAATAGATCCCCACAACCTACAGAATAAAACTCGATCTCCTCAACATAAGATTCAAAGATCTTTAAGATGGAATCCTGGCCTACTTCTCTAGCCTGATCTCTTGCCATGACTAGTTTATAGCTTTATACTTCAATAATATCAACATAATGCCATATTTTCCCCAAACAAGTCAAACTATTCCACACCTCTGCTTTATTCATCTTACCTCATTCTCCAGAAAGCTTCTACTCATCCTTCACTCACTCCCTTCTTACCTGGCTAGTTTCTCCCCATTCCTTAAGGTTTCATTTAGTGTTTATCCATCCAGAAAGCTTCCCCTAATTGCCAAGATGAAATCAGATATCCTTCCTCTGTGTTTTTCATAGACCCAGAATTATACTAGTCATCCTGTATTCATAGTTATCTTTTTATGTGCCTGCCTACTAACTAGATAAGGCTAATGCTTGGAAAAGTCCACGTCTCTCATATCCTATGGCCTAGCACAGTGCCTAGCAAGCTATAAATGCTCAATTATATTTATTAAATGAGTAAACAAATGGCTCCCTGCACTTCACTATGAATATTTAATATATTGTGGTTGCCTTTCTACTCTATTAGAATGTGAAAGTATTAGAGGCAGTCCTGTGATTTTATCTCTGAATTCCCAATGACTTTCATAAAGTAGAGGCTCAAATAAACATTAAATGAATTATTAAATCTAGGATTTGATCTCAAAGACTGAAAAGAACTGAGTAGAGGAGTATCAAAATGAAAAGGACATTTTAAAATTAATCCAATAACAATGTTCAAGACATACTAATAAGGAACCAGATAGAAGGTGAGATGATGTGGGTCTGATTTTATTGGGTTGTGATGTTAGAATGGGAAGAAAAAGGCTAAGTATGAGACAAATTTTGAATAAAAAAACAATTAATGGTATCTGGTTATGAGTATATAGAATATAGGAAAATAATCAGAGAATAAAGGAAAATAATTCAAAGGATTATTCAACCAAGATGTTTTCTGAGTACAGGTATAAACTACTGAGTCTAGAAAGTAACATGAGACAAAAAAGAGAAAACTTGTATCATTTTTAAAAATGTAAATCTTACAGAAAAATAAATATCAAAAGGCTCTTCTGGCATAGCTTAAAATCCTGAGATCTATTAAATTATTTATCTCATTTCATCTTGAATTTGTAAAAAAATATATTCTTCTCAACTAAAAAAAATCTCAAAATATGTTTTTTCTTGCACTTTATTATAAAAATTGCTATTCATTGTTTCAAGTGGAAAAGAGAGTTCTCTTGTCAAGTTGTTATATGCCTGGGTACATAATATTTTCATTATGAAAGGAATTTATGCAAATTAAAATTAAGTTTTAGTTTGGCAAATATAAAAGATTTCACACCAAAAATATTTCCAATATTTTTAAGTTGTCTATGAATAGAAAACAGTTTCTATAACTTTCAGCCAAGACTTATTATTTCATATAAAAACTCCAGTAGATAATTTTTAATGCAGTTTTTACACATTTTCTAATACTTGTTCTTTAGAGCATCTACTAATTTATTTGACTCTCAAGAAACCAACATATACATATATAGTCAACAGAATATAAATGGTGTGGAAATTAAATGAGAGCACTGCCCCATGACCATTGCAATCCCCCACAACTCCTTCAAACACTTTCACACATTAAATTTGATTCCTGATATATATGGAGAACTAATATTTTAGTTATAATTAGTTTCTGTCACTATCTTTTCCAGGGAAACAACTAATAAGGTAATACCAATTTTAATAAAAGACCCCTAAGGAAAAGCTACAGCCTATTCACAGATCCCACAATGAACAATCCTTTGTAAACAAGGAATTTTTAGTGTGTTCAGTATCAAGAAACATAAGGAGAGTCTAGATTTTATACACTTTTAGTTTTTCAGAGATTTGTAAATCAGAGAACCTACTCAATAAATACAATTTACAAATTCCAATCTTTATAGATTAGGACTTTGTATAGTAAAGGTAGCATAGTTCTGAACAGTCAAAATAATACCTTTTGGGCCCTTAAGAAATAATCTCTTAAAAGGAGGGAGGAGGGGACCCCTTAGAGTTACAGAGAAACTTTCAGACCACAAGAAAATCTCAGTGAACAGTAAATCACAATAGGAATCAAAACTCTGATGGCAACTGAAAAGAAACACTACATTGTTCATGAACAAAGAGGATAAAGGAATTTTATCTAGTACAAAAGAATCTATAGATTTAAATAAATAACCTAGGCAAAACTAGTCTTGAAACAATGCTAAATTATTTAAATAATCTGAATATTTAACATTTTGAATGGGGTCATTTTTTTGATTTTTGGAGACAGAGTCACTCTGTTGCCCCAGGCTAGAGTGCCTGGCATCAACCTAGCTCACAGCAACCTCAAACCTCAGGGCTCAAGCAATCCTCCTGCCTCAGCCTCCCAAGTAGCTGAGACTACAGGCGTGTGCCACCAAGCCTGGCTTATTTTTTCTATGTTTAGTAGAGACAAGGTCAGACTCTTGCTCAGACTGGTCTTGAACTCCTGACCTCAAGTGATCCTCCCACTTCGGCCTCCCACAGTGCTAGGATTACAGGAATGAACCACACAGCTCAGCCTTTGGATAGTGTTAATCCCAGGTGCAAATCAACCAAAGCTTTATGCAGTGTATCTAGATGGGTATTAAGTATCCTTAGTTATATTTTGATGATGAATACCACAAAAACTAAAAGAGGAATCAATATGACAACAAAAACATCTCACACTGGTGAATTATTTGTACTCACTGTGTTCACATATAAAAAATCACAAGCCTTTTCATTACTGAATGCTATTTTCTTCCCATAGTTGAAACAATTGGTAATGATCAAGCCAAAAAAAACCCAATAGGTGCCTCTTACCAACTGCATGCACTTGTAAAACAGCTGACCATGGAATGGAATGACTCATGGGCCCACAAAGAAATCAAACTTTAGCATCATGCTCTAATCAACTTACCAAGAACCTACTATTCAAAGGAAGAAACAATTTAAATTTTGGCAGAGCCCAGAAGGCCTAAAAAACCCAAGATGGAAGATAATCCCACTGGAGATGTATGTTTCTGTCTGTTCTTCTCTTTCGTCTGAGTGCACAAGCTCTCTCTCCAAATATATAGAAAAGATATATATATATAACATATAGTTAATTATAAGTATGATTAGTAATATTATAAAAAAGTTGGCAACAGCCCAATTAAAAAATGGGCAAAAAACTTGAATGGTTATTTCTCCAAAGTTCTACAAATGGCCAAAAAGCACATGAAGAGATGCTGAACATCATTCACTGGTCACCAGGAAAATGCAAATCAAAACTGCAATGAGACCCATTTCACATCCACCAAGACAGCTATAATTAAAAAAAAAAAAAAAAAAGGAAAACACAAGCACTGGGGAGGATACGGGGAAACTGGAACCATACACATTGCTGATGGGAATTTAAAATTGTATTGCCACTATGGAAACAGTTTAATGATTTCTCAAAAAGTTTACCACATGATCCAGCAGTTCCACCCCTAGGTATGTACCAAAGAGAAATAAAAACAGGTACTCAAATACTTGCATACAAACATTCACAGCAGCACAACAGCCAAAAGGCAGAAACAACCCTAAAGTCCATCAATTAATAAATGGATAAATTGTGGTGTATACATGCAATGCACTATTATTCAGTCATAAAAGGGAATGAAGTACTGATACATGAGAAGACATGAATGAACCTCAAAAAACATTATGCTAGGGTGTGGTGATTCACATCGTAATCCCAGCACTTTGGGAGGCCAAGGCAGGAGGATTACTTGAGGCCAGAAGTTTGAGACAAGCCTGGCAACATGGCAACACCGCATCTCTACAAAAAATAAAGGAAATTGGCTGGACATGGTGGTGCACCCCTGTAGTCCCAGGTACTTGGGAAGCTGAGGTGGGAGGATCATTTAAGCCCAGGAGAACCAGGTTGCAGTGAGCTATGACTGTGCCACTGCACTCCAGCCTGGGTGACAGAGCTAGACTCTGTCTCTAAAAATCAAAACAAAAGAAACCATTATACTAAGTGGAATAAGCCTGACACAAAAAGTCATGTATTGTATGATTCCATTTATATGAAATAACTAGAATAGGCAAATCCATAGAAATAGAAAGCAGATTGGTGGTTGCTAGTGGCTGGAGGGAGGAGGCAATGAAGAGTATGCTTAATGAACACACGGTTCTATTCTGGGATGATAAAAATGTTCCTGAACTAGACAGACAAGGTGGTTGAATAACATTATGGTAAGCCACTGAACTCTTCACTTTAAGATGATTAATTTTATGTGAGTTTCACTTCAATTAAAAAAATAATCACAGCTTCTTCATATCTAGCACCTGGAAAACTCAAAAAGCACTCAATCATTATTTCATTTACCCTTCAAAACACCTGCTGAGAGCCACATATTATGTTAGGATTATCCTAACAGACAATAAGGCACAGAATTTGTGATAATTTAAATAAATGCTTGTTAAGTAAAAATCCATAGCTGTAGTTGTAGGCGTTCAAAAATGTTGGCTGAACAAATGAACAAATAAATGTCTCCAAAGTCCTAGTGCCTTTTTTTATCAGGACAAATAGCAATATTATAAATTCTCTTTCTTTTTCTTTCTCTCTCTCTCTCACATACATATACATCAGATGCCAAACAACCTTTAAAAATAAACTTTGAAAAATTCTGTAACTTCTGCAAACTAAAATTTTTACATGGATGCTACCAATAAGGTACCTAATTTTAATTTCAGTGGAATGTCACCGGAGAAATGAATATAAGTAATGTCCCTTATCATTTAATGTTTAATAGTTTACCATCAGAATTTTTTCCAACTTCCATATTAGAAAAAGTTCATTTATAAAATTTTAATAATCAGTAGCCTAGAATAGATAAATATTTTGTGGTCATAGTTTAGCTCTCACTACAAAACTTTTTATTTCTATAAATGAGATGCTTTTGTTTGAAAATTTTTGTTCCACTCTTGGACAGATCCTATCTTTTTCACTTCCTTTTTTCCAAGTGCTGTCATTCAACTTTCAGTTTCATTAACAGGATACCACATCCTTTCCTCTATATCACCTCTCTAAACATCATGCTTTTTCTTTGTTTCATCAAAGCCTGAAGGTCATTAACTAGTTTTAAATCACAGGCAATATACCAGTGTTGAAATAAATATTAATGAAAGTATAAAATGCTGCATCTACTCTGAAAGCTAAGTAAATTCTGTCACATATAAGTATAAAAAATTAGAAAATTTAAAAGAAAACAGGGAGGGAAAACAACTCTTTTAGTTATGGAATAGTGTATCTCAAAAAATATGCAAATAATTTTACATCATAACCAACTTTGTCTATCAAATGGGAAAATAACTGAAAAGTCCTGCTATCAATAATCTAATATACAGCTTCCACAGAGCATCATCCTTTTTTACACACAACTGGCTTTGCTCTTCAAACTGAAGATGCTTGTTAAATAAACAAAAATCATGTAATTACAAATTAAAAAACAAAAATCATAGAATTACACACAACTGGCACTACTCTTCAAACTGAAAATGCTTGTTAAACAAAATCATATAATTATAAATTCTTGCAATAGGCAAGAATTTTAATAATTATTCAACAAATAACACTAATCATAAAATGCTGAATAGAACTTAAAAAGTATACATGAGAATTTACAAGAGTAATAATTTTATATTAAATATACAACTATAATTTTGTTCACTTAAATTACAATACTTCCTTTATGTAACATAAATAATTTTACTTGGAAAAAAATGAGGTCATTTAAAGTGGAGTTAGAATAGTTTGATTCAACACAAGGACAACCTATGTAGAGCTGTCCCGTCAGCACATTGTTAATGGGGTTAACCCAGCTCTGAAAATATTTACTTAATACATAATGCAGTAACGTCTTACATCCCAGGCTCAGGCGTCTTGCAACATCAATACTGAGGACATAGCTGAGGACCCAAGAGCAAACCAAAAAAACACCAAGTAGCAGAAAAACTAAACTGCCATAAAGTAAATTTACTAGGCTATATAGGCCCTTGATTGTTTACAAAGCATTCTATCAACCTGAGTTTCTGGGTTCTTTATTTACAGCAAATCTAAAACAGAAAATCAGGGGATGAGGCAGATGAGAAGAAGCAAGGCAAGATGAGCATGTCCATAGCAATGACAACTGACAGCAAGGAAAGTAGAATAAGCAACGACAAAAATGGAAAGGAGATCTATAAATGTCTAATAATATGGAATCTCAACTACAAGCAGCACTGGAGTAAGAATTACAGTTCCACCACTAAAGTAGGAAACCTAGTTATTCTGTGCCTCATTTTCTTGTGCTGATACTGGCCATACAATAACATGTGCATTAATATATTGTATTTTATAAACCTTTATTATCTTTAAAAATGGCATTTGAACATTTTTTCCTGGTCATAAATGAAATGTAGAGAATTTGAAAAATACTAAAAGTGTAAAGAAAATTTAAATTACCTATAACCCACAACCCAGAGATAACCACATCTCAGTTCATGTATTTTTCAAATGTCTTCATGTGTTTTGGTAACTTTTTTTTAGCTTGGCATTATTTGTGGGCATTTTCCCAATTAAAAAGTCTTTGTAGAATTATTTTAATGTTAACAAATACCATAATTTATTCTATTATTACGATTTTGATTGGTATAAAACATTTTATAAAGTATGCTGTATACATGACAAGCTATTAAAAATGATCATTTATAAGTCTAAAGAAAGGAAACTTCAACTGAACAGTTTACCAATAAATTACCCCAGAAAAAGGTTAAGAAGCTGTGGTTTGTAAAACTACATTATCAAATACAATACTTAAATCCAATGAACAAATGAGACATTTGGAGAACCGAGTCTCTGAATTTTAGAAAATGATGATTTTAAGTTGCTTCTGATGTCAGGAATATTTTGGATTAAGAGAATTCTGGATTACTGTTATTAAATTACAACCATACTAGTAAAGTAGTACCCGTTAATGACTCATTAAACATTCTGCTCATTCATTAAGCAAACATTTATTGGGTACCTACTATTTATTTGATAGGGATTATGCTAGTGTGTTTTAATATCAATATTAAGAGCCTTCTTTGTAGTCTATAAAATGGAGAAACAGTATTTAAATACTTTAACAAAATGTGAAAAAAAAAACCAAATCCTACTACCCATCCCTCCTCTTTCTTTGTACTTATCATCCAGTGTTTGTGTCTCCCACTAAACTCTTAGCAAATTGAGAACACAGACTGTCAGTACCTCTGTATTTCCAGCTCTTGGCAAAACACAGGAGTTCAATATAGGTTTGCTGAACAAATGTATACATTTTTTTTTTTTTTTTGAGACAGAGTCTCACTTTGTTGCCCAGGCTAGAGTGAGTGCCGTGGCGTCAGCCTAGCTCACAGCAACCTCAAACTCCTGGGCTCAAGCGATCCTCCTGCCTCAGCCTCCCGAGTAGCTGGGACTACAGGCATGCACCACCATGCCCGGCTAATTTTTTGTATATATACTTTTAGTTGGTCAATTAATTTATTTCTATTTTTAGTAGAGACGGGGTCTCGCTCAGGCTGGTTTCGAACTCCCGACCTCCAGCAATCCGCCCGCCTCGGCCTCCCAGAGTGCTAGGATTACAGGCGTGAGCCACCGCGCCCGGCCTACAAATGTATACATTTTAATCCAGAGTTTTTCAGTCCTAATCTAAAAGCACATTATACAAATGAAATAATGTGTGTACTATTTTTAATGTTATTGCTTCACTCTGTTTTCAATGTTCTTATCAGTCTTCACAATCTTAATACCTACCTAAAATTCTTTCACACCTATATAATCGTAAAAAGACTTTTCACTTCATAGAATTTTGAAAGACAAAGAAACATACATACACACAAAGAAACTAGAATTCTACTTTGCCAAATCAACTACTCAGTGCAAACAATTTAAACAAATCCTCTAATATAAAATGTGTCATCCAAAGTAAACTATGTTTTGTAAGGCTGTTTCACATATATTTAAGGAAGACAATTCTGGAGTCAGGCAGTAAAAATCCTGATGTAACAGACAAATAAGACATCTAATCAGATCTTCATTGCTTTACCTCCACTTCCCTGGATGTATCAAGTTTGCTCACACCCTCAGGTTGCACACATGTAAGCTATTTAGAGCACCTGAAGACGCCTCTTTCTCTTTATTTATAGATTCTAAAGTTAAAATCTACCAGGCTACATACAAACAGTTAAGTCTTGACCTTAGATAGAAGGAGCTTATGGGAAAACCAATTATATTTTAGAAATATAAAACTAGTTTATATACATATTCATTTAACAACAGCCTCTACTATAATACCACATCTCTGCAGTATGGCCCTTCACTGATAACAAATCATTAACCTGGTTTCCTTTGTTTATGTGGGAGGAAGAGGAAAGAAAGGAAAGGAAAACGGTTAACTATATTATAAGGTAATTGTGGTCCAAGTGTGATTGCTAACAATTATCTCAAAAAAAAAAAAAAGTCAGAATATAAGATATAAAAGATAACTTCATTATAAGAAGGAAGAGGACCTTTGAGGCCAGCCAAAAGATATGCTCAGACATGCAATTTTTTAAAAAAATACACTACTTAATTTATATGTTGTACATGTCAAAATTTTAAGAAGCCCAATGAATAATACCTGTGTAAAATTTTGCATTGTTTGCTTTACAAGCTTTTTCATACACACACACACACACAAAATTGGGACTCACCAGAGATATATACAACCACCTATTTAAAGCAGTAATTCTATAGGTGTTGCTTGTAATATGGAACCTTTCGTCCCCACAAGTTCCATTCACAGTCTGCACATTAACATTCCACGCGATACAAAAGCGCATGCCATGACAAAGACCTCCAAACACAAAACGTACAAAGACATGCTTCTAAAAACGCCCTTAAAGTCAAGTTCACAGCTGGCACTTGTGGCACATTCAAGCCTCTACTGAGGCAGCTGTCACAGGCCAATCACACACACCCAAGAGTGCCAGCGTGCCACCTAGGGAAGACAAGCTGGTGATCAACGCACAAATCCCTCACGGAATAAAGAAAAGCCCTAAATCCCCACCCTGGAAAGCACAATGCCTACACCACCCAGAAAACTCCCCCCCACACACACACAAAATTAAAGGTTAGAGATTTAGAGGCAATTAAATACCAGCCTACAGTAATATAGTGAGAGTATTAAGTGGACATTCATAAAAAAGGAGCCACACTATTCAATCATCACCAAAGTATCACCGGCTAGCTAAGGCTTTTTTTATTAGAGAAAGAGAAGAGAGCGAAAAGAAGATGCACACCCTGCAGCACCTCTCTCCCAGGCAGCGCAATGGGGCTGCTGCGAAGTCCACTTCCCGGGCTCCCTCCCACCCCTTGCCAGCCACCGCCTCCCACCGCAGGCCCGGGTGCCCCTGGCTCTCTCCTACCTTCGCTTTGCCGGCCTCCAGCTTCTTCTGTCTCTCCTCGTCCTCCATGGCCTCTGCGAGGAAGGCGGGGGAAAACCAGGAAGGGAAGGGGTCAGGGGCTGGAAGGAAAGGTCGGTTCAGACGGAGGTGGGACGGCAAGCTCGGCGGCCCAGGGAGCAGGGCCGGGACCGGCGCCCCCCCGCGCCCGTAGTGGAACCAGTCTCCGCGCTCACTGGCGAATCGTCCTCGGCCGCACGGGAAGCGCCGTCACCGCCGCCATCTTCGTCTCCACGTAAACACACGGCGAGGCGGGAGGGGGAGGCACGTCGGTCCGCGCAGCCGCCGCTCGCCCCGCAGCGCCGGGCAGGTGCGCCCGCCGCCCCGCCCAGCCCCGCCTCGCCCGCTCGCCCCTGCAGGGGCCACTTGGGCCCAGCAGCTGACGTGGCCCCGGTCAAGCAAAGGACCGGCCGGGAGCGAGCGCCCTTCACGGGGGGATCAGCGGCTCCCAGGAGACGGCCAAGCTGAGTGGGTAGAAGGGGCGGGGTGTGCCAGGGGCTGCTGGCCGGACCCCCACCCTCCGTCCAAGGGATTCAGTGTTTTAAAAATATTGTTTGTTTTTTTAAAATTACAAAAATAACAAAAGTCTAATAGTGAAATTGGTGAACGCTAAAAAGCCCCAATGGAAAAGATGGGACAGGGGGAGTGGGCCCACCAGACGCCAGTTTTTCTACCTAGATTGACTCCTCTACTCAAGGAATTAGGAGAGCAGCTATCTGTTATTACTCCCTTAGCCTGAAAGTCCCTCCTTCTTTTCCACTGGCTCCCGCCCAATCTCTGGTTCATTCTTCAAGACCTCCTCACACACTGCTTCCAAATAGCTTTTCTGATCTCTTAATTCCTACACTGCAACTGGGATTAGCCAGTCAAAATTTATTCCCCTCTCATCCTTCCTTGGAACTTCCCTTTAATAATAGTGTTCTGAATGGAGCCTGAGCTTCAGAACCTGGGCTGGGGTGAAAGCCAGCCTGCAGTAACTTCCTAGCTTTAAAGACCTTAATAAACAAGTTATCCTCCCTGAGTTTATCTGGAATATTTAGAAGGTTGTTAATATATATGAATGCCACTGGCATATTAAAATGTCCTGAATTAATGTCAACTTTCTTTTTCTTTGTATTTCCTTTATGTACTCTGCATGACGTATTAATAACTTCTATGCTTCTTAGTTCAGCCAATACTCCTAGCTAATCATGGGTCTTGCTCATCTTGGTATTATTAAAATGACAAGCACAGAGCTTTGCACCCAATAAACACTAGTTGGATTGAATTGAGCAGTGTTTAGAAATTTAGCATTATTATCTTTCCTTTTTTTCCCCTCAACTGCTCCCTCAATCCTTCCTTTTTGCTGCCTACCCTCCAACCCTCAAATCCATTCGTAGGGTAAACTACACATTTTAATGTCTCACGTTGATTACTGAGGTTGATCATGTTTCTCCTTTGCTTTGTGCTAGGATGGACTGAAACACTGGCAGATGTTAACTAAAATAGGCTATGAGTTCAATGGTATAAGTGGTGTTAAGTGAACATTGAAATTAAAAAAGAAAAAGAGACTAAAGACCTTAAGTCTACCACAAACTGAAGACTGGTTTTAAATAACTCTGATTTAGAGATTCTTAGATTTAAAAAAGTTTTTTTCTCAAGCTCCACCATGCATACATAATTGTGTCAATTTGTAACACCCAAGTGTATATTATCCTGTTATCTCAACCTGAATTGGGAGCTGAGTGAGATGAGACATTTTATTATAGGCATAAAAGAATTGAGATGACAAGTGATTTATTTATTTGGTCACCTATCAAGCTAAGAGTAGAGCTAGAACTAGAATCAAGCGTTCTAAAAGTGCAGTAATGTATTTATACTGCTTGGATTCAGGGATTATGTTTATAGATTCTCATTACCTAGGAGCAGGAGCCCAGAACATCTGAGGAGATATTCCTGTTTGTTAATGGATACTGCTTTCTTAGTAACTGAGAAAACCAGCTGTTGGTTCCAATATGTGCTGAAAATATTCAAGAATACCTCCTTCTAAAGCAACAGTGTTTCCCTCCACTTATAGCAACCAATCATATACGTGTCTGTTTTACTTATAATGGGTGCTGAATAAATGTTGAAAGTTTTATGTTAACTTCAATTAGAATGCAAGCATGCGGCACTTAGTGCTCTGACTCTTCCTGATGGCATCTGTTTTGTCATGTCATATTATGCCATACAAATCATTCATTCATGTCATGTCATTCATTCAAGTGATTCCCTGAGAAGATAATATTTTAGCAAAGACTTGAAAGAGATGAGGAAGTGAGCCATGGAGATAACTGAGGGTATAGCAAATCCAAAGGCGCTTGAGGTAGAGTATGACTGGCAATTTTAAAGGAAGAACAGGAGGCGAGTAGCTGCAGTGGAGTGAGCAAGGAGGGGAATAGTAGGAGAGGAGATCAGAGAAGTTACAGAGGGTCAGATCCTGCAGAGTTCTGAAGGTCATTTTAACGACTTTGGCTTTACCCTGAGATCAGGAGCCATTGAAGAATTTTGAACAGATGAGTGACATAATCTGGCTTATGTTATTAAAGGACATCTGTTATGAGAACAAAAGACTGGGAGGGATCAGTTTGGATGCTATTGCAATAATCCCAGATAATGGGAGTTTGGACCACAGTAGTGGTAGTGAGGTGATGAGATGGAATCAGATTCTGGATATCTTTTGAATGTAGAACCAATAGTGCCAGAGGAGTTGTAGATTGAATGTAAAGTTTGAGACAAAAAGAGGAGTTAATGTTGACTCTAATGTTTTTGGCCTGAGTAATTAAAGTGATGGAGTTGCCAGTAACTGAGAAGCAAAAGAGCAAATCTGGAGACCAAAAGTTCAATTTTGGTGACATGATAAGTTAGCCATATACATTAGGCATCCAAGAAGTGTTGTTACCCTTAGATATCTGTGTCTGGAGCTCAGGAGAGAGTTGCAAGCTAGAAATAAAAATTTAAGAGTAGTCAGCATTTAGCAGAAAGATGGTATTTTAAATTAAGGGATTGGATGAGATCAACTAAGGCCATGCTGTTCCATATAGCAGCCATAAACCACATGTGGCTATTAAGCATGTGAAATTGGATAGTCTGAATTGAGATACGCTGTAAGTATGACACATTGGATTTGGAAGACTTAGTATTAAATAACTTAAAATATCACATTAATATTTTAATATCAAAATGGTTTTATTTGGGGCATATTGGGTTTAATAAGATATATATGAATTTCACCAGTTTCATTTTACATTTTTTTTATGTAGTCACTAGAAAATTGCTAATTACATATATGGCTTGCATTAGTGCCTCACATTATTTTTCTATTGGACTATGATGCTGTAGAGAGCAAGTTTAGATAGAAAAGTGATACAATGACTAAGTCTATCTAAGAGGAAGGGAAGGTGAGAGGAATCAGCAAATAAGATCGAAAACTGGCTAGCTATGTCAAAGGAACCAGTAGCCAAGTGAAGGAGGAAGGAATGATGAACTGTGATAGCTCCTGCTAATGGTTCAAATAAAATGAGAACTGAGAAATGAACATTGGATATAGCAAGATGAAAGCATTGGAGGCTTCCATGGAAGTCACTGTAAGTCAATCACTAATTCTTTTCTGCTGAGTGCAAACACTACCACAGTATCCTTCTCAACAAAGAGCCTCTGGCAGTCACTTCCAATGAACCAGAATTAAAAGAAGAAATAAAATCTAATTATTATCCTTGATTGGAGTTACACTCTAGTTACTGTTTATAATATCTGTAAAATTCATAATTTAATTAAGCTACACCTCTTTTAGTGTTGACTTGCCTTTTCAATAGTAAGAATACTGCCCAAAACTTGTTTTCCCAGAGAAATTAAATTCAAGATATCTAAAGGCACGTTTTATATTTTCCATTTAATAGTGCTAGTTGCTCATTGGAAGATAACTAGTGTACATAGCGTACCTATGTGAATCAGCAAACAAGATTGCTCTAATACTGTAGTTAAATATTTTGAGAAGCTTTCTCCTCCCCACTTCCCCAGTATATTGTAATTGTCATGTCCATGTTATATGATCTTTCACAAATTGGTCAGGTACAACCTATCAGTCATTTCATTTTAGTCACCAATACATATCACTAGACCTTGACTAGACTTGACACTGCAGGAGCAATTGAGGCAATTCCTTAGATTCTATTGAAAAAAAGAAAAAAGAGTTCTCTCCTATATTGCCTGGGACAAACTATAGCTCTTATAGCAGAAGGAGGGACACTACAGTTTTCCTTTAGGCTTTTCTCTTGTGGATTAAATAACTTTTCTTTAGCTATTTCTTATTAGGTCTATTTAAAATATATTTAATTAATTTATTTATGTATGAATGAATGAATGAATCACAGAGTCTCGCTCTGTCATCCCGGGCAGAGTGCAGTGGCATCACCATAGCTCACTGCAACCTAAAACTCTTGCTTCAGCTTCCTGAGTAGCTGGAACTATAAGGTCATGCTACAGCACCCAGCTAATTTTTCCATTTTTAGTAGAGATCTGGTCTTGCTCTTGCTCAGGTTGGTCTCAAACCCTTGAGCTCAAACAATTCTCCTGCCTCATCTGCCAGAGTGCTAGGATCATAGGCATGAACCACAGCCCCGGATCTTATTTGAACATTTTAGTTGCTATTCCCTGCCAAATACTCTATAACTCATTTAAATTAACCAAATGATTTTCATTGAATACTTGAACTATGTTTCACCATAGCATAATTATCTTGTGTTTCCTATATGCTTAATTTCTATTTGTATCACACATATTTAATGAAAATATGACATTATTAAATTATCAACCACATTTTGTTTTAAATGCATATACATTTTTCCTTTATAATACTGGTTTTGTCTCTTCTTTTATTTATTTATTTATTTTTAGACAGGCTGTTGCCCAGGCTAGAGTGCAGTGGCATGATTGTAGCTCACTGCAGCCTCAAACTCCTGGGCTCAAGTGATCCTCCTGCCTCAGCCTCCCAAGTAGCTAGGATCACAGCACATGCCACAACACCCAGCTAATTTTGTCTCATCTTCAGCATGTGGCTTTCTGTAGTTTTTACATGAATAAATTATCAATATTTAATATAATCATGTCATTGTCCACTAATCTTTAAAATGTACATAGGCTTTAAATATTTTAATCCAGTCTTCAAGGCACCTCATCCTCTGGTGAATTCTGTATCTTGTTATATAAACTATTAAAAATTTCTTTTCAATTCTTTTTTTTTTTAAAGAAACATGGTCTTGCCATGTCACCCATGCTGGAGTGCAGTGGGACAATCATAACTCACTATAACCTCAAACTCCTGGGCTAAAGTGATCTTCCTACCTCAGCCTCCAGAGTAGCTGAGACTATAGGCATATACCACATCTGGCTACTTTTTCTTATATTTTGTAGACATGGGGTGAGGGGATGCTCTGGCCAGGCTGGTCTGGAACTCCTGGCAATTCTCTTACCTCAGCCTCCCAAAGCACTGGGATTACAGACATGAGCCATCATGCCAGCCTACAAATATTTTTAAAATGTTACTGAGCCAGATTCCCTTAAACATTTCATCAATGACTTTTTACAAACAGGTATTCCTCTTTCTCATTTCTCAAAAATATTATTTATTTTTAAATTTTTATTGATACATAATGTTCATATTTTCAGGGTACACATGATAATTTAATACATTCATATAATTTGTAAAGATCAAATCAGTGTAATTGGAATATCCATCACCTTAGATATGTGTCTTTGCTTCATGCTAGAAACATTTGAATAATTCTCTTCTAGCTATTTTGAAATATGCAATATATTATTGTAAACTATAGCCACTCTATTGCTCTATCAAACACTAGGTCTTATTTCTTCTATCAAGCAGTGTATTTGTACCCATTAATCAACCTCGCTTCATCCCCTAGGATTTTGCTGATTACTTCCTTTAACTTTTCTAAGTCTAGATTAATACAGTGGTGATCCAGTTAAATGATCCTATGGTAATAAAACTGTTATATGATTATAACCTGGACCAAAATTATTCAGGGAAAAAAAATTTTTTTTGAGTCAGAGTCTCACTGTTGCCCAGGCTAGAGTGTTGTGGCATCAACCTAGCTCACAGCAACCTCAATCTCCTGGGCTCAAGCGATTCTACTGCCTCAGCCTCCAGAGTACCTGTTGCCCATAAAATGAACTTCAAATTCCTAAATCTGTTATTTAAGGGCCTCCATCATTTGCTCTCAGTTTAAACTCCAACTCCTCCCTGTCATCAATTTCCCATTCTAGTCAGACAGGTGCTTGCTGGACTCTATTTGCATTGATGATCACATTTTGCACAATACCAGAAATCTGTACACAATGTCATGGTTTCCATAAGACCAATATTTATGGGACATATAATTGAGTTTATTTTGCAAATGTGACTGTAGAATAAGAAACTGAAGGCCTGAGAGGTTAATGATTTGCCAATTTTCCATAGTTGTTTTGAAGACAAGGCTTTTACTCTGTAAGTAATGATTTGCCAAACATGTGCCAACATACATGTGAAATTATTAGTTTCTTTTTTACCATTTTAATTACAGTTTTTGTTACAGAATTTAAATTTGAGGGAACATATAAGTGTGTTATAATTCTTAGTAGGGGAAGCATATCTTTAAATAATTTAGGTTTGAAAAATAGGCAAAAGATATTAATAATAAAAAGAAATTTAAACAGTAGTTTAACATCAAAAAATGCTGCCCCTTGCTCAATAGTAAGACAATGGCATATTAAAATTACACTTAGATACATTACACGCATACACACCAGGTTGGCAAAAATCCGAAAGTTTGCACCATACTCTGTTGGCAAGGCTTTAGGCAAACAGCCACTCATATATGTTGCTGTTAAGAATCAAAATGGTACAATTCGTGTCAAGGAGGATTTTGTAAAAACTAGCAAGATTATATGTTGCTGTTTGAATAAACTTTGGTAGAGCCATACATGGAGCACTTTACCGCTGTGAAAAGGACTCAAAACAATTTCTATATCCAGATATGACACAATCTGTAGGATGTATTACTAGATGACATGAACAGTGTTTATGGTGTGACCAATTTCAGGTTAAAAAAAGGTTATAGGTATGTGGATATATATGTATTTAAAAAAAATAACAGAAGCATAAACGAAACACTTTAAAAAATGGTTACCTATAAAGGGAGGGAGGGAAGCGAATAGAGGAGAAAAGATGTAAAGCTAGACTTCTCTGAATGTACATAAATACAATATTTTACATAATTAAAAAACAAAATTAAATCAAAATGCAAACAAAAAAGGAATTCCTTTTTTACAAAACGAATAAAAATGAACTCTACTGTATACCAACGTAGTGGCATAACCACACTGAAGAAAAATAAATGCAGAATAAATGATAGAATTTAAAAATAACCATTTTGCAAGTACCAAAGAAGTAACAGATCTGGGCAACATTTATCAATGGGTTTTAAAACCATTAGTTGTATGACTTATTGGCAACTTCAGAACCTACTGATCAAACTCATCATCACTTAAAGTGGAACAAGCAGACACTATATGCCTCATAATGTGATGCAACAAAAACTGCACGAGTGCCACGTATGTAGTATTCTTGCCTAAAAAAGGAACCAGAATCTCATTAAGCTTCTCATCTAAACACTACTTTATAGGAAATCCAAGGGGTAAAAGGACACCACAAGAGAGCACTCAACCAGTTCCAGAATGTGAGATACTTTACATGACTAGTTCTATATGACTAGTCATAGTGCTACATGACTAGTCTATGTGACTGTTTTCTCTAATAGAGGGGGAAAAGTGGACAGTCCTAGAATAAAAAAGACTAATATATAATCAAATAAGGTTTGTGGGCATCATATGAATTCTGTTTCTAACAAACAACTGAAAAAATACATTTTTGAGACAATACAATCTTATTTGAACATGGACTGGGTATTAGATGATGTTAAGGAATTATTATTAACTTTGCAAGATTAGGTGGATATACAAAATAAAAGTGTGCTTATTAATGAAAAACTAATAGAGGTGGTATTCATAGAATACATTTTATAACTCAAAAAGTATTTATTTTGACTGTTACAGGAGATCACCATCAAACACTTCTAGTCTCAACCCTTATAGTAAATAAAAATAGATTTTTTTAGCATGATATTCATTGATTGTAAAGTTTTTGATTGAAAATGTTGCCAACCAATATTATTTTCATTTTATTTGTAAAGATACTCATAACCTGAATAGCTCTCCAAAATCTAGTAATATAAAATATACAACTCATTTGTATAAATGTATTTTTAATGTGTTATACTGTATTGGTATAAGTAATGATTTCAAAAAATTTGTCCTTGTTTCTGGTATGTACATTCGATTAGCTTTGCATGTTTATATAATAGGGAATGTGTATTTGCAAATCAGTGAAATGCAATCCAATGTAGACAGACCAAAGGATTCATTTAATAAAAAAAAGCTTAGGCATAAAGACATAAAATTAGAAACAGATCATGTACTCTATAGTATTACTGCACTTTTTGTGATTAGTTTTCTTTCCATTAACTCTTCAGATAATGAAAAATATGAATTGATTTGCAATAAATGTCTTGTGACAATTTCTGTTCTGTGTATTTTAGTCCAAATTATTATAGCAATCACTGCAGTCTCTAGGAATTAGAGATGAGAAAGTAGTACAAACAATGAATCCACAAAGCCTGTATACAGTTTTGATCTCTTCTCTTTAATCTCATATGTTTCATATTTGATAATTTATGGAAGTTATATCTGCATAATACAAGCTAAACAGGAGAATCAATATAATAATCTAGAATACTTGAGCAGAACAATTGAATCACCTAGCTAATGGCTTTAATTTTCCACTTTCTTCTTAACAAAAGTAAAACTTAAGAGAACCTTTCATATGCTCTGTCTTTTTTTCCTCCCCTATTCTCTTTTCTCTCCCAAATCAAACCTTTCCAGTGTGCCCTTTAGAACTCACAAGTGTAGTTAGCGAAATCCCAAATATCTCAAACCTTTTCTCTGATCTCTCTCCTTCACGTCTTATCTGAAACTTGGCTGCCTCTATCACATTGCTTTCTCTGCAGACCTCTTATATGGGAGGTTGTTAGAGGCAAGGACCCTCAAAGACCCTCAACTCCCCTATGACTTGTCCTACGCACGGACTTCGCCCTGGAAAATTCCAGCTATAGCTCCGAGAAGAATGCATTCCATGACGTGCTGACCACGGGATGCTCCAGGGAGTGCTGACTGCAATTGTTCCCGACCACCTGCCACGTTGGAGATGAGTAATCAGTCACAAACAGAATACGGATAAGACGCTGATTGGGGCTGATTAACCCAGACCCAAGCCTCATCGTCGTCCCACTCTATTTTTCTGTTTCTACTTCCTTGATTCTGTATGCTTATAAAACCTACTAAGAATCCAAGTAAAGTAGACCTTGACAACCATTTGCTTGGTCTCGTTCCTTTCTCTCGCCCATCTCTTTCAGGCGCGGTCCCCCTTGACCCCCACGAGTAACAGAAGGTCCGGCGGGCCGGGACAAGTGGCGCCCAACGTGGGGCTCGAGGTACGGACCTTTGTTGGATGATGCCACTGCAAGCTCTTCAGCTGAGAAACCCCTAGAGAGACCTCCGTTCTGCCGCTCACAGAATCGACGGTCTGGTGAGTAGATTTTTTACACTGTCATCCCATCGAGATGGGCCATTCATTGTCTAAAGAGGCCGTTTTTATTAAGGATCTCAAGACCTCACTCAGAGAGAGAGGAATTAGAGTTAAGAAAAAGGACTTAGTAAAGTTTTTTGTATTCATTGACCGAGCTTGTCCATGGTTCATAGTTGATGGACCTGAAATTCACCCACACAAGTGGCAAAAGGTAGGTAGAGATTTAAACAATTTACTTCTGAATCAAGGCCCAAATGCTGTCCCTGTATATGTTTTCTCGTACTGGGGACTAATCAGAGATATTGTTGAAGGGGCAGATTCAGACCCCAATAAGAAGCAGCTACTCTCCCTAGCGGAATTTTGCCTCCGACCCGTGTCACGGTCCGCTTTGAGATCGTCGTTAGAGGCGGCCAAAGGGTCGACTTCCCCTAATAATCCTGAGAGACCAACATGCCCTTCCCCTTGCCCCTCAGTTTGTATCAATATGCCCCCTCCAGACCCATCGGTTGAGCTCCAGACATCTAGAGATGAGCCCCGATTAGTAGGCCAGACATCAAGACCCTCTACCCTCCCTTGCCTGAGGGTACGGCTCCTCATGCATTCAATTACCCGGTATTCAAAAAACAACCCCCCGAGGGTCCCTCGACCCCGCAGGAGAGGCAGCCCTCGAAGAGGAGGCGGCCTGATATCACGATTCCGAATGGCCGTCTCTTACCGTGGCACCCCATAGACCTCCTCCCTATGCATCCCAGATTTTCGCACCTTCATTAATGCCTCCCCTTACAATGCCCTTGCTTTTGCGTGCCAAAGAAGACTTAAGTCAAAGGCAATTAAAGGATGTCTTACAACTTCAAAAAGAGTTTGCCCAGCTTTCCAAAGACTTGTCCTCTCTCCAAGATACGCTTAAAGATTCGGTCTTCATTAGCCACCCACATCATGAGACCCCCCAGTCATATGCCACCTTAAATAAAAAATCCTTAAAGTCCTCCCATAAAGCCCTAGCATTCCCGGTTGTTACTCGGTCTAATAGGCAAGAAGACCTTGCCACCCCTTCTTCGAGCCAGTCCCCGCCCCAAGATTCAGATAACGAGGATACAGAAGAGAGAGAAAGGGAAAGTGAAGGTGATGACCCCCAGGAGGAGGCAGTCCCAGGGCCCACTACAGAGCCCACTGAGTTCCGCAGACTAAAATTTAAGACTTTAAAAGAATTAAATTCTGCTGTTAGGATGTATGGGCCCAATGCACCCTTTGCCTACTCCCTCCTAGAGGCAGCCTCAGGGGGCGGCTACCTGCTCCCCGGAGAATGGATCAAGCTAGTACAGGTGGTCCTTTCTCGAGGACAGTTCCTCTCATGAAAGGCCGACTTTCTCAACCGCTGTCAGACTACGGCTGCTAATAATTTAAAAAAACCCAATTCTGCCTCTTGGACCCTTGAAAAACTTAGCGGACAAGGGAAGTTTGCCACTGAACAGCTCCAAAGGGGACTCCCGATTGGGCTCTTGTCTCAGACTGCCGCAGCCGCTTTCGGCACCTGGCGAACACTTCCCTCTACGGGATCTGTTCTTACTCCCCTGACAAAAATCACCCAGGGAGCTCAAGAGGGCTTTAGTGAATTTGTAGGTAGGCTTTTAGAATCTGCTGAAAGGACCCTCGGACAGGAGGATGGCGACAATAAACTCATTAAACAATTGGCCTACGAAAATGCCAACAGCGCTTGCAGGGCCATCCTCAGGGGCAAACTTAAAAACAAAGACCTTAATGACATGATTAGGATGTGTAATGATGCTGACCCCTTCGCCCATAAGGTGTCGCAGGCTGTGCAGCTTGCGGTCGGGGCTGCCATTCAAGGCACTGCGGCACAGAGAGGCTGTTTTAAGTGCGGTCAGCCAGGGTACTTTGCGAGGCAATGCCCCTTGGCCACTTCCTCTGCCAACCCTAACCCTCCTAAGCCACCAGGCCTCTGTCCTCGCTGCAAGAGGGGAAATCATTGGGCCAATCAGTGCCACTCCAAGACCGATTACCTCCGAAATCCCTTGCCCCCCCTCTCGGGAAACGGCCTGAGGGGCCAGCCCCGGGCCCCTCGTCCTATTCAGTTCCAGTCGGCCTCGGGGAACAGCCGACAAGAGAGCCCTCAGACTTTAGACTCCTCCGCGCAACCACAGGGAGCGCAGGAGTGGACTTGTGTGCCTCCTCTGACACAATATTAAGACCTGAGGATGGTGTTCAAATTTTGCCTACTGGCTCCTTTGGACCCCCCCCCCAACATGTTCTTTTTTATTCTAGGCTGAGCCTCCTCCACTCTTGCAGGGCTCATAGTCCACCCCTCCATAGTAGATAGTGACTTCACTGGGGAGATTAACATCTTAGCCAGCGCGCTTACCAGCCCTGTGTGTCTCTAAGAGACAGCGCTTAGCTCAGGCATTACCCTTGCCCCTTAATACATCCTTCCCAGCCATCGCCGCTAACCGAGGTGCTCCTTGCCCTGGCTCTTCTGATCTTTATTGGGTCCAAGCTATCACCAAAGAACGACCCACCCTGCAGTTAAAGTTACATGGTAAACTTTTTGAGGGCCTTCTTGATTCTGGCGCCGATTCCACGGTTATTGCCCAAGACGCCTGGCCCGATTCATGGCCACTGCAGCCCTCCCTTACGCACTTGCAAGGTATAGGGCAGTCTAATAATACTCTCCAGAGCTCAAAAATATTGACGTGGGAAGACCTGAGGGAAACAAAGGCACCACTCAACCCTTTATAGTCCCAAACCTACCTGTTAACTTATGGGGGCGTGATATCCTTGCACAAATGAATGTCATTATATGCAGCCCCAATGAAGTTGTAGCCAGCCAAATGCTTAAACAGGGATTCCTCCCAGGACAGGGTTTAGGCAAAGAGGGTCAGGGACTAAGAGCACCCCTGACCACCCTCCCTAAGTCAGACAGATCAGGACTAGGGTTCAAAGAACATTTTTCGTAAGGGCCATTGATCCCCCTGCACTTCAGGCAGATAAAATCACTTGGAAAAGTGACTCACCTGTCTGGATCGATCAGTGGCCCCTCCCATCTAACAAGCTAGCCGCAGCTACAGCGTTGGTGCAGGAACAATTAGCTGCCGGACACATAGAGCCCTCTACTTCACCATAGAACACCCCCATTTTTGTCATTCAAAAAAGGACTGGCAAGTGGTGGCTGCTACAAGACTTACGGGCTGTTAATCAAACAATGGTTCCCATGGGGGCACTCCAGCCTGGTTTGCCTTCACCTGTAGCTATCCCCAGAGGCTACTATAAGATAGTCATTGACCTGAAAGATTGCTTTTTCTCCATACCATTGCACCCAGATGACTGCAAACGCTTCACATTCAGTCTCCCAGTAGTAAACTGTATAGGGCCCTCCCCGAGTTTCCAATGGCGAGTATTGCCTCAAGGCATGGCCAACAGCCCTACCCTTTGCCAAAAATATGTAGCTCAGACAATTGATTTTTTTAGAGTTCAACATCCTCAGCTATATATAATTCATTATATGGATGACATTCTTTTTGCCAGAGCCGACGAGGCAACCTTACATCAAGTTACCATGCAGGTTGTCTCGGCCTTACAGGCTGGAGGCCTCCACTTATCTCCTGAAAAGATTCAGGTCTGCTCCCCTCACCTGTTCCTAGGCTTTGAAATGTTCCCCAATAGGGTCCTCTCCCAAAAAGTACAGATCAGGAAAGACTCTCTTCAATGCCTCAATGATTTTCAGCGCCTTCTAGGCGACATTAATTGGCTTCGCCCATATTTAAAACTCACCACAGGACAGTTAAAACCCCTATTTGACATCCTGCAGGGAGATGCCAATCCAACCTCTCCCCGCTCCCTAACTAAAGAAGGGCAGCAAGTGCTTGATTTAGTCGAGCAGGCCATAAATGCCCAGGCCATTAGCTACTTCTCCCCCGATTCCCCCTTGTACTTCATTGTCCTCCCCACCCCCTTTTCGCCCACGGGACTCTTCTGGCAGGGCAAGCCCCTTTTTTGGGTTCACCTATCGGCTTTCTCCCCTAAAGTCCTTCCCACCTACCCTTACACCTACCCTTACTTAGTAGCTATGATTATTCGCTTAGGGCGAGAAAACTCCCTTAAGCTCTTTGGAAAGGATCCAGATATCATAATACTCCCTTACAATGCTTCTCAGATTCGGTGGCTAATACAAAATGATGATGACTGGGCGGTTAACTGTACGTCTTTCCAGGGCAAACTGGATAATCATTACCCCCCTAATAAACTAATTCAGTTCCTCTATCGGACACCCGTAATATTTCCCAAAAAAACAAGAGTCTCCTCCATTCCAGGAGCCGTCTTAGTCTTTACCGACGGCTCCTCCTCAGGCACCAAGGCCTATAGCATTAATGGCCAGGTCCACAGTTTTCCCACCGGGTTCTCTGCTCAACTCGTTGAGTTAGCAGCCTTAGTCGCAGTCTTCAAAAACGTAGATCAGTCACCATTTAACTTGTACACTGATAGTTCCTATGTTGCTCATGCTGTCGCCACCTTAGAAACTGTGCCTCATATTCGGCCCTCCAACAATACCACTCAAATGTTCCAGCAACTACAAAGACTCATTCACTCCCGTTCCACGCCCTTTTTCATAGGCCATATTCGCGCCCACAGTGGCCTTCCTGGGCCTCTAGTCGCTGAAAATAATCTTGTTGATCAGGCAACCCACGTTGCAGGCGCACTCCACACTATCACTGTTGATCCTGTCTGCGCTGCATGCCAGGCTCATGATTTACACCATCTCAATGCCCATACCCTCAGGCTTAAATTCTCCATTACTAAAAAACAAGCCAGAGAAATCGTCCGCCAATGTAGGCCTTGTTTTACCCTTCTCCCTGAGCCACACCTAGGAGTCAACCCTCGCGGCCTGATCCCTGGGGAGCTCTGGCAAATGGATGTCACTCATTACCCCCCTTTTGGAAAGCTTAAATATGTACATGTCTCTATAGATACTTGCAGTAGATTTATCTTTGCTTCCCTACAAACAAGCGAGGCCACCCGCCACATTATCAGCCATGTTATAGCCTGTCTCACCTCCCTCCCTAAGCCTAAAGTTATTAAGACTGACAATGGCCCGGGATATGTCAGCTCCAATTTTAAAAGTTTTTGTGCTAATTTAGGCATTAAGCATGTTACAGGCATTCCTTACAACCCTCAGGGCCAAGGTATTGTAGAGAGAGCTCATCAGACGTTAAAAAATACGCTCTCCAAACTACAATCGGGAGGAGGAATCTTATATCCCTTGACAGGTAATTCCAAAACCCTGCTTAATCATGCCCTGTTCATTTTAAATTTCCTTACCTTTGACACTGCCGGTAAAAGGGCCGCCGACCGCCTTTGGCACCCATCCACCAGATACTTATGCACAGGCCTTATGGAAGGAGCCGCTTACAGGCAAATGGCTGGGGCCTGACCCTGTCCTCATATGGGGAAAAGGACATGCCTGCATCTACGATACCCAGGCAGGAAACGCCAGATGGCTACCAGAGAGAGCGATTAAGTTATATAACCCACCCAGGGAATCCCCTGAGAAGAATTCTTAATTCTGTTCTCTTCCAGAAATACAATGATTCCTCGAGAAAAGGCGCTGCCCCTCCTATGCCTGATTCTAGTCGTGATCAAGAGCACCATCGCAACCAACATCCATCAGATCTACAACTATACATGGCAGGTAATTAATGAGGCAGGAGACGTTGTTAATTCCTCCTCATGTCTCTCTGCCGTTATACCATGGGATCCATTAGAAATTGACCTATGCGTATTAGCTCTTGGGTCTAAAGACCCTGCGTGGGGCCTTCCCACACTTTTCGCCCCTCAGCCAGCTCCTCCAACGACTGACTCCTCCCCAGGCTTTTGCTCCTCGGGAGCCGGATGCTCTGCGACAAAAGATAAAGACTTTTATGTTTGCCCAGGGGCCCATCGACCTTGTACCAACAACTACCAATGTGGTTACGCCCCTGACTTCTTTTGTGCTTCCTGGAGCTGTGAGACCACCGGTGATGCCTACTGGAATCCCTCCTCTTCCTGGGATTATATCACCGTCAAAAAGCAGTTTCCCCGTCAAGCTCCTTCGTCCCCTTACGCCCCACAACCACCCACTGATCCTCAGTGTAACAACCAATGGTGCAACCCCCTGTTAATTTCATTCACCGAGGCTAGAAAAAAGGCTTCTTGGGATCAGTCCAGGGGATTTGAGTGGGGGCTTAGACTTTACATATCTGGAAAAGACATTAGTCTCACATTTAAAGTCAAATTAATTAAAAGCCTCCCCAGAGGTCCTACGGTCGCAATAGGTCCTAACTACGACCTACACCCACCTCGACTTCACGGTCCCTCCAGGGGCCTACCCTCCTCCCCAGCTGTGTCCCCTTTTCCGTTTAGCACCTCCCTATATCAACCTACCCTGCCGGAGGGGCCCCCCTCCTCTGCAGAACTAATTCTCTCCTTAGTCAACGCCTCTGTCAGGACCATCCGAGAGGCCAATAATTCAGAATATCAAGAGTGTTGGGTATGCTACTCCCCCCGGCCTCCCTTCTATGAGGGCGTCGCTACTTTTGGTGAGCCATTATTTACTAATGACACCAGCAGACTCAGATAGGGCCTAGAGACCCATGAGCGCCTGACACTCAGCCAGGTCGCAGGCCTAGGCCTTTGCCTTCTTAGCCCAAGAATGCTTCCCCCCGCACCCTTAGAGAAAATATGCAATCAGTCAATTACTGTCAACTCCGCTTTTTAGTATATCCAGGCATCTAACACCTCTTACTTTGCTTGTTCTTCCGGCCTTACCCCGTATGTAGTCACTGCAACGTTTCTTGAGCATAGAGAATATTGTGTGTTAGTCATGCTTTTCCCCAGACTCACTGTACATCCTGCTGACGAATTGCTCAAATTTTGGGAGCGTGGCACCACAATGCCCCGAGAAAAAAGAGAGCCCATCACGGCCATAACACTCGCAGTTGTTCTAGGCCTTGGTGCCACAGGGGCTGGAACAGGCATAGCCTCTCTAGTCACCTCCAACCAGCAATACCTGCAGCTCTCTGCTGCCATCGATAATGATCTCCAAGAGCTACAGCAGGGCCTAAAATATCTCAAAGAATCCCTTGCTTCGCTTTCTGAGGTAGTGTTACGAAATAGAAGAGGCCTAGACTTAGTGTTCCTCCAAGAGGGAGGTTTGTGCGCAGCACTTAAAGAAAAATGTTGCTTCTACGCAGATAAAACAGGTCTGGTA
Organism: Microcebus murinus; assembly: GCF_040939455.1. Classification (NCBI taxonomy): domain Eukaryota; kingdom Metazoa; phylum Chordata; class Mammalia; order Primates; family Cheirogaleidae; genus Microcebus; species Microcebus murinus. Next base: position 47,152,589 of record NC_134112.1, read on the forward strand.
GAAGATAGCATTGAAAGGGTTAGACAAAGCCTTAAAAATAGAAAGAAACAGAGAGAACAAAGTGAGGCCTGGTATCAAAATTAGTTTTCTACATCCCCCTGGCTATCCACATTGCTTCCCAGTGTCTTAGGGCCGCTTGTAGGTTTTCTGTTGCTCCTCACCTTTAGGCCTTGGGCTTTCAAAAAACTAACTGATTTTGTCAAGTCACAGGTAGATGCAGCCACACAAAAATCAGTCTCCGTGTTTTACCAACGGCTAGAACAAAGAGGCTCCAGAGAAGACCTCCGTAAAGAGTCTCCCAATACACTCACTGAGAGTCTAAATTTCTCAAACCTTGCCTCAGACATAGAACGCAGTTGGTTCCAAAGGCTGTGGAGACGCCCATGACGGGATTATTGCGATGCGGTGTACCAGATGCACACCCCGCCGACAGTGAGGTGACTCCATGACGGGAATATTGTAGGTCCATACCCGGGGGCACACTTCATAATCAGAAGTGCCGGAGCTGGATGCCACCTACATAGCCTAAGACAGAGGCCTCACCTTCACGTTAATCGCCCAATCTTATATTTGGGGTGCTGGTCGCGGAAGCCCATCTCGTAGCCTAAGACAGGCTCTCCACCCACCTATATAAACCTCCCTCATATTAATAAAGAGAGGGGGAGATGTTAGAGGCAAGGACCCTCAAAGACCCTCAACTCCCCTATGACTCGTCCTACGCACGGACTTCACCCTGAAAAATTCCAGCTATAGCCCCGAGAAGAATGCATTCCATGACGTGCTGACCACGGGATGCTCCAGGGAGTGCTGACTGCAATTGTTCCCGACCACCTGCCAGGTTGGAGATGAGTAATCAGTCACAAACAGGATACGGATAAGACGCTGATTGGGGCTGATTAACCCAGACCCAAGCCTCATCGTCGTCCCACTCTATTTTTCTGTTTCTACTTCCTTGTTTCTGTATGCTTATAAAACCTACTAAGAATCCAAGTAAAGTAGACCTTGACAACCATTTGCTTGGTCTTGTTCCTTTCTCTTGCCCATCTCTTTCAGGCATGGTCCCCCTTGACCCCCATGAGTAACAGAAGGTCCCGCGGGCCGGGACAGGAGGTGTTTCTCCCCCAAACCCTGTGTGTTATTGGGTTTAGAGGTGGGTTAAGAGTCCTCTTGCCCTTTACTTTGTCCGAGACCATGAGCCCTTTTGAAGTTCACGCCATCTGACAGTACTGCCTGTTAACCCTCCTTATTGCAGATCCCAGCCCCTTATTCCTTGAAGATTTTAGACCTTGACGCTCTCCACTATACTTCCTGTCATAATTCTTGGTGACTTCAGTATTCACGTAGATGATCCTTCCAGGATCCTGACCTCTCAGTTACTTGACCTTCTATCTTCCAATGATTTTGTCCTTCATCCTACCTCAGCCATCCTTACCTACTGTTACAGTGTAGACCTTGTCATTACTAATGTCTGCACCCCCTTATAATCTCAGTTTAAAGTATCCTACTCTCTAATACTCCCTCTTATTTTTCCACTGACTTCCTTGGGGACCTCAACTCCCAATTATTCTTCCCATCATGATATCTAATCCATTGACCCTAATATCTTCTTGTATTCAATCATGTCCTTGATTCCTGCTTTACACAGCTTAGGTTTATGGACCATCATTATATTCACTTCTTGCATATATCCTAACTCCATCGATCCTGCCTCTCTTCCTCCCTACATTTGAATAAAATTCAACTGAGCAGCTGAATCTGCTTAAAAACAAAACACTCAATTATGCTAACCAGTCTTACTTTAAATTTACTACATTTTCATCATCAATTCTTTTATCCATTCATCTTGATGACTTAATATATCTTCTCTCTCCTTAAGCTTTCAATACCTTTTATACAATTTTCACTCTTAGGTAATGATCTTGATTCTTAGTTACTTAAAAAATAGACACAATGTGCCAAATGTTTAGAGACTTATGGATGAGAAGGAAAAGAAAACAAAGAAAATAAAATTATCTTTTTAAAGTAAAAAAAAAAATAGACACAATGGGAAGAAAATGTTCACATTCTCCCACTACCATATCAGTCAACATACTTGTATGTGTACCCATATTCCCCTTATTCTGCTAGTTCCTTCCCTCCTGTAACAATAAATGATTACATAGCTCCTATTTAATGATTACGTAGCTCCTATTTAAAACCATTCCACTAGCTCCCTTTCCCTCTCCCTGCCTTAGGACACTGTTTCAATAATTGTCCGCTCTTTCATCTGCAATTTCCTCTGTAATGGCTCATTAGCATAAGCATTTAATAGTGACATAATACTTCCAATCTGAAAACAAACAAACAAAAAAACCTCTTGGCCCTTATGGCAGGACAATCTAGCTACCACACCATTTCTGTGCTTCCTTTTGTAGTAAAACACTCCAAAAGAGTTGTCTGTATTCACTGTCTCCAGTTTCCTTATTGTCTGTTTAACCCACGTTAATTTAAACAGGCTTTCATCCTCACCACTCTACCCCAACTGTGCTTGTGAAGGTCACCTATGGGCCAACATTTTGCCAAATCTAATGCTCAGTGGTGGTTGCATCCCATTCAGTGACTCTAAATGTTGCAGTGCCCAAGATCAGTTCTCAGACTTTTCTCTATCTCCACTCACTACTTGGGTGATCTCATCCAGTGCCATTGCTTAAAATTCCACCCATATGCTATCTGTTTCTATTTCCAACTTGGACCTTTTCCTTGAACTCGAAATTCATGTATCTGATTACTTATTTAACAACTCTACTTTAATGAGTAATACAAATTTAAACATGTTTAAAACCAAACTTTTGTTTTTCCCCAAAACCTGATCTTCCAATATTCTATCCCAGTAAATAGTAGTCCTACTTTAGGAGTTTCTCAAGTCAATAATCTTAGAGTCATCCTTGTCTCTTTTCTTTCTCTCATAACCCATATTCAGTCCAATAGTAAATTGTGTCCAAACATATCCATAACCCTGCCACTTGTTCCTCTACTACAAATACCACCGTGGTCCAAGACACCATCATGTCATTTTGAGTTTTGCTAAGGTCCTAACTGGTATTGCTGCTTCTACTCTTGCCTCCTCATAACATATTCTCTACACTGTTCCTTGTAAAACATACATCACATCATGTCATTCCTTTACTCAAAACTTTAATGGCCCAATATCCTTTATAAATGTAGACGCAAAAATTCTCAACAAAATTCTAGCCAATCGAATCCAGGCGCTTATCAAGAAAATAATCCATCACAACCAAGTGGGCTTCACCCCAGGGATGCAAGGATGGTTCAACACACGCAAATCTATAAATGTAATTCACCATATAAACAGAAGCAAAAACAAAGACCATATGATTCTCTTAATAGACACAGAAAAAGCATTTGACAAAATTCAACACCCTTTTATGATAAGAACGCTCAACAAAATAGGCAGACAGGGTTTACCTAAAAATGATACAAGCCATATACGACAAACCCACAGCCAACATCATACTGAATGGGGAAAAACTGAAAGCATTCCCACTTAGAACTGGAACAAAGCAAGGTTGCCCACTATCTCCACTTCTATTCAACATAGTGCTGGAAGTCCTTGCTATAGCAATCAGACAAGAGAGTGGAATTAAGGGCATCCAAATGGTAGCAGAAGAGATCAAACTCTCACTCTTTGCTGATGATATGATATTATACCTAGTAAACCCCAAAGACTCAACCAAGAGACTCCTTGAATTGATAAATGAATTCAGTAAAGTCTCAGGATACAAAATCAATCCACACAAATCAGAGGCATTCATACATGCCAACAATAGTCAAAGTGAAAACCAAATCAAAGACTCAATTCCCTTTAAAACAGCAACAAAGAAAATAAAGTACCTAGGAATATATTTAACCAGGGAGGTAAAAGACCTCTATAGGGAGAACTATGAAACACTGAAGAAGGAAATAGCAGAGGATGTAAACAGGTGGAAGACCATACCATGCTCGTGGGTCAGCAGAATCAACATTGTTAAAATGTCTATACTATCCAAAGTGATCTACAGAGTCAATGCAATCCCTATTAAAATACCATCATCATTTTTCACAGATATAGAAAAAATAATTGTACACTTCATATAGAACCAGAGAAGACCCCATATGGCAAAAAACAATCCAAGGCAATAAAAACAAAATGAGAAGTATCAATTTACCAGACTCAAACTATACTATAAGGCCATAGTAATTAAAATAGCTTGTGACTGGCACAAGAACAGGGACATTGATGAGTGGAACACAATAGAGAACCCAGATATAAAACCATCCTCGTATAGCCATCTAATCTTTGACAAAACAGACAAAAACATACACTGGGGAAAACAATCCTTATTCAATAAACAGTGCTGGGAAAACTGGATGGCCACATGTAGAAGACTGAAACAGGACCCACACCTTTCACCTCTCACAAAAATCAACTCACGCTGGGTAACAGACTTGAACCTTAGGTGTGACACTATTAGAATTCTAGAGGAAAATGTTGGAAATACTCTTCTAGACATGGGCGTAGGTAAAGAATTTATGAAGAAGATCCCAAAGGCAATCACAGCAGCAACAAAAATAAATAAATGGGACCTGATCAAATTAAAAAACTTCTGCACAGCAAAAGAAACCGTCAAGAGAGCAAACAGATAACCAACAGAATGGGAGAAAATTTTTGCAAACTACACATCTGATAAAGGGCTGATAACTAGAATCTATTTAGAACTCAGGAAAATCAGCAAGGAAAAATCAAACAACCCTATCAAAAAGTAGGCAAAGGACATGAACAGAAATTTTTCAAAAGAAGACAGAATAACGGCCAACAAATATATGAAAAAATGTTCAACATCTCTAATCATCAGGGAAATGCAAATGAAAACTACAATGAGATATCATTTATCTCCAGTGAGAATGGCCCTTATTAACAAGTTCCAAAACAATAAATGTTGGTGTGGACGCGGAGAGAGAGGAACACTCCTACATTGCTGGTGGGACTGCACGCTAGTTTAGCCTCTGTGGGAAGCAATATGGAGATATCGTAAAGTGATACAAGTCGATCTACCATTTGATCCAGCAATCCCATTACCGGGCATCTACCCAAAAGAACAAATGTCACTCTATGAAAAAGACACCTGCACTCGAATGTTTATAGCAGCACAATTCACAATTGCAAAGATGTGGAAAAGAATTGGAGACTTTTTGAGAACACATTTAGTAAAGTAATAAAAATAGAGACGAGCTTCATCCCCTGCCCCAGCCTAAAGCATCTGAAAAATTCCCATAAAAATATTTTAACTGAATATAGTTCTCAGCAAGGTCATGAAGTGTCACTATTATACAAAGCTCTTTCATTCTTGAAAAAATAGAAACAGCACTTATAGTTTGCTATTGATTTTCCATATGGTCAGGGAAGGGAAAGAGACAGGAATAAAGAATTGTTGCTCTATTGAATTCTTTCTAATTTCTTTTCTTTTCTTCTCTTTTTTCTTTTTTTAGAAATAGGGTCTCACTGTCACCCAGGCTGGAGTGCAGTGGCATGATCATAGCTCACTGCAGCCTTGAGCTTTGGGGCTCAAGCGATCCTCCTGCCTTAGCCTCCCAAGTAGCTGGGACCACAGGCATGTGCCTCCATGCCTAGCTAATTTTTCTTTATTTTTTTGTAGGGACAGGGTCTTACTATGTTGCCTAGGCTGGTCTCAAACTTCTGACCTCAAGCGATCTGTCCACCTCAGCCTCCCAAAGTGCTAGGATTACAGGAGTGAGCCACTGTGCTCAGCCTAATTTCTTATATGAATCTTATACAACTATATATGTAGTGGCTCCACTTCAATTATTTAGGTCATATAAACATCCAAGAATGCAGCAAAACTAGGCACTAATGATAAAAAAAAGGATAAAATGTTTTTAAACTGCTTGATTATTTAAAAAGTATTATTTCTTCAATGATTCTCAAGTTATAAAAGATAGCAATGATTCCCCATGAGCAAATAAGCTAAATAATGCATTAAATAATAAGGAAGTTGTGGCTACAGATACTGAAGCATTGGGATGTTTTTAATGGTCCTAAAAAGTAAAAAGATATATATAGGGATTAAAGAATGTATTGAAAAGAAAATAACTTAGGAGAAAACAACTTCATTTTATTTTACAACCTTAATGAGTTTGTTACTCAGTAAGTTATATATAACTAATTGTAAATTCTCTGCCTTTATGATAAATAAGTAAGGGAAAAGAAATCAAGCTGATATCCAACATTTATTCAAGAGATTAAGTACTGAGATACATCATGGGCAAATCTAGAATAACCCAGAGTGTCTTATATCATTTGTCATTGAGAATTATGGTGGTAATAAAAGGAACTAAACACAGATGGTAAAAGACAATGGTTACCTCCAAAAATTGATATTTGGGGCTGACTTTTTATGATTGTAGGCACGATTGTTTTTACAATAAAAATAAATAAGACTGAACCACAATGTAGGTCGGTCTATCAGATATCTGTAGAATCGGATACCACTGAAAAATAAATATGAATTAGCTGCCTCTCATTGGGGCCAGTTTGAAAGAACACATCTGCTAACAGAGAGAAACTACTATTTTGAGAAAATGGACATGTTTGTGCTTTAACATGATGTCACAATGTTTTACCATTGTAAAAAATTGATCTAGTACCTTAATTTCAAGGAAAGGTGGCTGTTGGCTTAATAGAATTACTCAAATGCTAAAATTCAAATTCAAAATTATCCACTGACTCAAAATGACCTTCCTGGAAGAATTAATCCCCTTAAGATTTTGTTCTAATCTTATATTAGGGGCAGATTTTCTCTAATACCTAGTACAGTCATTTGAGTTCCGGCACAGTAATAGCAAAGAACTACTGACAGTGAAGCATACAGTCAGGACTTTTGTGTGTGCTGTGATGATATCCACCCCAATTATGCATTACATTGAGGTTACCGAGGGGAAAAGAATATTGTTTTTTATTTTTTAAGATACTTAGACAAAGATTTCAAAACATTCTTCACTAAGTCATTTATCTCAAAAAATTTTAAAATATGTTTGTTATATGATATATTAATACATACTGAAACAATATCACATACATAAGAGATAAAATATGGTGTGATATAATGAGCACCAGCAAACCTACCACCCAAGACCAAGAGCATTTCCAATACTTTATAACTCCCTTAGCGCTCCTTTCCACATCTCATCCTCATTGATAAAATAGCTAACTTCAATACTCCCTATTACGATTCAAATTAATTTTTCCTGCTTCATTCTCTGGAGATGAATATTTATAAAATTGCTTTCATTCACAAATAAGTGAGTACAGTACTTGAAGTTGATAGATCTAGTTGCAAGTCCTGCTCTGCCACAGTCTCACTAATTACATAACTGTAGACAAGTTAAATAACTGTTGTGACCCACAATTTCCTCACTTGTGAAGAGAGGATAGTAATTTCTAATTTCCAGTCTCATTGTAAGACTTAAGTGAATTTATATATGTAAAGTACTCACTACCTATAGTTATTTTTATAAAAAGTTAATCATTGTGATCTTATTGGAGAATCTTTTTGCAAAGTGTGAAGGAAAGAAAATTAGATGTCTGGCTAATTTCTTTCTTTAGTGATGTTTGCTTCAAAAATAATTAAACATAATCTGGAAAAGAGATATTTCACCCTGTTTTTTTCTGGAGATGTATATCTATATGTAGAGATATAGATATACACAGATCTATCTATACATACATATATATTTTTTTAAGAGACGGAGTGTCACTCTGTCACCCAAGCTGGAGTAAAGTGGTGTGATCATAACTCACTACAGCCTCTAATTCCTGGGCTCAACCAACTTTTCTGGATATTTTAATAACTGAATTTAGTCACCTGCATGAATGACTTTTGGTTGATGTGCAGATATTGTTTTTCAGCTAAAAACAATAGCTAAAACTCTTGTTAATTAATGAATTCAATGATTTTTAAAAGACTAATATAAGGATAAAGAAAACCATAGAAATTTCACGAGAAATGTCTGCAGATTCAGGAGTGGGGAACCTGGTAGATTTTATGTTTAGCTGACACAGAATCATGGATATACAGAAAAAGGGGCAATGACTTGGGAAACATTTCATTTTAGTCATTCATTTTTAAAAAACATTTTTCTGCTTTAAGAAACAACAGAACCAGCTATTACAATAAAGCACCCCAGAAGGGTGCCAGTTAGTCTGTCACCATGGTAGCAGCATCTGGAGAACATTCAAGATGCATCATTCCAGAAATCCAGAAGTTGACTTCTACATTTGTGCAAGGAGACTTGTTTATATGAAGAGATATAAAATTGATTCTCTTTACATTCCTGAATTGTATGTAATGTTAACTTCTTGAGAAGATACTAGTGTGTAAAATTGCAGAACAATCTAAAGATGGCAAATCAAGTAGCTTCAGAAATAAAATCAGTGTTGAAAAGACAATAGGATGGAGAATTGACCATGTAAACTTGAAAATTACTTAATGCTTTGATAACACATATGATGCTGATGCTAGAAATTGTTCATGATAATAATGCTGCTGATGGCTGGGCATACTGGTTCATACCTATAATTCCAGCACTTTGGGAGGCCATGTGGGAGGATCATTTGAAGCCAGGAGTGTGAGACCTGCCTGAGCAACAACATAGTGAGACCCTGTCTCTACAAAAAATAGAAAAATTAGCTGGGCTCAGTGGTGTCCACCTGTAGTCCCACCTACTCAGGAGGTTGAGGCAGGAGCATCACTTGAGCCCAGGAGTTTGAGGTTGCTGTGAGCTATGATGACACCACTGCATTCTAGCCTGGGTAACAAAGCAAGACACTACCTAAAAAAAAAAAAAAAAAAAAAAAAAGAAAAGAAAAGAAAAGAAAAGAAAAAACAAAGATGATGATGACTATGCTATTGTGAGTGAATCAGGACAGAATACTTAATATTAGTATTCAATATAAATGTTCAATCACTTTAGTGCATTTCTTGCCCATTCTTCTGAAAGAGCAGTGCTACTTCATTTTCATGTGATATGCATGCTATGTTGTAGTCATATTTTTTGACTCATACATTGTAGTGAAATATGACACAGAGTTACATAACTAGGTTAATTTTAAAGGACTTCTATAAAGAAGTGTGTTTGCCACCTTTTTCTCTGTCATCTGAGATCAGGACTAAAATTACAGCATGATAAATATTTGAGTAAAATATGAAAAATTCAGTCAAATGACAGTTTATCCCTTATATAATATCAAAGGCTGGTTTGACTGATTTTATATATATATATATATATATTAATAATAAGTATTTTATTGAGTGCTCAGTATGCTCTTGCAACCATGTTGAGTACTTCATGTACCACATCTTATTTAACCTTCACAATGACCTCAGGAAGTGATTACAGGAATCATTATACACAAATAGAAATGAGAAAATAGGCTTAGGAGGTCTTTGCTATGCTTAAACCTAGGTTGACTGACTTTATGTTTAGCTGACTTGAGTAGTAGTTTTTTGACCAAATTATCCATATTGTTTTCTTTGGTATCTTGCAGGCCCCATTTAAATATGATAATTAGCTGTGTGGGACTTCATCTTTAAAACTATTCACTGGGTGTGTGTGGGTGGGTAGTAAGAGGGGTTGGTTAAGCAACAGTCCCCAACCTTTTTGGCACCAGGGACCAGTTTCATAGAAGACAATTTTTTCAGGGACTGGGAGGGGTGGGAGGGATGGTTTCAGGATGACTGAAGTACATTACATTTATTGTGAACTTCATTTCTATTATTATTATAATATATGATGAAATAATTATACGACTCACCATAATACAGAATCAGTGGGAGCCCTGTAGTTGTTTTCCTGCAACTAATGACACTGCTGATCTGAGAGGAGGTGGAGCTTAGGTGGCAATGCGATGCTAGTGATGAAGAGCGGCTGCAAATACAGACCAAGCTTTGCTTGCTAGCCAGCTGCTCACCAACTGCTGTGCAGCCAGGTTCCTAACAGGCCAGGGACCAGTACAGTCCTCCGCCTGGGGTTGGGAACACAGCGTGAACCGGTACAAACATTCAGTCAGAGAAGGAATAAGTTTTAACGTTCCATAGCAGAGTAGGGTGACTATAGTTAACAGTGTTAACAACAATGTATTGTGTACTTCAAAATAGTTAGAAGAGAAAACTCAAAGTGTTCCTAACACACAGAAATGATACTCTAATTCCTGTAATATGATCAGAAAAATCCACAGTGACTATTGACTGTTGGTTGAGCCTAAATTTTGATTGACAAAATGAATTTGGATAACAAAAAGATGGTTGAGAATGCTTCATAAAGGAAACTTGATTTCTTTTTAATTTTTAAATTATAATTCATTTTGCTAGGAAATTTTACAGAATAGGTCACTATGATTTTACTTTGTCGATTTTTCATGTAAATATATTTTTATCTGTTACATCACAAATATCTAGAAGTGACAATCTGAGCCTATACTAATGCATACCTTAATTCTCCTTTATGGAATAGTCACCTAATAGTCTCAGAAACCTTATTAATGGAGGAATTCTTTTTTTTTTTCATGTTCATATATTTTAAGACTCTTACCTCCAAAACTATGCACTTAGATTTTTCTGTACCATGTCTACAAGTTTATAAAACTTTTATTTTTTTTATGAAGTAACACAATATTTGGTCCCCTGGTCAGAATTTTTATAGCTCTATCAAATGTATCTTCAGATGTTTCTTTCTCTGAAACAATTTTAAGATGTACTTCCAGAATAGTTATTCATCAATTTGAGAGCTAATTAGAGTCATGAAATATTATGATGTCCATTATTGTAATACACATTTAAAAAGTCAGTCTAATTACATACTTGTTTTATGTGTCAAAGTTTTGTATATCCCACACAATATTTCCTCTATCATTACCCTTATTATTGGTAATTAACTATGTTACTTTAAATAATATTATTAATAGAAATAGAAAGATTTAACAGTCTCATGGGCTTTGAAAAACATAATTCAAAACCCTTTCTTGTAAAATGACAATGATTTTCTTGTTTGTCAACAAACTGAATGGTTACCATATGTAGTACTGTCAACTTGCTATCCCTTTATATTTTCTATCTTTCAAATGCTGGATTTTTCTAACATTTATAACATGCAAAAGGAATATTTTGTTCTTTTATTCTTCTTGAACACAAATTTGAAATGGGTCCTAAACAAAAATATTGCTTCTTTTTCATACATACTGTTGGGAGTGAAAATTGGTATAACTTTTATGGAGGGCAGTTTGGTTCTATTTATCAAAATTAAAAATGCTCACACTCTTTGACCAATAGTTTCAACTCCTAGGTATTTATTCTATAGATAATCTTGCATATGTGCAATACAAAACATATGCAAATGAAGTATTTGATGTAGACTATTTTTAATAGTAAAATATGGAAAACATCTCAATGTTCATCATTAAGAGATTGTTTAGATGAATTCTGATATATTCATATAGTGTATCACTATGTAGTCACTGGCTTGAATGGTGACTTTTAGATGTACTGATTTGGAACAATCTTCAAGATTGAAAAATCAAGAAACAGAGCAAAGCACATGGCATACTATCTTTATGTGAAAGGAAAGAGGAGAGAGAGAGGGAGAGAGAGAATTTATGCATGCATGTTGGCAAATGCATGGGTCACCACTGGAAGAATCTCCAAGACACTGGGTACAGTGTTTGCTTCCAAAGAGGGAGACTGGGTAACTGAGGAAAGGTAGAAATTTCATTTTCATTGTATGTGCTTTTTTATCTTTGTATCATGTGTATGTAAATATATACGTACATAATTATTAAAACTAAAAGAAATATGGCCTCATGACCTAGAAGAAACACACTGTCTGATATTATTTTTCATTTCCTCTTCCTTCTCCATCACTTGAAGAAGATTGAAATTCTTTCGTTAGTTGACAAAGACTAGACATTTCTACCTTTACAACTAGCCTGCACAATCATTGCCAAGTACTTAGAGAATACTTGGACCTCTCAACCTTAACATTTTTAAAGTGTTTGACTTTGTAAATATTCCAGTGTATCTGAGTCTCTCTAATCTAAAGAGAAGTGGATATTTGATAGTTACAAAGGTAGAAGAAAATCCCCTTTAGGGGTTGCAATTGTTTGTGGTCCAAACTGAGTAACTGTCACGTTTCTTCAATGTACTATATACACAGGTTCCGAATGATTGTCTAGAAGGATATTGTAATTAAATCTCTGAAGATGATTGAGTTTGTACCATATAAAATATGTAAAATATTACCAAATTTGCAACATATATGAAAACATGCTTAGAGATTAATAGCAAAAGGTTTGAAAACTTATGTCAAAGTTTTAAAAAAAGTTTTAAATTTTAAAACAATGAAGTAAAACAGAAGAAAGTGTTAACATTTCAATATAGAGAAAAAGATTACAAAGATCCTATATAGCTTTGTAAAATGCTATCTTGCTTATAGGTGAAGACTGTCTCAAATTCTATATTTTGTGGCCATTTCATTGACCCTCAATGCGAGACAAGAAAAGTAATTTCCTTCAAAGAAATCTTAAGGACATTAGAAAAAAATCCACATTCTCATATGCATTCTGACAACACAGGCACAAATGCAAGCAGATCAGAGCAGTGCCAATTCACTAAAGTTTTCCCTTCACCATCCCCAAAAATTCATACCCATTTCTCTTCTAAAGATGTTTACATGACTGTGTAGTTATATACAAATGAACTGGCATTTAGTCCCCTATAACGATTGTAATAATACATACCCCCAAGAGAAGGATGTCTTTGTTTCCTGGATCTTGGAGTTGTACAACATATGGTCTGACAGATTTTAATCTCTAAGTATCTATTTTTAGACATGATAATTCTTTACTCTTATCTTTTAATAAAAGAAAAAGTATTTGTTGAGCTGATACTTGCTTTCACAATAGCACTTTAGCTATAAAGTGGCTTTGTCAGTTTAGAAAGTTTGGTGAGATGAATAATTTAGTCTGTAGGAGTAATATGTCTGTCTAGGGAAGAAATTTAAGTAGGGGTTTAGATAATGTGGGCAATTAATTAAATGATCTTAGGATACCTGATTCACAATGGCTAATTTGAATAGGTACTAAAAATACATATACAGATCACAAATCATGATTGTGATATACAATACTTCACATACTTCACTGAACACATACTTCACTGCATAATAGAGAAAAATTTAATTGTTTTAAGTGCTTTAAAACATTTGAATTTTTTCTTTGTCTTTTGCTAATGTTCACAGAGGAATTGTAGTGCCTGGTCAAAATAGAGAACAGAATCAAGCTTAGTTTTATATTTAATGTCAGAAAAAAAAAAGAATATATTTTGGAACACTTATCTTTAGTTAGACAATTATTTGAATTTTAAAAGCACTTTTCTCAGAACAGTTCTAGGCATTATAATATGAATTGCATCTTCAGATTGCCATAGTAATTAAGTGGGTACAAGGGGTGCTGTGTCATGAAACTTCCCTTGGCACTAGGAAAATCTATACGTGGCAGATTCTGCTAGGCCAAAGAAGAGAGTAAGTCCCTCTATCTCACTGATGGCTAGGAAGTCATCAATCTTATCAACAGAAACATATGTCATTTAAATCTGCCCTCATTCCTCTCCTTTGGCAAACTTCAGGTACCATCACTTCTGACACCAGAAAAGTGTATTTCTTAATCAACAGAGTGCCCAGCATGGTGGTAGGTATATTTATGCAGTACTCAGAGTAGTTTCTAACTAAAACAATCTCATATATGGTGTAATGGTCTGAGAATAACCCCAAAAATGAAGTGTTGTAAAATATAGTAGGAAAAAATGTTAAAAACCAAAAACTGTTGCAAAACAAGCATCAAAGCAGAAAACAAAAAACTGATTAAAAATAACATTTGGTATTATGTTGTGTTAATGAATGTTGGTTCCTGCAGAAAAGGTATCACTAGAATAGAGTATAGACTTTACATTATGGGAATTTTGAAGAGTGTTTAAAAGTACTTTTATGAACTCTAGATGTTAGGTATTTTCATATAAAAATTCCACTTTTAAAAATGTGGCTTTCATTTTCTTTAGTTTAAATATACCACTGATACTAGTTTTATGCTTAGGCATGATTACAGTCACAGGTCAGGGGAGAGGTTTGTAAAAATCCATCAAGGGAGAGGAGATTCTGGAATTAATGAGGTGTAAGTTAAAAGAGGGAGAAGAAAGGGAAGCGGATTAAAGATGAGTCATCTTTGGGAAAGAAATTATGAAGGTTTCATTAAACAGAGTTGTTTATAGTGAAATAAAGAGAAATATCTGGCAGCTTGACATAAGGCATGGCTGAAGAGATGTTAGATCAGGTAATTTCCTAACCATGCTTGTCACTAAGCGACCTTTACTCAGGACAACTTTGTTAAAATGGTTTGAGTAGCAGAAAGACGTGGGAGGGCATTAGAGTAAACACCTGCCATTTTGCCTCCCCAACAACTGTTTCTCTTTTACCTCTTATGTTTCTCTGGGGCAGGGGCTTAATTACAATGAACAACAGCCTGTAATTACAGGACTCCAGGCCACAGTGGGATTAAGCTCCCAGTGTTGAGCTGCTGAGCTGCTAGACTAAGAATCCTTGAATTCTCTCTGGCTGGGAACAAAATTGGCCCTATAATCCAGAGTGAGGATTTAATCAGCAGGTGAAAATTAAGCAACTCCAGTTTCAAAGATGCAGTAGTTCTCCATTTGGCCATACATTAGAATCATCTGCTGGGGATTAAAAAGAAAAACAAAGAAAACCTGACCAAAGACTGGGCCTGATGTCAAACCAATTAAATCAGAATCCCTGAGGGTGGAGAACTGGGCTTTGGTATGTTTAAAAAGCTCCCCAGGTGATGCTGATCTGCAGCTAGGCTTGAGGACTACAGGATATGAAATACATAGAGGTGAAAAAGTCAAGCATGTATCCCGTGGGGTAAAAGTGAAAAGGGAAACTCTACAGCCAACTCTGGAGTAAGGGACACTTCATGTTGGGCTGGCTTGGCTAGTGTCAAAATGGGATGTAGAGGACTCTAGCTAACATAGCAGATACTGAAATTAGGGGTGCAGTGAGAAAGGCTGGAGGGCAGTAAGGCAAGGCTTCACATTCTTTGTTATTTTGCTTTGGGCAGCCCTATATTCTCTCCTCAGTGATTACATCACAAGCAGCACCTGCCTCCTTTCCCGAATGCGAATGCCTAGCAAGGGCAGCAGTCATTTAAAATTGATCAGAATCTACTCTTTTTGCACTGATTTGAGTGCTTAAGATGTGAGGGAGAATGCGCCATCTTCTTGTGATAATAACTCTATCAATTAGGTACAATGTGAGTAAACCTTCCACTCAACAGAATCTCAGAATTTTAGAACAGGAAAGGACCTTTGTTATCACCTGGTTCAACCCTTTCTTTTAGGTTTTTCAAAGGAAAGAAGTGTTTCTTGTGCTTCATGGTTTCTGTGGTGCCCAAATGGTGGATACATAAATATTAAATGACCAATTAATGAATGAATTTCCAGATGAGGAATCTGAGTTCCAGAGTTAATAAACAAGTAGGTTCATTCATTCATTCATTTAATACCAGTAAAAACAAAAATGATTTAGATATCCAGGAGAATGGCATAAAATGTTAGAAATATAAGAGGCTAGCATATTTCTGATGCTCTTAGAAATGCAAGTCAGTTTAATCCAACTAACATCTTGATACACTTAGTAGGAAAGACATTGTATTAGGTGCTATAGAGGTTAGTAGAGCTTAGTTTTTAACGGCCCAAGCTCCAGATTTAGATAGCCTGGGTTCAATTTCTGGTTCCTACTTCCTAGCTGTGTGATATGTGGCTATTTATTCAACCTCTTTGTGCCTCTCTTTTCCTAACTATAAAATGGGGATAATACAACCCGTCTTGCAGGGAAAATAGTACCTTACACATAAAAAATACTGAATAAGTGTTAACTATTGCTAAACATAATTTAATACTATCTGCTATTTTGAACTCCTCTCTACTCTCTAATAAGGGTGGGGCCTTAGCCAGCATGAGGTTCAGCAAAATTTAAAAAATTTCGTTTTGCTGAGCCTCATTCTGGGTTAAGGGGTGCAGATGTGGAGATGGGGCTAGGGCATAGCTGAACTGGGACAAAATAATGGAGAGAGGAGTCTGAAGTCCTGAGAATTACACCAAAGGAAGAAGATGTGAGCCAGTATTTTTCTGTGTGGTATGGCATGTAACCCCCTTGACAAACCCTCAGTGAAGTCTACATTAATGTTTATAGGTGATGTGATTTACTTTAGCAGAACTCAAAGTGATTCTAGGTTCTGGGGCCAGCAGGGAATAGGTGCACCTGGCAGAGCCAGAGGATGGGAGAACAGCTGGCACTTGGATTCCACAAAGATGAATGTGACTCAGTCTGCTTCCTGAAGGAATTGCTGTCTAACAGCAGAGGAGATCCATATGTCTGCACTAAATTTATTTCAATACAAGGTAGAATGAATTCAGTGTTATAATGGTTCAACAAAGTGCTATGGAAATACACAAGTGGGAAAGATTTATTCTGATTTATACAGAAGTGGGAAAGAAGTGGATGTGGGAGGGCTTCAGGAAGAGATGATATTGACTTCCCTGGGTTAAGTGACTAACAAGTAGACATGGAGAGCAGAAGAACAAAGGACTAGCAAGGAAGTGCAATGGTGCTAGAGGAACAGTGAGACTGCATGGTATTTGAAAACAATGCCAACGACTAACTCCTGTCTCTAGATCTTTTGCTGTGCAAGTCATCATCAACTGGGGATTCTGTTACTTGCAGCTAAATGCAATCCTGACAGATTGATCAGTAACTATGTGTTGAATGAATAAACAGACAAATGGAAAGATAACTAGAATGGAAAATCAAAGGTCCCATCTCCAATTTAGGCTCTCCAAATGCTCTAGTGGACAGTAGATGGTTTTGTCTGTTCACCTTCCCTTCTTCATTCTAGTAATAGTAACCGCCCATTTTCCTTTGAGGAACTGCCTCTTCCCAACTCCAAATGATTTTCCTGGGACCACAAATTACATCATATCCTGCTACCCTCAGCAGTACGCCCATAATAGTGGAGTGGTGATATGACAGAAAGAAAACCAATCAGAATCTTTATTTTGGATTTTACTTTCAAAGACTAAGAGTTTAAATTTCTTTCTTTTCCTTTAAGTTTCCACTTAGAAGGATGTAACCTTAGAGATACTGACAACAATATACCTTGTCCCATGGAAGAACCTGAGGAAATGAGGCCTATGTACAGAGAGAGAAGCTGAGATGAAATGCAGAGAGAGCTGTGGATCTAATTTATCCTGGATTCGGGCACGCCTGAGGACATCTCTGCCCCTCTTCTTCTCATAAGAGAAAAAAAATACCCTGCTTCATTTTGACTTAATTAATTTTAGTTGCATTTCTGTTACCTGCAGCTAAAAGAATCCTGTGTAATGCAGTCACTAACTGGCAACATTATTTGTTAAATAATCATTTTTACTATTTTGGACTTTGGTTTCCTTATCTACAAATGTGGGTTGGACAATATACTCAATATGCCTTCAAACTCAGTTTTCATTTTTCACACTTCTAAAAAACTGTAAACTTTAAGCCAAAATATGGTCAATTAAATCCTTGGCCTCTATTTTTTAAAGGCAAAAAATAAACTATAAAGGAAAATTGTTATAATACCAGGCTGAAACCTACTTTCCTTTCTTCATGTCAACCTGTAAGTTAGGTCATCATAACAGAACCTTAAGTAACATCTTCCACAAATGGAATGCAGTCATTTAAAAATTATAATAAAAGATTACTTTGTAATTTAGTATATGATAAAGGCAGAATTTCAAAGCAGCAGGCAAAGAAGATATTATTCATTAAATATTAGAACAATTGATTAGCCACTTAGAAAAGAAACAAAACTGAATCTCCTCTTTGTTTCTTACTCCAAAATAAAATCCAGATAATTTAAAAGAAAACCAAGAAAAGTAATAATGAAGGTACTGGAAGAAAAAATGAGTGACTGCTTTTTATAAACTTGAGATAAAAATTACTTTTTAAGTGTGACAAGTAAGTATAATCTCAAATGCAGTATAGGCCAGAGATTAAGAGTACAGGTTCTATTACAGAAACAACAACCTGGGTTCAAATCTTGGTGAGCTTAACAAAGGCACTTATTCATCTAAGCCTCAGTTTCATCTGAAAAACTATGATACCTGCCTCACAGAGTTGAATAAGGAAAAGAATTATATGTATAGGAATATTCTAATAGGATATAAAACAAAAGAATACAAATAAAACATAAATAGTGGTTATTTCAAGGTGAAGGAATTATGGGTAACATATTTTTTCCACTTTCTTTTTGATTTGTATTTTCTAAAGTGAATTAAAACATCATGTCTCCCTGAGTGTCAGCATAGCATTGCAATTATGATCATAGACTCTGGAGCCCAACTTCTTCGGCTACAATGCTAGCTCCATTACTTACTACCTGTGTAAGTTTGGGCAAGTCATTTAGTCTTTCTCAGTTTCCTCACCTGTAAAATGAACATATTACTTCCATTACAGAACTAAGTGAATTAATATGGGTGAAGTGATTAGAATAGTACTTGCAGAGAATGTTATATAAGTGTTTTCAAATATTATTATTTTTCTCTTCTATTTCCTTTCACTTAAAATTTCTATTTTTTGTATGCCTTTAATACAATCAATGAACAAAGTTACAGTTATATGTGAGTAGCTCATTACAGTTTAATGCAGGTATCAGCAGACTATGGTCAGTGGCCAGGTAGCCCTTGAACTAAGAACAGTTTTCACATTTGTAAAGGGTTGTAAAGAAAGAAAGGAAAAAAAGAAGAATGTGCAACAGAGATAATATGTGGCTCACAAAGCCTAAAATACTTACTAACTGGCCCTTTATAGAAAAAGGTTGCTAACTCTTGGCTTAACATGTTTCCCCTTTCAAATACATTTGCAATTTAAAATCACCACAGTATAAATATCAAGGAATAAATCTCTAAAGGTGAAATTTCAAGAAATACTGTAAATAGGAAGGGAGATAGTTTTAAGACAAGGAAGATATTATTTCATTTTGTTAATATTTGCTCCCCTGCTCTCTGTTGAGATAAAAATTTTTCTACCAATGATTAAGAATCACTTCACAGTAATTGATTGGAGGAAGGAATAGTACAGTAGCATCAAATAATTCAAAAGACACTTAAACCCATGAGGCTGAATGGGATCTCAAATGATTATTGTATTTCTCTTGCCCAACTCTGTCATGCTGATGGGAATCCAACTACCATGGGAATAAGGCTCATATCAGGTCTGGAATCAGCAAATTTGCCAGGCTAAACGTCTAGTTCTTTGCCACAGGCTCTTGTGGTAATAAGTGTGGGAGCAGGAAAGCTGACTCAGGAAGTCTTCTTTCTAGATCTTGGTTAAACACACTTCAGAGAAAGAAAGTTGCCAGAAGCAGAATATTTAGAAATCGAAAGTTGTTAAAAAGCTGTTACTGTGAAAAGAGAAAATTAAGTTAGCTTTTTGTTTGCCAACAAATAGAGTGTTAACCCGAGAATCTCTGGGTAATTTAGCTATTGCTTTAATTAGCCTTGAACTTGTAGACTTTTCACGTTTTCATGTGCAAACAAAACAGCTGTGGGCAAGAGACTGAAGGGAGTCCAAGGTAGAGACCTGATACTCCTCAGAGGGCCCTGAAATGAGACGTGTAGGAAGCTGGCAGGTCTGTCTGTGAAGCTGATATGGGGCACGCATTTGTCTACTGAATCCAGGAGTCCCTAGTTTTGTATCAACTGGGGGTAAAAGTGGGGGTGGGGGAGGAGGAATGAAAGGAAAGGCCACTTCCTTTTGACCTTAATTAGGTCTGCTGAGATTCAAATGTGAGTGGTCAACTGAGGGGCTGTGGTTTGCTAGAAGTCTATTTGCATGAAGAATGAAGGATATTTCCGGGGCAGAGGGAGTCAGGCAGGCACATTTGGCACAGCAAAAACATTCTTAGTTATAACACGCAAGAGGTGCTTCTGAATACAGCACAGATTCTGTATTTAGAATTGACTTTCGGCCCAGCTCCTAAGTGTCTAAGTCCAATTTGGGGAAAGAGGGCTTCAGAGTCTGGGCTTTTCCTCTGCAACGAATATTTGGATTAAAATAAAGACGGAGGAAGTGTTCCAATACAGACTTGGCAATTCTTTCTTTTCCCAAGTAAGGCCATTTAAAAACAAAAATACCATCTAATATCACCATCATTTGAGAAAAGAAAGAGACTTGTAAAGAGACATAATATATAATGATACCAATTTGACATAAAACCCAAATTAATTTAGGCTTCATTAAAAAAAAAAAAAAACCAAGATGAAAACTTTAGAACAGCCTCTAAGAAAAATTCCCCTCCACCATGTTGTTATTACTTCATCTCATCCCTTTTTCCTCTTTGTTCCGTCATATTTTATACCCTGCCTTTGGTCATCTCCTTTGCTTCCCTTCTCCCCAAACCTTCTCTTGTTTTAACCATCCTTTCTTTTTCTTAATTACATCACTTTAGTAGGGAATTGGGTCAGCTATGGGCTTGGGGAGGGTAGATGTGGGAAGCATGTAGAAGAGCAGACGCTCAGGCTGACAGTAAGACTTACCACTGGAAATGAGGTCCAGGAGAACAGGGGCTCTGCCTTGGTTTCCTCTGTATCCCCAAATCTGAAACAGGGTCTGGAATGTACATGTGCTCAATAAATGTTCATTGAATAAATAAGTAAAACACAGACAAGGCATATACAGTTGCTACTATAATGCATCACAAATGACAACAAGGTAGTAGTCATTGCTCTTATTGGAGGTAATGACGATATTTCAGAAATCATACAGGAAAATGAGGGAAAAACCCCTAGTTGATAATATACCATCCTAACCCAACTGCTATTAAATTTCTATTGTTATTCTTTCAGTATTTTATAATATGTATGGGAATACATAGTTTCAAAAGAAATATTTTCAAAAGAAACAATCTCCTTCATCTACAAAATATCACTAAAAACAAATTTAGGTGATGTTGTCTAAGTAAGTCTGAAATGACCCTTGACAATCCTTATAAGTACAAAAAAGCATGTGGTATAAATTATAAAAGACATATATTCTCTTGCTGGCTCCTACTCTAAGGGTATCAATATTCTCATCTGTAAAATGAGACGATTGAGGCTCCATAATCTTAAAGGTCTTCTTAGAGTCTGAGATTTAATGATTCCTAAATTTAACTGTTTTACATTCTGATTGTAAAGCAGTTTGTATATATTTACATATTTATGCATATACAGTTATATATTTATATATAATAATAAACTTGGACATAGGAGTTCCTTCCATGCGGAAGGAAAACAGATTTTAGAAATTCACATTAAAAAGCCCTTTCTAATTTTTCAGGACTATTTTTTACCTGGAGGAATTGCAGTAAGTAGTTTCACTTACTTAGATAGACTGATTATTAGTAATGTAAATTCCCAAAGAGAAATCTTTATCCTTATAAACCAATAAAATAGACAGTTAATCCAAAACAAAGTGACAACACTAAACCAGCTAGGCATATTGTAATCTAAGAGGAAGAGCGAGGGGAAAATAATTTGGCTCATTGCTACAGAAATGGGATAAAGAAAATTCCATCGTTAGGTTTCCACACAGAGGAGTTAGTGATGCAGGAAATTCGCCCTTGTTGTAGAATTCGAGATCAACACCCCCTTTTTCCCACTTTCTGTTTTTCTAAAGACCAAACTACCCTTTTCTCCTGAAGATAATAACTTGACAAACATGATTACTTCATTAATCTAGATATTATCTTTCTTTTGGAGGTCGCAGTAGAATTGCCTTGAATTGAAGCTTTAACTCCTTCACTGCCACCGTCACCAGGCAGGTGATGGCTGAAGGGACAGGGGAGGTTTCAGGCGACGCGCCCAAAGGTGGCGAAAACGCGTCAGCTGGGGATATTCAGTTTCGGTTGCTTTAATTTAAATACCCTAAACAGTCAGTTTCAAAAGAACCAGAATTGAATTCGTGCCGAAAGCAGGTAAATCGAAGTATGCTAGAATTGATTCCCAGCCTGAAGGCTGATGCTGAATTCAGACAAGCAGCCACCCTCCGGGTTTTCCAAGGTAGTACACGAAAGAGAGAGAATCTGGGACTGTTTACACACGCGCTTCCAGCACCAACCATCGAAGTGTTCATCGGCATCGTGTTAACCACATTAATAGCGGGAATCGCCTTATCAGATTGCAAAATTCGTGTAATTTCCCACCGCCTGTTGCCGGCCAACAGTGGACGCCTTACAATTCCCAGTGGCCATCCGCCCCCGGCGTCGGGAAAATCCCCGCGTTCGATTCCCCGCGCTCACCGCGGTCTTTTGCTGCCCCCTGCCGGGCCCGCGCGGCGTGCCACGGAGGCTGGCGGGATTACCGCGCGGGGGCGCAGGGCCGGCGACGTCGTCTCTGCGCGCGTCCCGCGGCCGGAAGTTAGTCTTGTCCATTTCCGGCCCTCGGTGACGCTCCAGACCCCAGAGGAGGAAGTAAAAGCCATGTACGGCATGTAGGTACATTTCCGGGTAAGGGGCAGAGTTTGTTGTCGCTATATTTTCCTTTCTTTTTCTTTTCTAGAAAGGATCTGGGTGACTCAGCTGTACAGCGGCGCCCCTTGAAGAGTTGCCCTTGGGGGAGGATGAGGACTGGCAAGGGCCTACGGTGTAGAATTACCTTGGTTTTGAGTTAGAAAAACCCACCTGGGTTTGAACCTCGTGCTTCATCTGGCTAAGACAAGTAATAAGGGAGCTCGGCGCTGTTTCAGATTTTGTAGTTTTAGGGATAATGCCTACGTTTTAAGTTGTTGTGGGCGACTAACTAAAACAATGTATGTGAAGCACTTAGCTTTGGTTTACAAAACATATTCGTGATTCTGCTACCTTTTTCAGGCGTGTGCTTGCTGTTTTTTCAGTGTGTCTGAGAGATGGTTAGTTTGCAAGAGGTAGTGCATCCCACAGGAATACTATGCAGAGTTAGCTGGGATCAATCACTTTTATGTGTATTATGAAGTCCTGACAATGTTTTGTTTTGTTGCCATTTTTAGATACAGCTGTTCTCCAGCATTTCTGGAGGGATGCAAAGTCTTTCCTTAAGACAAATAAGGTGAGAAATGCAGTGCTGTAAACATCTCCAAACTTAGTTTGCTATATGTAAAGACCAGCTGGAATGTGGTACCTTAGGGGCAGTGATTAGCCATTTCAATTAAAGGCATCTTCTTTTTTTTTTTTTTTTTTGAGACAGAGTCTCGCTTTGTTGCCCAGGCTAGAGTGAGTGCCGTGGCGTCAGCCTAGCTCACAGCAACCTCAAACTCCTGGGCTCGAGTGATCCTTCTGCCTCAGCCTCCCAAGTAGCTGGGACTACAGGCATGCGCCACCATGCCCGGCTAATTTTTTATATATATATCAGTTGGCCAATTAATTTCTTTCTATTTATAGTAGAGACGGGGTCTCGCTCAGGCTGGTTTTGAACTCCTGACCTTGAGCAATCCGCCCGCCTCGGCCTCCCAAGAGCTAGGCCTCCCAAGAGCTAGGATTACAGGCGTGAGCCACAGCGCCCGGCCAATTAAAGGCATTTTTAACTGGCCAATTGTGGAGTGGAGGGAAATGTAAATCCTTTTCTTTTGAAGTTCAAGTTACAAGTAGGAGGATTTCACTGTGTTTCTTAGTTGATAGCCCTTAGAATAATGGTTTTGATTCATTAAAAACATCAATTTGAGAGACAAATTGAAGTCAATTTTGGAATACTTACTGTTTTTGAAATTTGTAGTTAAGGGAGTTGATATTTCTTGCATTAGGCTGTTTAAATATCTATTCACCTTTTTAGATTTTATAGGAGTGTTTGAATGGAGATTGGCTGTTAAGAGGAAAACCTATTGATATTTTTGAAGTTTGATCTTCTTTGTGCTACAATCTGAAAAATAGAGAAAGGTTATATATATAAAATACATATGTGTATTCACCATTGTTTTTTACACCCCAGGCTAATTTAATTTGTTTAAAATTTGTCTGACTGCAAAATAACACATTTGTTACAGAGCCCAAGCTTGTACCACTTGCCACAGGATGGCCAATATGTTGAGAGACAAGGTATTGAGGAAAGGAAAGGAAAGTGACTTTTATTCCTTGTGCCAGCAAACTGAGAAGATGGTGGACTAATGTCCTAAAAAACCATCTTAAGTCAATATGAATTTTAGACTTTTTTATATTAAGGGAAGGGGTGGGGATTGCAAAAGGAAACTGAAGATCACAGACATCTGGTTATCGAGGGTCCTAGGAGATTGTAAAAATTCTTAGTTCAGGCAGATCTGATGTTCCTGTAAATCTTTAACATAGTATTGTTACTTGTGTGCATACTTTTCTTATCTCCCCAAGAGTTAGTTTTGGGAAAGGGTTAGTTATCATCTTTCTTCTAGAATTGAACTATAGACTACATTCTTTGTATAGTTAATTAGCCTATGTGCAGAGCCAGGCAGAGCTAAAAGATATTACTCGTAGGGGTCAGAAGCAAAATGAAGCCGGTCATACTTCATTGTTACAGTTTTCATTAAATAAAACATCAGTATTTCAGAAGTATATAGCCCCCGTTAATCTTTCAGAGATAACTGTTACTCAACTTTCCCCTTCTCTGTATATATTAATGCCTCCCCCCTTTAATATAAATGGTATTATCCTATCCATACTGTTATGCAGTTTGCCACTTAGGATATCTTGGATATATTTTGATTGCATTAGATCTGTCTCATTTCTTTTTAGTACCTGTACAGTAGTATATTTCATAGATGTACCACAATTTAGTTATCATTCTATTATTGGTGGCTATTTGTGGTGGTTCTTTTTTGCTATAGCAGATAATGTTAGGATCATCCTTTTATGTTATGGTCATCATTTTTATAATAAATGTGTATTCCTGTCCTTTTATTTCCTTTGGATAATCTCCAAGAAGTGGAAATGCTGGGTTAAATGGTAGAAACACTTAAAATTGTGATAGATTCTATATATTTTAAGAATATATAGAATATATATAGATATATATCTTTATATATCTTAAATATTAAGAATTAGTATATTCTCAAATATAAAGAATCCCATGTTTATTTATATGTTCACTAGCAGTCAATATTATTAATTACTGTTGTTTGCAGGTTTCGCTGAGACTGCTCGCATCATTTTGGGGATACATTTAATGCTTTTTAGTATTGTAACACAGACCAAATTTCAATTGTCAGTTCTAAGTCCATTTCAGCTTTTTTTCTATGTAAACAGAATACTTAGGTTTGGATTCCTTAGTAATAAATTATAAAACAAATGATTCACTTCAACAGTAAGTATTTTAAGTTAAAGATTTTAGGGAAGATTGTATTTGAATGGGACCTTGTACTATGTATAGGCAAGGAGGATGGGCCTTTGTGAAAGAATAACAGCTTACCCAAATGCAGGGAGACAGGGATGGGTAAGAATGTTCAAGATCAAAGGTTTGAGAGGCAATGCTATCAGGTAGTGAGGTTGTAGAATAGAATAGATAGCTGGAGAGGTAGTTAGATCTAGGTGTTGAGGGCTTTGAAGGTCAGTCTGAAGATTTTGCTTTCTTAGAGAGAGCTACGGAAAGTCTTCAATTAGAGAATGAGGGATGTAATTACATCATCTTTTTAAAACAAGTGTCAGTGTGGTGGTAGTTTTGAGTGATGTTAGAGAAGCAAGGCAGGTGGCTGTTACAGGCTGGGTAAAAGAGAATGAAGACTTGTAACAGTGAGAATAACAAAAGAATAGAGAGGTTAGGCCGGGCGCGGTGGCTCAAGCCTGTAATCCTAGCACTGTGGGAGGCCGGGGCGGGTGGATTGCTCGAGGTCAGGAGTTCAAAACCAGCCTGAGCAAGAGCGAGACCCCGTCTCTACTATAAATAGAAAGAAATTAATTGGCCAACTAATATATATATATAAAATTAGCCGGGCATGGTGGCGCATGCCTGTAGTCCCAGCTACTCGGGAGGCTGAGGCAGAAGGATCGCTTGAGCCCAGGAGTTTGAGGTTGCTGTGAGCTAGGCTGACACCATGGCACTCACTCTAGCCTGTGCAACAAAGCGAGACTCTGTCTCAAAAAAAAAAAAGAATAGAGAGGTTGGATTTCTAAGATGGTGAAGAAACAATCTACATGATTTGATGACTGTAGGGTTGAGGAAGAGGAAGAAAGCAAAGCTTACTTTTAGACTTTTATCATAAATGACTTAGGATAGTGATAGTAATATCCTTAATCAGAGAAGGGCAAGTTTGGAGGAGGGGAAAGATGCTCAGTTAGGTTTTGGGCATGTTAGTACACATGGAAGATATTTCTATGGAGAATGAGTTATACACAAATATATAGATTTATTACTCTTTTATTAGGAATTTTGACAGGTTTTCACTTATTTTTAGTTTGCCATTAGTAGAATTTCTGTTGAACATTCTGTGCTTGTTCAGCCATGTTTATCATCATGCTAATCTCAACAAATTGCACTGTATAGTAGCCTTCACACTTTTTTGATTGTGTACACTATCAATAAAAAATGTTTATAAATGTAGCTCCAATAAATATAATTTATTGATTAGTCATATGCATGTCTTACAGTACTATTATATTGTGTACATTATGAAAAATATATAAAAAGTAGAAATTTTCAAAGGCTAAGACAAATATAAATTGGAATTTTACTATTTTTTTTCCTACATCCCATTGATTCATTTTGCCCCCCTCTTTAGAAAGCACTGGTCTGATCTCCAGCTGATAGTGTTCTGTCCCGTTATCCAGTAGAGGTCACTCTTGAGCATCTGGAGGTGCAAACAGACTGTGAGCTGTGCAAGGTAGAGCCTTCATTCTTTAGTTAGAAGGAGGATCTTATTTTTAAGTTTCTAAATTCATGCATATTTGGAATAGTATTTAATTACAGAGTAGTGTGTGGTATTATGGGGAAGTGAAGAATCATAAGCTCACTAGAGTATGTATGTATCAATCAAAAGTATGCTTTTGTTGTTGTTTGATGTTTACTTTGTGAATGCTCTGCATTTGGGCTTGAATGTTACTTGATTCTGTAGTTGTGGAATCTTTTCCCAGTTCTTTGAGAATCTGTAGATTATGTGAGCCACAGGAATGTTCTCAGCCTGTGGGCATAATCCAAGTTCTTGTTAAAATTGGAGTAATTGAAAGGACAGACACAAAGAGGATTTCTTTGAAATTGATCTTGAAAGCAGTATCTTAAGCCCAAAAATGTTAGTGGTGGGTTGGAACCATCTATCTGGATTTTCGATTTTGTGCTTAATTAGGAAAAGGGAAATGCCTTTTCTAAGTAAGAGTCCATTGTGAGTAATTAGAAGTCAAGCACTGTTTGTCATAGGTGTATATTCTTAAAAAGAGAAAGTACAGTTTTAAATAAATATATGTGCTGTTGTATGACTTAGACCACAAGTAGCTTAGAAACAAATCATCAGATAGGTTGAATAACAGAAGAACACTTTTTCTGCTGTTTCCTCATAAAATATTTCCTATAAATACAGATATTCCTTTTAGTAGGGAACCTATGATTATAATCATATGCTATTTCATACTTTCTGTGCCCCATTTATAAATGATCAGGAAACTGAGTTATTGAGGTTTTGTCACTTGGTAGAAGCTGGAAGTTATAAGTATTGTGCGACGGATTCAGACAGCTCTGGTCTTGTATAATATGGTGATGGGGTAAAGGAGGATGGTAAAAGCAATGTTTTAATGTTTATATGCCATCCCTTAGCACAGTTCCACATGTGGTGGACTATGTAGACTAAATATCCCAACTAGATCATTTTGAAGATGAAAATTGGTTTGAAATTGTTGGGTTACAACCAAGGGCATGATGAGTAAACTGAATGACGTGGAGATTGGGATCAGGAGCTGTTGACTAGAGGTCTATATAAACTAAGAATTAAGGCTCTAATTATAGCATGGATTTAGGGGGTACCACGAATGTAGAAAAAGATGTTTAAGATGGAAATTAGATAGTGTAAGGTGTTAGTTTTCAGGGCTAGATTTAGAGATCAAAAACCAGGAGGCCAGAGACAAAGAAGTCTAGTATCTATAGGCAGGACAAGGTCAAAGATCTGGGAAATTGGAAGATAAGGCAGAAATGGAAGTGTCAGTTATTAGAAATAAGCCTAAGGTCTGGAAACTGCAAGGACAAAGTAGAGATGGAGAGGGATAACTAGTTTTGGGTAGCCAAGGCAGGTGAGGCCAAATAAAAAGAGCAAGGTAGAAGCAGAAATAATTCTGGGGCAGTGATGGCACCATCTTGCTTTTCTTTTTTTCTTTTTTTTTTTTTTTTTGAGACAGAGTCTTGCTTGTTGCCCAGGCTAGAGTGAGTGCCATGGTGTCATCCTAGCTCACAGCAACCTCAAACTCCTGGGCTCAAGCAATCCTTCTGCCTCAGCCTCCCGAGTAGCTGGGACTACAGGCATGCGCCACCATGCCCGGCTAATTTCTTTCTATTTATAGTAGAGACGGGGTCTTGCTCTTGCTCAGGCTGGTTTCGAACTCCTGACCTCGAGCAATCCGCCCGCCTCGGCCTCCCAGAGTGCTAGGATTACAGGCTTGAGCCACCGGCCTTGCTTTTCTTTATGTTAAAAATGGAAGCAGCTCTGGGCCCACCGATAATGAACAGAAACAGTGAGCAAGGGAGTGAGAGTGTGATGGTGGAATTGTTACTACGGCACCAGGAGAGCTGGAACTATATATTCTTACAGAAATGACCATGATGCTTATAGTATTATAATATGGTTATTTAGCTGTTTAACACATGCATTTTTTTTTAATTTAATTTAATTTTTTTATTTTAGTGTATTATGGGGGTGCAAGTGTTAAGGTTGTATATATTGCCCTTGCCCCCCCTCCCCCCTCGAGTAAGAGCTTCAAGCATGTCCATCCCCCAAACATTGCATATCTTACTCGTTTGGTTGTATATACCCATCCCCTCCTCCCCCCTCCCACCCTCCCGACACCTGATAAATGTTATACTCCTATATGTCTACTTAGGTGTTGATCCGTTAATACCAATT
Organism: Microcebus murinus; assembly: GCF_040939455.1. Taxonomy (NCBI): domain Eukaryota; kingdom Metazoa; phylum Chordata; class Mammalia; order Primates; family Cheirogaleidae; genus Microcebus; species Microcebus murinus. Next base: position 47,181,812 of record NC_134112.1, read on the forward strand.
TGCTGGTGAGTACATGTAACACATGCATTTGTGTAATATTATGTATGTTGTCTTATGCAGCATTCCCAAAGGTTTGGGCTTCCTGACCATTATGGCACCAAGAAACCTCTGGCACATGAGAAGTAACTTTCTCTTTGGTTCAAGATGGATGATCCAATTTTCAGCAGAAATCCTCTTCAAATCACTTTCAGTTAGACTTTTTGGTGTAAAGTGTGGTAATGCAAACAAAGAGCCTTTGGAGAATGGGGACCTATTGAACAACTTACTTACTATGGGAGTAGATATTGATATGGCAAAGAAACGACAGCCTGGAGTTTTTAACAGAATGGTTACTAATGAGCAGGACCTGGAGATGTTCCTTCTATCCAAAGGAGCTAGTAAAGAAGCAATTGCTAGCATCATATCAAGATATCCACGAGCCATAACACGTAGTTCTGAAAGTCTTTCAAAACGGTGGGATCTTTGGAGAAGGATTATGACATCAGACCTTGAAATTGTAAATATCTTGGAACGTTCTCCTGAATCCTTTTTTCGGTCCAATAACAACCTAAACTTAGAGAATAATATAAAGTTTCTCTACTCAGTTGGACTGACCCGTAAATGCCTTTGTCGATTGTTGACCAATGCCCCTCGTACTTTCTCCAATAGTCTTGAGCTGAACAAACAGATGGTTGACCTTTTGCAGGAAGTCTGCTTGTCATTGGGTCACAATGATCCTGTAGATTTTGTCAGGAAGATAATTTTTAAAAACCCTTTCATCTTAATTCAGAGTACCAAGCGGGTGAAAGCTAACATTGAATTTTTACAGTCAACATTCAACTTGAACAGTGGGGAACTGCTTGTTCTGATATGTGGTCCAGGAGCTGAAATCCTAGACCTTTCCAACGATTATGCCAAAAGAAACTATACAAATATCAAAGAGAAGCTGCTTTCTCTTGGATGTACTGAAGAAGAGGTACAGAAGTTTGTCTTAAGCTATCCAGATGTGATCTTCTTGGCAGAGAAAAAGTTTAATGATAAAATAGACTGCCTCATAGAAGAAAGAATTAGCATTTCACAAATAATTGAAAATCCTCGGGTTCTGGATTCAAGCATAAGTACTTTAAAAAATCGAATCAAAGAATTGGTAAATGCTGGCTATAACTTGAGTACATCAAACATCACTCTTCTGTCTTGGAGCCAAAAAAGATATAAAGCAAAATTGAAAAAGTTAAGCAGTTAGAACATTGTTCAGGGACTTTTAAAAAGTCAGTCATATGACATAGTGATATTTTATTTTGAATTTGGGCCTTTCAGAAGGGAGAGTTGATTTTTTAACGACAGATACATATATAGTGATCCTTTGGATATTTGGCTTTATAGATTAATAAAAACTATTAGTATGCTCAAGTATCATCCTCCTAGCTGTCTCTTCTCTGGTTTTAACTAATGCAATATACCATTAGATGACACAGGCTGTGGCTGCTTTACAAATAGCAGTTCCTCAGTGCCAGGGTAGAACAATGTGTAGGAGATAGAAAGCACAAAATAAGCTTTTGTTTTTTCTGTTCATGTTAAAAAATTGACAGACTCATTTAGGTAGTTTTATTTCCTCTCATGATTTCGAATGGCAACCTGCTTCTCCTTTTCTTTGTGTCTGTGGTTCATGTTAAAAAGTAGAATGCCAGTAAAAATAGTAAAAATCTGACAAAATAAAAAGGAGGGATTTTTCATCCCAAGTTTACAGTCTCCATTTAACCCATTAGTGTCCTCCTTCCATTCCCCCCAGGATTTACTAATGGTGTATCCTGATTTCTATAAAGACAAGGTCAACTGTAGTAAGCAAAATAATGGCCCACCTAAAGACACTGATGTCTTAACTTCCAGAAGCTATGAATATGTTATGTTACATTGCAAAAGGGGTTTGCAGACATGGTTAAGTTAAATGTGATTAAGGGCCTTGAGATGGGGAAATTATTCTGAATTATTTGAGTGGGTCTAATATAATCATAAGGGCCCTTAAAAGTGGAAGAGGGAGGCTAAAGAGGTCAGAAAGACTTTTGACTACTTTTGACGGATGTCAAAAGGAGGCTTTGAAGGAGGAAGGGTCCATGAGCTAACGTATGCAGGTAGCCTATAGATAATGGAAAAGACATGGAAACAAGTTTTTCCCTAGAGCCCCCAGAAAGGAATGCAGCCCTTCTGGCACCTTTTTAGCCCAGTGAGACTGTTGTCAAGACTTCTGACCTGCAGAACTGTAAAATAATAAATTTGTGTTGTTTTAAATCATTGAGTGTGATAATTTGTTACAACAGTAAATAATATAGGAACTAAATCAATGATTAGTCACATTATAGGTGAAGTCACAAAATGCAGTCCTTTTAGTATTATATATGTATTTCTAACTCTTATAAAGAGTGATTGCATTTTTGTAATCTACCTACCTTTCTGGAATTGCTAATAAGTTAGTGTGCATAAAGTCCTTTAAATGTGTGCATGAAAAGCTAAATGTAAATAAAATCTAAATGAATGTTTGTGCCTAATGAAGTAGTAGTAGTTTAAAGAAATGGTGGACACTTCTTTTATATATTTTTATTTTGTTGGCATTTTATCTAATATAAATAATGAGGAATTTCTAGATGCATTATCTTTAAAAATGACAAATCAGATGTGTGTTTCTTAAAGACACAATTTAGCTCTGATATAAACTGAAAGAGAAGAGACAAGTTATATGACCATAATTTTAATTATTTTCCAGGGGGATTTGTTTTCTAGTTATGGATTTTGAATTAAATAACATAATTATGCTCAACCTTTAAACCTTAATTGCTATCAGTGATGCCTCAATAAAACTTATTTCTACCATTGAGAAAACAAAATGTCTGCTTTTCCAAGGCCATTTATATGTTCAATGATACTCTTATTATAATCTTTAGCAAACTGTTTAATGGCAAAAGCATGACAGTTTAGAAAACATGAGCTTACAAGAGGCATTTCTTTAGAGTGATGTATCTGGGCATCATTACTAAGTAACACTAACATTTTGTGTACAAAATTTACTGAACTTATTTCCCCATCTATAAGATTAAAAATTGCCGTTGCAAAGTTGGTAAGAATCAAATGAGAAAGAGACTATAAGGTTTCTTGCATTTAGTAACTATTCCATCAGTGGTAGCTGTTATAAAATTGAATTGTATACTGTAAATAGGTAAATTGTATGATATATGAATTCTGTATCAATAAAGCTGCTTTTGAAAATACTATTTTGTCTTTTTATATTTATGGAGTTGTGCTACTCTTAGTCCACTTTCTGTTGCTTATAACAGAATACGTGACTGGGTAATTTTAGAGAAAATGACCTATTTCATAGAATTATGGAAGCTGAGAAGTCCCAGGTTAAGGGGTTCCATCTGGTGAGAGACTTTTTGTTGGTGGGGACTGCCTGAAGAATCCTGAGGCACCACAGAGTGTCAGATGGCAAGTGATAACATGCCCAGTTTTCTCTTCCTCTTTTTATATAGCCACCCTTCCCACTACCATGGTAACTAGTAAATCCACGAACCCATTGAACTATCAGTCTGTTAATTCAGGCCATTCCTGATGGTAGAGCCCTCATGATCCTGTCACTTCTTAAGGGCCCCACCTGTCAATACTGCCACATTGGGGATTTAGTTTCAACATGAGTCTTGGAGGGGACAGATATTTAAACCATAGTGGCAACCGTCACCACGCATGATCTAGTTTTGGAATATGCTTGCACCCCATAAAAGAAACTGTACCTAGTAGCAGTCAATCCCCATTATCCCCCTCTTATCACTGTCCACCTCCCTTGCCCTAAGCAAAAACTAGTCTATCTCTATAAAGTTGCTTATGTTAGACATTTTGTATAAAGGGAATCACAATATGTGGTCTTTTGTGACTGGTTTTTCAGTTAGCATCATGTTTTCAAAGTTCATCCATATAGCACATATCAACATTTCTTTTTAATGCCCCAAATATTCAATATATGGGTACTGTAGTATTATTGGGAGTAAATTTTGTTATGGCTTAAAACATAAAGTTTAATTCCTTAAATCTTCTGAATTGTATGTGAGTATTTTCTGAGGATTGCTTTGGAATCTAACAAGTTTATAAGGAACTTGAGGGAGGTGGGTGGAGAGATAAAAGTTTATTTGCATCAACAGATCATGAGTACTATAACTGGACTGATAAGAGACATCTGTTGCAAGTGGCCAAAGAGAATGTGGGCTGCACAGAAATGCAATACAGCACTTGATTGGCCAGTAGCAGGTTGGGGAGGAACTTCTTTGGAGAAACAAATGGAAAGTGCCTGTCAGGCAATATTGTCATACTTTCAAGTTTGAATCTGAGGCAGTTTCAATTCTTTTTTAAAAAATGGGATCATAAGTAATTTTTTTTCATAACTGAAAAGAAAATCCATGTTTATAATGGGAAAAATGGGTAGTAAATCACAAAAAAGGAAAAAAACTATAATCTTATTTCCCAGAGATGATCGATGTGTTAGGTAGATAGATAGGATTTCCCGCCCTTCTCAGGACAAGTGTTCCCTGTTCTGGTGCTGTTTTGAGCAATTGCTCCACCTGGGAAGAATAATATGGGCAGGCATTCCATTTTGGTGCTGCCCCACCCTTAATCCTATCCTGAACAACTGCCACACCTGGGGAAGGAGGGCAGGCTTTATCAGTCTAGGAATTCCCCAGCCCAGGCATAATAAGATTTAGAAAGTGACCTAGAGTAACCTAAGGGTAATTAATACGCCATTAGCTTGAATCTCCATTGTTCACCTTCCCCCAGATGGGCTTTTTAAAGAGTGGGTTCATATATAGGCAGATGGAATTTTGAGGACACCTGTTGATCATTTGATAACATCCTACACCTCCCAAGATCCCTCCTCCAGACTGGGCTAATAAAAGGAAAGAATCTGAGAAGTCAGGTAGTAGTGAGTGGGTCAGTCAGTGAGTGAGTTGGTCTGGCTCGTTCCATTTGCAGTCGGACCCAGTCAATTCTATAATAAAGAGCTGCTCTTGTGAAACTGCCCCCTTCCTGAGGTTACTCCACTGTATTGGCCTTGTTGGTGATTTTTCAAGAAAAGAGTCGGAGGACCAGGATAATAGTCTGGACTTGACATTTTGGTGTGTCTGGTCATTCTTCAGCCAAGAGCACACCAAGAACCTAGGGCAGACTTCCATGATGACATCTTTGGTGCCAAAACCTAGGATTCTGACAAGTAAACATTTTGGTGACTCTTCCTGTTGTTTTTCTTTGTAGAATATATCCATACATGGATGTAATATGGGTAGCTATGTGGCATATATATTTGAGACCAAACTGTATGTATCTTATACATTGTTTATTTTTTAATCTTTTTTTCTCCCTCTACTTCAATAAACTAGTCTATATAGTTTATTTTAACCTAATAGATCCTAAACATATTAAGTATTCTTCAGTAATTAATTACAGAATCAATTACTTACCTGTAACATGCTTTTTAATAGTTGCATGGGATTCTGTTGTTTGGATAAACCATAATTTCTCTAGTCAATTTCTCACCATTGGCCAGAGTGAGTAAATGTTAGTAAATTAGTAATTTTTTAAAATTCCTACTTAGATTATTTCAGTGTTCCATTTTTCACCATTTGTATACTTTATAAGTTAAAAATTTGCTTTAGAAAATATAAATGTTGGCCGGGTGTGCTGGCTTATGCCTATAATCCTAGCACTCTGGGAGGCTGAGGTGGGTGGATCATTTGAGCTCAGGAGTTCGAGATCAGCCTGAGCAAGAGCAAGACCCCATCTCCATAGTTCAAAAAAAAAAAAAGGGAAAACATAAATTATTAAGGGTGCTGCATTTTGCTGTCCTCCAAATATCAGATCTACAAAACTTCATTTTTTAATGAAAGCCATTGTGCAGTCTAACTTATTGACATAAATTTGAAGGGCTCTCAAATAACATTTAAAAAACTGCAAGGATTGGAACAATATCAAAGATTATAAAGAAAAAAATGAATTTCTCCATAATGAACTTAGCAGGAAGGAATAAAAAATGAGTATTTATTAAAGGGTTTATTGGATTATTAAACTACTTATTTCTCTCTTTAATATAATTTCTAAGACTAGGGTAGGTACATGGTCTGTGGCTAAAGATCCAATAATATGGCTTTCATGTAAAACCTGACTATTGGCTCCTTCCTTCTTAGACTATAATGCCCCCTACCTCATACCCACAAATATGATCTAGTGGGGAACTTGGGGAGAATATGTTGATGGTAGAACCCTAGCCACAAACTTTAATAGTCATGGACTACTGTTTGGCACAAGCAAGGTAGCACAGCAGGACTGTATCATTATTAGATTTTTGGGAAGAGATCATAGCAGAAGCACAGTTGCCCAACATTAGAGTAGGAAGAAATGATTTCATAGTCATCATAGTCCTCCAGGCATTATCTTTGGAGGATTGAGATCCTGGGTCTGATTGGCCACCAGGTGACTTTGGAGACGGGTGTTCTAAACTGACCAACAGGTCCTGGACTGAGGCAATTCATTCAGTCCTTAGTTTATTCCCTTTTGCCTCAGGTACTTGGTACGGGACTGAGCCGTCATGGGATCAATTTTGAGGAGTTGGGGAAGGCATCCATGGTGAATGTTATTACCAGGCCATCTGTATCTTCTTGCTTATTTTCATGTTTCTGGGCTTCCCTCAAATGGTCTTCCCGCTTTTCTTTCTTCTGGACTTCTCAGGATGGCTGACATCTACCCTTTTGCTTTCACATATTCTTTTTCTTTACAACACACAGAGGTTAGTCAAAAGGAAAAAACCAAAATGAATATAGAATTTTTAGGGGGGCTATGATTTAAACCATATTCTTGGCAGGACTTCAAGCCTTTTGACTAATTTCTGAGTGGAATTTGGTATTGACATAAAAGACACTGATGGAATCTCATTTTCTGTCCCAGTTTTACTATTTATCAAATTGTTATTTGGAATTTGTTTTTCCTTAATATTGTGTGAAGATTGAGCTTATGTACATGACTTGCTTTGTGTTAAATATGAATAATTTTAATATGATGAGGTGATGATTCTTCCATCTGCATTTTGAATATCCCAATTTTGCCACCTTCACCAGCTGTTTTGGTACCTTCAATTTATGCCCACCATGATTTTCTTTCTTTTTTTAAATTTTACAGTGGCAATGAATTATTCATTAATACACAATCCTTGTAAAAAGTCTTTGAACAATACAAAGAAACAGTCTCAGCTAACCTATATATCATGAGGTTGAGGAGATATCCTTTTGTTCACAAAGATGTTTGTTTATTTAAATCAGGGATGAATGATGGTTTTTAAAAAAATCCTTTAAAAATAATCTCTTAATTCTTTAGTGGATGACATCAATGAATTTCTTGTCACCATTTATTTTACTGTAATAAAACCTATGCCATATTCAATTAGAATTTTCATTAGTTTTTATAGAGGGATTGGTCTATAGATCCCCTCACTTTTTATTGTAAAAGTTTTGGTTCATAGATTTTTTATTTTTTTAGGGAAGAGAGGTTGCTGCTTTGTCAAGTTTTTTGGATCAGGGTTGGGCTAGCCTCATAAAATTAGTTTGGAAGCTTACTATTTTTTTTCCTATGTTTTAGAAATGTGAAAACTGGGAATTATTCCTTTAAAGTTTGGCAAAAGCTGTTTATAAAATCATCTGGGCCTGGTGTCTTGTTCAGAATTGATCCTTGACAATAATGGAAAGTTGCTTTACAGGCTTATATAAAAAAAGGCTTTTGACCTATATCTTTATGGTAGATGTTAGTATAAAGCTCTCTCTTGTCTTAGTTAATGAATTTTGCTTTGAATTCTACATTGATAACATTGCCATGCTTTGTGTCTGTACAAATTGTACATGTTCATAACAGCTTTACTTGGAATAACAAAGAACTAAAAGCAACCCAGTGGACATTGAACACCATGGAATGGGTAAGTAAATTGTGATATATTCATGCAGTGGAATACTACTCAGCAATACAAAAGAATGAGGTATTGATACACACAACAACATGAGTAAATCTCAAAATATTATGTTGAATGAAAGAAGCCAAAGAATATAATCTGTATGATTCCATTTCTATCAAGTTCTAGACAATGCTAACTGGTCTGTAGTGATAGAAAGCAGAGTACTGATTAGTGATACAGGGATGAGTGAATGGGAAAGACCATGAAAGAGGGACTACAAAGGAGTGCAAGGAAACTGGGAAGTAATTTATATTCATCATCTTGATTGTGATGATGGTTTTGTGAACGTATTCATATGTCAAAACATATCAAATTATGTCTTAAATATGTAACATTTAGTATACTTTAGTTATACTTCAGTAAAGTTGAATAATTTATACATTCAACACTGATTTGAAATGCCACCTTTATCTGATCCTAAATTTCCATGGCTGTGTGTGTTTCTAGACCCACTTCAACTCTATTAAACAAATATATTTGACTTTGTTTCTATATTAATATAAAGAATTAGACAGTGTCCCTTTTTAGTAAAGGTGTTGGGAGACCTGGGAAACCATCTGAAAAAAAATATTGGTAGATTCATGTTCATACACCAGGATAAATTCCAAATAAAGTGGTCATGAGCCCTAAACCACTAAAGTTGGTGACTTGGCCTTAACTTATACCATGACCAGGCAAGGGCATGCATTAGACACTGGGACTAACATCAGCATCTTTTCATTCTAGAAGCCTTCTTGAAATTTGACTGGACCCATGGGCTGGAATTTACCAAGAGAGCAGCTGACTCCTGCTTTGCTTTTACTATTCCAGGAGTGCAGACAGTTAGACCTCCAGTTGGGTATGGTGGCTTGTGCCTGTAGTCTCAGCTACTTGGTAGGCTGAGGCAGGGAGGATTGCTTGAGTCCAGGAGATTGAGTCCAGCCTGGGGAACATAGAGAGACACTGTCTCTTAAAAGTTAAACTTTGACTTTTTTATCACAAGAAAATAAGGGCTCTTATGAAGTCCCAAGCCCTGTTGAGAATGTGTGTTTCTTTAATTAGTAAATTGACTGGATTTACTCTCTTGGCAGCCACACACAGCCTCCTTTTCTAGGGAAAATAGGACGCAATGACCCAAGTTAGAGGCATTCCTTTCTTTTTTCTTTTCCTTTCCTTTCTTTTCTGTTCTTTCTTTCTTTCTTTCTTTCTTTCTTTCTTTCTTTCTTTCTTTCTTTCTTTCTTTCTTTCTTTCTTTCTTTCTTTCTTCTCTCTCTTCTTTCTTCTCTCTCTTCTTTCTTCTCTCTCTTCTTTCTTCTTTCTTCTTTCCTGCATTTAGGGAATACAGATTATAATGTTATACCTTAAATAATGTCAAAGACATTTTATAACAAAATTCGTGCACTTAGGTTAGCATTATCCTACTCTGTGTATTTGAATATCTCTCTGACCTGCTGAGCTTCTTCAGAAACCTTTTGCTCCTGACTGAAGCTTTATGACAGCATTTCATATAAGCACAGTACAGGTGGCTGTAGCATATTGATTTAGCTTAATGTGATAAACTTTCTATAGAATTAAAGTTTAACTTAGTGTGTGATGAATAACTGATAATATAAATAATATATAACTGATAAAAAATTAAAATAAAGTCTTAATCATCCTATATTTATGCATAGAACTTCATGAACTGCAGGGGGAACTGTAGACAGAGGTATTTGACAGAATATTTGAATAAATCAAACTAAACTGAATGATATACTTAGGGTACTTTTTTGCTCTTTTATCTAGGTTTAAAACTCTGTTACATAACTTTAATGATTAAAAATATTCGAACTTCTGCTTTTATTTAATTTTCACCTTTAAATCTGTGCTATTTGTTGTGTGTCTGTACACAAACCCCAATGTAAGGTGGCATGTTCTCTACTACAGGTGGTATGTTCTCTGTACTTCTACTACAATTAACCCAATATTTTACTAACTTTTTCATCCTTTTGGCATCATGAGGAGTTCTTTGCTTTTTAAATAAAGATCCTAATGCTGACATCTGAAGTGAGGGAATCAGATTTTGTCATGGGAATAAATGTTATATACACATTATAAGCTACCCTTGATTTCTCCATTGTTTAGAAAACATTGAAAACACAAATGTATGTGTTCTTGGATCTCCTATGGCACCTAACATAGCTGCTTTAATGACCTTGGCCCACTTAACTTGATTTGGTGAACAGTTCTAGATATGAGGATCAATATATAAGGGAAAATGATAAATTATAGAAAAAAGTAAAATACCTATAGTGTAAAGCACCATATATACAAAGCATGTCCTAGATTTTATGGTAGCTACAAAATAGGGTGAAACCTCTACAGTTAAGTAATATGTCTTTACTGTCTGCAGCTTGCTGAGGATCAAGTTGAATTCTGGTTCACATTCTACCTGACATCTGAAGACTTGACAACAGACTCTGGAACAGAATTGTCATCAGGTATAGAAGGTCCTTTCCTCTCACATCCCTGTCTACCACAGCAAAGTTAATATCTGTTTAGGTAAGTTTTGCCCTGTGCTCCTTTATTTTCTTCCCTAGAGTCAATGAGCAAAGGAGACACGTTTGTGATGACTTGATAAACTAGGACCTTCAGGGATCCTAAGCACAACCCTTTCCCCTTTTCTTTCCCAATCAAACTGATGTTTATATAATGACCACAGTCCCAGTCACTGCCAAAATTGAGGTCTTTGGGAGCCTAGAAGAGCTCACTAGTAGCCTTGATAGTTTCTTGGTTTGTTTATAAAAACATCTTTTCCTGATTGCAAAATAATCATATAATTATACAACATTGAAAAATACAGAAAAGCACACACACAAAAAATACTTATAATTCCAATACCCCAGAGATGGCACTTGTTAACAGTGTGGTATATAACTTTCTAGTTTTTTTTTTTCTTATGCATGTATGTTTTACATAGAAAACAAATAACTCTTTTCTGGCTGAAATTAAGTCATTTATTGAACACATATTTGTCGAGTACCAACCATGCACTATTATGTGTGACACTGGATTCTTGTAGCAATAATGGTTTTAAACCAATTTTTATAAATATATGGTGAGCATTCTTCCACATTGCATACCATTTGTGACCTGTTTTTAGATAAATTGGAGACTTGACAAGCCTGGTCCACTGTGGTTAAGGGAATGTGCCATTTGAGAACTATAAAGGAAGAAACTGGCCTCCCAGGAGGCCTGGTGTGGGCTCTCGAGGTCACCATATGGTATTAATAGTGCTCGAAGATCAGCCAGAGAATCTCGTCTTGTATCCACACAACATGATGGAAGTTCCTGGAAAGATTATCAAAGGCTGATAGGAAAGCACGAGGAATACTTGGGAGGTGTAACTTGAGACTCATCTATAAATCATACAACAAACTAATGTTGTGATAAAAAGAATGGTTGGATCTGTTGGCTAGTGTTGGCCTATTTAGAAATGAAAAGTATGAGAATGCTTCTGGATTGCATATTTGAATCTGTCTAATTTTTCCAAAGATGATCCAGAATTGAAGCCTCTAATGTTTTGACTTAATTCTTCTTTTAATATCGACAAAAATTTTATATATTTATATTGTATAAATGCTTTGATGTCTGTATACATTGTGTAATAGTTAAATCAAGGTAATTTGCATGTGCATTATCTCACTTATGTTTCTTTTTAGTGGTGAGAGCACTTAAAATCTACTCTTAGCCATTTTCTAGTATTATAATACATTGTTATTTATTATAGTCACCATGTTATACAATGATCTCTTGGACTTTTTCCTCCTGTCTAACTAATTTGTGTCCTTTGACCAACATCTATACAATCCTGCCCCCAACCCCAATGAACCACCATTCTACTCTCTGCTTCTTTTAAAATAGTTAAAATTATTTAAAAATTTTAATTATTAAAATTTAAATAGCCACAGGTAGCTAGTGGCTACTGCATTGGCAAGCACAACTTTAGACAATACATTCTGTTAATAAAGCCTCTCTAATTGCTTGCATTTGAGCACAATAGTCTCATGTTGTTGCCTGATAACCTGCTGCAGACAACATAAACCAGCGTTATTTTTTTTTTAGGTCCTTTGTAGCCCTGAAATTTTTGTGCCCAGTTTTACATATGTTTTTTACATCTGCAAGTCTGTTTAGGAGCTACTTGTAACAATAGTTCTAAAATCTGGCCAATTAGATCATTACAGTTGTCTAGTGAGATGTTATGTTTATTTTTATTAAAAATGTTTTTTCCCAGAAAATTCCCAAATAATTCTCTAATACTGGGAATTTTTCACTATCTCTGCCTCTCCATAGATTCTGGTTTTCTTCCACGTCGCTTGTCTAGATTCCAATTCCATTTCTTCTTTTTTGCCTTTCATCCTTTTCTAGGCTCCAGAGAACAGTGCCTTCTAGCTGTGCCCTTACATAGTGGAAAGGGCAAACAACATCCTTCAGGGCTCTTTTATAAGAGCAGTAATCCCACATAGGCCCTCATGACTTACCCAAAGGCCCCATAGCTAAATCCATCACACTGGGGATTATGTTTCAACATTGTATTAATATATTTGCTAATAATGAATATCCTACCATCCCTGGTGAACTTAGCTGGCCAGCATATGTGTGTGTGTGTGTATATATATATATGTATATATATATATATATATATTTTTTTTTTTTTTAATGTGCTGTTAAATTCTGTTTGGTAATGATTTAATTATGATTTCTGAGTAGAGATTTATAATTAGGTCGATCTATAATTTTTCCTTTGTGCAGTACATGTTGGATTTCGGTATCAGTGTTAGGTTTTAGTATCATGACTAAGTTTGTTTTGTCTATCTGCATACCTCCTACTATTTCTCCTTTCATACTATTTTGAAGTAAATTCAAGACATTATACTTTTCATGTATAAATATTTCAAATATATATTTACAAGTAATTGAAATACAAAACACGTGCATACACACACAACCATAATACCTTAAATAGCATTTAGTTACATTAATGGTTTCACCTGTGAAACTACCTGGGCTTAGTGATTTTTGAGGAGGGTAGCTCTCTAACATCATTTCTTCAATGATAATTGGTTTATTTAGATTTTCTGTCTTTTTTAAAGTCAATTTTGATAATGCTGTGTTTTTCTAAATAGTTGTACATTTTTAGATTTATTTTAGATTCATGAATTTGAGCAAAGGAATTTACTGCTTTATAGTATCCTTTAATTCTGCAGTTATTGCTATCATTTTACATCTTTTAAAAATACATTTGTACTTTCTTCATTTTTTTCTTGGTTAGAGTTTTTTATAGGTTGAATGCTTGTGTTCCTCCAAAATTCATATGCTGTGATCCTAACCCCCAGTGTGATAGTATTAGGAGGTGAGCCTTTGGGAAGTAATTTAGGTCCTGAAGTTAAGAGTCTCTGGGGATGGGATTAGTGCCCTCATAAAAGAGGACACAGAGTTCTCTAGTTTTCTTTCTGTTGTGTGAGGATATAAGAAGATGGCAGTCTGCAACCTGGAAGAGGACCCTTGCCAGAACCCTGCCATGTGGCACCCTGATCTTGGACTTTCATCCTCCAGAGCTATGAGAAATAAATTTCTGATATTTATAATTCATGCATTCTATGTTGTTTTTTTTATGGCAGTCTGAACTAAGATAGAATTACTAATGTTTTATCTAAGGTATTTATTTATTTTGAGGAACCGACATTAAAAAAATGCTCCTGCCATTTTTCATTTAATTTTTGCTGCTTTTATCTCCTTTTGATTTTCTTAGGTTTATTTTTGTGTTATTTTCTAAGGTCTTGAGTTGATTGCTTAATTAATTCATTGTCATTTTTTATTGTCATTAATATAAATTTCTATGGCTGTATATTCTTCTGAATACCACTTTAAATGCATCTCTTAGGTGCTGATATGTAATGTTTTTATCACTTATTTTCTAGATATTTGTCAAGAATGGTGAAAGGTTTGAGATTTTACTCTAGTTGAAAGCTCAATGCAGTTTTGTGGATGCTGGCAGAAGTCATGACATTCCTGGGTCAGAGACAAAGGAATGTTTATCACTCACAGCAGTAACTGTGGTCATAAAATTAGCATCTATACCAGTTTGCTGAGCCCGATTCCCTCAGGGCAACATGAAGAGGGCCAGGTAACATCTGCACACACGGCAGGTTGCATTATAGGAAAGAAACCTTGAGCTTAGGAAATCTGAAACTTTTATAATGGCCAGTAAGCTTGCTTGTCTTTCAAACCTCCAGAGGAAGATACTGTCTTCTAAGGCTGTTCACTATACAAACATCATTGGAAAGATAGTCAAGAACAAATGAAGTTAATGTCTTAGCTTGGAAGATGGGCAGAGATGTAGAGACATACAGATAATTGTTCCCTAGTAATATCTACCCGTGTTTCTACACTGTCTTGGCTTCTAGTGATTTTTTCCCATGAATATGTCACTCTGTTGGCCACTCTGATTAATCCAAATAACAGAGGCTTTAACCAAATCCATTCACTTTGTCTCACAAAAACTCATTAATGTCAATAGGACTCAAAGAAGCAAAATGAGGCAGTTTATAGTATTGACCTCAACCTTGCCCTTCAGAGTTCTGGATTCAACCAGCTGAGCAATTCCCATAAACCATCAGGTCTACCTTAGAAAACCAAGTGGCTCTCTCCTTTGGTTTCTGTATTGACTTACCCATTACCCAACTTCAACAATTATCAACTAATGATAAGATTAACAGTTAATTTCCATTTAATTTATATCCCTTCCTACTCCTGTATACTTTGATTATTTTGATATCATATAATAATTGTACCCATAAATCTAAGGATGTATGTCTAAAAGATAATTGTTAAAAATTTATTTATATGTATCTCCTCAAAATCACCATCACATCTAGAAAAATTTCTGATTGCTATGCCTAAAGTGTGATCTTCTTTTTCTAGACCTTCTTTATTCTATATCTTGATATATTTTCCTTGGAAAACAATCAGATATTATCTCTTTGAATTTTTTTCTGCCTCATTATCTCCCTTTCCTTCTTTGATTCCAATTACATGAATGTTAAATCTTCTCACTATATCCTTTATGTCTCTTACCTTCTCTTCTCTGTTGTCCATCCTTTTGCCCCTTCTTGCTTTATTCTGGGTATTTTTCTCTGACTTATCTTACATATACTAATTCTCCCTTTAACTATGTCTAATGTGCTGTTAAACTTTTCATTTTAGTTAGTGCATTTTTCAGTTCTAGAATTTCCTTTAGCTTATTTAAAAAAAATTTCTGGTTCTTTGTCAAAATTCTCACTTATTTTTTATTTCATTGAACATATTAAGAATAATTATTTTCCATTTTGTTATGAAAAATTTCAAACATATTAAAATGTCAAAAGATTTTTATAGTGAACATCTACCTAACATTTATATTCTACCATTAAAATTTTACTATACCTGTTGTATCACATATCTATCCATCTATCTATATATCTATCAAAGATAGTTATTTTAATTTTTTACTTTATTTTTTGAATCAGGGTCTCCCTCTGTCACCCAGCCTGGACTGCAGTGGTGTGATTATTACTCACTGCAGCCTTGAACTCCTGGGTTCAAATGGTGTCACCTGGGCTAGAGTACAGTGATGTCACTGTACTCTACTGCAGCCTTGAACTCCTGGGCTCAAATGGTGTCACCTGGGCTAGAGTACAATGATGACACTGTACTCTACTGCAGCCTTGAACTCCTGGGCTCAAGCAATCTTTTTGGCTTAGCTTCCTGAGCAGCTAGGACTACAGGCATGTGTCACCACAACTGGCTAATTAAAAAAATTTTTTTCTTTTTGTAGAGACAGTGTCTTGCTAATGCCCAGACTGGTCTCAAACTCCTGGTCTCAAACAAGCTTCTTGCCTTAGCCTCCCAAAGTTCTAGGATTACAGGTATGAGCCACCATGCTACACTCTTTTGTGGCACTCTCACCCTGCCTGCCATTTCCTTAGTACCCATATCTGAGGTCCTGGCTTAATGTTCACAGTTATCATGAAATAGCTACATAACCCAAGACTGGAAGTTTCTCTGAAATATATATAATTTGGCATGATAATTTATTGACATATTATAATTATTTGTTTATTCCATTGTCCCCAGAAGCTGTTATGTTCTGATTCTGGGCTTCCTAGCTTCAGGATATTGTAAACTGCCTTTATATTAGTATTAGCAGGCCTGAAAAAGAACATAGATAAAATGGAAGTTTTTTGGTCCCTGAAATAAAATCCCACCACTCAGGTTTTTGTTTTGAGATGAGAGATGTGGGGGGAGGGTGGCAGCAGGAGCCTGAAGGTGGGGGTTTTGCTGGGGAGGGCAGAGGAAACAGAACTGACAGGTGTGGGATTAGTGCTCAGAGCTTTAGTGGGGGGTTACTGTACTAACGTAGGTGACAGCTTTATGAGTGGTTGAAACCTATTCCCCTTGCCTTCCCAATGGGGAGTTGAGGTGGAGCATAGTTGAAAATTCCCTTTATAAAGGTAATAAGGGCCACAAGGTGGGAACTGTGGTAGGGAAAATGTGTATATATATATATCTTGTGTGTGTATATATGTGTGTGTGTGTGTGTGTCTGTATACAGACACCCCCCTCCCACCATTGTTCCCTAGCTTGCTTTCCTATGATTTATTGCTACTCAGGAGTCATACAGCTGATGGTCATAAAGATTCTCAGCTTTCTTCATTGCTCCCATAGATAATATCACCCTTGTGAAAGCTAAGGCTGGTTTTTGAGATATCTTCCAGGCCCTGCATTCCTGTGGAATGGATGACCCACCCAGACCAGTGGCCCACACTGGCTCAACTGGTCTTGTGATCCTCATCTAAGAACTAACTCAACAAAGAAGACAATTTCTACACCCCTAAGGTTCCGCCCTGAACCCAGCCCAATTAGCAGACCTAATTGCCTAGGCCTTTGCCTGCCAAACTATCTTTAAAAACTCCTTTCCTCAAATTCTCAGGGAGATGGATTTGAGAACTTCCTTTTGTCTCCTTGCACAGTGCCTACAATATTAAACTCTTTCTCTGCTGTAACCCCTGCTGTCTCAGCGTACTGGCATCCTCTTGAGCAGTGAGCAATGAAACCTGGTATAAGGCTGTGAACAATGAGCATTTACAATCGTCACAGAAGCTGACTTAAAAGATCCCTGGCACAGAAGAATGGTGTGGCCCACCTTTGAATGGACTGGTGAGCTCAGGCAATGAATACTTCACATATGCCCATGATGCCCTAAGGATGAGAAGGACAGATTTACCCTATTTTCAGGGAATTCTAGGAGAGTTGAAGGGAAAAAGATAATCTCTCCAATGTGAGTGGGAATATCTTTGTAAAAAGAAAATCACAATCTCGGGGCCACCCCAAAGTCTTTATGCGAAAGGAAAAGTAAAGGCCTCAAGCACCTGTGAAGAACTAGCCCTACAGATCATTCCTTAGGGAAATTCCTTGCCAGCCTCCCATAAACAAGGACATGCAAATTATAACTATGTCTAGCCCCTAAAACTACAGTCTGTTTGATTTCACACCAGTAATGAATTACAAGTTTATAGGTAACAGAACAGGAGATAGGACAGTATCAGACATTCTTCCATCTACCGAGGGACATCTACATAATTGATGCTTCCTTAACTCCTTTTTTTCTCTTCTAACAATCATCTTATGTGAGATGTAGATTTCCTGGGCCTCATAAAAATGTAACCATTTTGCCTCACCCCGCCCCCCTCCCTACACACTAGCTTTTTTCTTTCTCTCTGTATGCCTTTAAATGCTGGAGCTTCCAAATTTCCCTTCAGAAAAACAACCACGAGTCTGTTTGTGGTTTGTGTCTTTTCAGGAGTGTCCTCAATTTTGGTTTAATAAACCTCCATTGATTGAAAATTTTGCCTCAGTCAGTTATTTGGGTTGACATCCTGACACCTCCGGCTGGTGGAGGCAGAGCCAGATTTTATTCCCGAGGAGAACATATCTATTTAAGGTGACCTATCATGTTCTTGAATGTTGTAAGACAAATATATACCTTTGTGTGTCCCCCAAAACTTAGTTATCATCCAAGTGTACTCTGTCCTTCTCAACTTAGCCTAAATTAAAAAATAAAATAAAAAAGATGTGGAAGGTGAATTTAGGAGAGCTCTTTTATCTGGCTTCCTTTGTTAGCAACCTTTGTGACAATATGTAGAAAACTTCAAAAGAGGATACACAGGAACAAGGAGAAAGGCTGAGGCTGCTGCCAGTGATGTAGTAAACCAGGAGGAAGAGTGAAACCTCATTGGAAGCAACAGGTGGTAGCAATTGAAGAGGAATCAGAATAATCTCGGGTGGAAGAAAAGAATGATGGTGCACAGGCTAGACCAAAGGGTGTGGCCTGAGGTGTGCACTGGCAGGAGACTTTTGTCCATCTCTAACCTCCCACACCCCCTCCCACACCTTCACCCCTCAAATCTTGTCCCTGCCTTCTCCTACACCAAACTCCAGCTTCAGGTGATAGTGGTCAAGACTGGCTTAGATTTAGGGCAAAGAAGTCCAACTCCTGTTGCCAGTAGTGAGGGGGGTCTGCGAGAGGAAGCGAGGAGAGCATGACTGGAAGCCCCTCACAAGCATAAAAGGTTGGTGGAATTCTTGATGAATTTTCTCACAGAGACATTATTGTGCATTGTTCTATAGTATTATTTAGCACAGGTGCATTTTGGTCCTATTAAACTATTAGCACAACTATATGATGGGTTAAATGGGCTTTTATGGCCTTTCCTAAAAACTTAACCACTGAGTATAACATTGTTTCTATGGTAAAATGCTTTTAAAGTCTGACAATAGACTGACAAAAGAACCTTTGAATGCAATCTGTTTGTTAGTTGGATTGGCCTCGCTGGGTTAAAGAGGCCCACCCTGCTCTTTAGCTTTAAAGTCTGCCCCTGTACAAAGAAGGCAAAGTCTTTTATAGTGACAGACAAGCCACACACTCTGAGTTTAAATAAAGATAAAGATTGGCTCCTTGTAGGAGAGCCTGTCTGATTTAAGACAGGCCATATTTAATGAAATGTGGCATAAATGGGCCTGCTTCGAATGAGGCAGTTTGTGTAAAGTTCTCTACTATTATCAGACCATCTGTGTTTACTTTTGTGTGAAAGCAAAAGTTTCAGTCCTATTTTGGATCAAAAATAGCATTGCTCAGTGTGATAAGGGGTGTGAAAGTTTAAAGTAAATCAAATGGGGATTTTATTTTTTATCGGTTGCCATTTTCAATGGAGAATAAATTAAACATATAGAGTCAAAAAAAAAGGTAAAAAGGAGGTGGTTGACAGTCTAGTCATGTTTTATATAACACTTGTTTTTCTTTTACATGAACACATTATATCATCTATCAGGATAAATTAATGTGTCTTGGGCCTTTAAAAACTGTAAAAAAAATAATTTTAATGGTTCCAATAACAGCTCCAGATGAATGCTGGAAAACAGATATTCCAAGCTGTCAAATAGCATATGTATTGCTTGGCTCTGTTGTAACTGCAAGTAAATGCTGCTTTTGTATAAAGTTTCCTTGACTGCCAGTGGAAGAACTGTAACACATTTATTGAGAACAGAATTGGAATGGGAATGAGACATGTTACAACAGAATGGCACCTAATTCCTCTTGCCAATTGGACTGAATTAAAATAATAAATCATTAGGACAATAAAATGTTCTTGGTTTAAAGTAAGAATAATTTAATTAAATGCTTACAAATATGGTGAGTTCATATATATGTTGTAGAGATTTTTTTAAAAAATATGGTTTTCTTATCATGTGGGGGAATAGAATTAGAACCCATATAAATGTATGTGTTAAATGGAAAAAAAAAACCCAGATAAGCTTCGGAGGTGAATTTAACTGTGGTACAGAAAGCAAATGAAAAGTGTTTGCAACAAAGGCCAGTTCCTACTGCTGTTTACTGCAGGTAAGGGGCTTTCGGATGCTGTCCTGTGTTTGAAAGGGTTGACTCATGCCATTATTTATTGCTGTTAATTGCTAATGTTTGTGAAGAGCACAGTATGTTGCAAAGCAGGACGGAGTAATCCATGGTGACCTTTTGTGCTATCAAAGCTTTATCAATTAGAAGCTCCTGATTATAAATTCAAAGGATGCCCAGTGAGTGCCATCAAAGAAAGATTATATTGGCTTCTTAAGCAATCCGATTTCTTTTTTGTTTGGCTCCACTTCCTTCAAAACTGAACCTTCTCTAGGGTATTGTTTCTAAATCCACAAACTGAAACATATTCAAAATGTTTTCAAACTTTAAGGAGTATTGTGGTTTTTATAAACAATAGCAGGAATTTAAGAAAAATAGTAGTTGTATTTTCTGATAAATCCCTTTCTTCTTGAGGCTTCCTCACTGGCTGACTTCCTAGTTACTTTCTTTCCCATCTACTTTGATCTGCATAACATTTATGAAAATTTTGTTAAATGTTTCAAAACTGTAAATTAAAGCCCTTATTTTAGTATACTTCTCACTGTGAGTTAGTCTTAAAATATTTGTTCATTTTAACTCACTTATCTCCAGATAGGATTTTTTTGTTTTTGGCTTCTTATATATTTATTTGGTTTTATAAAAGAACTACAAAACTTTTGAGAAATTTGAAATCTGGTCCTTTCCTCCCCAGCCTACTCCTCTACCTCTCTTCACCAGATACAACTGCTATTCATAATCCATTTACAGTATTGCATAATGTTTCTTATTAAATTGAAACAAGTAGTATCACTTTACATATTATTTTGTATCTTGTTTCTTTCATTCAATTTTATATTTTTGAGATCTATTGATGTCAACAAATATAGACATTCTTTTTAATTGCCATATAGTTATTCCATCATATAAATATACCACAATTTATTTTCTGTTTTCTTATGGATGGACTTTTAGATTTTTCTAAAAGAAATACTGAAAAAGCCCACACAATTTGTCATCTTTAAAAATTTGTTGTTTTCTTGGGGATGGTAGTGGTTTAGGGAGGAATAGAGAGAGATAGTTTTAAAGGGTACAAAATTACAGTCAGACAGGAAGAATAAGTTCTAGTGTTCTGTACCACTGTAGTATGACTATAATATTATTAAATAATATATAGTTTCGAATATCTAGAAGGACATTGAATGTTCCCAATACAGAGAAATGACAAATGCCTGAGATGATGGATATGCCAATGACCCTGGTCTGATCACTCGACATTATTATATGTATCAAAACATCACCATGTACCCCATGAATATGTACAGTTATTGTCAATTAAAAAATTTTTGTCTTCCAATTTTTTTTTACCCAACAGCAAGTCAGAAGCTGTGTTTTCCAATTTTTAATTTAAAAATTTAAGTGCAATGCAAGCAATTTAAATAAGCAAAGAACAAAATCTCTTTCAATGCCACTGTCTAGAAAGTTAAATGAATATTAAGACTGTCCCAGATAGGGTCTTTCAGTTCTTATTCTCCATATTGCTGCAGCTCTTGACAGTGTTTGGTGTTTAGTGTCTCCCTTCTTGAAATTCTCTGCTCTCGTACCTTCTAAGACCTGCAATGTCCTAGATTTTTTTCTGTTTACTTTTTTATGTAAGTGACTCTTCTTTCTTCTTATGTTCTCTAATTTGGCCTTAACCAAGGCTAAGGCTGCAGCTTTTTTTACTCTCCTCTAATCTCTTGGCAAGTTCACCTACTCTCAACTGTTTTCCAAACTCCAGGTCCACATTTCCAACTGTTGTCAAACATCTCTACCACCTCCACCAAAAACATCCAAAAAGTGAACTCTTGATCTTCCCCTGCCCATGTTCAGGATCCTAAATTATTATCTGAATTACTACCCTAAATCTCCTTGCCAGTTTCACTCTAGGGATTACTACTATTGAGTTCTCACGTTAGCATTAAGTTGTAGTTCTGCTTTCTCCCACTTCTGCCGTCATGATCTAGTCTACAAGACTGTGTTTCTGCTGTGGTTGCTATTTATAATTGCATCAGGACCACTGTAAGTCTATGGACCAGTGGGGTAGTTATTCTGGTCTTAGCTGGGCTCACTTATGCGTCTGTGGTCAGCTACGGGACGGGAAGGTGGCTCTGCTGATCTTGGCTGAGCTCGCTCACATGTTTGGATAGCTCCTGGCTGTAGGTTGGTCTGTTATCCTTTAAAAGGCTGTCAGGTTTGTTCTCATGGCAGAGACAGGGCTTCGAGGTTGTAAGCCTCTTGTAACTCATCTGAACAGTAGTGGGAGGCTTGATGGTCCATTCAAGGCAATGGGATACAGGGCGAGGGAAGTGGACTCAATGTAAGAGCTGGTATAGAAGGCAGGGCAGGTCCTGAGAGGAGAGACCCAGCACGGAGACTAACTCTCCAGTGTGGCAGCTTCCACTGAGGAAGCTGAGCAAGTCAGGAGTCTGCACACAAAGGTGGTAGCTGAGGTGGATTGAGCATGTTGATGGCACAATTACTGGCCTCACTGTACCTTTGGCCATTTCAGTGTGACTTTGCAGCTTTTTAAATTCATGCTGGAGTCTATTTCCCTACTCCTAGAATTTGGGCTGGTCTTGTGACTTGTTTTAGCCAGTAGAATATAGGTAAAGCCACACGGTTTTGGCACTCAAGTCTTGAAAAGTGTCTGTGGCCTTCCCATTCTCTATTCCTACTGACAGGAGAACTGGTTTTGCTGAATGTTAAGTGGTCAGTTATGAAAGAATGTTTACTCATTTGAGCAGGCCTGCATCAATATTGCTCTAAAAAAAAGGAGATATCCTGAAACTGCCTATGGGAAGAAACAGAAAGATTAAAAGCCAAACCAAACATCAGATTGAATTGTTTGGTCAAGTTGGTGTCTTCCCACCTCCCACTCCACCTCCCCATCCCAGCTGGGATTAGCTCTCCCAGTTGCTTGACCTCATGGCCTCTAAATTTCCTATTCCATGCCTGGCCTGTTTTCATCCTTTATTTCTCCTGCTAAAATGTTATCTCTTCAGTAATGACTCCTCTAAACACTCCATCTAGAGTTGGTTTCACTGTTGTCATTTTCTTTTTCCTGTTTTCAGTCCCTTTCAAAAAATATATGGTCAGAATTGACAATTACTTTGTTTACAATTTTTCTTTTTGTTTCTCTAGTTAAATCGTGAGCTTCATGAGTATAGAGGCTATTATTTTCCTAATGACTGTCACAGTGTCTGGCACATATTAGGGTCTCATTAAATATTTGTTGAATTAATCAATAAGTTGGAGGGAGACATGTTGGGGGAGAGGAATAACCTGGGTCTGGGCATGGCCAGACCTCAAGGCCAGGCTGTCTGAAAACCCCAACACTAGAGGCCAGCAGTCAAGGTAAAGTATCCGAAGGGAAGTGACTGATTTAGGTCCAGTCTGGACTATTGTCTATGGGTCTGTTCTGGTAGGTAAAGAAATGGCAGTGAGAGTCTGTGGTGTTGGGATACTTATATGGATACTAGTATTCATCCTCATATGGAAGGCTCATATGCAGATGGCAGTGTCCTAGTTGGTCATGCCCTAAGTTGTCACTGGTCCCCAGTCAGTTTCTTGGGGAATAGGCTAGGAGGCCTGTAAAAGGCTAGGCATGTTGTCACTCATTTCCCTTTCATCTAGGGCAAGAAGGGATCTGAGTTTAGGGCATGGGTTTAGTTCGGCTATTTTTGTTCTAAGGAACCGAAACTCCCAATAATGAGGAAGGAGGTTCAGAAAAATAGGAATCTCGGTCGAGTGGGCATGCCTCACAGAACTCTGGGAAAAGCTAAGCCTCATGGGAAAGCGGAAACTGCACTACTGCTGAGTCTTGCTGAAGCCAGAACAAAATCCCATGCGGCTGCTTGGATCTCAGCACTAGTACTTTACAGATCTTTAGAACAGGTCTCTGGTTTTAATGGTCACTCTCTGAGTCTCCCTTTTTGTCATCTCCCTTTTCCCACTTCTAACTCTCTCCTTTTCTTTAATAATTCTTGACCCTGAGTCATAATCACATATGGAGCTTTAAAATATAAACATATCTCATTGCATCCCTGTAGATTTAGACTTAGAATATAAGCTCAGTGAAGTTAAGGATTTTTGTCTGTTTTCTTCACAACTGTCTCTTGTGCTGACAGTGGTGCCTGGCACATAGCAGATGCTCAAAATACCAGTCTGTGGGGTGGGGCCCAAATGACTACAGTTTTAAGAAGCTTCTCAAGTTATTCAGATGTGTGATTAGGTTGATAACCACCATAGTATACTTAGTTTCTTTTCTCTACCTCACAGATTCATCTTCCAAACATCATCTTGTTCATGGCTTCTGCTCTACTTGATGGCCGCCTTCTCTGCATTATTTCAGCTTCATATTTTTCTATTATCTGCCTATTCCCTATGGTATTCTGCAATTCAAATCTTTAATAACAAGACTCTGATTCGTCTATCTTGCCTCTGTTTGAACAGAGTTTCCTCCTATTAAGGCTCCCTGTAGTTAGATGGCAGCCTGGGGATTAGGTGTCCTTGCTTCTCTCTAGCCCACTATTATGTAGCCAAGAAGGAGGGGAGTGGAAAGAATAGAGCCACATGATACAAAGTATGGCAGCTTAGCAGGCTGAGTGTGGCAGGTAATGTGATTGGTTTGTCAAGTACAGAAGACTTAATTGTTCCTCCATATTTTCTACTAATTATAATCAGTTGATAAAATATTTTTGAGTGCCTTCTGCACCAAATTTTGAGTGCCTTACATGTCAGGCTCAGGCAATAAAATGATAAGCAAAAGAAACATGTAGTCTTCCCTCATTGTGCTTACGCTGCAGTAGGAAAAATAGGTAATTCCTAAAGCCATTAAGATAAAATGTGAATTAAAAAATGAATAAATTGAGCCCTATAAAAATCAAAATCTTTTGCTCTTCAAATGATATTGTTAGGAAAATAAAAAGGTAAGCCTTGGACTGGTAGAAAAATATCTTAAAAACATATATTTAATAAAGAACTTGTATAACTGAATAATAAAAAAGTCAAAGAACCCTATACAAAAGTGAGAAGATGATTTGAACAGATATTTCACTAAAGAAGGTATATGGATGGCAAATAAGTATATGAAAAAATATTTAACATCATTAGTCATTAGGGAAATGCAAATCAAAACCACAATGTGATATCACTATGCTCCTGCTTGAATAGCTAACATTAAAATGACTGACCATACCAAGAGCTGTCAAGAAAGGAGAGCAACTAGATCTCTCAAATATTGGTGGGAATGCAAAATAAAACAGCTACTTTGGAAAACAATTTGGCAGTTTCTCATAAAGTTAAACATGCACTTACCATATAGTTCAGCAATTTCACTTGGAGGTGTTTACCCAAGAAAAATAAAAATATATCTCCCTACAAAGACTTGTAAGCAAACATTCATAGCAGCTTTGTTTCTAATAGTCCCAAACTGGAAATAAGCAGTTTAGAAACAATAAATGAATGGATAAACAAGCCGGTACATCCATACAACTGAATGCTAAGTAGCAATAAAAACATAAAGAATGAATTACTGGTGCATGTAACAACATGGATAAATTTCAAAAGCATTATGCTATGTGAAAGAAGCCAACTACAAATGACTACCTATGTACTGTACGATTCAATTTATGTAACATTCTGGAAAAGGTAAAACTATAGTGATAGCAGATCAGTGGCTAATCTGAAGCCAGAGCTGTAGAGAGAGGATTGACTGGAAAAAAAGCACAACAGAACTTTTTGGTTTGATAGAAATATTCCCTATCTTGATTGTGGTGGTGGTTACACAATTGATACAGCTGTCAAATTGTATTAAATTATACACTTACATTGGTGAATTTTATTCTATGTAAATTATACCTTAAAGCTGATTTTTTAAAAAATAAACAAAAATGAGATGTGATTTATGAGTAGATTGGGAGATGCAGAGGGTACTCTGGGACCACAATATAGGGTCACCTTACAAACCAAGGGATCTCAGGAAGCTTTTCATGGAATGAAAATCTTAATCTTAGCATGATTAGGAATAGGCCAGGTGCACAGGGCTAGGTGGAAGAGTTTTACGGAGTTAGCAGCATATACAGAGGCTCAGAGGCAAGACAGGAAAGATTTTGGAGGTGTTGCCAAAGGAAGAGGGAGGAAAAATGAGTGTGGACAGGTAGGCTGGGCAAGATAAAGGGCTTTCTATGTTAAGTTTGGTCTTTATCCTAATAGTGACTAGAAGGGTTTTAAGCCCTTCTCACAGTGGAGTTATGGGATGTGATTTCTGGTTTATAAGAATGTCTGGCTGCTGGGTGGAGAATGGGTTGTATGGAAAGACTTTCCCTAAGAGGGCACAGATGATAGTGCCATGTATTAGGGGAGTTGCAGGGGGCGTGGAGGGAGGTGGATACATTTCAGAAATATTTAGGAAGTAGAATTTTCTGAGGGGGAAGAAGGAATCAAGAATGGCTTTTAGGTTTCTAGCTTGGGCAACTGGGTATATGATGGTGCCATTCACTGGATAAAGAATAAAGAAGCATGAAAACATTCGGGGGCAAGGTGATGACTTGAGTTTGTACATGTTGGTTTTGAGGTACCTGAGGGGCATTCATATTGAGTTTAGAGTCAGCTGGATATAAAAGTCTGTTGCTTAGAAGACAGGTCTAGGCTGTAGAAACAGATTTGTATCATCAGCATGTTGATGGTAATCGGAACTGTGGAAATGATGACTGAAGAGATAGATGGATGAGTAGCGTGAAGATAGAAGAGGCCTATGGCAGAACTCTGAGAAATTCCAATCTTTTAAGGGTGAGGTAGGAGGAAAATTAGGAGAGCATTGTATTAAGGCAGGGTTGAGGAACTTTTTCATGTTGGAAGTTCGCATTAAGTTAGCTGTAATCAAATAAGGCTGCATTCAAAAAACTTCAATTAGATATACTTAAAAATGTACATTATTTTGTAAAAATCTAACTACTATTTACTAAATAATTTCAAAAAATGAAAACTATTTGTTAATTTTAAAGTTAACTAACCTTTTAATAACTCTGTTGTGTCTGCTTTTTGTTGGAAATCATTTGGTTGAAGCATGGAGGCCCGCAGTTTCAGTTAATCCTCTACATAGGTATCAGGTATTCGTGACCTTAAGGGCATCTTGATTTGGGCTAGGTGGGAAAATGTAGATTTGCAGCAATAAGTGGTTGAAAAACAAGAAAGCATTTTTCGGGCATGTCGCCGAAGGTGTGGGTATTCTGCATTTGTCCACATTTCAAGTAGATTTTTCTTGGCATCAAACAATGACTTTAAAATGTCATCTACTGAGAGCTCAATCCGTTCCATCTTGTAGTTGTTTAGGTCCCTTGGTGATATCAACGAGGTGAGGCTAAAATGCTAATTTGAGTGTGATGTCATGATTCTCAAAGTCAGTGAATCTTTCATTGTATTCTCCAATTAATATGTCTTATAACAGCTGTGTAATCTTTAAATGATTCACATTTATCATTCTGTTCATCAGTGATAACTGGGGAAAAT
Organism: Microcebus murinus; assembly: GCF_040939455.1. Classification (NCBI taxonomy): domain Eukaryota; kingdom Metazoa; phylum Chordata; class Mammalia; order Primates; family Cheirogaleidae; genus Microcebus; species Microcebus murinus. Next base: position 47,209,315 of record NC_134112.1, read on the forward strand.
GTTCATCTGAAATTTCCTTTTGAAGAAGCATTTTGAAAAAAGATAGCTTTTTGAAATGCTTGGATTTTTTGCCAAATATCCTATATAGACTTAGTTTTACCTTGCAAAGAAATATTCAAGTTGTTTTGATTTGACATGATATCACACAGAAATGATGCATTCCTATAGAAATCTTCTTTCAATAATTCACATTGTTGATTCTGTTCATGAAATTTAACTATCTGTTCTCAAAGAGATAAAATTTTGGCTAACATCTGTTCCTGAAACAGCCAATGTGCTTTAGAATGATATAGCAAATTCACACTGAATACCTCATTGTTTAATTTTAGCATGTTAAGAAACTGACCATGCCATGTTGCATTTGCATGAATATAGTTAACAATACTTATAACTTGTTCAACGTGTCACTTAAAATAGTACCTTTAGCACAGAGATTTTGCTGATACAAGGTACGATGAAAAGAAATGAGAGCATCTGGATCTGTTATATATATATATATATATATATATATATATATATATATATATATATATATCTGTGGAATAAACCCTTTATGTTTTCCTGTCAAGGAAGGTGCACTGTCTGTACATACTCACTAAATTTACCAAATTCAGTCCAACCTCATGACATTTATCTCGAAAGTTATTGAAGATATCTATTGCCCGTGTTCTGTTCGCAAGAGTGCCCAAAATGAGTAACTCTTCGTGGCAAAGAAATTCTTCTGTTATGACCTGAATGAAGTATAAAACCTGTGCTGTGTCAGTAGTATCAGTTGATTCATCCAAAGTGATTGAATAACATTAATGTATATTTTCCTTTTGAAGTATTGCATGAAGTTCTGTTAAGTTGAAGGCTAATTCATGCTGCTGATCAGTTATGGTTCTCCTTGAAAAGAGGCAGTTGTTATTACTTTGAAATGTTATTGGGGTCTAAGCATCCTACAACTTTGATGATGCATTCTTTCACAATTTCTACATCACTGATGTTTTCTCTTATTTCCCAAGTATACAAGCCACTTTATAAGTTGCTTCAGTGGCATTATTTCCAGGTCTTATTGATGCTTGAAAGATTTGTCTTTGCTTTTGCTTTTCATTTTTTAATTTCTGCAATACAACCTTTCACGCCTCTCCCTCTAAAATATCTGTGGTTCTATGAATGTTATAACACTGATGAGCATTGAATTTCTTTTGATATTACAGTATCACAAAGCAAGCAAATCATCTTTAGCAGAAACAAGATAATATTGCAATTCCCAATGCTCATTAAGAAATCTGTTTTCTTCATTCAGCATTCTCTTGGTCTTCTTTGACATCATGGGCTGTTAAGCAGACAGAATTAGAAAATGCTGTCAAGCTGTGAAACTATTCACAAATTCCAGTTTAAACAGAAACATAGTGCACCATTGTCAAAAGCTGATAACAGTCTGGCATGCTTGATCCCCATAAACTCTTGCCAACCAGCCTCGTGTGGTAGTGGCTCCAGTCGGGCAGGGAAGTTAGAACTAAATTGTGAGTATAGTAGCCATCAATTTAGCCCTTATGGCTTAGTAATGTTCTAATTGTGCTGGTCAATCTGGGAGGATTATTTCGTTGGAACTTATTTTATTCTTTGGTATTTTAAATATGCTCATTTAAAAAATAAGAATATAAAAGACAAACAAAAATGTGGTAATAAAAATAAAAGGATTTGTTCTGTAAAATTTGGATTCAGTCCAAAGGCTGCACTTAAGGACCTCTAGGACTTTAAGGCCACAGGCTCCCTACTGTGTATTAAGGAATCCACTAGAAGGAAGGAGTAGTCAACAATATCAAATGGAATTGCTTCATTGAAGAATATGATGATGTTTAAGTTTCTTGATTAATATGTGTTGTGGAATTTTGGAAGTTGCTCTTACAGTAAAAGATGAAGCACTTTAAAAGAAAAAGAAAGGTAGTGGTTTAATGGTTTGTGGAAAAGGCAGTGTATTTCCTACACAAATGGAAGATCTCACAGTTTTCTATCATTTTGTTTTGTTCTTCCCCTTTTGGACTTTCCTCTCCCATTAGAGACTTTAGAACACTAAACATTAAAGAGCTTCTACAAATCCATTTATATACATTCTGGGTGGAGAAGCTTGCACAAGATATTCCCTTATTTACAAACCTCTGAGCAAGAACATAGTTTTTACAATGCTTGCTTAATAAGTACTATTCACCTTAATTCCCCCGTTTCCTTTGGTCTCTTTCATTCCCTGAATGGGTGTGACTAAGCTTGAAGAGATCAATGGGAAAAGGTTTTTAATTTCCCCACTTTGAGCAAAAAGTGTTTTTCAGGTAGGGAAGAGGATCAGATACTGAAAGGGAAGTTGTTTTTAACTGAAGTCCCAGCTGCTTTCACAGTAGTCTTACTTCCAAGGTCAGCTTTAGTGGTTTATGACAGTGTGCTGGAACAAAAGTGTCCACTTCTACAGATGCCATCTTTCCCTTTCCTTTTTACTAGTTCCTTTTCCTAATTGCCACACCCCTCCCCACCTCCACCCCAAAGGGAGATGTAAAAAGCTTTTGAAAAGTTAGAATCTTACATTAGAATGGCCATTAAACATGCAGTAGGAGAATATTTTTAAGGAACCATTTGAAAATCACAGTTACATGAACTCAGATAGAAGAGCCAGGGAAATGGCTGTAGGACCCATACTAAATCATAGTTCCAGTGAATATGGTGTCATTATTCTGGTTCAGGTGAGAGGGAAGGAGAAACTCCCTGCTATCTGTGACAGTTACCAATTTTCTCTCAGCTCCAAATTTACTTTTCAGTACCTACTCTAGGATAATAGGTTGTACTTTTTAGAGGTTTCTTTGTAATGGTGAGAATGATTTTAAGCTTTGTCAGCAGAAGTTGTTGGAGGGACGTCATAGGAAGACAGGGTCTTCTCTTCCTGGTTCCTGTGTGCTATATTTTGCTTTCCTTGTTCTTGCTACAGGGTCCATCAACTGTGTGTGTGTGTGTGTGTGTGTGTGTGTGTGTGTGTGTGTGGCAGTCATTCACTGGTGGTCTGCCCCAGATATGCCCCAGAATATTCAGTATCTTGGTGTTTCCCAGGCCTAGACTGGAACTGGTGGTGACTACCTTGCTGAGATTCTGGAGTGCTCCAAGCCTCATGATGGCAGCGGCATCCTGATTTTTCTGTGTGTCTGCCCACCTGCCTTGACTTACCTGCATTTCAGAGGGTTGTTCTTGTAACTGTCCCGCCATGGATACCATGTGCTCCAGACTTCATACCAGCAGTAGTGCTCAGATTTCCTCTGTGTGCTCATCCATCAGCCTCAGATCCATAGAGGGTTGCCTCTTGCTGTCTGGTAATTGTAGATCAACTCTGGCCTGGGCAACCCTGCAAACATTTCCACTATATTTGCCGTGGGCTGTAAACATACCTTTTCCAATGAGGTCTGTATTCCAGCCTCAGGGAGGTGGCCCTGCTCCCAAATATCTTGCTTTTTGTGTATTCTCCATCAAACATAATGTTGCTTTCAGAGCTCTTACATCTTTATAGTTACTCCTCTATCATAGTTAAATTATTATTTTTAAGACAGAATCTTGTTCTATCTCCTGGGCTAGAGTGAAGTGGCATCGTCATAGCTCACTGCAACCTCAAACTCCTGGGCTCAAGCAATCCTCCTGCCTCAGCCTCTCAGGTAGCTGGGACTACAGGCACGTACCACCATACATGGCTAATTTTTCTATTTTTGTAAAGATGGGGTCTTGCTCTTGCTCAGGCTGGTCTTGAACTTCTGGCCTCAAGCAATCCTCCTGCCTCAGCCTCCCAAAGTGCTAGAATTACAGGCATGAGCCACTGTGCCTGGACAATAATTTTTTTTAATAAAAAACTTTTCCTACTCAAATTACTGTGGTGACTTTTGTTTCCTGATTGTACCCAAACTAATATGCTGTCTTTTCTTTAATTTATTATACATAGCTCCACCAGATTAGTCTGATTAGCTCCGATTTAAAACACCAACAAAAAAATTTCCTCCCCAAACAAAAAATCACCACCACCACCACCACCACAATCTTTGAATGATCCTGCATTGCCTGGCATTCAAGGCCCTCCATGGTCTGGCTCTTGCCTACCTTTCCAATCTTATTTTCTACTCTTCCTAAAGTAACTAAAGCAAACATCACTGTGAGCACAGAAAGCTTCTTCCTGGGTTTGACTTTTAGTTCTACCACTTATTTATTTTTTAAAATTTTTTTGTAGAGATGGGGGTCTCATTATTGCCTAGGCTGGTCTTGAACTCCTGGGCTCAAGCAATTCTCCCATCTCAACCTCCCAAAGTTCTAGGATTACAGGCTTGAACTACTGTGTCTGGCCTCTACCACTTATAACTAAGAAGACAAGAGCTTGTCCTTAGGCTCCTTTGAGTTTTAGTTTACTCATCTGAAAAGTGGGGATACCAATAACTACTCTGCATGCCTCACGGGGTTTTTTTGAGTTAAATTAATGTATGTGAAACCTCTATAAGAATTTTAAATTTCTCACCGTATTTATTATTGACTTAATAGTTATCTGCCACTTTTATTAGTTATTCCAATGCTGTTTTCCTGTTTATAAAAGCATAAAGCCATGCATATTGCCTTATAATCTTTTTTGCATGGTTTCTTTTTTTTCCTTTGTAAGTTACCTGTTCCTTTCACTTTGTCTCATACTAGTGCTTCCTTTGTGTTTACTTTGGTCAGTCTGATGACTACATTTCATGGTAATTGCCTCTTCACCATCTCCCAGGGGTCCTTTGAGCTTCTTGTACCTGGATATCTAGATTTCTAGCAAGCCCAGGGAAATTTTCCCCAATTATTTCCTCAAATACATTTTCCAACTCTTGTGTATTTTCTTCTTTGCCCTCAGGGATATCTATGGTTGTTATGTTAGGCCTCTATACATAATCCCATATTTCTTGAGGTTTTGTTGGTTCCTCTTTATTTCTCAGTTCTTTCTCTTTGACTGACTTGTTTAATGGTTCCTGTCTTCAAGCTCTGAGATTCTTTCTCCTTCCTGATCTAGCCTATTTTTAAGGCTTTCCACTGTGTCTTGTATTTCTTAAGTGAATTTGTGATTTGCAGAAGTTCTCTTCAAATTTTTTTTTTTTTTTTTTTTTTTGAGACAGAGTCTCGCTTTGTTGCCCAGGCTAGAGTGAGTGCCGTGGCGTCAGCCTAGCTCACAGCAACCTCAAACTCCTGGGCTCGAGTGATCCTTCTGCCTCAGCCTCCCGAGTAGCTGGGACTACAGGCATGCGCCACCATGCCCGGCTAATTTTTTATATATATATCAGTTGGCCAATTAATTTCTTTCTATTTATAGTAGAGACGGGGTCTCGCTCTTGCTCAGGCTGGTTTTGAACTCCTGACCTTGAGCAATCCGCCCGCCTCGGCCTCCCAAGAGCTAGGATTACAGGCGTGAGCCACAGTGCCCGGCCCAAATTTTTAAAATAATTTCATTTCCTTAGTAAATTTTCCATTCATTTCCTGCATTATTTTTATGGTTTCTTTGTGTTGGGTTTCTATATTTTCTTGTATTTCATTGAACTTCCTTATAATCTATAAACAAAATTCTTCATCTGTCATTTTTATCTTTTCATTTGGCTGGTATCCATTAGTAAGGAGTTGTTGTTTTCTTTTAGGGTGTCATTTTGCTCTGATTTTCATGTTTCTGGTGTTCTTTTACTGATTCTTTGTCATCTGGCCTCTCAGTCGAGACCTGGGGATGTTTGGACTGGCTTACAGGCCTATCTCTGGGTCCTGAAAAATCAGTCCCTGAGCATGCCAGGGAGAGGAGTGCTCATCCTCCATTGTCTATGGTGTGTTCTAGTAGGTTTGATGTATCTCTCAGGTTACCTTGGACCTGCTGTCTTCACCTCTTCCCAAAAGTATGTAATGAGTTAGGTCCCCCAGCTTAATCTTGGTGATGGTGGGTGGTACTTGTTAGCATGAATCAGCTGCTCCCTGTTTGCTTGAGTTGGGAGGTGCTGTGCTTAGCTATGGGGTTGTTCCCCATGTTTGCATAGAAGAGCCAGATACTGAGATGATCTTTTGTGCCTGTGGTAAGCTTTGGTGCCCCAGGTGGGGCATATGAATTTCCCAAGCTTTAGGAGGGACCATGTAGCTCCCAGGGTTTGATTGATCTCTATTCCCCCTGAGGTGGGGGAGGAGCAAGACAAATCATGGCTGGATTATGGGAGACCTAAAGGCTTTGCAAAGCCTTGGCAAAGTTCAGAGGGTGCTTTTCTGGCTAGTAGGGGGAGCTGCTGGTAGGAAGGTCAGGACAAACTCTCCAAACTGGGAGAGGTGTTCACAGGTGAGGGGCATAAATGCTTGAATACATGAAGGCCCAGGGCTGGGATCTTTCCACCCTTATCCAATAGCACAGTTTCCTGAGGGGAAAGGTAGATGCTCCTACAAGTGGGCCATTTCTGGACCCCCTCACACCTTGTAAAATTGATGCAGTAAATGCTGTAAGGCATGCAAATTGACCTCCCTGTTAGAGGTGGTGCTTGCCAGAAGAAACAAGCTGCAATGTTGTTTTTGGGTCCTGTGACTGGCTCTAGTCCTTCAGGAGAAGCACTCAAATGTCCTAGGTGGTGTGTGGGGCCCTGGAACTTCAGGTGAGTATTCTCTGCCATAGCAGAGGCAGGTGGGGGAGTGCAGCTGGGCAGGGCTACATTGGGTGGGCTTTCCTTTAGGCTCTACAAAAGCTGGCAAGGTAGCTGTTTTGGCAGGGGTCGAAGGTCTGCTCCCAGCTTTTGGGCAAAGTTGCCAGGGAAGGGCTGAAGTGGCCCTACGCAACCAGAGAGTCTGCTTGTGGAGGCAAATTTGACTGAGGTTCACAATCTAGCAGTCTGCAGTGGGGCCTCACTCCTTTCCACCTCCTCTGTTCCAAGGTCTCCTTTCAGCATCTGCTGGCATGCAGGAGCTCAAACCAGACAGGCCCTCCCCCATGACTGTGCTGCAGGTGGGGAGCTTCCCTGCCCAGGGTCCTGGCCTGAGCCGAGAGTGTGGCCCTCCTATGATGGAAGGGGTACCCTGAGAGCATGCTGCAGCTAGGACCCACACTGCACTCTCCCCCAAGATCTGCCTATGCAGGCTCCCTTACCTCCTGAGACCAAGAAGATCAATCCCTGATCATGTCTGGGAGAAGTGCACAGGTCCTGAGTTGCCCATGGGTTGCCCAAGCTGCATGTATGTCTTTCCACCTCGGGGTGTGCCCCACTCTGATGGAGCTGCTAGGCAAGCAGCACTAGGGATGGCTGGTGAGCAGAGAGCTCACAAACTGAGCACCCCTCAGTCTGCTTCAGGACCCCAAAAAGAAAGGCTTGAACCACACTCTCTGTGGAAGCCTCGGTGTGGTGGCTTGATTGTCTCTCTTGGCAACTGTGGGTGGGGGAGGGGGAGGAGAGAAAAAGAGCCTGGATGGAGGAGAGCTAGCACTCTAGTCGTTTCCAACCTTCTCTCCAGGAGGCAATCTGCCCAGAATGTCCAGGCTCTGGAGACACAGAGATCACCTGGACCCCAATGGAGCTCTGTGGCTCCTGTAGTCTGGGCTGGAGTTGGAAAATATCTGTGTGGGAATGAGCAGAGTGAGACCTGAGGAGTTGAAGTCCTCTGGGGATGACAAAGGTGCACAGTGGGTAGAGATGCAGTATGAGGTGGGTCTGTGGGGCAGAAAGCATGCCAGGGGCCTGGGAGCCTGGTGCCCTGTCCACAGCTCAGTGGTGGCAGCGACCTCTGGGCTTGTGTGGGCAGAAAGTCTCTCTGGCAGCTCAGGAACCCATTGACTGTCAGAGATGCAGGGGAGGAAGAAACCAACTGTTCTATCTGCCCTTCTCACTGGACTCCAAGCCTTTTGGGGGTTGATCTTTGCCAATATCCTGCTCCTTCTTGTTCTGCTCCACAGTGTCTTCCTGTGGAGCCTCCTGTAGGTTCTGGCACCCACATCCGATCTATGTTTGTCTGTTTGTTCGTTTTTTTCTACTTCATCTAAAACTTCTCCTTCTTACTGAGGGGCTCTGGCAGCTGGTATCTCAGGTCAGCTATCTTGCCCTTGACTCTCACTGTATTGCCATAGGATTTGCATAGTGCTTTTTTGTCCCCCAAATACTCACATGTGAAAAATAATCATAATTATTATCAAGCATTCATCTAGTACTCCTGGATTGGTAAAAGGGATTAAGGAAATACCTTTTTTTGAGCTCAAAATTCTATCTTATTTTTATATTTTACGCTTTTAGTTTTTTTCAGGATAGGTGACATAAGACAAAAGTTTCTTGACTTAACATTTCTCTTCTCTTTGACAACACAAACAAAATGTAATAATGACTGTAAAATTTGGGAATAGGGAAGAACTTTATTTTTTTATCATCTGGTCCTGAGGATATCTGTCTACTTGTGTAGACAAGATATCCTCACATACACATGTGTGAATTCATTAAAGAATTACTCCTCCTCATCTGTATTGGTTGTACATGTGTTAAAATATGCAAAAGTACTTTGTAACTGTAAGATAGAAATAAATGAATTATTTTCAGAATACAAATCAGAGAAAGAAAAGCCCCCAAGCTGGTGAGGAATTCGACCAATTTCCAATTAAAATGCTGTGGGAGAGTTATTCCCATTCCATGAAAACTTGTTAAAGGGCTGAGGGCCTTAAGTCTGTGATAAAATATCAGGGATCCAACTGCTTACTGTAGAGAAAGGCAGGTTTCTCCAGTTGCTCTTGGATTGGACTCATCTTTTTTGGGCACCAGACCAACTTGTGGATGTTTTATCAGCAGGTGGTTTCTTCTGAATTGCTCATTATCTTGGATATATAATGCAGGGGAGGGGGGAACCAACTCCAGGAAAACTTGAAACATGAATATAAAAGACATTTAAAAATGTATTTTAAAAAACGGTCCTTAGAGAGGAAGTATAGGGTTCATTCTTTTGTAGCCTGAAGAGGAAGGTGAGTTCAACAGAGGGTGAAAACAAAGAGAAGTAGGCATCCCAGACTTGCTTGGACAAAACCTTTATTATTTAACATTTCTATAGCTCTTTATATTTTCCAAAGACCTTTACCAATGTATTATTTCCCCCCCTGTAACAAGCTTCCAATCAAAGCAGGCTAGTTTTCATCTTTCCATTTTCTAGATGAGAGAAAAGAGTTCCAGAGAAATGAAGTCACCTTCACAGGTCCCAAGGTGAGTCAAGGGTAGAATGAGGTTTTGAGCCTTTGACACAGAGTTCTTGGTGTAATCACTCTGCAACGTGTTATTTCCTGTCTTGACTAAATTTCTACAAATTGGTTAAAAGAATTCTTAATCTAAGAAGCTAAGACTGGAATTCTAAATAGAGGATACTCAGTGGGGAGGCTTGAGGTTTTATTAAAACAGATTTCTTTGGGCGACTGGGCTTAGAGGGCTGTGGCAAAGAACAGATGTGGGTCATAGACTTCAGAGAAGGAAGTCCCAGACTTCAGAGAGGTGTGCCTTCAGGTCCCATGGGGATTATGGTTGTCTGTCTTCACAGAAGAAATCTGAAACTGATGCTTGTAGGATTGGCAGCTGAGGAAGTGGTTCAGCTCAGCTGTTGACATTTGTGACCAGTTCTCAAGTACCTAGTCAGCTCTTCCTGTGTTTGAGTTCTTTTTTTCCCAGAGGAGAACCTGGCCAGTCTCCAATTTCTGAAACTCTAATTTGGGTTATATATTCCTGTGCAGTGTGGATCTATTTTAAATTTGATGTAAGACTGCTGACTAGTATATTGCCAAATACCCGATAGGCATTTCAATAAATATTTATTAATGTTAATGATGAGAATGATCCTTTTTAATATTTATGTTTGAAATATGTACTCTACCAATACTGTAATGGGGAAAACTTTCAGAATAATTACATTGTGCATTTATATCCAGTGATTTATTTCCTAGAATCTCAAATTTTGTTAGAGACATGATTATGGTACATATATATTTTAATCTTAAGGTTATTGGCAAATCTTAGTCCTATTTAATAGAGGGGCGTAAAAAGAAAAGGGATGTGATTTGCAAAAAATCTTACAGTGGATTGAGCTAAAGTAATGTATGAAAGTTTAGGTCTATGGCTCCATATTTGATTGAAACTAGTCTAGCTCTGGGAACTAAACCAATGGTTAAGAAGCTACTATATAATAAAGTGGGGCATTGAGAGTTTAGAACAGGGGTCCTCAAACTTTTTAAACAGGGTGCCAGTTCACTGTCCCTCAGACTGTTGGAGTGCCAGACTATAGTTTTAAAAAAACTATGAACAAATTCCTATGCACACTGCACATGTCTTATTTTGAAGCAAAAAAACAAACAGGCAAAAACACCCGCATGTGGCCTGCGGGCTGTAGTTTGAGGACGCCTGGTTTAGGTATATGGAACTATCCTCCTGAGTAAAATAAATTTTCCTTTTGATTCTACCTCGGAGGTCTGGCAGTTAGAGGCTGTTTTTTCCTCCATTAAATTTAATCTGTGATTATTTATTCCTATGATTCAAATGATAATATCATCTATTTATATTACTGCTATCTATTATTTTTTGAATCAGCCCAATAAATATAGAAATTGATCTAATCCTGTTTTTAATATACAGATTCATAATTTTAAAAGCACAGCAATTGAAGTTATAATAGTTGTTCATACTTTAATTAATCAAATGGAAAATGGCTTTAGTAGTGATTTTAGAAATAAATTCCATAGATATTTTAGAAGTGTACCACCTAGTTAATTTTATAACTTCATGCATCAATAAAATGAGTAACTAGTCTATATATTTAAAAATAATAGAAAGAAATACATTTTGTGGCCTTTTTCCTTGTTAAAATTCTGTCATGCAAAACATCTTTAAGTATTTTTATCATTTGTTTTAAACAGTAGTTCTCAAAAGGTGATCTTTAATTTACTTGCATCACAGCCACCTGAGATATTTATCAAAATTCAGAGGCTAGAGTTCCACCCCAAATCTACTAAACAAGACTCTTAACACTGGGTCCCCGATATCTGTATTTTAAATAAGTTTTTTAGGTGACTTGTACAAACTGCAAGTGATTCAGCGTTGCTTCAGTGTGAGAGGGTGGGGAAGTGGGGACATAGGCCCTGGAGGTAAGCAAGGACATGAACGCATGTTATGCTGAGGTGTTCAAATCTTATCCTGGAGGCAATGAAGATTTAAGATACACAATAACATAAATTAACTGGATTCATTTGAGTTGTGTTTATTTAAACATTTTTTTTCAGTGACGGGGTCTCCCTCTTTTGCTCAGGCTGGAATGCAGTGGCTACTCATAGGCACGATCATGGCACACCACAGCCTCACGCTCCTGGGCTCAAGAGATCCCACCTCAGCTTCCTGAGTAGCTGGGACTGCAGGAGCTGGCTCTTGAGCTACTTTTATAACCTATTTATTTAGAGAGTTAATTCCACTATCAAGAAAGGTAGATGAGGCTATCTGCACATAGGATTATATTCTTACAAGATTATTTTGAAGAGTATCAGATAAGTATAATTTATTCTTTACTATTCTGGCATTAACAATTCCATTATTTTTGTGTGAATTACAAGCCATATAAATAGCGATTATTTTCCTATTATGACTCATATAAAAATCAAAGTATGGGAAAAAAACTCAAATAAATTGGTAATGTTGTTAATATACATTCACAATTACAAAACCATGGGTAACTGTAAAAGCTGTCATCATGCTAATGAGATGGAAAACATACTTGATGTAACTGGTTTAAGGATAGTATACTTTTTATAGAGTCCATTTGGGTAGCAATTTACATGGCTTGGGTATATTTGCAATTATAAGTTATCTGCCTTCTGTGTAAATAAAAATTGTAGTAGGTTAGTCTGCTGAAATAACCTCAAATGTGGCTCAATGCAATAAGGAATAGGGATAATTTCTCACTCATGTCATAGCCAGTGCAGGTTGTCAGGGACAGGTTGGAACTCTGTGCAGGGATCCAGGCTTTTTTCAGTGAATCATTCTGCCATCTTCTAAAGCCTTGAAATGTGGCCTGCATCCAGCCTTCAGACAAGGTGGGGAGAGCATGTGGAGAAGTTCCACATACTCTTAACCACTTGACTGGAGGTGACACACATCACCTCTCCCCCACATTCGACTGGTGAGAACCAGTCACATGATCCCACCGAGTTGCAAGGCATCTGGGAGCTGTGATACCTTGTCAGGAAAGAACAGAGCCAGTTTCTGTCACCATATATCAGTCTTCAAGATCATTCATATCAAAGATATGTATCAGGGAGTAGGAACTGCTCAAATAAATAAGCTAACATACTACAGATATTTCCCAACTTTTCTGTGTCTTTATAGTCAGGCAGTCACTGAGGACAGCTGCCTTTGCTAAGTGGCCCAGGGCAGTCTTTATCAAACTTTTTTGACTGCACTCCAATAAGAAATGTATTTTACACAGCAACCCAGTACTAGTACATACATACAAAAACAAAAATTTCATACCTGTTTGTTAAGGAATCAATTAGTACTGTGTGTGGTGCACTCTGGTATTTTCTCTGCTGGGGCAGTGTTTCAAGCTACATACTTACCAAAGGTCTTGTAGACTAGAACCTCTTCCCAAATTGGAGACATGACTGATACAAGTGCCATCTAGTGGCCAATAGAATTTTTGCTAATAAACAATTATTAAAATGCTAGAGAATTTGATTTTTTATCTTACCATCTTGAGGTGCTAGCTCTAGGACATGAATATTATACTTTATTGTAAATTCCGCCAGAAGTGGTCTCAGCTATGTCAAAGGTATTGCAGCACAGCTAGTTCTGATTTCCCTATTTTTGAAGCAGGCAGTGGGGATAGAAGTTGCTCTGCTCCATAGGAGGAATTCCCCGACGTCACTTATTGGGAGGTTATGGAGTATGTGATATTCATTTATTCATTATTCAGTCATTTATTTCAACATATGTCAATATTTATTTATTTAGTGCCAACCAGGTTTAAGGCTAGGAAATTAAAAATTAAGCAGACTGGAAATTCTATCCTTCCAAGGGCTTATTATTTAATAGGGAACATATATATCCATGCCTTTAATGAAACTGGTTTTCTGAGACTTATAAAGATGACTCAGTTATGGCCCTAACCGTAAGAGGAAGTTATAGCGTAAGGAAACTCCCAATACTGCTCTAGAAACAGACTTGGGGAAGCTAGAACCTGTGCTCACACGACAGGGAGTGATGGAAGATGGTGGCTGCACTGCAGGGAAGAAGGTGCTCCAAAAGGGCAGAAAGCTGCCTCTCTCACCCCAGCACTCCTGCCTTCCCCATGTAGTTTTGCATGTTCCGGATGCAATAGACAATGGTTAGTGTAGCAGTCGCAACAAATTAGCTGGTTTTCACATCTGTGGTTATCAACTGCAACACAGCAGCTTTACAAAAAACAAGCTGGCCCTGTCACTTCTAGTTGGCATTCAAGTCAACTAATTTGTCTTAAAGCTTTTATATAGATTTTAGCTAGCTTGTGCAGCTAATAAATTCAAATGAACAAAAGTTCCAGTGGCTATTTCTTGGTTAATTTTGATGAAAAAAAAAAGGACACCACAAGTTGAATAACGAAGAAAAGCTTGTATTTGTGTTTAGCTATAGTAAATTAACAGTCATCTCCCAAGTTCCTTACCGTTTAACAGCTTTACATTTTGTAGTGTTTTCCAACTCCACCCCACCCTCCATTTTCTTTCTTCAGAGTCATGAGTGATTAATTTTATGGACTTAATTTCAAACTGATATTTTTACTATAAATCCTTTCAAACACTCCAAGGCTGAGTCCATTTTAATGGTTTGAATTGAAGGAGGTTTTTCAGTGCTTTGCTGGGTTGTTCTGAGTACTGAGATGGAATAGTGAACTTAAAAAATGATTTATAAAGCAAGTAATATATGTGACTTTCATATTACCTACTATAGTTTGCAAGGGGAAATTTATATTACTTTTTTTTCCTCCAAAAAAATTCCCTAAACCACTACTCAGTTAAAATCTCTAACCCAAAACCCCAGATTATAGTGTATTAATGATATAGATCTATACAAGATAATGCTATCTTTAAAACAGATATAAGAAAATACTTTGTGTGATTTGTGATACAATAAATTTTATTTATATTTATATATTGATAAAATATCATTCTCTCTCTCTGTATATATTTGCATTGCCTAGAGATGCCATAGATTTTGACTAACATGAAAGCAACTTTTAGTTACTTTTGTACTACCTTAGTGAGGTGAGTAATGTTGGGTTAATATGAGTGGGACTTATTCCAATTTCATGGTCCTAATATAATTTTTGTAATCATATTTTGATTTTCTAAAAAGAGAAAAAGCAGCCTTGAGCTACAAGGCATTAGTTCTGACATATCTGCTGAGAGTGGACGACAGCAGCTCCTTTTTTTCTGGGCAAAGGAAACTGCTGACAGATGCTCCTGCTAGGCACAGCATTGCTCACAGCAGCTCTACCCTGGCAGGGTAAGACTATTTTTGTGATTTACCAACTTCTCCTTTTTGACATGCAAATACAAATTTGGATTTAAGTGTTCATTGTTAATGACTACAGAGGGAACAACCTGACTTAAACTAGCAGGTTAACAGGTAAGGTTTATACATACTTCCTTTAATAAAGGTGCTTCATTCATTCACTCACCCATTCATTCATTCAAAAAATATTTATTAGGCACCCACTATATATCAAGTACTGTTCTAGGTGCTGGAGTTTCAATAAAATAAAGGTGGACAAAATAGGCTGCTATCCTGGCCCATGTGCCCAAACTTTCATTCTAATGGGTACATATAGACAATAAACAAAACAAGTCAGTAAAACATACAGTATGAAGGTGGTGATAAGTACTATGGAAAACAATAAAGCAAGAAAAGGGTAGAGGGAGTTCCAGGGTGAAGGAGAGGATTCAAATTTAAATAAAATGGTCAGGGAAGTTCTCACTGAGAAAGTGACAATTCAACAGAGACAAAGGAGGCAAAGGAGTGAGCCATATACATATCTGGGGGAAAAGTGTTCTAGGCAGAGGAAATAGCATCTACAAAGGCCCAGGGGTTAGAGAGAGCTTGATGTGTTAACTGAACAAGGAGGCCAATAAGAAAGGAGCAGTAACAGAGGGGAGGGTACAGGAGATGAGGTCAGAGATGTAATGGGGTCAGATCATGAGTCCTTGTAAGGACTTTGGCATTCACTATGAGAGAGGACAGCCACTGGAGGGTTTCAAGCAGAGAAATAACACTATATGATTTATGTTTTAAAATAATCACTATGGCTCTTTCATTGAAACAGGAACCAAGGTTATCAGCTAAGGGTTGAAGATAAAGGAGAAGGTACTAGAAGATTGAGGAGACATGATGTAGTTGCTTAGGAGAGTGGGACAATGATTTGATTAGGAAATCAACTATTATTACTAGGTGGCATAAAGGACCCACTGGGGCTCTGGGGCTTGGTGGTCATGAATATAAAGTGAAATCTATCAGCCACGTGGATCAGGCAGAGTAGGATTTAACAAGGGTTGAGGTTTTGCCAAGTGATTAAGAGAGGAGAGAGTAGGACAGGGGAGCTGAGGGTCATGCAGGAATGATTTAGGGATTGATGCTGGAATTTAGGCTGGGTGATGAGAGAAGTGAGTTCCTGAGGGGCAACAGACAGTGAACTGGACTAAAGGTGTCTTGCTATAGGATTGTTGGGTATGTGACAAAGTGAGCTGGTCAGAGAATGACCTTGAAATTGAGATCATAATACAAACAC
This sequence comes from Microcebus murinus, assembly GCF_040939455.1. Taxonomy (NCBI): domain Eukaryota; kingdom Metazoa; phylum Chordata; class Mammalia; order Primates; family Cheirogaleidae; genus Microcebus; species Microcebus murinus. Next base: position 47,225,101 of record NC_134112.1, read on the forward strand.
TGGTTTCATTTAGGGCATAGTAAAGAAGTTATCTTTCTCAAATGAAGTATGAAAATGCCAAAGGAAAAATGTAGATTATAATTGAATCATTTTGAACCGTGCTGTTCTTTCTAGACTTTCCCCCCCAAATATTTGAGCTTTTAATGCACTAGCAGAAGACATGCCTGATGGCTGACTTAGAAGTTGTAACTTGGTTTGTAGATTTCATTAAAACTACACCCTAGCAAAATCCACGTTTACAAGATTATTTGCTTTATCTTCGCTAAAAATAAAAACAAAAACAACTAAAATCAAAGAAACAAACAAAAAACTAAAAACTAAACAAGACCATGATCAAGTATTTTCCCTGTTCAGTTGGAAATACTCAATGAACAAATAACAATCACATTAATACTTTCCATTGTACCAGGTACTGGCTGTATAGTAGGAAAACACTTGTGAATGATAGCATAGTAATGGTTACAGTGAAACCAAAATGCAAGATTATCCAATAAATATTTGCTATTGGAAGATTCATCTCATTTACAAAATCATGCTGTTTCTCTGTTGCTTTTAAAGAGATTAGACTCTAGGCACATAAAACTTGAAAGAAGTATAAACATAAATTATTTAGTGCTTTTTCTTAAATACAGGATAAAATGCCAACATTTGGAATTTTATAACATACAACTGGTAGTTAGGCTGCTTGAGTCAAAATTGCAGCAGGATGTGTAAGAATCCCTTAAATTGGAATAAGGACTGAAAACATCAGCTGTTTTTATTATTTCTTTCCATAAGCCTTTCTAGGTATAGATCATGTAAAAATATTGATAATTTAAACTCTTTAGGTGGTTAAATATCAAAGATAACTAGTTATGCAATTATTTTGAATAAAGAAATTAAAAATGACTTAAATACAAAGTTTTTTTATGGCAACCCACAACAAATATAGAGTTTGTTGTTCTATAGTTTCCAAAGTTCAAACACTTTTAAAAAAGTTTTGTCATAAATATATAAGGCACACACATATATTTGTGTTCCCATCGATATTTCTGCCTATGGCAAAATAAAACTTTTGTTTAGAAAATACAAACTTTCATAGGGCTTTATGATTGTCTTCAAATATTTGATGGGTTCTTAGGTAGAAATTGAATCGCATTTCTTATATGTTGCCTCAGTGGCTGAAACTGAGTTTAATTGGCAGAAGTAATTGGAAAGCAAATTTTGATTCACAAAAAGGAGAGAAAGGAGCTGCTTACTGAGTGCCTACAATGAGCTAGGCACCATGCTGGCAGATTTCCATACCTTATTTTGTTTAATCATTATAACTTTCATTAAATTTAAGAACTATTTATTAAGGACTGATTATGTCCCAGGTACTGTTCCAAGTCTAGAATATAACAGTGCAAAAACCAGATAAAGTTCTTGCCATTTGTGGAATTAATGAAATGAAGTTGTCATCTTCATTTTATAGAAGGGAAGCGTGTACTTTAGAGAGGATAACTTATAAATGTTGTCAATGATGAAGCTTGAATTTGGACCCCAGTACAAAGCTCATGCTCTCTCCTCATCACACTGCAATCAGGGCTATTAATGGAACAGGCTGCTTAATTGAGGGGTGACTTACCTTGTTGGCTGTAGTCAAACAGAGGCTGTGTTGACACAAATTAGGAAAATCACAAGAGGGAAGTCAGTCCCTTCTTTTTAATTTCTAAATAAAAAATGCTTTATTATTACAAAGTTATTCATTGGAACAAAAATGATCACAAAGATGTTTCAAAGAATAAGTTCCAATTTATTTGGCTAAAAATATTTATATAATCATTATTAGCAAATGTGAGATTGTCATCAAAATGTGGATGATCATTAAGAATGTATTAAATAGATTATTCTCTGATGAGTTCAATGATAGGATGAACTACCAACTCTGAGACCTTTAGCCCAAGGAGGAGTAGGTGAGGAGTAGCCTGCTTTCCCGGCTGCAGAATGCTTTGGAAAGGGTGCTGAAGAACTTGCTGCAGAAAGTGGACCTCTGAGAAATCATTCTTTTTTGCTTTCTGCACTGCAGATTCTGCCATCCAGTTCTTCAGCATTTATCTAGGGTTGACAGTTGTCATTCTTTTTCTTCTTTCAGAATCTGAGTCATTCTTGTTACTCTTATTATGTCAAAAGGTACCGGGACACCCAGGCAGGAAAGAGTTTGTGCTTTGAAATTGTCTTTAGTGCTCAGAATTGCTAAGGAATGTTGAGCTCCAGTAACTGGCTTTGAGTAATCTCGCTGAACTGCTGAAATGTCATTGTAAAATCAACTTCTGTCTTTTCCATGAATTGTAAGAGAAATGCAGTTAAATCATCGTCACCCTTCCTTTCTCCAAGTAATCCCAATTTGGCTTTGAACAATTTTCCAAATCTTGTATAATAAAGAACAGAGTACCCCTTAAGAATCTGAGCAGTAAGTTGCTTTTGCCCAGGGTCCAGTAATGGGTTTAGAGCTTGTGGCAACTTGTTTAAATTAAACATTCCAATACTGGCCTGATTTACTATTTTCTGTCTTCTTTCATCAGCAGATGTGCTTGGTGCAAAATCTGGATTATAGGCTTCCATAAAACCGAATGGACCATAATCAATTGTAATAGATAACAAACTGAAGTTCTCAGTGTTATAACCATGAGCAAAACCAACAGATATCCACAAGGCAATACGTTGTGCAGTCTCAGATACCACAAATAGAAGAAAACTCTGTTAGGTTCTTTGACATCTATCAGGGACAATGCTTCTGTATGGCAAAGTTAAATGTCCTCAGTAAATCCAGTTCATGAGAATGAACCAAAATTTTTACGTTCCAATTCTAAATCATGATTTTGTAGCACGCAGCACATATGCACCTCATTCTTTCGAAATATTTCAATTGTATTAATAAAACTGATCTTGCCATACTTCATCATCACTTACAACCAGACTTGCAGCTCTGATTGTTGGAATTCCAAGATAGTGCATAGCCTCACTACACAAAAATTCTCTCACTGGGGAACAAAGTATAGCTCTACCATCACCATTTTGGGAGTATGGGGTATTTCCAGAGCCTCTTAATTGCAGCCCCCACTTTTTACCCTGCCTGTTCATGTGAATTCCAATAAGGTGGGCTCTTCCATCCCAAAGCTGATCTGCCCATATCCCAAACTGGTGGCTGCCAAACTGGTGGCTTCCATACTGGTGGGCAATGGAATGGATCCAGATACCAAAGGGCTAAGTTTCCAGTTTAAGAGAAAATAAGAAACAAACTTACCATGTATAGAAGTACAGCAAGAAAGGTTATATTTATATATTATATATAATTATATATTTTATAAATATAATTCTATATAAGTACTTATATAGTTATATTTATAACATTGGCGCTATGTGAAGGAAATAGAATCCCCTGATAATATGAATCATTAATCAGTTCTCAGATTTGCAATGTGGATTTATTCTACCAGTGTTGGACACACACAACACACATGAGACACAAACTAGCACCAGCACCAGCAGTACCACAACCATAACCAAGAACGACAATACAAACCTCAGACAGAGAATTTAATTTAAAGAATTTTCAGGGTGGTAGTGCTTCTGGTGACTGACAGATGCAAAAGCAAATCCTCTCTGGAAGATTTGGAAGAACTAGAAGAACTCAGTTTCAATCCAGGCCGGCAACAATTGAAGGATATCACTGAGGGTAAAATGCTATAGACTGTAAGATATATACCTGTTCCAGATATATTAAAATGTGTATAATTTTTAATCTTAGAATAGTCAAAATAGAGCAATTTAGACAGGAAGACCTGGAAGTGGAAATTAAATAAGTATTTATTGACCAAATAATTATTGACCAGTATATGAGGTATACACTATTATACTGGGTGCTAGAATGGGGCAGAAAAATGGATGTGAATGTATATTTCTTGGCATTGCACACTGTACTAATTTCCTAGGACTGCTGTAACCAAGTACCACAAACTTGGTGGCTTAAAACAACTGAAATCTATTTTTCTTATGGATCTGGAGGCCAGAAATCAAGATGTTGGAAGGGCCGTGTTGTCTCTGAAGCCTCTAGAGGAATATCCTTTCTGGCCTTTTCTAGTTTCTGAAAACCTAGGTGTTCATTGGTTTGCAGCTTCAGTACTTCTGTCTTTGATTCCATTATCACATGGGGTTGTCCTTGTCTTCACTTGGCATTTTCCTCCTCTTATAAGGACAACAGCTGTATTGGATTAGGGCTCACCCCAACGACCACATCTTGAGCACATCTGCAAAGACCCTATTTTCAAATAAGGTCACATTCCCAGGTACTGGGGATTAGGACTTTAACATATTTTTTTTGAGACACAATTCAATCCATAACACACCATGACCTTTATGTTTGAAGTGACCTATTTCTACTTTCTCAGTCTTATCTCCCTCTTCTCACACTTCAACTCTACTGAACATTTGCTGTCATCCTGTCTAGAATGCCCCAGTCTGATAGGTTCACATCATATGATTCTTTATACTCAGGTCAAATGTCATTTTCTTTAGGAAGCCTGCCCTGAGTCCACCAAGTCAGGTTAGGGGCCTCCCTCTTAGGTATATTATAATACTTATCCTGCTGCATTATAGTAATTGGTTTACCTGCCTCTTTCTTATACTAGACTCTGAAGTCATTGAAGGCAAAGACTTTGTGTCACATTTCTCATTGTGTTCTCCTTGCTCAATACAGTGCTTAGCATTTGGTAGACACTCAGTAAATACTTATTATTGAACATGAGTAATATTATGAAGGATATTTTATAGAATCTAGAGACCAATAGTATATGAAGAAAGAACAAATGAAATATTACTTCGAATTTGGAGTAAAAGTATGAGGCCAAGAGAGGTACAATGGGTAGAAAGAGCTAAATTCAAAGAGGAGATGGTTTGGGAGAAAATATGAGCACAGATAAAAGGGATCATAAAATAAATATGCAGTAGAAGATGTAGAGAAGGAAACCCTTTAAGGACAAAGACTGTGTCTTATCTTTGTGTTCCTAATACTTAGTATTGTGCCTGGCATAGAAGAGGAAATCAATTCATATTTATTAAAAAAGTATGAAGTGAATGTTTCCAGATATCTAGGATGGTGTTTCTATTTACCAAATAGAGAAGTTGTAGAGATAACTTGTTTGAGGGCTGGGAAGATAAAGCCTTCAGCTTTGGTTATGTTGATTTGAAAATCAGAACAGAATATTTAAGGGAAAAATTCCCAATAGCCGAATCTATGGAGCCATGAAAGCTCAGAGCTATAGACTTGAAAGTCACAGATATCTATTTGGAAGTTTTCACTATAGAGATACTAATTAAGACATGGAAGAGGGTGAATTTTTAGAGAGATTTAGTATAGAGTAAAAAATTGGAGACTTGGCTAGGGGCAGTGGTTCACTCCTGTAATCCTAGTACTTTGGGAGGCTGAGGCTGGAGGATTGCTTAAGGCCAGGAGTTTGAGAACAGCATGAACAAGAGTGAGACCCTGTCTCTATAAAAAATAAAAAAAATAGCCAAGCATGGTGGTGTTCACCTGTAGTCCCACCTACTTGGGAGGCTGAGGCAGAAGGATAGCTGGAGCCCAGGAGTTTGAGGTTGCTGTGAGTTGTGATGATGCTACTGCAGTGACAGTAGCATCTCTACCCAGGTGACAGAAGGAGACCCTGGAAGGAGACACACACACACATATATATGTGTGTGTGTGAGTGTGTATATATATGGAATATTGAATATGTGTGTGTGTGTGTATTTATGGACATATAAGGACACCTTATGTTTATACTCCATCAAATATCTAAAAACATCTTCCTGGGCAACAGAGGGAGACCTTGTGTCAAAAATATATATATTGGAGATGCTAGGAGGTAAAAATTGAAACAGTGAAGGAGATAGAGAAGGAGCAGCCACAAAAGGGAACCCTTGGATAGTACAATGTCACAGAACCCAAGGGAGGAACTAATTTTTTAAAAATAGATGATTAACTGTGATAAATACTGAAAAAAGATTGAGAATAATGAGGACTGAGAAAAGGTCATCAGTTTTAGCTTTAAGACTTAGTCATTAGTGATTTTCAAGAGAAATAGTTCAGTGGAGTGTTGGCAGAGGAAGTCTAATCTCAGGTGTTTAAGAAGGGATTTGGTGACAGTTTAGTGATAGTAAGAGGTGAAGTCATATAGACCATAGAATTAAATTTGGCAAGAAAAGGAAAGAAATTGGATAGTAGCTTGGGAGATTAGCAGGATTAACAAAGACTTATTGCTGTGCTTTTGAAATGAGACACATTTTTGGTGAATTTTATGTTCTATGTGTTGAGTGTTTGGTTTCCAATTCAGGCTAGAGCTAAAACACTGAGTTACAAAGGCAGAGAAATTAGCATTAATTAGCATTATTATTCTAGATTGCACTGGCCTTTGGCTTAACACATCAGAGGGGTGTCCTACTGGGTGCTAGAGCCTGGTTCTGTGACTGGCATTGGAAAAGAGAAATAGGGGAGAAAGGGTCATAGAAAGTGTGTTTGGTGGAACAGAAATTGTCAGGTCAGGAAGCAGAATTGCAGCATGTTGGAACAGAAAGGACTATGTATAGATGAGGCAGCTAAGGTCTAGAAAGGAACTCTGGGACTTCTGAGCATTAGTAACAAAACATCTGAGTTGTTTGATAGGGTGGTGGATTTGTTTTAGCTCTTCCTCAGACCGAGGAGAATTCCATGGCACTATTACTGCTACCTGCAGTGGTATTGGATTGTAGGCAAACAAAGATTTGCTGTCTGTCCATTTTCTTGAGGATGTTGCTGACCAGAGTGTTGAGGATCACCCTCTCTGGCAAAAGAGTCTCCTTTTCAGACAACTTCTAGAATTTGGCTGCATTTTGCAAATAGAGATGGAGAAATGTAGACCCATGTTGTTGCTTCCCCAGGGTCATCATTAGAGAGACCAGCTGGCTGACAAGCCCATGGCTATAGAAACCAACCTTACTGAGAAAAGATGGATTATAAAAATAAGCCCCTTTTCTTTTTAACTTGATTTGCTGGAATGATGCCTTGGCCCTTTGAATTCGATCTTGTAAAAATATCAGGTTGAATAATTTAATCTTCTTAGTCAATCAGTCAATACCTTATCATGGATTTCTTAAATGTACTCTTCTGTGTGACCTGTTTGGTTCAGTTGACGACAGTGTACTGCATTTCCCTACCTATGAAGGTTTTTACTTTGTGAAAACTCATGATGTGCTTTACTTTACACGTCGTGGAATAAACTAGAACTCCTTAGATGGAGAAAAAATGGTCTGTGATGTTGCATATACCTTTGCTTCAAGGACTCAGGATGATCAAAGGAATAGTAAGCTGGGAATTTGATGTGTAAGTATCTATTTATATGCAAATATCAGTTTTCTCCTCCAAAATATTTTTTCTTTTTCAGTGAGGTTTGGAGATATAATGTGTCTCATGTGTCAGCAACTAATATATATATGTTATATATAGATGTATATGTTACATGCATATACATGTCAGAATCCTTTAACCACACTTGGAAACCCCATATGCAGGGATAATAGATACCAGAGGTGAACGGTAGGGGGAGAATATGTGTGAAAAAAACATATAAGGGTTTATTAAAAATTTTTGGAGTAACTTGACCTATTTTCCTCTGACCTTATCTTCTGTCTCACACACTGGTGTACAGTTTTTACATTATTATTCTAGATAGCACTGCAAAACCTAAGGCAGCCCATTTTGGAAATCTCTTTTAACATATTAAACTAAACATCAAGTAGATAATTTCAATCATAACTTTCAGCCAATAAAAACCTTTCAGAAATTGGCAGATTCCCAAAACCTTTGAAGGCTTCCTATCCAACTATAGTATTCTATGGGATATTAAAACCAAGTTCAGAGTTTAGAAGGAAATTCTGTGGGTGGCACACATGAGAAAACATCTCAAGGCCTTTCAAAATCATAAATCCAGGTATAGTGCTTTGTTTCAGTTATGGATGGAGGATTTTTCTTCACTTCTTGTTGAAACCATTTTCCCTAAGAACTAGAACACAAGATAAGGGTACTGACTGTCACCACTTTTATTCAACATAGTACTGGAAGCCCTAGCCAGAATAATCAGGTGAGGATATCTAAATCAGGAAAAAGGAGGTCATACTATCCATGTTTGCTGAAATGATCTTGTATCTAGAATAGCCTAAAGACTCTACCAAAAGACTCCTGGAATTGATAAGTAAATTCAGCAAAGTCTCTGGTTACAAAATCAGTGTACACAAACTAGTAGCATTTCCATATACTAATAACAGTTAAGCATAGAGTCAAATCAAGAACTCAATACCATTTACAAGAGCTACAAAGAAAATAAAATACCTAAGAATATTCTTAACCAAGAAAGTGAAAGATCTCTACAAGGAAGAAGTATCAAACACTGAGGAAAGAAATTGCTGATGACACAAACAAATGGGAAAACATATCATGCTCATGGATCAGTAGAATCAACATTGTTAAAATGTCTATACTACCCAAAGTGATTCACAGACTCAATGCAATCCCCATCAAAACACCAATATCATATTTCACAGATTTAGAAAAAATAATTCTGCACTTTGTTTGGAACCAAAAGAGGAGCCCAAATAGCCAAAGCAATCTTAAGTAGAAAGAACAAATCTTGGAGGCATCACATTACCAGACTTGAAAATATACTACAAGGCTATAGTAACCAAAACAGTGTGGTATTGGTACAAAAATAGAAACATAGACCAGTGGAACACAGTAGAGAACCCAGAAAGAAAATCATCTACCTACAACCAACTGATCTTCTACAAAGCAGACAAAAACATACACTGGGGAAAAGAAGCCCTATACAATAAATGGTACTGGGAAAATTGGATAGCCATATTCAGAAGAATGAAACAAGACCACTATCTTTCACCATTTACAAATATTAATTCAAGATAGATAAAAGACTTAAATGTAAGGTATGAAATCATAAAAATTCTAGAAGAAAATGTAGGAAAAACTCTTCTAGACATGGGCCTAGGCAAAGAATTTATGACTAAGACCCCAAAGACAATTACTGCAATAATAAAAATGGGACTTGATTAAATTAAAAAGCTTTTGCAAAATAAAGGAAATAATCAACAGAGCATATAGACAACCTACAGAATGGAAGAAAATAATCCAAACTATATATCCAATAAAGGGCTAATATCCAAAATCTACAAATAACTCCAACAAATCAGTAAGAAAAGAACAAACAACCACATTAAAAAGTGGGCAAAAGACATGAACAGAAGTTTCTTGAAAGAAGATAGACAATTGGACATCAAACATGAAAAATGCTCAACATCACTAATCATCAGGGAAATGCAAATTAAAACTGTCACGGCTAGGTGCAGTGGCTCACACCTGTAATCCTAGCACTCTGGGAGGCTCAAGGTCAGGAGTTTGAAACCAGCCTGTGCAAGAGTGAGACCCTGTCTCTACTAAAAATAGAAGGGAATTAATTGGCCAACTAAAAATATATAGAAAATATTAGCTGAGCATGGTGGCACATGCCTATAGTCCCAGCTACTCTGGAGGCTGAGGCAGTGGGATTGCTTGAGCCTAGGGGTTTGAGGTTGCTGTGAGCTAGGCTGACATCATGGCACTCTAGCCCAGGCTACAAAGTGAGACTCTATCTCTCAAAAACACAAAAAACAATAAACAAACAAAAACCCCTGTCAGAATGGCTATTATTAAACAGTCAAAAAACAACAGATGCTGGCATGGATGCAGAGAGAAAGGGATGCTTATATACTCACTGTTGGTGAGACTGCAAATTAGTACAGCCTCTTTGGAAAACAGTATGGAAATTCCTCAAAGAAATGAATATAGACTTATCACTTGATCCAGCATACCCTACTGGGTATGTACCCAAAGGGAAAGAAATCATGCTATCCCAAAGAGTCCTGCACTCAAATGTTTGTTGCAGCACAATTCACAATCACAAAGATATGGAATCAATGTAAGTTCCCATCAATTAACAAATGGATTAAGAAAATGTGGTATATATAATATATACTATGGAGTACTACTCAACCATAAAAGAAAATGGATTAATGTATTTTGCAGAAGTTTGGATGGACCTGGAAACCATTATCCTAAGTGAAGTATCTCAGGTATGGAAAAATAAACAGCACATGCATTCTCTAATAATCTGGAACTAATCGATGGGCACATACAGGCACAAAGAGAAGTAAAAGTCATTGGAAATCAAGGGGGAGGGGGGAGTAGAGGAGGGGCAAAAACCTACCTCACAGGTAGAATGAACACTATTCAGGTGATTGGCACACTAATAGCTCTCACTTAAGCATTACAAAAGCTATCCATGTAACAAAAAAATTTGTACCCCCTTAATATTTTGAAATAAAAAAATAGATTATGAATCTCTAAACATGGACTTTTGTTTGTAGCTCTACTTCTACTTATTTGACCTGTAACTTATGTTTTGAATGTAATATTTCTAAGCACTAATGTCCTGTGGTATGCAATTAAGGGAAAGTCAATGTAGTTTAAAGTTCTTATTTTATAGACAAAGAAAGTGTGGCCCAGGAAGATTCACTGACTTGTTTAAAGTTACATTGTGACATTTGTAGGAGTCAGGTCTTTCAGGAAAGTCTAAACATTTAAGAATGTCTATACCATCTTTAAATGATTAGCCAAACCAATAGGGAAAGTTATGTTTAGAGTAAAATTATAGATGAGAGTTTAGAGCAGACTGTATTGAAGAATTTGGCCTCCTTTGGAAATTGACATTTTTGATAAAAATACCACAACAAAGTTTTTCAGACCCCATAATTTAAAAATGCTACCATACCCCCTCACCAATGCTCAGATCAAAACAAAAATTCATACAATTTAGTTTGCCCCAGCTGCCTGGACAGGAAGGAATCAGGCAAGAAGCATAAAGGAAAGTCTGGTATTTATTTACTTACCTTATTGCTATGTTTTTGTGGGAATTTTTGTGTGGAAATGGATTCTGAGAGTGTCTGAGAGCAGACTCCATATGGTCAATCTAAGCAGAGAGAATCAGTTGAGTGTGAATTAAGTGCCTGGCTTTGGAATCCTACAGCCATGAGTTAGACACCTTCCTCTATCCTTTACTACCTGTGTGACATTCAGCACATTATACCAAACCTCTCCTCTGTTTTCTCACTTGTAAATAGGAATAATATTAATCCTACCTTCTCAAGTTGTTGAGATGAGATGATATACATAATGAGCTTAGCACATTGCCACTAACCAACAAACACTCTAAATGTTAGTTTTATTAGGAGAAAGACATTTAGGTGTGCCATTGATGAGTGTTTCAGGAATTGGTGAAAATACTTAGATAGGTTTCAAGGTTGCTTAATGAAGTTCGTTGATTGATTTGGGATCTCCTTGTGAGACTTTTGCAAACCATACCTTCTGGCTTGGTTTAAAAAAATACCAAATAAGAAAAAACACAGACTCCACATATATTTTCCATCCAGTTCACTTCTTGACCACTTAGGATTTGGCCTGTAGATCTGGAGTAAGATTTTTTGGCCTAATGTAGCATAAACACATACTGGCCATGACTTAATGACAAGCAGCATAGTTAACACCTTGTATTCCTAAGGGGTTTACATGATATGCTTGGCAAAACAGCCATTAGTTTGATCTCTTCAAGGCTTGTTTTTCAGCTTTTCTAGGGAAGGTGTAGAGTACCTTTACTAGGGCTGGGGTAGCCTTCCTCCTAAGTCATGGTCTTTCTAGGGTCTGTTGAATGCTCAGAGTGTTTAGTGAGGTTGCCACTTTGACAGGTTGAAACTTGAACATTTCTAAGTCCTGTGGGATCTTCAGTAATTGTTCAGCCCACAACTCCCCTGTAGTTGTTCTTTCCTTGGTTTTATGGAGTCTTTTTCAATACATCTGTTGCATAGTGTTCAGCCAAAGACTCAAGGGGACTTCTATGCAGATGTCTGGAACTCCTATTCATTCATTTATAGTACTTTTCTCAACTTGGAATTATGTATTTACACAGAGTACATAGCACTTTCTCTACAGGGCCATGTTCCATGAATTCTAGTTGTCTTGGTGGCCCTGAATTCTTAACTCTGTTTCATTAGCACGCTATTAATAGGTTTGTAAAGTATTTCCAGGCTCATCTTGTTTCTCTTCTCTCAGGGATCACATTTTGTTTGTTGTCAAACATCTGAAAACAGTTATTTCATATGTCTTTTCAAGTTTTATAGTTATTTAAGAAGAAAGTTTTCCCTGTCATGACTAAAAGTGAAAGTCCTTTCCCACTTTTAGTTTCCATTACTCTATCATGTAATGGGCCACTACTTTGAAGAATAAATCCCCTCCTCCTTGTACAACTATTATATATTCATAAAAAGAAAAAAGGTAAATATGAGAAACAAAAGAATCCTTCTCTCAGTGCTGTAGTGGCCTATGAAAATGGCTTATTTCTGATTGACCTTGATTTTAAACAACTTGTCGGTTTACTTGTCGGTCTATATTGCTTATAACTGGAATCATTAGAATCTATGCTCATTTCCATGTTCTTAGGATAGAAAGACCTGAATATGTCAGAAAAGAACACTGCTTTACTGTGTGCAAAGAACCCTTCTAGGCACAGGATCATGTAGAACTCTATTTTCTTTAGTCATCATAAGCACACTGATTATGATAAAATAAGCCAATAATCTATTTCTATGCCAATTTCTTCAATATAATTTGAGGTGAAAAGTGGTCATATAATGCCATCTTTCATAAAGAAGTGCTAGTAAGAATGGTCTCTTTCTTCTTATGATATGACTAGGTGAAGAAAAGCACAATAAAACATAATTTAAAGGGCTTATAGACTTTCAGTCATCTTTTTGCTTAACATATAAAAGATAATATAAAAATTAAAAAATATTCAAGAAAAATAATTAGTTTGTTTTTCTTCTTGGTAGGAGGCAGGGGCCCACTGGTGAGAAGATGTTCATTAGTAAGGTTTTGCTACAAAGAGTGTTTGCTGGCATCAGTAAAGAATATTTTTTTCTTTGCTTGCAAATGATATTGCCTGTATTATGAATAACTATGAGAAGACAAAGGAAAATTACCAAATTTAAATTTGTACATTTACTGCAGTTCCTTGTTTCAAATGTCTAATGCCTATTAATTCAGATTGCAGGATTTTCTTTCCTTCTCCATGATCATCTTGGCTGGAATAACTTTGGAAAAGCATCTGAAAAAGGATAAAGCATCTTTGTTTTATGACTGACTTGTGGATTTACTGACTCTAGCCTTCCTTAGGCCCTTGAACTTTGAGACTTTCCTGTCTACTTGTAACTTCAAATGATCTTTAAAAAACAAACTGCTTTGATGTTTCCTTTTTATTCTTTTGAGTATATAACTTTATTATGCTAATTGTCTATATAATTATGTTCCACAATCATCTTATGAAGATGATGGGGTGGTTGATGTTATTCTGCTTTTACAGAGAAGAAATAAGAGGTATGGAAGGATTCTGTGATTTGCAGTGTTCAGACAATTTGGTATCATGGTCAGAACTGGGACTGAAGACTAGGATCTAGTAGAAAGAGCATTGATTGAATAGAAGAGGACCGATTGTGGTTCAAACTCTGTCCTCACTTTAGGCCAGAATTTAGGCCAGTTCTTAATCTGGGTCTCATTTTTGTCATTTGTAAAATGCTGGGATAGAACAGTTGAGCTCTCAGGTCCTTCCAGCTCTAAAATTCTATGGTCGTTTGACCCCCTTTGACTTTTCTCCCATAGCGCATTGCATCCATTAGCTTTCTTCTGGATATTCCTGTATTACATCTGATTTTTGTATTTCTCCACTTTTGCTTGTGCCCCAATGGTATATTATTTTGCCTTTAAGTAGTTTTACTGAAAAGGTGATAAAAAGCATTTAGCTACCTAGCATATAATAACTGTAATTTAAGAACAGTCTTATTGACTTTCTCATTGCTTTTAAAATAGTTCATGTTGTATAATATGTTTATGACAAATTTACCTATGCTTAGGTAGTTCAAAGTATGAAATACACCATTGCTATATTTTCAAATAAGGAGGACTTCAAGTCCCCAGATAGTCATTATTTGACTTGTGATAAAGTTTGACTTCATTACAATCCCTTGTGCTATCTTGGATCTCATACTAGCTTTATTATAATATAATGAGGGAGGGTTATCAATACCTTACCATCCTCACACAGATTAGTGATAGAAGACAAAACTAAATAATAGTTATTCCCATGATTGTTTTATATGTCTAAATTTAAGGACATTAAGATTAAAGCATTTCAAGATAAAATATGTGCTTCAAAGTCTTCCAAATAATTTAAAAATAGAATTTCAAAATAGTGAAGAAAAGAAAAGAGTATTGGATCTTTCAACTGAGTTATGAAATGCATACCAAAGTTTGGACCTTTTGGAATCCACTTCCGGACTTTTCTGTGACTGATAAGTCTATAATTTGCTATTAAAATGTTGCAATTTCATTTTTAGATAGTTGAGCCATAAATTGCTGAGATCCAGGATAAATGGTCAATTATACTAGAACAAATGTCTATTGTTTTATTCAGGGATAGGGAGAGTTCACTATACTACTTACTTATAGTGATTATTTAAAATTTTCCTCCAGAAGAAAAACTCCATGCCACATTTGTGGAAATGGTTAAGTGACCACAGTGACCAAGAATTCAGGGATGATTTAGTGCAGATCATCATGCAGGCTTCCCAGCATGTGCATTTTAAACAGTACTGTTTTGTCTCCAAGTTTGCCAGAGTGTAATCTGTGAACAATTGAGGCAAAATCAAAATCAGAAACCTAGGAGAGTAATATTGTTTTGGAATTGTCAAGCAAAAGACTTTGGTTTGGGTTTGTTACGTCTGGAACCAAAATGTCACATGTGGCATATATCATTTAAAGTTTATTATTTTAACCTTAGACCTCCTTGTTTAAAATTTATGCTATTCGGTGCCTAGCATCCCAGCATAAGCATTTCTATTCTATTATGCATGAGTCTGTGCCAGCTACATGGTGAGAGCATGGTGTAACCATAGCCTGAATGGATGGCCCCCTCCATGGTTCCACTCTTTTGCTGGAACTGCCAAGCCCAATAGGTTCAAAGGGGGTGCTCAGAAATGAAGGCATGGCACCAGGTAATTGAAACCATTCCCTGCACATCTGGAAAAAACCCCAATCTAGTCATACTCTCTGCTGAAACAGAAATCATCCCATGCTATTGCTGGAAGTTGCAGCAAAGTAAAAGTGGTGTCATTTTACGTTTACAGAAGCATTTAGCATTTTCATGGACAGACTCAAAAGCCTGTGGTTACAAAGTGTGAAATTCTTATTAAAATTCTTCATGAAATCAACAGAACACATATCTAGCAATTGTTCCAAGGCCTGCTTTCCTCCCATTTGTACAGCATAACAGTGATCCCACTGATCCATTCTATTCTCCATATCAAACAGACCTATACCATCTTCCCATTTATTGATTGACTTGCCCTAGCCAGGAAATTAAAAATTATTTGTCATTCAGAGTAAGTTCATCATTGATGCTATGGCCACTTCCATGCTGGCATGACATAAATTGTCCTCTGGGATTAAGATGTAGTGAACTTGGGCTGGCTGTGGCTCCCATAGAAGAGATACAGGTGCTGACAGGGAGTATATATTTTTGCCTTTAAATCTAAACATCAATTTACAGATTGAGAATTTGATTGCATTCTCTGTGTAGAACTTGAACCTCCCACATGCAATTCAAAATTTACTTGCCTGCAATGGATTTGCAAATCCTCTAAAGTTTCATGTTACTTTCAGCGATAATATAGCACTCTACTATTTCTGAGGTACTTTCAATATCTCATTTATTTTTTCAATATTCACTTATGGGGCAGATGGGGTGGGGATTATTTTCTCTGCTTTGAAAATGAGGATGCTGAGGCTCAGAGAAGTTAAGTGACTTACTCACAGTCACACAGTTAAGAAGGATAGAGCAGGCTCTCAAACAGGTCATCTGACTCCAGTCTTGTGCTCCTTCCATTAGTATGTGATGCCTCTCATGTTTCTTATGTCCTCCTCTCAGCAAAGTAAATTTTGCTTTGGACCAGTTTTCAAAGCAGTTGTGATGGAACACTTCCAATGCTGTTTCTGCGGAGCTGACAGCATGGAAACATGCAGCTTCTCAATTAGGACAGTGTTCATTATCCTGGAATTCTGGGACTGCTAAAGATCAGTGTGAAATGGTTTCATACATCTCTTCTTGCATAAGCACAACAATTTGTTTGCTATTCCTCTACAGTATGAATTTCTGTCCTGTAATATAGTTAGTTATTTACGTTTAGTTATTTGTGAGAGAGCGCCGAATCCTAACCACTAGACCACCAGGGAACATTTAGTTATTTGTAAATCCCAAACATAAGCTCCAAATGGGCAGTTACAGCCCTATGCATCTTTGTATGCTCTACTGCACCTTGTCCAATGTCTTGCAGGAAGGCAACGTTGAATGAATGTTTACTAAAAGGAAGTAAAGGTTGTAAAGCAGGGTTTGAAGAGTCCACATGTACCTCTCCGTGCTATCTATATCAGTCTCTCCAGTATAACCTTTTGCAATGATGGAAATGCTCCGTATCTAGGCTGTCCAATACAATAGCTATTATTGGCTAGTATAACTGGGGAATTAAATTTCTAATTTATTTTAACTTAAATGAATTTAAATTTAAGTAGCTACAAGTGGCTGGTGGTTAATGTATTAGACAAAATAGCTCTAAATT
Source organism: Microcebus murinus (assembly GCF_040939455.1). Taxonomy (NCBI): domain Eukaryota; kingdom Metazoa; phylum Chordata; class Mammalia; order Primates; family Cheirogaleidae; genus Microcebus; species Microcebus murinus. The sequence goes on from NC_134112.1 coordinate 47,241,916, forward strand.
TTCATATATTTGAACTTTGTCAGATCCTTCAATTCTGATTGTATTTAGGTCCTTCCATACGCTGATGGTTGTTGCTGTTTTTGACGAGGAAGTTGTATAGCCAGCCTTGGGCAAGGGGGTGAAGGGGTGCAGATTTTCTCTTGCACCTAAGGTAGAGGCACTTTCTGCTCCTTGATCCCCTGGGGGAGGGGCTGATGCTCATTCCTGAGTATTTTCTGCAAAGTAGGAATGATTTGTCTCTTGGAACCGCAAAGGGCTGGGAGAGGCTCTTGAATGTGACAAGTCGGGATATCTCAGTTTCTCAAGGCTCAATGATACATAGTCTGGGCTTGCAGGAAAGAAAAGTTCCATCATTTCCTAACAAAAGCAAATGTTCGGTTAGAAGAAAGAGGAAGGCAGAAAGCTAGTATTAGTTAAATAGATTTCTTCATACACAGTCTGGGTGGTGTTCCACTCAAGGTAAGAATCTTTAGGCTCTGTCTTATTCTTTAATATAGAAGTCTTCATATATCACCAGCAACCATTAAATTTTGCATTTTTGCTACTTGTAAAATCTCTAAATTCCTCCTCTGAAACTGTCAGTTTGGGATTAATAATAAAAAAAAAATTCTTTCTCCTCCTTTCCCCACCAGATAGCAGTAGCAGAAACTGCCCAGGAAGAGAGAAATGCTGTTCATGCAGGGTGGACCCCTTTGATCTCAGTGACTTCTAAGAACCCCAGTTCCTCATGCTGTGGCTTCTGCTACTTCTCTCACGGAGCCAAAAGGTTAAACAGAGAGAGCGGCAGGAGTGAAATGGCAGCCAAATGGGAGGGTACAAGTTGGCCCTTGAATAAATGCCTATGTGTTATTATGTGATTCTGGGCACACGTCTTTTCTCAGAATGTAAACAATCTAAAGGTAGGTTTTTAGGTGCTTGTGCTCTATTAGGAGTAAAACAAATATTTAGGAAAGGAAAACGGGTGCATTGTTAATATCGACGTACTCACGGGTAGCTTCAAAAGCTACTATAAATGAATCTGAAATTTCAGGATGAAAACTTTAGAGGTAAAGATTGGCATCATTTTTTTGTAAAGGGATTCAAGAGTATCTACTGTGATTCAAAGAGCAGGATCTACCCCTAGAAATCTACTATCTAAGGCTGACAAAAACAGTAGATATTAATGTTCTGTATTATAAACTATATTATAAAACTGGCACTTAGAAATGTTTTTCTTCTGTAAATAATATGTTCAGATTAAAATTTTAGCCTTCCTTTTTTTTCTAGTGTAGGTGGGAGGTAAGTATTGTCTGTCCCTTTAGGAATAAGATGAAAACAAAGCCCAGAGAGGGAAGAGACCTGGCTGAGGTCACAGAGCAATCGTGTCCCTATCTACATTGACATTTGAACAGGGGACTTCAAACTAGGAGCCATTGAGCTGAGTTTTTTTCCTCAGGAGTAAGAGGACAGCTCCAATTCCTTAGCAGATATAAGGGAGCCCATGTGAATAAAATTTATAAATATTAATAAATGTGCCAAGGAGGAGAAGAAACCACAATCTGGCAAAGCTGGTAGAGAGAAGACAAATTAAAACCTGTGACTTTGGTTCTGATTCCCTGAACTGTTTTTTTTTTTTTTTAATAAACTTATGCTGATAGATAGAAAAGTTGTGAAGATAATACAGAGTTTCCATATACCCTCACGCAGTTTCCCCTAATATTAACATTTTACATTTGATTTCCTGAATTTTGCAATAATTTTATATGCATGGGGGCTTTTTTTTTTTTTTTTTTTTTGAGACAGAGTCTCGGTTTGTTGTCCAGGCTAGAGTGAGTGCCGTGGCGTCAGCCTAGCTCACAGCAACCTCAAACTCCTGGGCTCGAGCGATCCTTCTGCCTCAGCCTCCCGAGTAGCTGGGACTACAGGCATGCGCCACCATGCCCGGCTAAATTTTTTATATATATATATCAGTTGGCCAATTAATTTCTTTCTATTTATAGTAGAGACGGGGTCTCGCTCTTGCTCAGGCTGGTTTTGAACTCCTGACCTTGAGCAATCCGCCCGCCTCGGCCTCCCAAGAGCTAGGATTACAGGCGTGAGCCACCACGCCCGGCAACATGGGGGCTTTTTAAATAGAGTCTTGTTTACAAGTGAATTTGTTTCTATAACTTTCCTATAACATTTTCCAAAAATTTACTGCTAAGATAGAATAACCTATGTATACAATAAGGATTCAACAGTAGAGCATTACAAATTTCAGTTATAAAGTCTCCGGAGGAAGTTTTAACCATAGTTACCCCCATTCCCCATTGCTGGGGAAAGGAGAAGGAAGAATCTTTAATACTGTGACAAGAGAAATAACTTCAGAATAAGGGAGAAACTTCTTAGGTAGCTTTCAGACTGGAAGTTAGTTTATCCTCAAGACTTTATAGCAATACTGAGATGACAAAGAATTTTGGAAACAGCATTTTATAGAATATGCATTAAAAGAGATATGCAGTTCCCAAAGTTCCTGGTGTTTTTCAATAGTAAATAGAAAGAGAATTAACCAGGACCACAAGAATTTGATTGATAATGATGCTCCACTTTAAAGTTGGAAGAGAAGTGAACAGTGGATCAGTGGAGGATATGAAGATATGGTGAGGCCCAAAGAGAGGATCAGTATGTCTCATAGGAGTGCCATTGGTGAAGGACACTTGGGAAGGACCAAGCCAGGTTTCTCCTGTACAAGGGCTTGGCCAGTAATTTAGTGAGGAGGGATTGACACTTAATATTGGACTACACTACATTTATATTAATATTTGCTTATTATTTGACTTTGTTAAATTCATATTTGTGATTAAGGTGACTGAAGAAGAAATCATATGGAATTTCCAATGTTCAACAATTTTGGACCCACAAAAATGGAACTCTCATATGATTCAACCTACTACTTAGTAAACTATATGTGGTTAATTCCAAAGATTTTCACTTTGTTTTACTTCATATTTTTGTTGTCTTTATGAACTTGGAAGTAAAGAACAGTTAGTTGAGCTAGAAAATGAAATTGTTATGAAAGTGTCTAGAATAGGCATACAGATACGCAGTCCCCTACATGATATGCTACCCAAATAGTCACTCTTCCTATGTGCCAGACATTGCACACTTGCATTTTATACTTTCTAATCATCTTTAAGTTGGTTCTGTGTATTTAGATTTGTGAATTTTATAGGTTTAGTAGTACTCAGTATCTTTTTCTCCAGGGATCTGAGAAAGAATTTTTGAAAATGACTGTTTATCATCCTAAACCATAAGGTTTAACGTTCAACCATAAGGTGGCATCATATCACATTTTATGCCAAAGAAACAGGTTGATTTTCTGTTCACTGAAATGACTGATGCTCTGTACATATTTTAAGTTGTGGGTGTGACACATTATTGAATTTTGAAATTTATAAGCAAATATTAGAAGCTGGCATCTCTATATAGAGTTCTAACATTTTTTATATTAAATATTTGATCTTTCTATATTATGGCCGAGAAGTTAGTAATAGCACAAATTATTACTACATTAACTAATACTATGCTTTACCTCATTAAAATACGTAAGGCAGCTTCTTGCATATATAGAAGCTACTCCTACTCAAAAATATTCATTGCATGATTAAATTAAAATATTCCTTTAATAGGCCTTACCCTCAGGAATTCATTTTCTCATTTGTCAAGTTGAATTTACAGCATACTTTTATTGCTATGACCCATTTCTTACCAGTATAAGAAGCTTATTTTATGAAGAAGTTAAACTCAACTGAGCACGTTTAATTTCCCTACTACCCTTTAAAAATACATTACTTTTTTTTTCAGATACCACTTTTTTTTTGCTTAATTAGAAATGTCTAGAAGTTGCAAATTGCATAAATGCATTGGTTTACTTTCTCTAGTTGCTGGATTGAAAACTGTAGTTTAGTTTTGAAAAGCTGAGTAAAAATTTTGCTTCATTTTTCTCTGTAGAAACATTTGTACATTGTAGAAAACATTGTAAACACTTTCCATATAAAACCTCCCCTTTTTCAGATGAAGTGATTTTGTTCTTGGAACTCTTTGTAGTTTTGTGGGAAGTTGGAGCCACTTTGACTTCAGGAAACACTCCCACAGTCATCTTGCAGGGCACCTTATGCAGATAAATTGTGATATATGCATACAATAGAATATTATATAGCAATCAGAACAACCCTTTGTTGCTGTACAGTCCATAGCAGGATGAAACAGCATGTCAACTCAAATAAAATGTTGAGTGAAAAAAGCCAAATGCGAAAAAGGACACATTGCATGAATCCATTTATGTGAATATTCTGTTGTTTGAGCTCAGCACTGATTACGTGGAGGTGTTCAGTTTGTGAAAATTTATCAAGCTGTATACTCAATGTAAACTCAAGTCTACTTAGGAATTTGGAGATGGAATATAAGACTTTGGTCTCAACATTTCTCTAGTTGTGGACCTCTAAGAGATCTTAATTCTCATTCTGATTGGCTAGGATGCCAAAGCAACAAATTGAAAAATGAAAAATTATTAATCATTAAAAAAACCCTATAGTGGATAACCAGCTAGCATGATATTTCCATCAAATTGATTGAATTGATTTCATAAATTGAGGGTTTGGCTGTGCTCTAGATATTAAATCTTCATTTCCCACCCTGGGTGGAGCTCTGCTTTAAAAAGAGCTGAATTCAGCTGGGTTTGGTGACTCATGCCTGTAATCCTAGCACTCTGGGAGGCCGAGGCAGGAGGATTGCTTGTGCTTAGGAGTTCAAGACCAGCCTGAACAAGAGTGAGACCCCATCTCTACTAAAAATAGAAATAAATTAATTGGAAAACTAAAAATATATAGAAAAAATTGGCCAGGCATGGTGGTGCATGCTTGTAGTCCCAGCAACTCGGGAGACTGAGGCAGGAGGATCGCTTGAGCCCACAAGTTTGAGGTTGCTGTGAGCTAGCCTGATGCCCTGGCACTCTAGCCAGGGGAACAGAGTGAGACATTGTCTCAAAAATAAATAAATAGATAGATAGATAGAACTGAATTCTATCAACTCCTACCGCTTCTGTGAAAAAAAAAAAAAACAAACAAACAAAAAAAAGAACTGAATTCTATTTCTCTCTGTTGTCAATAATGTAGGTATTTTATTCTTAATATTTTCCTTTCAGAGCCAAAGTGAAGAGTCAAAATGAAACGAGCAGGTTGGTGTGAAATAGAGTAAGGGAGGATTCCAAGGAAAAAAGTTAAGGAAGATATCCCTAAGAAAATGGTCTCAATTTAAGCTGAGGGATGAGAAAGAGCTAGCCCTGTAAATTTGGCTTTGAATTGGGTGGGTAGAGGATAGAATGGTAGTGGCCAGGGAGAACATCTCAGGAGTAGAAAAGAGCTTAGGGAGTAACAGAGACAGGGAATAGAAAGCATGCCAGTGTGGCTAAAGCATGGGGCAGAGAGGTGGCGGCGGGTGTGGTGGTAAGGTGACCAGGAGAGGTGGGCTAGTGCCAAGGTAAGGTCATGGGATCTTTTAAATGAAAGGTGAAGCAAGTGAAGAGTTTTAAGTGAGGAAATGATCAGATCTTATTTACATTTAAAAGTTTCCCTCTGGTTCATCAATAGTAGAATAGATAAATTGTGATATATGCATACAATAGAATATTATATAGCAATCAGAACAATGCTTTGTTGCTGTACAGTCCATAGCAGCATGAAACAGCATGTCGACTCAAATAAAATGTTGAGTGAAAAAAGCCAAATGCAAAAAAGGACACATTCCATGAATCCATTTATGTGAATATTCTGTTGTTTGATCTCAGCACTGATTACATGGAGGTGTTCAGTTTGTGAAAATTTATCAAGCTGTATACTCATCATTTGTGCACTTTTATGTATGTATATTAAACTTAAAAGGTTAGAAAGGGATCACTCTAGCTGTAGAAAGACAGTAACTTGTAGAAGAGAGTAGAATCAGGGAACCAGTTAGGAGGCTATTGAATTTTTCTAGGTGAAAGATGGTGATGGAAATGGGGAAAAGTATCTAATAGATGCATTCTAGATCTAATTTGAATTATAGCACAGTATTATAATAAATATTAGATGGAAACATGAAATTGTTGGTACTTGACCACTTTTGGTCTTTAAAAATGACAATATCATGTGGTTCAACCTACTGGAGATGGATTATAAAAACATCTTTCACTCATTCTAGATATTGTTTCCCTATTAAGTATGATCACTTTCGCTTTTATATACCTTTTCTATGTTAAGAGCAAAATTTTACGATTTTTTAAAGACCAGATACTGAGTTTTAGTGAGTCCCTTCTCTATTTAAATAACCATATTACTTTCTCTACGATGAGTCATGCCATAGTTTGTTGTTTTTTTTCTATTTTACCTATCCTAGGATTCATGAATCAAAAGTAGGAATAGCTCTTAATGTAACTGACATATGAGTAGTGTGTTCTACTTGGCTATAAAGATTGTGATAATAGTGACTATCGAAAACCTGTATCATACCTGGGTGTGGTGGTGTGTGTCTGTAGTCTCAGCTACGTAGGAGGCTGAAGCAGGAGGTTCGCTTGAGGCCAGGAATTCAAGGCCACATTGTGCTATCATTGTGCCTGTGAATAGCCACTGCATTTTAACCTGGGCAAAATAGTGAGACCTTGTCTCTAAAACAAACAAGCAAAAAAAAAAAAAAAAAAAAAAAAAAACCCCACAAAACAAAAAACAAACATGTATTGTTTTAAAAGTTAGGGGTTAAGTGTGCCATCATATAACAGTATAAATTGGATATGAGGATATGGATGTTAAATACTAGGTTTATTGCTTTCTTCTCCCACCCATACCCCCTTACCCCCCCTCATCAAACTAAGATAGTTTTTGTGTCCATTTAGGTAGCCTTGTGTGGGTTGTTTTCTGAACAACCCACACAACAACCTGTTTTCTCTTCAGTTTTCTGAAGAGAAGTGCAGGATCAAGAGAACCTGACTGGTACAGTAGGGGTTCTTTTAGTTGTGAGTTCTGAGGTGTCTTCGCTGGGCAGCCTGAGATGTACAAAGAAGGCTGCACAGTACATTCTGACCCTGTAGCCTCTCAATTGTAACTGAATCTTTAGATTCATATCCATCAAATTGACATGGGACAGTGTAAGGAGAAAACAACCTTGGAAATGGTCTATTGAAAGTAATTTACTTCCTCATCTATCACATTCTCAGATGGTCTACATTTGAGAAAAGCAGTGGGAGTATAATATCCATATTCTGAAAGTTGAGAGAGTCTAGGGAAAGGTATTTTAATTTTATTCTTTTTCTTGCAATGTATATTTTTTTCACACAAACATATATAAAGTAAAAGTGGAAGAGGCAGATGATATTTGATATATATATATATATATATTTTTCACCAGCTTTGAATTCATTTCCTTATATCAGAAAAGCATGCCTCCTGGTTAGTATTAGATTTTCAGAATGTACAGATGGAAAATAGTTAATGGAAATCACCCCAACTGGATTTATTTTGCATTATGCTTCACTGAGTACAGAAGTCATCTAGAAGGTTCTAATTTTTCCCCCAAGGACCACCACAAAACACAGTCCCAAAAAGAGGGGTGGTGTGGATGGGGGAAACAACCTACAAATGTTTCCTTGAAAAATGCCCTTTCCTGCCTAGTTATAGAGTGAAATCGATACTGCCCTCTAGATTTGTTGACCTGTTCGTGAGATGGAAACTAAAATGTGAAAAATTGAAAGTTTTCCCTGATGATAGATTTTTTTCCTTTTCAGATGCAGCTAGTGTGAACAATCTAATGACTAGAAAGATCTTCAGACCTCTGTATAGTGCTGAAGAATGTCATGTTGAGAAAGGGCATGCTTTTCCTATATCATTGTGCCTTAATCTTCTTAGATTTTTCTACAAAGAAATCACATTAATCAAATCTCCTTTCTGCTATATGAAAGGTTCAGGCTGACTAATGCTCGACTTTGGGTGAAATTGGATATGGAAGAAAATCCTGACTTGAAATAATACCAGGACTTTCCATAATCCTGTGTTGCTGGAGTCTTAGTTCAGGACTATAATTTCTAGCTCAGGTTTTGTGAAATCCCAGAGTCCTCCCAGTGAACCCAAGAGGTACTGTACATACTTTAGAGGCAAAAAAACACATTTAAATGTGTTTATATATAAAATAAAATACTTGCTTTAAAAAGGTTTAGAAGTAGGTTTTATACATGTATTTTTAAATCAAATAAAGAGCAGCAATTTTATGTTGCAAGTACAAAAAGGCAGAAACTGCTATTCATCTGGTTCATAAAATTTGCAAGTTATAACAAATATAAAAATCTGTCTAAAATGTAATCTTACTTAAGAATCTATATATTTAAAATGCAGTTGCTGTTTCAAAATACTTTTTTGGGGGAAGCTATCTACTTATTTCAACAATGTATTTATTAATCAAAGTATTTTTGGACCACCATGAAACTTGTATTTTTTTTTTTAAGTCTGAACACATTCCTTTGAATATCTTTTTGCCAGGGGAGGCTGAATTTCTGGAAAAGTCCAAAGTTGTTAAGAACCAAGTCTAGAAAGTGGGATATGTGGTCAGTGTGGGTACTATTGACCTTTGGAAAAAAAAAAAAAAACCAACACAAACCACATTGTATTCATAAATCATAATACCACTTTGTACTCCATGAATATATACAACTATAATTTGTCAATTTATAATTAAAAAATAAATAAACCAAAACCCCCCAAAATAAAAAAAACCCTTCACATATTATAAAGTAATGGGACTTATTAACTAGTATGATTGCCCTGAGAGCAAATCTATGAAAAGAGTTCAAATAATGTACTGAACTCCTTTGAAATTGTTATATATTTCATGCTTACAGCATATCTCAGATTGGACTAACCACATTTTAATTCATAACCTAATGTAGCTAGTGGCCACCATGTTGGGCAGCATAGTTCTGAAGTCTATATCGTTTTCTTCCTTTTTTTTGCAAAAAGAGTTCAAAGAATGTGCATAAATGCTTCCTTCAGATAGCCCAAATATTAACATCTTATATAAGCACAGTATGGTTATCAAAATCAGGAAATTAATATTGATACAATGATGTTATCTAATCTAAAGTGCTTATTCATCCAGGATATCATGTGCTGCATTTAGTTGTGGTTCCTTAGTTTCCTCCTCTAATCTAGGAAGACCTGTACATGCAAGGTCTTCTTTTTTGGTCTTTTATGACCATGACACTTTGAAGAACATTGGCCAATTATTTCATTGAATGTTCTTTAGTTTGTATTTGTCTGATATTTCCTCATGATTCAATTCAGGTTTTGCATTTTTTTTTTTTTTTTTTGGCAAAAATGTTACAGAAGTCACGCTATATCTTCCCCAGTGTATCATATATCAGAGGCACACGATTTTGATTTCTCCATTGCTGGTGATGTTAACTTTGATCACTTGGTTAAGGTGGTGTCTGCCAGCTGTCTTTTATACCACTTTTGTCTTTGTCATTTGAAAATTTAGTTTTTAAAATGTATTGAACAAGGGGAAAGGGCATTTATTGAAACCTTAAAATCTGTACCCCCATAATATGCCAAAATAAAAAAAAATGTATTGAACAAGAGTAAGTATATACAGTCTCTCAAGACAATGTTTTAGGACTACTTACTGGATGTAGAGTTTTAGCTGTTAAATAACTTTGTCCCATTCATTTACCATCAAAAGACATTTTGAGACAATATAAATTCCCTGTTTCTTGTACTTTTGCCCCAGATTTTAGCATTTATTGAAGATACTTGCCTGAAACAGTTATGATGGTGTTTGACATTTTGTGTTTTCTATTTTCCATTATTCCTTCTATATTTATTAGTTGTACTTCTAGACTTTTTTTTTTTTTTTTTTTTTGAGACAGAGTCTCGCTTTCTTGCCTAGGCTAGAGTGAGTGCCATGGCGTCAGCCTAGCTCACAGCAACCTCAAACTCCTGGGCTCAAGCAATCCTCCTGCCTCAGCCTCCCGAGTAGCTGGGACTACAGGCACGAGCCACCATGCCCGGCTGATTTTTATATTATATATATTAGTTGGCCAATTAATTTCTTTCTATTTTTATGGTAGAGACGAGGTCTCGCTCAGGCTGGTTTTGAACTCCTGACCTTGAGCAATCCGCCCGCCTCGGCCTCCCAGAGTGCTAGGATTACAGGCGTGAGCCACCGCGCCCGGCCCAGTTGTACTTCTACTGTAAGGAAAAGCCCATCATTATTTTTATTAGTAGGGACTGCATGGATTCTTATTTTATGGGTTATAATCCATTAATATAATTATTTATTTTGTTGCTCAAATATTCCTCAATCTGGCCATTGGGAGACCCTTTTAGTTTAGATTGCATTCTTAACCACTACTCTAAACTAACACACACACACTCTCTTTTTTTTACACAATGATTGGAAAAAAACTCTTTCTCTATAGCTGTACCTATTTGCTTCAGAAAGGCCCCATGCTATTTTGCTTTTAATAGGCTCTCAGTCACATGGATAATAAGGTCTCTTATTCATAACCTACTTGGCTTATGAATATGATCCTGTTTTTCTTTAAAAAAGACAAGTCCTAATCTGTCCTACCCCAGGTTCATTTGCCACTCTCTCACAGTTTTTGCTATATGCTTTACATATGGGCATTTTCAGCTTCAAAGACTATTCATGATAAATATCCTATACATGCAGTAGGAATTCAACTATTTTCAGAACTTTTAATTATCTTCAATTTGATTTAATTCAACAAACATTTATTGCAAGTTACATTGGAGACAAAAGTGGAATGAAACTTATTCTGTGATCTTAACCAGTTTGCTATCCAGTGGAGCAGATAAGACATATATGCAATTATGATATAGTTACGGCAGGATGTGGTAAGTATTTGAACAACATGTGGGAACATAAGATGGATGAGTTTCAATCCAACGTGGAGATGAAGTTAGGGGGATGGAAAGGGACAGGGCAGGGAAGAGAGGGGTATGCAAGATCTTCTCTAAGGCTTACCAAACAAGGACAAAGATACGAATGTTAATCTAAAGAAAATGTCTGCCAGACAACTAATTTCTTTTGCTGTTTGGTCTTCATCTTCATTCTTTGAGACTCACTTTCTTTTTAGTTTCAAAAATTCTGAAAACCAAAGGTCAGAGAGGTTTCCATTTTTATAACTAATTGCTGAGACATGGAACTAATGGTGACCTAGAAATGATAACCGATGAGTGTCATAAGAATGGGTTAAGTTTTTATCACTTTGCACTGTCCAGTCTTTAGAATGGAATATGAAGCCTGGGTTGGGAATGTCTTATATCATCTACTTTCCTCCTTTGCTTTTCATTTCACTTGGCAAAAGTAGAACCAACACTCTATATTATCTAACTGGGTTCACAAAGAGCTTCTGTCATGTCCCCTTAGGAGTTATCTAAGCAGGGAAGAGGATGATGACTTCCAGGACAGTGATTGCATTTTTAAGCAATTAGCAAATATCAAGAAACAGTTTTTGGGAGGTGCTGGTTGTGGTAGTGGGAGACTGTGCCTGTACTTCGGGAAAGTAGTTGCCCTTTGTTGAAGCAAAGCCCTTGTTGCTTTCAGCATGCAATGTAACTGCTGCTTGGATGCACTTTTCCCTGCAGCTTTTGGTACCCAAAGCTCCTGAACACTAGGGGTGAGGCTATTTGGCTCCTAGAGAGTCTCTGCTAAATTTTTTGATGCCTTGAAATTCTCCAGGCCTGAGACTTGCCAGATAGCAAGACAGAAAAACACACATTTGTCTGGTTGAATGAATATGCATGTGAGAGAAAAATGTAAGGAGAAAGCTGCCTCTCATAAACTGGTGAAGAGTTAAACAGAGAAAATGTCATGTACTTTTGTGCAGAAAATAATAGACTATTTAGCACACAGAAAACTTTTCTTGGTCCGTGAGTACAAGTTTTCTAATTTATAACTCTGATTAAAAGGCCAACTTAATGCACATAAAATACATCAAAATGGCCAGGTGCGGTGGCTCACACCTGTAATCCTAGCACTCTAGGAGGCTGAGGCAGGCAGATCACTCAAGGTCAGAAGTTGGAAACCAGCCTGAGCAAGAGAGAGACCCTGTCTCTACTATAAATAGAAAGAAATTAATTGGCCAACTAAAATTATGTAGAAAAAATTAGCCGGGCATGGTGGTGCATGCCTGTAGTCTCAGCTACTAGGGAGGCTAACGCAGAAGAATGGCTTGAGCCCAGAAGTTTGAGGTTGCTGTGAGCTAGGCTGATGCCATGGCACTCTAGCCTAGGCAACAGAGTGAGACCCTGTCTCAAAAAAAATATATATATCATATATATATATCTCAAAAGGATTGGTTCTGAATGACTTCTGAAAATCATCTGTTGCCAAATGATTTCAATGTTGGCATCTAGAGACATGGGAATAATATCCTCTTATAGTCTTCTTATTAGGTACATAAATACCCAGAAGTGTGCATGTGCATATACAATAACTTTTCCATCTATAATACATGTTCATGTCTATAATTTATATTCCAACTGAGAATGTTTTTGTCCAGATGGTTTATTGTTTATTTGTGATTTTGTGTGTGAAAAATCTTTAAAAAATTTTGAGAGAATTTATAACCATCTTCTGTTTGCCTTTTTCCATCCAAACTTATTCTGTGAACACATAGAATTAAATATATACTTGATTTATAGAAAGAATATCAAAGACAAAATTCTCTCAAATCTTCTGCCATGTGGTTTAAAAATTGCCATTAATTTTAAGTACCAAATTGAAGTTCTTTTGGTACATATATGTGGGTATATGAACACACATAGATATATACACATATATAAATATACAGTAATCCTAAAGATGAGATAGAAATGAGCCTATAAGAAAATAACTCAAAAGCATTAGAGTTATGTCTATCAAAAATAGTGTTGTGTCTGTGGATTAGTTTTGTGTTCTCTTTATATCAGAATTAATCACCTTTGGGAAGTCCTTTTTACATCAAGAGGAAGAGGTTGCTTGATTCTTGGTTCCTTAGAGAGTTAGACTGTTTGGCCAGAGTTATGGAAAAGGGATTGTGTCACAAGTGAAGTTATGGTTTCAGGACTGCTTCCAAGTATTCCTGCTTTGGTTATAGGGGTAAAGAGCTGAGGGTTCTTGAAGCAGTCTTTTTGGTCACACAATTTAACAGGCAATGGGTCTGGTGCCAGTGATTCCATTTCTAAAGGATTTTCCTTTGAAGTGTTTGTTCCTCAATATGTTTTTCCAGCCAAACATATGCCTGTGATTTGAAATCAGCTTAAGAATTTTTTTTCACATTTAATGTTCATGTTTAGTTTGCTGGCATTAAAAGATGCAGAATAAACTTGTGTGATTCCTAAATCCCTGCAGTGATATTGCTACTAAGGGTGATTCTCATGGGTAGAGTTTAGTTATCTCTGACTCTAGATAAACACTTGAAAGTTATTTTTAAAAAATTATTTCTGGGAATGGGATAAAGGAAAGTGTGTTCCAGCTTGCATGTACTTGGCATCTTCTTTTCTAGGGTTTTTTAGAAACGTATTTCTTATCCATTAACATTGTCTTAGTAGTTTAAGGCAATCTGCCAGAGATACAGGTGTTGTTCTTGACTTCTTGATCAGCATTGTGTCTAGCTGTTGACTTGAAACTCTACTCATTGGATTAGTTCCCCTGGAGAATTCATTGCATGTGTGGGAGTAAAAGATTGAATACATTGAGATCTATGTGCACTGCCTTGTTCTGGAGAGGTGAGACTTGTGTTTGATAAGACAGTGTCCAGAGTGGGTAATTTGCCAATGATTCTGTTGGTTTTGTGAATTGTCATTTGGATTCAAATGCTGGAGGCTAGAGAAAGAAGCCAAAATGCGAATTAGGTACTTCTTATCCAGGAGACTGACTTCTCTTGAGAAATCTGCTAGGTTCTCATTTCCTCTTTCTTCTCAGTGAGTCCTCATCATGCCCAATGGTTCCACTGACATAGGAAACTGGGATGAAAGATAGACTATTTTGGATTCTTCTAGTTCATCACACCTGTTGGCTCAAGTTAGTAGCTCTTTCCATTTCTCTAGGCTCAACCCTTGGAAGGCCAAGTACTCTCAGACCTAGACTTTCAGAGTTATCACAGTCCTGATGAATACTTTTAAAAATACAGTATATCTCCACACACATGAATTTAATTAGGTCATATTAATAGAGATTTTCATAGAGATTTTAAGAAAAATTAGTATTTCTTTTCTCTACCTTCTTCATTTTTGATTTCATATTATCTCAACTTTTTAGTTAAATTAGATCTCCACCCCACCTACCCTCCTTTCAAAAGGCAACCAGTTGCCAAGATTGTCAAATTTGGTGTAGAGGTTCCTTTTATCAGAGGTGGGCTTCATTTATTTTATTCATTCGTTTATCACATTTTTGGTAACTTCTATGTTGATAAGCTTTGTGTGAAAAGGTAATCATATAAATATGTTATGGGTTTTGTCCTCAGGTAGGTCATGATCTAGGAAGAGACATGGCGTTTTAATAATTTATTGCAATAGAATATATAAGATTATATATTAATGGCACAAATAAAATGCTGTAGGAACACAGAGGAGCTTCACTCTTCCAAGGAACTGGGACCCATAAAAGAAAACTGGGACCCATAGAAGGCTACCCATAGAAGAAAACATGCGAAACATACTCAGAACTGTGGTTTCAGCTTTCAAAGACTGGGGGTTAGTACAGTGATGATGATCCAACCTGCTAAGTATATGTTTGTTCTCTGCTAATTAGAATCTCAGAGTCACTATGTGACATTACATTAGTAATAATAATGGGAATTTTGTATTACATTTTACTCTTCAAGGATAGATCCTAAGAAAAAAAGGAAAGAAAATGTTCATTGAGGTTTAGGGATATGGCCACTAAAAAACTACATTAATCTTTTGCTTCTCTATCTCTTTATAGTAGAGATTTTGAAGGGAATTAGTTAAGGTTTCCTATTTGGAATGAAAAACTTTTAAGAAAGATGGAGAGAGGAGAGAAAGTAAGAAAAGAAAGAAGACATTCTTCTTTCTGGATTCCAGAATTTCCATATAGGACATGTTAGATAGGAAGAGGGAATTGCTTGTAGCTGTAGTTCAGTAACCAGTTCAGTGGATTTACTGGATTGTGTTTTTATTTGGGGTAGATTGGAAGGGGCTACTGGACATTGTGTGTGTATGTGGGAAGCTCTCAAATCATTCCTTAGTACTTTTACTGCTGATAAGATGCTTAGAGAAAAAGGAAATATTTTTACCAGGTGGTAATTCATTAAAAGTGTTTTCATAAAAAGGCCTTTTCCCAATTTTAGAATGAAGCCTGGGATGGAACTTTAGAAAGTTTTGGCATAAGTATTTGTTGAAATGAATTTCACTTGACTACAAAAAATGCAATATCTTATTATCCTTGATATAATTTAAAGAGATGAGTTCAAGGAAACAATTTCTCTAACCTCAGGGGAACAGAATAAGGTAGTGTCCAAATAATACCACGATTATCCTTCTTTTCTTCCCTGCTCCCTGCTTTTTGTCTCAGTGCTTATAGTACTGGTGGGGGGCGGTGGGGTTGAATAACAAACCTTATTGAAGTGTGCCAGGGGCTGGTGCCTTTACAGCCTTCCTGAAAGCCAATTGGTTAGATGAATCATTAAATGTCTCTTCACTCTGTCTGCTTAGCACTGCATCGCCCTGGATCATATCCATATTCCTACCTTTGACGCTAAACTGAAGTTAAGACTTGCTTGTTCCTTTTGGCACATTTTCAGATCATGAGCACATTTTAGAATATGTCCATCTGCACAGCTATCTAAATAAGAGCAGACTTAAGGGGAGTGTGGCTGAGAGTTCACTTAAGATCCTTCACAGGCCCCTGCCTGCCTCTTCCAGATTGGCAGCCACAAATGAAGTTAATCATGACTATATTAAATACGGTAGAACTGTTGGTCTGGTTGTACATTACACCTGGGAGTGTTGAATACTGCTGTGAATCAAATGCCTGGTACTGTTTTGGTGACTTCAATTTTGAGCTGTGTGGACTTGTCAGGGGGACAAGTCAACAAATCTTAGCTAAATAATTTGTTGTATATTATTAGGAATGTTAGATAAGGCAGTTCCATGTAACTGCTATCATTATGCATTCTTGGATTGAAAATAAGCCAAGCTCTCAAAGAGAGAAAGCCTTAGAACTGGCCCTTTGAACACCAGAGAAATGATAGTGATATGTGGAGACACTGTGAAGGGCACCTCTACATCCTCCAACTTGCTAATGTAAGAATTATGAGGGATCTAGATGTTTGCTAACACAAATGTGAACTAAATCACTGTTTTAAACAGCTGAAGATCTTTCTGCCTTTTCCCAGATGGTTACCTAAGTAATAAAATCATAACTGCTTAAATTTGATGTGTTAATGTATACTTTGTAAACCATTATGGAATCTGTGACATTCCTAGTCCTAATATAATCAATAGCAATATTATGAAAGGAGAAAAAAAATGATTAATTATTAGCATCGATAAATATTTAATTAATGCCTATAAAAAAAGCTAATACTTGTGAGGACATGATTCATTATTGTATTTTTAAAGGGCAAATATCCAAAGAACCACATGTCATTACAAACTAAACTTAGAAGGTTTTCCAAGGACCAGTCATCTATTTGCTATCCTTCATGAAAGCAATGGTGATTTCATCAGAACTGTTGGGGAATGCAAAATGATGTGTCATAGGTAACTTTAATCCTTAATTAATAATGAAAGGGTAACAGTCAAATTGCTTTGCTGTTAATTCAACTATTAAGATATAGTCAGTTAATTTGCAACTTGCAAACAGAGGCAAACTTTCCAGCCTTAAATTATGAATGACATTGATATGTGGCTCTATTATGTAATGCTGGGTTTCTGTTACTCTTTGCCAGCAGCAGAGTTCAACTTTGAGTTCCCAAGGAAGAGCAAACATACCCATTGTGCAGTGCCACTTTGGATGCAGGTTTTCATGAATTACATTCTTAAGTTTTCAAGTGGTGACTGACTAGCCCATGCACATGGTAAGGATTACTTCTTTGGCTTTACTCCATGGGAATGTTAATCTGGTAATCAAGTACATCCTTACAGTTTATAGTTTTGTCCCACAACAGAAAGAATGAATAGGCAGCTGGAGTATTTCATCGGATGATGTGTATTTGCCCTTTGAAAGTAGGCCTATTCACAGGAGAATAACTTTAGTTTAGTTGTAAAAAGCAAATAATTAAATACCCCAAAGGAATATTTTTACATTTTACTTATTTTTGAAAATTTGGATACTTCAGATATGCACCAAGGTATGATCATGTAATATGAATTTTTTTTCCTACCATGCTTCTAAATCAAACTTTCTCAGGATTTAGGAGTATAAAATACTATTTGGACATGATTTTGCCTTCTCAGCAAGACAATTATTGGGTCTCAGATGGGATTTAGCTTAAAATACCTGTCCTCTCCTTGCCCCTATAGTATCTATTTTGCAATCAAGTATCTGATATGAAACTCATCACTATCAAACCTCAGAACATTGGAATGGGTTGTCAAGGGAGATTGTGGAGATCTGCAAGAGCTTAGACAACTTTTTGTTCTGGATGACTTAGATGTTCTTAAAAGCTGACGATCTTTAGAGATTCTTTCTTGTGCCATAATGTTAACATTATATATTAAGCTATTTTAAGCTATTCTTCAGAGATAAGAAAAGTTATGATAATTAGCTAAAATATGATTTTATTGCTCAATAATACTCATGTTCTCCCCAGTCCTGAAATATCTTATCTACTTTCTTTATCATGTCTGTTTCTGGATTGTGTTAAGGAGAATTGTTATTCTCACTGCTGAATTCCCTGTTGGTACTATGGTTTTAGGCAATGACATATACCAGAGCATTATATCTAATATTGTAAAATATTTTTTTGGAAGAGTGATTTAGAGTGGGAAGAGAAGTGAGCGCAAAAAGTTGTAGATTTTTCTAATTTAAAAAGTAGTATATGTTGATTCCATGAAACTTAGAAAAGATGAAAAAG